>NC_089837.1:1509165-2124165 GCF_035609145.1 Eleutherodactylus coqui
GCACACAGCGCATTAATCTCAGGTAGGTACTCAGCACACAGCGCATTAATCTCAGGTAGGTACTCACCACACAGCGCATTAATCTCAGGTAGGTACTCAGCGCATTAATCTCAGGTAGGTACTCACCACACAGCGCATTAATCTTCCTCTCCCACGTTGTAAGTAGTATAAAAGGCTCCAACCATCAGCTTCCTCTGTAGATGCCAGGACTCGGAATTCGCGGGCAAATTCAAGTACCGGTGACGTCACCGGTCACGTGAGGCGCGGGCACAGCTCTCATCGTGCACGGCAGCTGAACTGTACTGCTCGTGCACAATGGGAAGTCACATGGTGCCGATTCCAGCCACCTCATTGGCTGGAATCGGCAGCAGGAATAACTGAAGCGTAAACTACTAATATGCTATCCCTACAGGTCCTTCATCATTACTGTTCATTATACTGCGGAGCTCCGCCTGCTGGGCACATCATGGGGTGTCATCACAGGTCCTTCATCACTACTGCTTATTATACTGATGAGCTCCGCCTGCTGGTCACATGATGGGATGTCATCACAGGTCCTTCATCACTACTGTTTATTATACTGCGGAGCTCCGCCTGCTGGTCACATGACGGGATGTCATCACAGGTCCTTCATCACTACTACTTATCCCTACAGGTCCTTCATCATTACTGTTCATTATACTGCGGAGCTCCGCCTGCTGGGCACATCATGGGGTGTCATCACAGGTCCTTCATCACTACTGCTTATTATACTGATGAGCTCCGCCCACTGGTCATATGATGGGATGTCATCACAGGTCCTTCATCACTACTGTTTATCCCTACTGGTCACATGACAGTGATGTCATCACAGGTCCTTCATCACTACTGCTTATTATACTGATGAGCTCCGCCCACTGGTCATATGATGGGATGTCATCACAGGTCCTTCATCACTACTGTTTATCCCTACTGGTCACATGACAGTGATATCATCACAGGTCCTTTATCACTACTGCTTATTATACTGATGAGCTCCGCCCACTTGGCACATGACGGGGATGTCAACACAGGTCCTTCATCACTACTACTCATCATACAGATGAGCTCCGCCCACTGGTCATATGACGGTGATGTCATCACAGGTCCTTCATCACTTCTCTTTGTCTCCACTGATGAGCCACGCCTCCTTATCACATGATGGTGATGTCATCACAGGTCCTTCATACAGATGAGCTCCGCCCACTGGTCACATGATGGGCCACGTGGTTTCCCGGTGATTCTACTTCTTTTTCTTCTCCTGATTTCAATTCTGTTGTCAAAATTTTTTGATTTTTGTGACAAATTTCAGGATTTATAAGATGATTCCTCATGGAGGTCCGCATCATGTGACATCCAGTGTACCGGAAAGCTGATCGACGGGAAGATTTAGTGTACAGCTGGTGATACTGAAGGGACCTGCCAACGTCTGCGCCGCTCATCGTGTGCTACCAGATCCCGTCAGACGCCGCTCATCGTGTGCTACCGGATCCCGTCAGACGCCGCTCATCGTGTGCTACCGGATCCCATCAGACGCCGCTCATCGTGTGCTACCGGATCCCATCAGACGCCGCTCATCGTGTGCTACCTGATCCCGTCAGACGCCGCTCATCGTGTGCTACCGGATCCCGTCAGACGCCGCTCATCGTGTGCTACCAGATCCCGTCAGACGCCGCTCATCGTGTGCTACCGGATCCCATCAGACGCCGCTCATCGTGTGCTACCGGATCCCATCAGACGCCGCTCATCGTGTGCTACCGGATCCCGTCAGACGCCGCTCATCGTGTGCTACCGGATCCCGTCAGACGCCGCTCATCGTGTGCTACCGGATCCCGTCAGACGCCGCTCATCGTGTGCTACCGGATCCCGTCAGACGCCGCTCATCGTGTGCTACCGGATCCCGTCAGACGCCGCTCATCGTGTGCTACCGGATCCCGTCAGACGCCGCTCATCAAGTGCTACCGGATCCCGTCAGACGCCGCTCATCGTGTGCTACCTGATCCCGTCAGACGCCGCTCATCGTGTGCTACCGGATCCCGTCAGACGCCGCTCATCGTGTGCTACCGGATCCCGTCAGACGCCGCTCATCGTGTGCTACCGGATCCCGTCGGACGCCGCTCATCGTGTGCTACCGGATCCCGTCGGACGCCGCTCATCGTGTGCTACCGGATCCCGTCGGACGCCGCTCATCGTGTGCTACCGGATCCCGTCGGACGCCGCTCATCGTGTGCTACCGGATCCCGTCGGACGCCGCTCATCGTGTGCTACCGGATCCCGTCGGACGCCGCTCATCGTGTGCTACCGGATCCCGTCAGACGCCCCTCATCGTGTGCTACCGGATCCCGTCAGACGCCGCTCATCGTGTGCTACCGGATCCCGTCAGACGCCGCTCATCGTGTGCTACCGGATCCCGTCAGACGCCGCTCATCGTGTGCTACCGGATCCCGTCAGACGCCGCTCATCGTGTGCTACCGGATCCCGTCAGACTCCGCTCATCGTGTGCTACCGGATCCCTTCAGACGCCGCTCATCGTGTGCTACCGGATCCCATCAGACGCCACTCATCGTGTGCTACCGGATCCCTTCAGACGCCGCTCATCGTGTGTTACCGGATCCCGTCGGACGCCGCTCATCGTGTGTTACCGGATCCCGTCGGACGCCGCTCATCATGTGCTACCGGATCCCGTCAGACGCCGCTCATCATGTGCTACCGGATCCCGTCAGACGCCGCTCATCTTCTGCTACCGGATCCCTTCAGACGCCGCTCATCGTGTGCTACTGGATCCCTTCAGACGCCGCTCATCGTGTGTTACCGGATCCCGTCAGACGCCGCTCATCGTGTGTTACCGGATCCTGTTAGACGCCGCTCATCGTGTGTTACCGGATCCCGTTAGATGCCGCTCATCGTGTGTTACCGGATCCCGTTAGACGCCGCTCATCGTGTGCTACCGGATCCCGTCAGACGCCGCTCATCGTGTGCTACCGGATCCCGTCAGACTCTGCTCATCATATGCTACCGGATCCCGTCGGACGCCGCTCATCATGTGCTACCAGATCCCTTCAGACGCCGCTCATCGTGTGCTACCGGATCCCGTCGGACGCCGCTCATCGTGTGCTACCGGATCCCTTCAGACGCCGCTCATCGTGTGCTACTGGATCCCTTCAGACGCCGCTCATCGTGTGTTACCGGATCCCGTCAGACGCCGCTCATCGTGTGCTACCGGATCCCGTCAGACGCCGCTCATCGTGTGCTACCGGATCCCGTCGGACGCCGCTCATCGTGTGCTACCGGATCCCGTCGGACGCCGCTCATCGTGTGCTACCGGATCCCGTCAGACGCCGCTCATCGTGTGCTACCGGATCCCGTCAGACGCCGCTCATCGTGTGCTACCGGATCCCGTCAGACGCCCCTCATCGTGTGCTACCGGATCCCGTCAGACGCCGCTCATCGTGTGCTACCGGATCCCGTCAGACGCCGCTCATCGTGTGCTACCGGATCCCGTCAGACGCCGCTCATCGTGTGCTACCGGATCCCGTCAGACTCCGCTCATCGTGTGCTACCGGATCCCTTCAGACGCCGCTCATCGTGTGCTACCGGATCCCATCAGACGCCACTCATCGTGTGCTACCGGATCCCTTCAGACGCCGCTCATCGTATGTTACCGGATCCCGTCGGACGCCGCTCATCGTGTGTTACCGGATCCCGTCGGACGCCGCTCATCATGTGCTACCGGATCCCGTCAGACGCCGCTCATCATGTGCTACCGGATCCCGTCAGACGCCGCTCATCTTGTGCTACCGGATCCCTTCAGACGCCGCTCATCGTGTGCTACTGGATCCCTTCAGACGCCGCTCATCGTGTGTTACCGGATCCTGTTAGACGCCGCTCATCGTGTGTTACCGGATCCCGTCAGACACCGCTCATCGTGTGCTACCAGATCCCGTCAGACTCCGCTCATGTGCTACCGGATCCCGTCGGACGCCGCTCATCATGTGCTACCGGATCCCTTCAGACGCCGCTCATCGTGTGCTACCGGATCCCGTCGGACACCGCTCATCGTGTGCTACCGGAACCCTTCAGACGCCGCTCATCGTGTGTTACCGGATCCCGTCAGACGCCGCTCATCGTGTGTTACCGGATCCCGTCAGACGCCGCTCATCGTGTGTTACCGGATCCCGTCAGACGCCGCTCATCGTGTTTTACCGGATCCTGTTAGACGCCGCTCATCGTGTGCTACCAGATCCCGTCAGACTCCGCTCATCTTGTGCTACCGGATCCCTTCAGACGCCGCTCATCGTGTGCTACTGGATCCCTTCAGACGCCGCTCATCGTGTGTTACCGGATCCCGTCGGACGCCGCTCATCGTGTGTTACCGGATCCCGTCGGACGCCGCTCATCATGTGCTACCGGATCCCGTCAGACGCCGCTCATCATGTGCTACCGGATCCCGTCAGACGCCGCTCATCTTGTGCTACCGGATCCCTTCAGACGCCGCTCATCGTGTGCTACTGGATCCCTTCAGACGCCGCTCATCGTGTGTTACCGGATCCCGTCAGACGCCGCTCATCGTGTGTTACCGGATCCCGTTAGACGCCGCTCATCGTGTGTTACCGGATCCCGTTAGACGCCGCTCATCGTGTGTTACCGGATCCCGTTAGACGCCGCTCATCGTGTGTTACCGGATCCCTTCAGACGCCGCTCATCGTGTGTTACCGGATCCCGTCAGACGCCGCTCATCGTGTGTTACCGGATCCCGTTAGACGCCGCTCATCGTGTGTTACCGGATCCTGTTAGACGCCGCTCATCGTGTGTTACCGGATCCCGTCAGACACCGCTCATCGTGTGCTACCAGATCCCGTCAGACTCCGCTCATGTGCTACCGGATCCCGTCGGACGCCGCTCATCATGTGCTACCGGATCCCTTCAGACGCCGCTCATCGTGTGCTACCGGATCCCGTCGGACACCGCTCATCGTGTGCTACCGGAACCCTTCAGACGCCGCTCATCGTGTGTTACCGGATCCCGTCAGACGCCGCTCATCGTGTGTTACCGGATCCCGTCAGACGCCGCTCATCGTGTGTTACCGGATCCCGTCAGACGCCGCTCATCGTGTTTTACCGGATCCTGTTAGACGCCGCTCATCGTGTGCTACCAGATCCCGTCAGACTCCGCTCATCATGTGCTACTGGATCCCGTCGGACGCCGCTCATCGTGTGCTACCAGATCCCTTCAGACGCCGCTCATCGTGTGCTACCAGATCCCGTCAGACTCCGCTCATCATGTGCTACCGGATCCCGTCGGACGCCGCTCATCATGTGCTACCGGATCCCGTCCGACGCCACTCATCGTGTGTTACCGGATCCCGTCAGACGCCGCTCATCGTGTGCTATCAGATCCCGTCAGACTCCGCTCATCATGTGCTACCGGATCCCGTCAGACGCCGCTCATCGTGTGCTACCGGATCCCGCCAGACGCCGCTCATCGTGTGTTACCGGATCCCTTCAGACGCCGCTCATCGTGTGTTACCGGATCCCTTCAGACGCCGCTCATCGTGTGTTACCGGATCCCTTCAGACGCCGCTCATCGTGTGTTACCGGATCCCTTCAGACGCCGCTCATTGTGTGTTACCGGATCCCGTCAGACGCAGCTCATCGTGTTACCGGATCCCTTCAGACGCCGCTCATCGTGTGTTACCGGATCGTGTCAGATGCTGCTCATCGTGTGCTACCGGATCCCGTCATATGCCGCTCATTGTGTGCTACTGGATCCCGTCCTACGCCGCTCATTGTGTGCTACCAGATCCCGTCAGACGCCGCTCACCGTGTGCTACCGGATCCTGTCAGACGTCGTTTGTCATTCCCATGGTTTGGGGGGATCCGAAGGACCATTTAACAGATCACATTAAAGGAATCACATCTAAAACAAAATCTACAGCTAATTATCCCAATCTGCGCTGCCCCCTCCTACATAGTGAGGAGTGGCCTGTAACAAAGTGTCTAAATCTTGTGACCTCACTGAGGAGGAAGCGTACAGCCATGTGAGACGTGATGCTACACTTGTAGGAAGTTGTTCTTCACAATCACATCTTCCCTCAAGTGGAACCTAATGATCTTATTTAGGATCTAAACTTGTCGAATCAATCAGAACTTCTAGGATCCAGGCTGAAAGGATGAATCTCCTCTGCAAACACTACAAGTACGCAGATCGCGCCGCGACACTTGGAAACAACAGCGTGCAGATGAGTGGCGACTAGAGATGAGCGAACGTACTCGTTTAGGGTGTTTTTGCACTCGAGCACCGCTTTTTCCAAGTAACTGACTACTTGGACGAAAAAGATGCGGGGGGCGGCGTGGTGGAGCATGGGGTATCAGTGAGGGAACAAGGGGGAGCTCTCTCCCCACTCCCCTCTGCCTCCCCCCCCCCCCCGCTCACCCCCGGCTGCCCCCGAATCTTTTCGCCCGAGTAGTCCGGTTACTCGGAAAAAGCGATGCTCGAGTGCAAAAATGCCCTAAACGAGTACGTTCACTCATCTCTAGTGGCGACTGATCATACAACCATCATAAGTTAGTTTATAGGCTGTGCTTCCACATAATGATAACCAATTCCCATCCATTCCTGTAGCTGCTGATATGAAAGAGACGGACGCAAATATGAAACTGTCATTAGAAAAAAGCCAGTCTGAGAATATAACTGCAACTTTGGGGGTCAAAAGAAAAGTCACAGATGCTATCAGATGCTTCCAAGATGAAAATGGTGAATTGGTTAAGAATGATGTTGGCAAGGCCGAACTTTTAAAGTCGTATTTTGTATCTATTCACTGGATGTATCCCCTAAAATATAACTTTTAATGGTAAGTATATTTAAAATCGTATTTAAGTCTCACATAAATTAGACAAACAAGACAGACAATAACAGAACAAAAGGTTCTATACTGGAAAAGAACCGGGGTGAAGCTGGCCCCTCTATTGTAGTCCAAGGGGGTGCTGAATAACGAGACACTGATGCCTATCCGAGGTAAACTAATAATATAGAAGGATATAACTTTATTTGGATGTGATTCGAGGCCAGTGTCGGACTATATCCTCTTGAACAAGATGATTGGGGGCTAAAAACTCCACCAAAGTCGGTGATGTATGGATAGCGTCTAATGAACGAACACTTCGACCCAGACAAAGTCCTATCTAATAGACTGGGAGCACAACAATAAGCGACTTGATGAGGGTCGAGAGACACCGATCTTTTGAATGTCATAAAGTCTCAATAAGAGACAGGTTTGATTGGGAAAATGCCCTGTTCGAGGAATAAGGGGCAGAGGATGATAACCGATCAGATGCCAACCAAAGAACCCCAAGTGATAGTATATGATGGGTTCTTATCCATGATAAGGTTGAGAACAGGTTCAAAATTAGTTCTGAATAAGGAAACACCAGTCAGTGGTTTTGCTGGGTTCTTGTACAAAATGAATTCATGACTGGTTAGAAATTGTTTCAATAGTGGCCGATAGAATGTCAGCCAGAGGATACCAATCAAGAATTACGATAGATTCTAATACAACCGATAAGATGTCAACCAGAGGACCACAATCAGGAGTATGATGGGTTCTCATGCATAATGCGGTTCAAAAACAGATTCAGAACTGGTTCTTGAGCACATAATGCCAGTTGATGGTCAAACTGGGCTCTCTTATAGAATAATTACAAGACTGATTCAAAACTTGTTCAAAACTGGTTCAACGCGTTTCTGTCTCATACAGACTCATCAGGAACCTTGATACCAAATAGTGTCATCTGACAATGAAGGTGTAGTAGTTCTTGATAATTCTACTACCTTTCCTCTCTAAGGTTAAATTAACCCATGATGATTAAAGTGCCCTAGATTGTAAAAATGCTGTTAAATGTTCCAATAGGGGGTGCCTATACGTCAGGGTAGATGGACCGATAGTGAGTCGCCCATAGACAAAAAGCATAACACCCTAAGCTTCCCTAACAATAGAACAAACCGAGATAGTTTAGAACGCTGCTCTTCTAATCCGAACTAATCTAAATAAACAAGGCACCTATAGAATGTCAGGCGTCAAGATTGGCGCAAATTACTGAAAGTGCCGAGTAAAACACAGTTATATACTGGAAACAATGTCCAATCCGAGACTGGGCTCCAATAATTTGTGGTAAATGCTCCTGAATCAGAAAAAGGGGGTAAACCCCAATTCGGTTAGAATACAAGAGAAAGAGCAGAGTGGAAAGAGGAGAGCAAGAACAGCAACTCCTGTCTTGATGGTAGACAGGAGTTGCTGTTCTTGCTCTCCTTGATGCTCCACTTTGCTCTTTCTCTTGTATTCTAACCGAATTTTGTGAGGCTTAAATACAATTTTAAATATATTTATCATTAAAAGTTATATTTTAGGGGATACATCCAGTGAATATTTGCTAAAAAAAATTTCTGTATCCCTCTGCCTCTGTGAATTATACTTCAACCCTATTTTGTATCTGTTTTCTGTCAGAAAGTAGATGTAACATCAACTGATCTTCCCTGTGCTATTGGGGAATAAAAGCATGCAGGCTATCTGTAAGCAGAGAGATGGTGAGGGAACACTTAGCTAACTTACATGAATTCAAGTCTCAAGGTCCCGATGAATGACATCCTAGGATACTAATAATAAATAATAGTCTTTATTTGTATAGTGCTAACCTATTCCGTGGCGCTTTTAGAGCACAGGGGAGCTCAAACAGTACAAAAGTTTATATGATATTGAATTATTTGGAAAACATGAGGAGTGGGGGTGATATAGAAGGTACAGGGGCAGGCGGTGGGGCACGGGGGGAACCCAGCAATGCGACGATAACATGTGGTATACAGTCTTTTGTTTTATTAGGAAACAAACGGAATAGGGGTAACACAGGAGGTACGGGACAGGAAGTGTGCATAGAACGGGACTACGTGCCCAGACTATGCCACCTACAGGCTTTTCAGCACTGCTAACATAAAACCCATTTGGCTCTGGTGGTGTTCGGTATAAGCCTCCAGTTGCCATCTATCGGATTCTGGCAAGTGCTTCTGTCAGTCCGTATTTAAAGGGGTTGTGCCGCGAAACAAAGTTGGGTTATACACTTCTGTATGGCCATATTAATGCACTTTGTAATGTACATCGTGCATTAATTATGAGCCATACAGAAGTTATTCACTTACCTGTTCCGTTGCTGGCGTCCTCGTCTCCATGGTGCCGTCTAATTTTCAGCGTCTAATCGCCTGATTAGACGCGCTTGTGCAGTCCGGTCTTCTGCGTGTTGAATGGGGCTGCTCGTGCTGGAGAGCTGCTCCTCGTAGCTCCGCCCCGTCATGTGTGCCGATTCCAGCCAATCAGGAGGCTGGAATCGGCAATGGACTGCACAGAAGACCTGCGGTCCACCAAGGGTGAAGATCCCGGCGGCCATCTTCGCAAGGTAAGTAAGAAGTCACCGGAGCGCGGGGATTCGGGTAAGTACTATCCGTTTTTTTTTTTTCAACACATGCATCGGGTTTGTCTCGCGCCGAACGGGGGGGGCTATTGAAAAAAAAAACCGTTTCGGCGTGGGACAACCCCTTTAATATTACTAATAGCCATCTCAGTGTCTACCTCCCCATACTGTAGCTGTTAATATCACCATCCAACACTGACATCATTACTGTGAGGTTCCTGATAAAATGTCAACATCAGACATGGAAACGCGTCGAACCTAAGAACCATGAACCTAAATGAAGTAATCATTCATGATGTGTGACCTATCATCTATAACATTGTGAATAGACCCCCTCCATAGTTGTACTGATGAGCCTCTGGTCTTACCACTGAGGGGGAGTATTCACTTAATTTAAATATCCGGAGGAATAGGGTTTTATCGAGCTGTACCCACTCCGAGTGATCGGGTCAATCATCTACCGACCATCACTATGTAGGAGTGATCGGGTCAATCATCTACCGACCATCACCCTGTAGGAGTGATCAAGTCAATCATCGACCGACCATCACTCTGTAATTGGTGATTGAGCAATACTCTCTCCGGCTCTTATACCTGGCAGAGCTTTGATCAATCTCTGCACTGATACTAACAGTTCCAATCAGACTCTCATATACTCATGATGGCCAGACTCCTATGTAAGACCTGTTCATCTCATGCGCTTGGACCAAGTATATCTGAAATCGGTCCAAGACCCCGTGAGAGGTCAGTTTAACCATCGGGGTCTGAGAGATCTCTGTGTGTGATATATGTGAGTCTGTTCGTGTAGCCGTGAGATTGTAACCATTATTAATAAAGTATTGGAGTTTTAGTTTGTCTATTACTGTGAAGGGCTCTAGATTTGGGTTATATAGACACTCTCTGCCTCAGTGAAGGGTTCCACATGCAGTACTAGAAACAGGTGCCAATAAGGTTATTTATGTGGACTGCACATAACATTAGATGTAAGAAATTAACACTGCTTGCTTGGATTGAATATCTGATAACAAATACATGTGGCGTGGGGAAACCAGAGAGTGAAAGTACTGAGCAGCCAGAAAGTGCTTGTGTGCGATGAGTACAATGTTGGGCTACGGCACAGCTGGACATGAGCCCTCTGACTCTTAACCGCATCACACAAAAGAAAGGAGAAACTATGATGGACTTTTACATTAGACTTTGGATTGCATGGCTGGAGATGAGTTTAAACCAGACTGAGATAAAAGAATCCTCCGCTGCTCATTTCCAGATGGGATACATTAACTCATCCAGAAGGCAGTGATTCTAGCCAGACCAGGGACTAAGACCATAAAGGCTGGTGACTTGTTGATGGTCTGTTGTTCAGTTGAACTTACACAGGGACAGATGAAGACCCAAGAAGCCTTTTTAGTGCAGGAACATCAATCGCGTTGTGAGTCATTCCCAAAACGTGATAGCCCCCCTAATAAGAGGAGAGGTTCAGCACAATTTAAGTGCTGCAGCTGATAGCAATTGGGTCACTTTGCTCACAATTGTCCGCAAAGCCGCCCACAAAAGGTCCCGGATGGACCTACCAGCCAATGAGAAATTGGCAATTGGGATGTCCCAAACCCCTTAATTGCACCAACCTTCTTGAGGGAGGATTGTCAATCTGCTCCAACTATTCTCACTCTCCCAGGAAGTAAAGCCATGAGTTGCTTTGTGGACACCAGATTTGCCAGATCAGTTTTCAGAGCATCTGATGTACCAACAGAGTTTCTTTCAGGAGTGGTGGAACATAGGATAGGACTAGGAGGTAAAGAAATGGAGTTATAGGAGATAAAACAATTGACTGCTACTTTACATGACACCCAAGAAGTTGGGGGTAGATTTTTGGTGTCAGAGACCTGCCCAGTCAAGACTGTCCATTACGCCCAAACAATGTTTTGGGGATCTCTAAAGGTCCACTGCCTCAGCTCCAGCACTTAGCCTCCCCAATTATGACATCCCCCTTCAACCTAGCATTAGACATGTGGGCATGTACAGTTCTGAATCCAGTCTCATTGCTTCCACTGAATTCAGGAGAGGGGAAAATAGAAATAGAGGGTGAACATCAAATGCATAAATTGACTTAAAGTCAATCGAAAATTAGACCAAGGGTCTTGAAAATTTTGTTGAAACTCCCATTGCTAATGCAGATTTAAAGTTTTTCAAAAAATGGCTCCAGATACCCTGAAAATGGACAAGCAAAACAGGCATATAGTGGAAACCAACAACGAGGTGATTCTACTGCAACCACTCTCTCCTGAGAAATCTTCTGAGAAAAAAGAGCAGATGGTGCTTGCTGAAGCATGTAAACTGGATGAAGGGAAGACTGTGAATGCCCACACCGGCTCGAGGCACACTTTTGGAATCTCATTCAATTTCGCAACCTTGTGGCGAGGTAGAAATTTTGTTGGATTATCCAGAATGCAGAAGCGTTGTCTCCGTTGTACAAGACTTTAGCTCTTCCCAAACAGGTAGCTATCATCCAAGTCTAGGCTCAAACTAAGGAGACAACTCCTAAGGCTCTAGGGAACCTAAGAGTAGATGCAGCAGGCAAGGCAGCGGCTTGACTCTCCTTGGATAAGGTAGGAGCTGTTAACGTGCTTGCACCTGAAGTGGATGTGGATATCTCTCTGTTGTCTATTTTGCAGGCACAGGCCTTAAAAAGAGGAGTGGCTGAGAAAGGGTGCAGAGCCTGGAAAACCCCTGTGCCTCCCCCGAATGCTCTACTCTACTATGTCACATTTGAGCTACGGACCAACTCACCAGTCAAAGGAGATAATGTGTGGTGTAATGTCTTCTGCTTGGATTGCCCCAGGGCTCAATAATCCTGTGACCAGGTTTGTGCAAGGATACATGGCTTTTGTACAACAAACCCAGGCAAAGTTGCCAAAGTACCTCCTCGCTGTTGCTTCAAGGACAGACTACCCGTTCCAGCGATTGCAGATTGACAACATACAACTGCCTAAGGTACGTGTGTTGCAGTTTGTGTTAGTTTGCATAGACCTCTTCTCAGGATAGCTGGAACAATGGCCTGTAAAAAATACCAATACCAAGACTAAGAAATGGATAATATAAGTAATTTGTAGATCTGGTTTACTAGAAGTCATAGAAAGCGATAGAGGTCCACATTTCACTGGTCAGATACTTCAGGAGATCCTACAGGGATTTGAAATTACTCAAGTGTTTCACACTTCTTATCACCCACAGAGTAATAGTAGGGTGGGAAGATTGAATGGCACCTTGAAGCTGAAAATACAGAAAGCCATGGTGGAGAAAGGAGAACCATGACCAGAATGTCTGTTGTTAGCTCTCTATTCACTAAGAACCATCTTCGAGGAAGGAGGCTCCTCAAAGCTTTGCACAAAAAGCTTTAGGCCTCATGTCCACGGGGAAAATCAGATCCGCTGCAGATTCTACATGTAGAATCTGCAGCGGGTCCCTCCTGCCCCGCGGACATGAGCGCCGAAAATAAGAATTTAAAAGTATTTACCATCCGGCGCGGGCGGAGAAGATCAGCTGTTCCTCACGGCCGGATCTTCATTTTCGGCCGGCGGATGAATTCCTGACGCCGGCGGCACGTCGCCGGCACGTCGCCGACGTGCCGCGCGCATGCGCCGGGCACATCCGCCGAGCCGAAGCAAGGAAGATGCGGCCGTGAGGAACAGCTGACCTTCCCCGCCCGCGCCGGATGGTAAATACTTTAAATTCCTATTTTAGGTCTCCCGCGGATCCGGACGGCTTCCATAGGCTTCAATAGAAGCCCGCGGGAGCCGTCCCCGCGGGAGACCCGCACGAAAATGGAGCATGGTCCGGATTTTTCCATGCTCCATTTTTTTTAAAATCCCTTTTATTGACGATCCGCGGGTATTTATCTACCCGCGGGTGGTCAATGCATCCCTATGGGATGCGGATCCGCATGCGGGAGATCCGCTGCGGATCTTAAATCATATTTTGCCCGTGGACATGAGCCCTTAGCAGAAATCTAAGCCTGAAGGCTAGTTCACACAGGCATATTACATGCTGAAAAGAAGCCATTAATTTCAATGGGTTCATTCACATGTGCGGTCCTGTGAAAAAAAACAAAACACAGCATGTCCTATTTTGGTGCGTATCACCCACCACAATATTTGGAAGCTCAAATCTTGGATCTAAATGAGTGACTGACAACACTGGGCTCCATTGACATCATGGAAAGGAGTTTGCTGCTCACAGAGCAGGCACTTGCTGGGGTAGAGGCGGATGGTAGTTCGGAAGTGCAGGGGGAGCAGGCAGCTAGATGGGTGACAGATAGAAGGAGGGGTAGAGGGAAGAGAACCAGGGAGGCTAGTCCTGAATTGGCACAACCCAACAAGTCCGTAAGTTGACAGATGAGGGGGATGCTGTCAGGGTACCAGGGAAAGCAGAAGTCGGGGGTCCCTGCAACGTAGCCCACAACCCCTGTCCCTGCCTACTTGCCTCCACTCCTGGCTAACCCCAGGCGGGCAACTGGGCGATGGTCCCTACACTGGCTTGGGGAAGTGATGGGAAAAACCACAATCCCTGGAAACAGAGAACGAATACATAGACACACAAACAACCACAGCAAAGGATAAGGGAAAACAGCAAACCAGTCCAGGAGCAAGCCAAGGTCAAGCACTAAAAGTCAGTCCGGAAAAACGTAGTACAGAAAGGAGAAAACGAAGTCAGGTCAGCGGAAAAGCCGAGGTCAATACACCAATGATCAGGAATACAAGGTAACGCTGGTGGGTGCAAGGAAGCCTATACAAACACTGGCAGTGTATGGAGGTAACTAAGGGGTTTAAATGCTGTCAGAGCTCCCGCCCCGACATCTGATTGGGGCGGAGCACCTGACAGCAGCAGGATAATCAGAAAGTGCTAAGAGAACCTCCCTCAGCACTAGCAGACCAGACTAGGTCAGCAGAGATGCAGCAGGCTGCCATGGCAACAGGAACATGGCGCTGGGCAGCAGCCGCCATGTTCCTAGCACTCCTGCGGCGTATCGGAGCCACGCGGCCAGGAGTGGTGACCAGCGTCGGAGGCCCTCTGCGCTGCACACCCGCCATAGGAGCGACAGTGTCAACAGTGTGGGCACGGCGACCCCAATAGCCGCCCATCCTGATAGATGCCATTACAGAGCCAACACCGCTGCAGCACAACATGCCCTCTGAATGCCAGGGAGATGACTGCTCCAGTGAGACGGGGACGGGGAGCGCAGGGCAGGCTAGACAGGTCCTAGTGGTTGGGGATTCAATTACAAGGGAGACAGATAAGGCAATCTGCTACAAAGACCGGGATCGTCGAACGGTGTGTTGTCTGCCTGGCACTCGAGTTTGACACATCGTGGATTGGATTGACAGATTACTGGGAGGGGCTGGTGAGGATCCAGTGATCATGGTGCACATTGGCACCAATGAACAAATTAGAGGTTAATGAAGGACCCTCAAAAACTATTTCAGGGACCTAGGATCCAAGCATAGGGCAAGGACCTCCAGGGTAGTTTTCTTGGAAATACTACCTGCACCACAAGCTACACTAGAAAAGCAGCAGGATCTTAGGGAGGTAAACAAGTGGCTCCGGAGTTGGTGTAAGAAGGAGGGGTTCAGGTTCCTGGAGAACTGGGCTGACTATTGTCGGCTACAGGCTCTACCGTAGAGACGGGCGGCATCTTAATGGGGAGGGTGCAGCTGTGCTGGGGGAGAAGATGGCTAGAAGGCTGGAGGAATGTTTAAACTAGGGACTGGGGGGGAGGGCAAAAAGAGAAGCAGGGGGTAGACAGTGTAGATAGCAACCTGGGTCCAAGTAATGGGAATGGGGGTCGACCAAGGGGTGGGGTTAGTACCGTTAGAACTGACAGAACAGCCAATAGTATTATTAGCACAATTAATATAATGATGAACAACCATATAAATTGTATGGCAACGAATGCAAGCACTCTGAGACTGTGATCGGTAAAGTGGGTGAGCTTGAAGCGAGAATGACTGATGAAAATTAAAATAGAGTAGGAATAATGGAAACATGGCTTTTTGATAAGTGCGATTGGGCGAGAATCTACAGGGCTATAATCTCTTCAGAAGAGACCGTGGGGAACAGAAAGGGGGAGGGGTATGTCTGTACGTTAAATCGTACTTAATGCCGAGGCTACGGGAGGATATAGGGGCAGGAGATGTGGAATCTCTGTGGGTAGAAATACAGGGAGAAAAAACAAACTACTGATAGGGGTTTTCTATAGGACACCAAAAGCAACAGAAGAAACTGAAATCTTATTAAGGCAGATAGAAGAGGTGTCAAACCGCAACGAAGTAACTATCATGGGGGACTTTAATTACATGGATATAATTTGAGAAAACAAAACCTGCAAATCTCACAGGGGTGATAAGTGCTTGAGAACAATTAAAGATAACTACCTTACCCAACTTGTGCGGGAGCCAACGAGAGGGAGGGCCACTCTGGACTTAGTATTAACTAACAAACCGGACAGAATCACAGGGGTGCAGGTGCAGGGACACTTAGAAAAAAGTGACCGCAATATAATTCATTTCCAGATGTCAATCAATAAGAAGCCTCATCAGGGAGCGACAAAGAAACTAAACTTTAGTAAAGCAAAATTTGATCAGCTGAGAACTACTATCGGTAACATTAATTGGGACAACATCCTCAAAAATATCAGTACAGAGGACAAATGGGAGGAGTTTAAAAGGATCCTAATCACCTCATGTGAGCAGTTCATACCCTTTCAAACAAAAGAAGTACAAGTAGAAGGAAATCAATGTGGCTCGACAAAGCTGTAAGGGGGCAATAAACAAAAAAAGAAAGCGTTCAAACTACTAAAACAAGAAGACAGCGAACAAGCGCTAAAATCATACAGGGAAAAAAATATGTAAAGAAAAAATCTAGATTGCTAAGGAGGAGGCTGAAAGACTGATCGCCAAAGAGAGCAAAAACAACACGAAACTATTCTTGAATTATATAAACAGTAAAAGGATTTGTACTGAGAGCGCTGGCCCTTTAACAAATAATGCAGGAGAAATCATAGAAGACGATGGGGGGGAAGGCAAACCTACTGAATAGTTTTTTTTCAAGTGTATTCACAAATGAAAAAGAAATGTCACACGAGATACAGGGGAATAAAATGAACCCCCCGCTACATATTGCACGCCTAACACAGGAGAAAGTGCAGAGCCAATTAAAGAGGATTAAAATCGACAAATCGCCAGGCCCAGATGGAATACACCCAAGGGTACTAAGGGAACTAAGTGATGTGATAGCTAGGCTGCTATTTCTGGACACTATTGAGACCGGGGTTGTACCTTTGGATTGTCGCATTGTCAATGTGGTTCCAATATTCGAAAAAGGGCCTAAAAGAGAGCCTGGTAACTACAGGCCGGTAAGTCTCACTTCAATAATTGGAAAAATATTCAAAGGGGTTTCTGAGAGACGTCATCGAAGAGTACCTAAAGGAAAGCAACGTAATAACTCCTCACCAGCATAGGTTCATGAGGGGTCGATCATGTCAGACCAATTTGATCAGCTTCTAGGATGAAGTAAGTTCTAGGCTGGACCTGGGAGAGTCTATTGATCTCGTATATCTGGACTTCTCTAAAGCATTTGACACCGTGCCACATAATAGGCTGATATATAAAATGAGAAGCTCGGATTGGGTGAAAACGTGTGTATCTGGGTAAAGAACTGGCTCAGAGATAGAAAGCAGAGGGGGGTAATAAATGGTTTGTACTCTGATTGGGCCACAGTCGCTAGTGGGGGCCACAGGGTTCAGTATTGGGCCCCATCCTTTTCAATATATTTATCAACGACCTGATAGAGGGGCTGCACAGTAAGATATCAATATTTGCAGATGACACAAAATTATATAAGATAATTAATAAAACGGAGGACAATGTGCGGCTACAAACGGACCGAGATAAGCCGGGGGCTTGGGCAGAAAAATGGTGAATGAAGGTCAATGTGGATAAATGTAAAGTTCTGCACATGGGCAGGAGAAACAGATGTCACCAATATACACTAAATAGGGCACTGCTAGAGAAAAGTGAGATGGAAAAAGACCTGGGGGTACTAGTGGACTGTTGACTAAACTGGAGTAACCAATGCCAGTCAGCTGCTGCAAAAGCTAATAAAGTCTTGGGGTGCAGTAAAAGAGGTATAGGGGCGAGGGATGAGAACATTATCCCCCCACTATATAAGGCACTTGTCAGGCCCCACATGGAGTACTGTGTACAGTTCTGGACACCGACGCTTAGGGAAGATGTTGCAGTGCTTGAGTGGGTCCAAAGAAGGGCAACTAATTTAAGAAATTAAATGGGAGGACTAGAATACCCAGAGCCCCAAAATTGGGATTATTTAACCTGGAAAAAAACGGTTAAAGGAGATGTCTCATGAAAGCAAGTGGGGTTATACACTTCTGTATGGCCATATTAATGCACTTTGTAATGTACATCGTGCATTAATTATGAGCCATACAGAAGTTATTCACTTACCTGCTCCGTTGCTAGCGTCCTGGTCTCCATGGTTCCGTCTAAAATCGCCTCTTCTGGCGATTTTAGATGCGCTTGCGCAGTCCGGGTCTTCTTCTTTCCTCAATGGGGCCGCTCGTGCAAGAGAGCGCTTCCGTGTAGCTCCGCCCCGTCACGTGCCGATTCCAGCCAATCAGGAGGCTGGAATCGGCAATGGACCGCACAGAAGCCCTGCGGTCCACCGAGGGTGAAGATGTCGGCGGCCATCTTCACAAGGTAAGTATGAAGACGCCGGACCGCGGGGATTCGGGTAAGTACTATGCGTTTTTTTTTTTTTGATCCCTGCATCGGGTTTGTCTCGCGCCGAACGGGGGGGGCTATTAAAAAAAAAAAAAACCCGTTTCGGCGTGAGACATCTCCTTTAAAGGGTGATCAAATAACTCTATATAAATCCATGAGGGGACGATACAAGGATCTCTCCATGATCTATTTATACCCAGGACTGCGTCGGTAACAAGAGGGCATCCGCTACGTCTAGAAGAAAGCAGGTTTCATCACCAACACAGAAGGGGGTTCTTTACTGTAAGAGCAGTGAGACTGTGGAACTCTCTGCCTGAGGACGTGGTGATGGCAAAATCTATAGAGAAGTTTAAAAAGGGGACCAGAAGTCTTTTTAGAGTGCTATGAAATTACGGCATATAGACATTAGGTGACCAGTGGGGTTGTTGATCTCCAATATTGATCCAGGGATTACTCTGGCTGCCATTATGGAGTCATGAAGGAAATTTTTCCTCCAAATGAGCAAAATTGGCTTGCTGTTTTTTTTTTTCTTGCCTTCCTCTGGATCAACAAGGGGGGAGGGGGGAAGGGGGGGTTGAAACAGGCTGATAGATGGACATTGTCTTCATGAAGCCTAACTGTTACTATGAAATAGGCTATCAAAGTGACTGGGCCAGGAGGCATGTTGTCATGGCACATAAACTGTTAAGTTTCAGAATGCAATAAGTGTACGTATTTCTATTTTGATTGGACTATTGAACCTTACATAGAGACTAAAACCTATGCTGTGTAGTCTCGGAATTACGGATTAAAAGATAAGAGAAGTCAACAGAAAAATAGCAATACTATACTGTGTTGGATTAAGACATAGTTAGTCAACAGAAATAGACTATAATGAGATAGCAATACCGTGATTGCAGCTATTTCCTTGTCTAGACGAGCCTTAAGAGCTTTGAGACTTTTGTAGATGTCAATAAGCATTATAATAAATAATCTTTGTAACCTTTGTAATAGTAACCTTTGTATGATACTGCCCTCTTTCTTTCTGTATAAGACCTTGCAATGTCTTCAATTAAACAGAATTCTTTTGGGTTCTCAGGAGAAGAGTCTTTGTATGACACAAAGTGTTTTGCGTTATTCATAGATACTGCTAGCAATCTCCTCATCACAGGCTTCCATATCTACCAATTTGGCACCTGGCAACGAGGTCATCAGATCGGTACCGGTGTGGTCCGATAACAATGTGTATTCAGTTTTTTTCCTATTTGCATTCCCAGAGCCATGACTTTATGATTTTCCCGTCGGCTGCCGTATAAGGGGTGTTTTTTGCAGGACAAGTTGTATTTTTCATGGCATCATTTTTGGGTCCATATAATGTATTGTATAACTTTTATTATTTCTTCTAGGGGGTTCGGGGGAAGGAAAGAAATTCTGCCATTTGTTTTCTGGATGTCATTTGTATGGTGTTCCGTGATAACATAACTTGTATTCTCTGGTCGGCACGATTCCTGCCACGTTTATACTTTAAGATTTGGTTTTGTGTCGCCGCATTCCAAGAGCCACAACTTGTTGTTTGTGGGATGAACTCTGCTCTTCATTTATCCACTTTTTGGGATTATGTAACATTTCAATTAAAAGATTAACAAAATCCGCAATTCTGGCCTGCTTTTTTCTTTACCAGTGTTCGCCGTCTGGTATAAATAGTTCTGCAGGTCGGTATGATTACACCAATGCCACGTTTATATACCTTTGTTTTTTTGAAACGTTTTCACATTTAAAAAAAATGTATTTCTGTAAATGTAAATAAGCCTCGTGGGGCGCAGAGTGACAAGGCAGCAGTATGCAGTCCTAAGCTCTCGCTCACAACCTGAAGGTTGTGAGTTCAATCCCTGATTGGTTCAGGTAGCCGGCTCAAGGTTGACTCAGCCTTCCTTCCTCCGGTAAAATGAGCCCCCAGCTTGGTGCGGGGGAAAACATAAATTACCTGAAAGTGCTGCGGAATAAATTGGCGCTATACTAATAACAAGTCTCTCCCCCTTATTTCTTTTCATGGCTGAATTCAAAATGCCAAACCTTTCTCTGGTCTTTTTGTCAATGGCGCTGTGTGAGGGCTGAGTTGTACTTTTTAATGATACCATTTGTTGATCCGTGCGGCGTTTTGGTCACTTTCTATTCCATTTTTTGTAAGGCAAGAACATTGGCTATTTGCACCATGGTTTTTTCACAATGTACAGCGTGCAGGTTAGATAATGGACGCATTTCTTTCTCTGGGTCATTATGAATGCAGCAATATCATCGATGTGATTTATTTTTTTACAGTCCTCGAACACAGAAGAAGAAGGGCATCCGGCGGTTCCCAAACCCATGAGAAGGGCGTCCAGTCCCCGAACACGGGAGAAGAAGGGCGTCCAGTCAGTGACATTGGCCCATAGATACTTGCCCTTGGCTAGATTCTAGGAAATGAGACTACAAATTAGCCACAGATATTATCTAGCTCCACTATGGGGATACCAAATGAGCATTTACACAACCCCAGACTGCTTCAAATGTAAAGTGCCAAGTACAAACCTATACCGCGCCTTGTGGAGGTGTCCTCTTATATGGGCCTATTGGTTTATTATGAATCTGTCCTTGTACCACAACACATTTAATGAATTTCTGCCCACAGGAACCTCTTTGGCCATTTTGGGGTATCTAGACCCTAATAAAAATGGCTGCTTGACGGGAGCAAGTAAACTGCTACACTTCATAGCCGCAGGATTAAAGGCCATTTTACAGACAGGGGGAGTTTTCTCCAAATGTTGTCACAGCGAGTTAGGGACAAACTTGAAGATTGTTTTCATTATGATCCTGGTTTGAGGAACAAACAAGGTTGTGGGATCCACCCATCAGGGGGCTTTGGTGGGATCCACCCATCAGGGGGCTTTGGTGGGATCCACCCATCAGGGGGCTTTGGTGGGAAATATCCATGGCCATCATATACACTCCAAAAGGAAGTCTAATGTGATCTCCTTCTCGGACGGACTCTTGGAGTGATGAGTACCACCGCCCTCCCTCTCCCTGAGGGACGACAAATCCAATAATATCGTGATACAAGCAGCTCTTATGTTTCTTCCAAGTGTAAATCGCGTCTGTTTGAGTCTTGCAGCAAATTTCTACTATTGAGATAACTCCACATGTGCTCACTAGACATTGGGGTCACCATCGTGAAGTCATTGTTAGACTAAGGGCTCATTCACTGAGTGTCTTGCAGCATTGTACACTCGCTTTGCCGGCAGAGATGGCGTACGGGCTGTGATTGACCCTGCGCATGCCCCGGACTCTGACGCCACACACATGTGCAGTATGACTTTTTTACTGTTTCAAATTCTCCGCTCTGTGCAGAGCAGGGCTGCATATTTACATGCTGCCCCTTTGTAATGCCTGCAAATGGACAGTGTGATTGGCTGCGTATAATATGCGGATAGACCATGCTGCGATATATTTCTCCTGCGTATCATACGCAGTATCCACTCGCAGTCCAAACGCTGGTGTGAATTGACTTTCATTGTCTCCATCCACTGCGCATGGGAAATACGCGGTGACTATACGCCCATGTGAATGAGCCCTTAGAATGGCTTCGGAAGAGTTTTCTGTGATTGAAGCAAACAATAAAAAGTCCCACCTTGTCTTCATGTGCTGCACACCTCAGTTCCGCTAGCAAGTATACTCACAAGCTGTTGCCATCCAGCTACTTCTGGCTCTGACAGACACAAAACAATCCAATTGCAGGAGTACAGCTTTTTGTGGAAAAACTTGCTTTTTATTTTCTTTTGGTGCTTGAACAATACAGAGAACGCGTTTTGGTTATGAAACCTTGTTCACCTCTGACTAACAAATGCATTATGCAGACCTTAAAAAGGTTTAGTGCAAATAAGTGAATTAAAAACATATGTGCAATTAACCCATGGCAGTCTGTTACTTCAACTACCAGAGCTCGTTCCTCCTGCAGGAACTTGCCCTGATCATTTTATATATGCATGACATATTATATAGCATATAAGAATAGCATATTCATATACTGAGCGCTCCGCTGAAAAGAGTAAAGTATGAAAACAATACATCATTGTTATAGAAACAAAAGGAAAATAACCTTTCTGACAGCAACATTAAATCAAGACACAAATTATTAGTATGGGATATTACTACCAGCGATATATAGTAATCAATAACGCTACACCATACACTTCAGCATAATGGGGTCATGTTGGGATAAATATGTGTTAGTTGATAAATAATAATTATTACAACTAATAAATGTATAAAAGGTCCGTTTTATAATTCATTCCATTAGGGAATCTTGTATTTAAGTTTAATATCCAGAACGCTTCTCTTTTGAACACTTTATCCGGGTTGATTGTTCCTTTCTTTTTATTTATGACCTTTTCAATTCCAAAAAATGAAAAAGTATTTAAACTACCTTTATGCTTATCACAAAAGTGTTTAACCGCACCTGAACTGTTCACATTATCCTTTTTGATGTTACGGATGTGTTCATTGATTCGGGTCTTCAGCTTTCGTGTAGTGCAACCTATATAATTCAAGTTACACTCTCTGCATTGAATCATATAAACTACATTAATAGTGTTGCAGTTAATATAATTACAAATTTTATACTCTTTATTATTGTCGCTGTCAGAAAAGGTTTTTCTCCTATCAGCTAAATGGCAAACAGTACATCTGGAATTACCGCAGCGGAAAAAACCTTGAAATTTCATCCATTGCGGTTTTCCCTGATTGGAGGAAAAAGTACTAGGTGCTATCAGATCTCCCAAATTTTTACTTCTTTTTGCAACACACTTAATTCCCTCATTCAATATCTCATCGACAGTATCATCTTGTCTTAAAACAGGCAAAAATTTGAAAAACATTTTTTTAATCTCATAAAAATTTCTGCTGTATGCTGTAGAGAAAACCATTCCCTTACTAATATTTCCTTTTTTGCTTATACATTTATCCTTAAGTAACTCTTCCCTGCTGACTGTTTCTATTTTAGTACATGCCTCATTCAATAATGGCTGTTTATAACCTCTCTGATACAATCCTATTTTTGATGTCCATTTTTGCTGCATTAAATGAGACATCATCAGAGCAGGATCTTTTTGCTCGTACGAGTTCCCCTACAGGAATAGCTTTAATAGTGTGTCTAGGATGACCACTGTTTGCATGTAGTATGGTGTTACCCGCTGTTATTTTTCTGTATAATTTGGTCTCTATTCCTTTAATACAATCACCTTTCAGGGTTAAATCCAGAAATGGTACTTCCACGTCACTATGCATTACAGTAAACTGTAAATTAACAGAATTATTGTTGATATAATTTTCAAACTGACTGATTTGTTCGTGCGCCCCATTTCGTTCCAGACCCTTATTCCAGATAATTATTATATTGTCAATGTATCTCGCATACCACACCATGCGACCAACAAAAGGATTATTGTGACTAAAAATAAAGGAATCTTCCCACCAACTCATAAAGAGATTGGCTATAACCGGAGAAAATTTAGATCCCATCGGGGCTCCGGAAATTTGTAAGAAAAATTGTTGATCAAAGGAGAAAAAATTATGCGTTAACAAAAATTCGGTAGATAACAAAATAAATTCCTTCAGCTCATTACTGTAATTACTAAAATTCTTTGTTAACGCATAATTTTTTCTCAAAAAACATCAAAAAGGATAATGTGAACAGTTCAGGTGCGGTTAAACACTTTTGTGATAAGCATAAAGGTAGTTTAAATACTTTTTCATTTTTTGGAATTGAAAAGGTCGTAAATAAAAAGAAAGGAACAATCAACCCGGATAAAGTGTTCAAAAGAGAAGCGTTCTGGATATTAAATTTAAATACAAGATTCCCCAAAGGAATGAATTATAAAACGGACCTTTTATACATTTATTAGGTGTAATAAATATTATTTATCAAGTAACACATATTGATTCCAGCATGATGCTATTATGCTGAAGTGTATGGTGTAGCGTTATTGATTACTATATATCGCTGGTAGTAATATCCCATACTAATAATTTGTGTCTTGATTTAATGTTGCTGTCAGAAAGGTTATTTTCCTTTTGTTTCTATAACAATGATGTATTGATTTCATACTTTACTCTTTTCAGCGGAGCGCTCAGTATATGAATATGCTATTCTTATATGCTATATAATATGTCATGCATATATAAAATGATCAGGGCAAGTTCCTGCAGGAGGAACGAGCTCTGGTAGTTGAAGTAACAGATTGCCATGGGTTAATTGCACATGTGTTTTTAATTCACTTATTTTCACTAAACCTTTTTAAGGTCTGCATAATGCATTTGTTAGTCAGAGGTGAACAAGGTTTCATAACCGAAACGCGTTCTCTGTATTGTTCAAGCACCAAAAGAAAATAAAAAGCAAGTTTTTCCACAAAAAGCTGCATTCCTGCAATTGGATTGTTTTTTCTGTGATTGAGCTGTTTGTATGCTGAAAGGAGCCATGGCACTACATATTTACCTGACTATAGGTTATACTGCTGCACTGGAGATGTCATCATGGGGTCACCATGTTGGGTTGCGCTGGACGGGGGGATTTCTCAATTTATTCTTCTTTTGCATTGTTCCAAAATCACAAAAGTTTCAATATTTAAAAAAAAACTAAATTGAATGTATGTAGCGCCAACAAGTTCCGCAGCACTTTACAAATCGAGGGAAACCTAGACAAAATAAGCCACAACATGCAGCATTAAAGAAATACGTTGATGGCTTCAATGACGACTGATCGTTTGAGTTGAACTCGTCCATTTTCGTCGGGGCAGCTTAAGGCTTATAATCCTGTATTTCCATCAGTATCTTGGATCAGTAGTTGTCAGATGAAACTGAGAGCGGAACATAAAGTGGGATGAGAAGATTTACATGTCCTCTCTGTTTGGATCCTGTAGTGCAGGGGTCCCCAACTCCAGTCCTCAGGGACCCCAACAGGTCATGTTTTCAGGATATCCTATGGTATAATTACATCACCTGTGTAACACTGAGGGAATCCTGAAAACATGACCTGTTGGCGGTTCCCGAGGACTGGAGTTGGGGAACACTGGGCTAGTGGGTTAGGCTTATAAATACAAAATACCGACCTAAATACACAAGTGTAACGGGGGCCTTACAATAAATGCCTGATGGACATTGCTGTCAGCACCCGGAGCTCAACACACAGAAGGAAACGGCAGATTTGTGAACTTTTTTAATAAAGTATTGCAAATTCAATCACTGTTTTTGATCAATTCCATCACCTTTTTATCTGTATATCCTTTGTGACCGACAGCTGATACGTCCATGTTCTAAAACAAAGGTTCTGTTAGTTCTCCGTCCCTCTGGATTCCCCTGCAGTCTGGGTGGTTTATGACCACAGTAATAGGAAGGCTCATGAGGACAATTCAGGGTCGCTGCTCTGGAAGTAAACCAGGATCTTCTCTTCTTGCTTCTATCCACAATACTTTTCCTCCATGGCTCACGCTCACAGGTCACCTCAGGTACATAGAATTTGGGCGTTTGCCAGAGTCGTGTTGCTTCCACCCCAAAATAATAAGTCTTATTGGATGTTTAATGTCTGTCAATAACTGATTGGTTAAAAAATGTTCTGTCTTGTATCAGGAATCGGTTTATGCTCTGTGTCAATTCAATCCTTGTAAAACATTTTCATATGTAAAAAATCAAAACTAGTTCTCATCTGTGTGACTAATCTGATGATTTGTAAGCTTTGCATTAGTAATAAAACAATCCCCACATTCTGCACATGAATACAGTTTCTCTCATGTATAACAAAATTTGATTCATCTGCAAAGCATTTCCCACACGACTAACAAGGATCTGGTTTCTATGTGTGAATCTGATCAAATTTAAAATGTGATTTCTTTGTAAAAAATTTTATAAACAGAATGTCAAAATGGTCTCTCTTTGGTGTGAACTCTTTGATGTCTATCCAGATGTGATTTGCATGTAAAAAATTTCCAACATTCATAACATGTAAATGGCTTCTCTCCTGTGTGACTTCTGTCATGTTTAACAAGATCTGATTTATTTGTGAAACATTTCCCACATTCTGAACATGAATACGGCTTCTCTCCTGTGTGATTTCTCATATGTCTAAAAAGACTCGATGATTGTGTAAAACATTTCCCACATTCTGGGCAGGTAAATGGTTTCTCCCCTGTGTGAATTCTCTCATGCACAAGAAGACATGATTTAGTTGTAAAATATTTTTCACACAATGAACATGAAAACGCATTCTGTCTAGTGTGGATTATCTCATGTCTCACAAGATATGATTTTTCTGTAAAGCTTTTCCCACATTCTGAACATGAATATGGCTTCTCTCCTCTGTGACCTCTCTCATGTACAATAAGATGTGATTTATTTGCAAAACATTTCCCACATTGTGAACATGTATACGGCTTCTCTCCTGTGTGGCTTCTCTCGTGTATAACAAGATATGATTTATTTGAAAAACATTTCCCACATTCTGAACATGAATACGGCTTTTCTCCTGTGTGACTTCTCTCATGTTTTATAAGATGTGATATTTGAGAAAAACATTTACCACATTCTGCACATGAATACGGCTTCTCTCCTGAGTGACTTCTCAAATGCATAATAAGACTTGATTTCCGGGTAAAACATTTCCCACATTCTGGACATGAATACGGCTTCTCTATGTGAATTATTTTGTCAGTAAAAAGACCCGAGCTTTCTGACCGTTTTCTACTTCCACCACACTGAAGCCTTTTCCTCCCGTCCTGACCAGCACTTGTGGTAACACTCTGTGATTGGTCAGGAGTAGGTTCCTCATGATTAGAGGGATTATATGATGGATCTGTACTGTGAAGTCCTGGAGATACATTAAGAGGAATGAGGTTTTCTCCTGAAGGGCGCTGCACAATATCTTCATCTTCTACCTTATAATTTACCGAAAACATGAAGTTTCCATCATAGTCCTCACTGGGATTTTCTGTCAGGATTAGAAGTGGATTTCAAGATTTTTTTATGAATCATAAAAGCAGAAACAATTATAAAGCATTCCTATTAGGCTGGACTCACACATGACATTTTTGATGCAGTTATTGAGCCAAAGATAGAAGTCAGCCCAGAAAGACCGAGCAGTCCATCTTTTACAGTTCCCATTCCTTTTGGAGCTGGGAACCTAGGGCCACTTTTACATAGGATGAATGGTTCCTACATAACAGCTTTACTGAGAGCTGATTAGGTCAGTTTCTTGAGGTTACAACAGTGCTGGATGTGCAACTCAGAAGAGAACAGTGTTCTACCTCTAGAGGAGCTGCAGCCACATCCTGCCTCCCATCATCGGCCCCTTCACATCAAGTGATCAGTTCTACTAGAAGTTGTTGAACAATAGCTGAACTGTTCCGAAGCCAGGAATACAAAGTGCACAGTTCAATGCAATCTATGTTGTGCAGCAGAAGAGCTGTCAGCACTGAAAATGAACTGTGCACCTGGCATATTAGTCTGTATGCACACTCCTTCCTGGAGTACCTACCTGAGGGCTATGGCATCCTAGTCTAGGTGAGAGCTGCAGACTAACATCCTGCATCAGGCACTGCAGATAGAGCATTCATAGGTCATCACTCATGGGCTTACTGCCCTGGCCAGTAGGCAAACTGGCAGTACCATCAATACTCGTTTTCCTGGTTTCTGCCATAACTGGCTTTACTGGATTTGAGGCCATCCTTGCTGTTCCCGGGCCTTTCATGATAGTTGCTGTTCTACACCATGAGGGGGGCGCAGAAGGAAAACTGATCTGTGGTGATCAGTCTCTGGATACAGCTCCATGTGCCCAAAAGTAGACACAAGTTGACACTAGTGTATCCTCACATCGTCCATCTTAGGCCATTTGATTACATATATTAATTTATTGTTGATTTTCCGGAAACATCTGCTAGACGTTTGTTTCCGAGAATCTACCAATCTTTCAGTGAAACAATATTTCCTGCTGATGCTACTCATCTCCACCAACTAATCTCAGAATGTGCCTCCTTGTTCTCATGTTTAGTTTCCTAGTAAAACATTTCCCTCCTTAATTCTAATTATACCTGTAACATAAGTAAAAGTTTCCATCATGTCACCCCTTTATCTTCTCTCCTCCTCTAACATATATAAAGGTTTCCATCATGTCCTCCTCTCCCTTCTCTTTTCCTGTAATATATATAAAGGTTTCCATCATGTCCTCCTCTCCCTTCTCTCCTCCTGTAACATATATAAAGGTTTCCATCATGTCCTCCTCTCCCTTCTCTCCTCCTGTAACATATATAAAGGTTTCCATCATGTCCCTCCTCTCCCTTCTCTCCTCCTGTAACATATATAAAGGTTTCCATCATGTCCTCCTCTCCCTTCTCTCCTCCTGTAATATATATAAAGGTTTCCATCATGTCCTCCTCTCCCTTCTCTCCTCCTGTATTATATATAAAGGTTTCCATCATGTCCTCCTCTCCCTTCTCTCCTCCTGTAACATATATAAAGGTTTCCATCAAGTCCTCCTCTCCCTTCTCTTTTCCTGTAATATATATAAAGGTTTCCATCATGTCCTCCTCTCCCTTCTCTCCTCCTATAACATATATAAAGGTTTCCATCATGTCCCCCTCTCCCTTCTCTCCTCTCCTGTAATATATATAAAGGTTTCCATCATGTCCCTCCTCTCCCTTCTCTCCTCCTGTAACATATATAAAGGTTTCCATCATGTCCCCCTCTCTCTTCTCTCCTCCTGTAACATATATAAAGGTTTCCATCATGTCCCCCTCTCCCTTCTCTCCTCCTGTAACATATATAAAGGTTTCCATCATGTCCTCCTCTCCCTTCTCTCCCCCTGTAACATATATAAAGGTTTCCATTATGTCCTCCTCTCCCTTCTCTCCTCCTATAACATATATAAAGGTTTCCATCATGTCCTCCTCTCCCTTCTCTCCTGTAACATATATAAAGGTTTCCATCATGTCCTCCTCTCCCTCCTCTCCTCCTATAACATATATAAAGGTTTCCATCATGTCCTCCTCTCCCTTCTCTCCTCCTGTATTATATATAAAGGTTTCCATCATGTCCTCCTCTCCCTTCTATCCCTCCTGTAACATATATAAAGGTTTCCATCATGTCCGCCTCTCCCTTCTCTCCTCCTGTAACATATATAAAGGTTTCCATCATGTCCCTCCTCTCCCTTCTCTCCTCCGGTAACATATATAAAGGTTTCCATCATGTCCGCCTCTCCCTTCTCTCCTCCTGTAACATATATAAAGGTTTCCATCATGTCCCTCCTCTCCCTTCTCTCCTCCTGTAACATATATAAAGGTTTCCATCATGTCCTCCTCTCCCTTCTCTCCTTCTGTAACATATATAAAGGTTTCCATCATGCCCTCCTCTCCCTTCTCTCCTCCTGTAACATATATAAAGGTTTCCATCATGCCCTCCTCTCCCTTCTCTCCTCCTGTAACATATATAAAGGTTTCCATCATGTCCTCCTCTCCCTTTTCTCCTCCTATAACATATATAAAGGTTTCCATCATGTCGTCCTCTCCCTTCTCTCCTCCTGTAACATATATAAAGGTTTCCATCATGTCCTCCCTCACCCTTCTCTCCTCCTGTAACATATATAAAGGTTTCCATCATGTCCCCCTCTCCCTTCTCTCCTCATGTAACATATATAAAGGTTTCCATCATGTCCTCCTCTCTCTTCTCTCCTCCTGTAACATATATAAAGGTTTCCATCATGTCCTCCTCTCCCTTCTCTCCTCCTGTAACATATATAAAGGTTTCCATCATGTCCCTCCTCTCCCTTCTCTCCTCCTGTATTATATATAAAGGTTTCCATCATGTCCTCCTCTCCCTTCTATCCCTCTTTAACATATATAAAGGTTTCCATCATGTCTCCCTCTCCCTTCTCTTCTCCTGTAATATATATATACAGATAGTCCCCGACTTGCGAACATTCGACTTGCGAATTTCGCTAGTTGCGAACAATCTGTCCTGCACAGTATGATGTCATGCTATGGCTCCCGCCCCCTAATGCTACGGCATTACATCATACTGTGCAGGGACCGGAGAGGCTTCTATCAAGCCTGATAGAAGCCTGTCCGGTCACATCGCGGTTGCTGGGCAGCCGGGGGCCTTCTGAAAGGCCCCAGGGCTGTCTATGCAGAGCGCCTAGCAAGCCGTGCGCTTGATGGGCACTCTGCATAGACAGCCCTGGGGCCTTTCAGAAGGTCCCCGGCTGCCTAGCAACCACACAGCGTCCCGCGATCTCATCGTAGGACGCTGTACGGGCCCCCTGAACGTCGGGTGCAGGCTGTTCTTACAGCGGGCACCCGGCGGCAGCAGTTCCGACGAGCCGCGCCGCTCGGCGGAACTGTTAACACTCTAAATACCGCTGTCAGAGCGGTGTTTAAAGTGTTAACAGTTCCGACAAGCGGCGCGGCTCATCGCAACTGCTGCTGCCGGGTGCCCGCTGTAAGAACAGCCTGCACCCGATGTTGTATGGAGCGGGATCCACCCGCGATCCCGCTCCATACTACTACTTGTTCGACTTGCGAACAAAACGGACTTGCGAACGGGCTCCTGGAACGGAACCTGTTCGCAAGTCGGGGAGTAACTGTATATATAAAGGTTTCCATCATGTCCTCCTCTCCCTTCTCTCCTCCTGTAATATATATAAAGGTTTCCATCATGTCCTCCTCTCCCTTCTCTCCTCCTGTATTATATATAAAGGTTTCCATCATGTCCTCCTCTCCCTTCTCTCCCTCTTTAACATATATAAAGGTTTCCATCATGTCGCCCCTCTCCCTTCTCTCCTCCTGTAACATATATAATGGTTTCCATCATGTCACCCCTCTCCCTTCTCTCCTCCTGTAACATATATAAAGGTTTCCATTATGTCCTCCTCTCCCTCCTCTCCTCCTATAACATATATAAAGGTTTCCATCATGTCCTCCTCTCCCTTCTCTCCTCCTGTATCATATATAAAGGTTTCCATCATGTCCTCCTCTCCCTTCTCTCCTCCTGTAACATATATAAAGGTTTCCATTATGTCCTCCTCTCCCTTCTCTCCTCCTGTAACATATATAAAGGTTTCCATCATGTCCCCCTCTCCCTTCTCTCCTCCTGTAACATATATAAAGGTTTCCATCATGTCCTCCTCTCCCTTCTCTCCTCCGGTATCATATATAAAGGTCTCCATCATGTACCCCTCTCTCTTCTCTTCTCCTGCAACATATATATATAAGGTTTCCGTCATCTCTTCCTCTCCCTTCTCTCTTCCTGTATCAAATATTAAGGTTTCCATCATGTCCTCCTCTCCCTTCTCTCCTTTTGTAACATATATAAAGGTTTCCATCATGTCCTCCTCTCCCTTCTCTCCCTCTTTAACATATATAAAGGTTTCCATCATGTCCTCCTCTCCCTTCTCTCCTCCTGTAACATATATAAAGGTTTCCATCATGCCCCCCTCTCCCTTCTCTCCTCCTGTAACATATATGAAAGTCTCCATCATGTCCCCCCTCTCCCTTCTCTCTTCCTATAACATATATAAAGGTTTCCATCATGTCCCCCTCTCCCTTCTCTCCTCCTGTAACATATATAAAGGTTTCCATCATGTCCCCCTCTCCCTTCTCTCCTCCTGTAACATATATAAAGGTTTCCATCATGTCCCCCTCTCCCTTCTATCCCCCTGTAACACATATAAAGGTTTCCATCATGTCCTTCTCTATCTTCTCTCTTCCTGTAACATATATAAAGGTTTCCATCATGTCCTCCTCTCCCATCTCTCTTCCTGTATCAAATATTAAGGTTTCCATCATGTCCTCCTCTCCCTTCTCTCCTTCTGTATCACATACAAAAGGTTGCCATCATGTCCTTCTCTATCTTCTCTCTTCCTGTAACATATATAAAGGTTTCCATCATGTCGCCCCTCTCCCTTCTCTCCCTTTGTAACATATATAAGAGGTTTCCATCATGTCCACCTCTCCCTTCTCTCCTCATGTAACATATATAAAGGTTTCCATCATGTCCTCCTCTCCCTTCTCTCCTTCTGTAACACATATAAAGGTTTCCATCATGTCCTCCTCTCCCTTCTCTACTCCTGTAACATATATAACGGTTTCCATCATGTCCTCCTCTCCCTTCTCTCCTTTTGTAACATATATAAGAGGTTTCCATCATGTCCCCCTCTCCCTTCTCTCCTCATGTAACATATATAAAGGTTTCCATCATGTCCTCCTCTCCCTTCTCTCCCTCTTTAACATATATAAAGGTTTCCATCATGTCCTCCTCTCCCTTCTCTCCTCCTGTAACATATATAAAGGTTTCCATCATGCCCCCCTCTCCCTTCTCTCCTCCTGTAACATATATGAAAGTCTCCATCATGTCCCCCCTCTCCCTTCTCTCTTCCTATAACATATATAAAGGTTTCCATCATGTCCCCCTCTCCCTTCTCTCCTCCTGTAACATATATAAAGGTTTCCATCATGTCCCCCTCTCCCTTCTCTCCTCCTGTAACATATATAAAGGTTTCCATCATGTCCCCCTCTCCCTTCTATCCCCCTGTAACACATATAAAGGTTTCCATCATGTCCTTCTCTATCTTCTCTCTTCCTGTAACATATATAAAGGTTTCCATCATGTCCTCCTCTCCCATCTCTCTTCCTGTATCAAATATTAAGGTTTCCATCATGTCCTCCTCTCCCTTCTCTCCTTCTGTATCACATACAAAAGGTTGCCATCATGTCCTTCTCTATCTTCTCTCTTCCTGTAACATATATAAAGGTTTCCATCATGTCGCCCCTCTCCCTTCTCTCCCTTTGTAACATATATAAGAGGTTTCCATCATGTCCCCCTCTCCCTTCTCTCCTCATGTAACATATATAAAGGTTTCCATCATGTCCTCCTCTCCCTTCTCTCCTTCTGTAACACATATAAAGGTTTCCATCATGTCCTCCTCTCCCTTCTCTACTCCTGTAACATATATAACGGTTTCCATCATGTCCTCCTCTCCCTTCTCTCCTTTTGTAACATATATAAAGGTTTCCATCATGTCCTCCTCTCCCTTCTCTCCCTCTTTAACATATATAAAGGTTTCCATCATGCCCCCCTCTCCCTTCTCTCCTTCTGTAACACATATAAAGGTTTCCATCATGTCCTCCTCTCCCTTCTCTACTCCTGTAACATATATAACGGTTTCCATCATGTCCTCCTCTCCCTTCTCTCCTTTTGTAACATATATAAAGGTTTCCATCATGTCCTCCTCTCCCTTCTCTCCTCCTGTAACATATATAAAGGTTTCCATCATGCCCCCCTCTCCCTTCTCTCCTCCTGTAACATATATGAAAGTCTCCATCATGTCCCCCCTCTCCCTTCTCTCTTCCTATAACATATATAAAGGTTTCCATCATGTCCCCCTCTCCCTTCTCTCCTCCTGTAACATATATAAAGGTTTCCATCATGTCCCCCTCTCCCTTCTCTCCTCCTGTAACATATATAAAGGTTTCCATCATGTCCCCCTCTCCCTTCTATCCCCCTGTAACACATATAAAGGTTTCCATCATGTCCTTCTCTATCTTCTCTCTTCCTGTAACATATATAAAGGTTTCCATCATGTCCTCCTCTCCCATCTCTCTTCCTGTATCAAATATTAAGGTTTCCATCATGTCCTCCTCTCCCTTCTCTCCTTCTGTATCACATACACAAGGTTGCCATCATGTCCTTCTCTATCTTCTCTCTTCCTGTAACATATATAAAGGTTTCCATCATGTCGCCCCTCTCCCTTCTCTCCCTTTGTAACATATATAAGAGGTTTCCATCATGTCCCCCTCTCCCTTCTCTCCTCATGTAACATATATAAAGGTTTCCATCATGTCCTCCTCTCCCTTCTCTCCTTCTGTAACACATATAAAGGTTTCCATCATGTCCTCCTCTCCCTTCTCTACTCCTGTAACATATATAACGGTTTCCATCATGTCCTCCTCTCCCTTCTCTACTCCTGTAACATATATAACGGTTTCCATCATGTCCCCCTCTCCCTTCTCTACTCCTGTAACATATATAACGGTTTCCATCATGTCCTCCTCTCCCTTCTCTTTTCCCCCTGTAACATATATAAAAGGTTTCCATCATGTCCTCCTCTCCCTTCTCTCCTCCTATAACATATATAAAGTTTTCCATCATGTCCTCCTCTCCCTTCTGTCCGCCTGTAACATATATAAAGGTTTCCATCATGTCCTCCTCTCCCTGCTCTCCTCCTGTAACATATATAAAGGTTTCCATTATGTCCCCCTTCTCCCTCCTCTCCTTCTATAACATATATAAAGGTTTCCATCATGTCCTCCTCTCCCTTCTCTCCTCCTATAACATATATAAAGTTTTCCATCATGTCTCCCTCTCCCTTCTCTCCTCCTGTAACATATATAAAGGTTTCCATTATGTCCTCCTCTCCCTCCTCTCCTCCTATAACATATATAAAGGTTTCCATCATGTCCTCCTCTCCCTTCTCTCCTCCTGTATCATATATAAAGGTTTCCATCATGTCCTCCTCTCCCTTCTCTCCTCCTGTAACATATATAAAGGTTTCCATTATGTCCTCCTCTCCCTCCTCTCCTCCTATAACATATATAAAGTTTTCCATCATGTCCTCCTCTCCCTTCTGTCCGCCTGTAACATATATAAAGGTTTCCATCATGTCCTCCTCTCCCTGCTCTCCTCCTGTAACATATATAAAGGTTTCCATTATGTCCCCCTTCTCCCTCCTCTCCTTCTATAACATATATAAAGGTTTCCATCATGTCCTTCTCTCCCTTCTCTCCTCCTGTAACATATATAAAGGTTTCCATCATGTCCTCCTCTCCCTTCTCTCCTTTTGTAACATATATAAAGGTTTCCATCATGTCCTCCTCTATCTTCTCTCTTCCTATAACATATATAAAGGTTTCCATCATGTCCCCCTCTCCCTTCTCTCTTCCTATAACATATATAAAGGTTTCCATCATGTCCTCCTCTCCCTTCTCTCCTCCTCTAATATATATAAAGGTTTCCATCATGTCCTCCTCTCCCTTCTCTCCTCCTGTAACATATATAAAGGTTTCCATCATGTCCCTCCTCTCCCTTCTCTCCTGTAACATATAAAGGTTTCCATCATGTCTCCCTCTCCCTTCTCTCCTCCTGTAACATATATAAAGGTTTCCATCATGTCCCCCTCTCCCTTCTCTCCTCCTGTAACATATATAAAGGTTTCCATCATGTCCCCCTCTCCCTTCTATCCCCCTGTAACACATATAAAGGTTTCCATCATGTCCTTCTCTATCTTCTCTCTTCCTGTAACATATATAAAGGTTTCCATCATGTCCTCCTCTCCCATCTCTCTTCCTGTATCAAATATTAAGGTTTCCATCATGTCCTCCTCTCCCTTCTCTCCTTCTGTATCACATACAAAAGGTTGCCATCATGTCCTTCTCTATCTTCTCTCTTCCTGTAACATATATAAAGGTTTCCATCATGTCGCCCCTCTCCCTTCTCTCCCTTTGTAACATATATAAGAGGTTTCCATCATGTCCCCCTCTCCCTTCTCTCCTCATGTAACATATATAAAGGTTTCCATCATGTCCTCCTCTCCCTTCTCTCCTTCTGTAACACATATAAAGGTTGCCATCATGTCCTTCTCTATCTTCTCTCTTCCTGTAACATATATAAAGGTTTCCATCATGTCGCCTCTCTCCCTTTGTAACATATATAAGAGGTTTCCATCATGTCCCCCTCTCCCTTCTCTCCTCATGTAACATATATAAAGGTTTCCATCATGTCCTCCTCTCCCTTCTCTCCTTCTGTAACACATATAACGGTTTCCATCATGTCCTCCTCTCCCTTCTCTACTCCTGTAACATATATAACGGTTTCCATCATGTCCTCCTCTCCCTTCTCTACTCCTGTAACATATATAACGGTTTCCATCATGTCCCCCTCTCCCTTCTCTACTCCTGTAACATATATAACGGTTTCCATCATGTCCTCCTCTCCCTTCTCTTTTCCCCCTGTAACATATATAAAAGGTTTCCATCATGTCCTCCTCTCCCTTCTCTCCTCCTATAACATATATAAAGTTTTCCATCATGTCCTCCTCTCCCTTCTGTCCGCCTGTAACATATATAAAGGTTTCCATCATGTCCTCCTCTCCCTGCTCTCCTCCTGTAACATATATAAAGGTTTCCATTATGTCCCCCTTCTCCCTCCTCTCCTTCTATAACATATATAAAGGTTTCCATCATGTCCTCCTCTCCCTTCTCTCCTCCTATAACATATATAAAGTTTTCCATCATGTCTCCCTCACCCTTCTCTCCTCCTGTAACATATATAAAGGTTTCCATCATGTCCTCCTCTCCCTTCTCTCCTTTTGTAACATATATAAAGGTTTCCATCATGTCCTCCTCTATCTTCTCTCTTCCTATAACATATATAAAGGTTTCCATCATGTCCCCCTCTCCCTTCTCTCCTCCTGTAACATATATAAAGGTTTCCATCATGTCCCCCTCTCCCTTCTCTCCTCCTGTAACATATATAAAGGTTTCCATCATGTCCCCCTCTCCCTTCTCTCCTCATGTAACATATATAAAGGTTTCCATCATGTCCTCCTCTCCCTTCTATCCCCCTGTAACACATATAAAGGTTTCCATCATGTCCTTCTCTATCTTCTCTCTTCTTGTAACATATATAAAGGTTTCCATCATGTCCTCCTCTCCCTCCTCTACTCCTGTAACATATATAAAGGTTTCCGTCATGTCTTCCTCTCCCATCTCTCTTCCTGTATCAAATATTAAGGTTTCCATCATGTCCTCCTCTCCCTTCTCTCCTTCTGTATCACATACAAAAGGTTGCCATCATGTCCTTCTCTATCTTCTCTCTTCCTGTAACATATATAAAGGTTTCCATCATGTCCCCCTCTCCCTTCTCTCCCTTTGTAACATATATAAGAGGTTTCCATCATGTCCCCCTCTCCCGTCTCTCCTCATGTAACATATATAAAGGTTTCCATCATGTCCTCCTCTCCCTTCTCTCCTCCTATAACATATATAAAGGCTTCCATCATGTCCTCCTCTCCCTTCTCTCCTCCTATAACATATATAAAGGTTTCCATCATGTCCCTCTCCCTTCTCTCCTTCTGTAACACATATAAAGGTTTCCATCATGTCCTCCTCTCTCTTCTCTACTCCTGTAACATATATAACGGTTTCCATCATGTCCCTCCTCTCCCTTCTCTTTTCCCCCTGTAACATATATAAAAGGTTTCCATCATGTCCTCCTCTCCCTTCTCTCCTCCTATAACATATATAAAGGCTTCCATCATGTCCTCCTCTCCCTTCTCTCCTCCTATAACATATATAAAGGTTTCCATCATGTCCCTCTCCCTTCTCTCCTTCTGTAACACATATAAAGGTTTCCATCATGTCCTCCTCTCTCTTCTCTACTCCTGTAACATATATAACGGTTTCCATCATGTCCCTCCTCTCCCTTCTCTTTTCCCCCTGTAACATATATAAAAGGTTTCCATCATGTCCTCCTCTCCCTTCTCTCCTCCTATAACATATATAAAGTTTTCCATCATGTCTCCCTCACCCTTCTCTCCTCCTGTAACATATATAAAGGTTTCCATCATGTCCTCCTCTCCCTTCTCTCCTCCTATAACATATATAAAGGTTTCCATCATGTCCTCCTCTCCCTTCTCTTTTCCTGTAACATATATAAAGGTTTCCATCATGTCCTCCTCTCCCTTCTCTTTTCCTGTAATATATATATAAAGGTTTCCATCATGTCCCTCCTCTCCCTTCTATCCCTCTTTAACATATATAAAGGTTTCCATCATGTCCTCCTCTCCCTTCTCTCCTCCTATAACATATATAAAGGTTTCCATCATGTCCTCCTCTCCCTTCTCTCCATGTAACATATATAAAGGTTCCATCATGTCCTCCTCTCTCTTCTCTCCTCCTATAACATATATAAAGGTTTCCATCATGTCCTCCTCTCCCTTCTCTTTTCCTGTAACATATATAAAGGTTTCCATCATGTCCTCCTCTCCCTTCTCTTTTCCTGTAATATATATATATAAAGGTTTCCTTCATGTCCCTCCTCTCCCTTCTATCCCTCTTTAACATATATAAAGGTTTCCATTATGTTGCCCCTCTCCCTTCTCTCCTCCTATAACATATATAAAGGTTTCCATCATGTCCTCCTCTCCCTTCTCTCCTCCTGTAACATATATAAAGGTTTCCATCATGTCCTCCTCTCCCTTCTCTCCTCCTGTAACATATAGAAAGGTTTCCATCATGTCCTCCTCTCCCTTCTCTCCTCCTGTAACATATATAAAGGTTTCCATCATGTCCCCCTCTCCCTTCTCTCCTCCTGTAACATACATAAAGGTTTCCATCATGTCCCCCTCTCCCTTCTATCCCCCTGTAACACATATAAAGGTTTCCATCATGTCCTTCTCTATCTTCTCTCTTCCTGTAACATATATAGAGGTTTCCATCATGTCCTCCTCTCCCTCCTCTACTCCTGTAACATATATAAAGGTTTCCGTCATGTCTTCCTCTCCCATCTCTCTTCCTGTATCAAATATTAAGGTTTCCATCATGTCCTCCTCTCCCTTCTCTCCTTCTGTATCACATACAAAAGGTTGCCATCATGTCCTTCTCTATCTTCTCTCTTCCTGTAACATATATAAAGGTTTCCATCATGTCCCCCTCTCCCTTTGTAACATATATAAGAGGTTTCCATCATGTCCCCCTCTCCCTTCTCTCCTCATGTAACATATATAAAGGTTTCCATCATGTCCTCCTCTCCCTTCTCTCCTTCTGTAACACATATAAAGGTTTCCATCATGTCCTCCTCTCCCTTCTCTACTCCTGTAACATATATAACGGTTTCCATCATGTCCCTCCTCTCCCTTCTCTTTTCCCCCTGTAACATATATAAAAGGTTTCCATCATGTCCTCCTCTCCCTTCTCTCCTCCTATAACATATATAAAGGTTTCCATCATGTCCTCCTCTCCCTTCTCTCCTCCTATAACATATATAAAGGTTTCCATCATGTCCCCCTCTCCCTTCTCTCCTCATGTAACATATATAAAGGTTTCCATCATGTCCTCCTCTCCCTTCTCTCCTTCTGTAACACATATAAAGGTTTCCATCATGTCCTCCTCTCCCTTCTCTACTCCTGTAACATATATAACGGTTTCCATCATGTCCCTCCTCTCCCTTCTCTTTTCCCCCTGTAACATATATAAAAGGTTTCCATCATGTCCTCCTCTCCCTTCTCTCCTCCTATAACATATATAAAGGTTTCCATCATGTCCTCCTCTCCCTTCTCTCCTCCTATAACATATATAAAGGTTTGCATCATGTCCTCCTCTCCCTTCTCTCCTCCTATAACATATATAAAGGTTTCCATCATGTCCTCCTCTCCCTTCTCTCCTCCTATAACATATATAAAGGTTTCCATCATGTCCCCCTCTCCCTTCTCTCCTCATGTAACATATATAAAGGTTTCCATCATGTCCTCCCTCTTCCTTCTCTCCTCCTGTAACATATATAAAGGTTTCCATCATGTCCTCCCTCTCCCTTCTCTCCTTCTGTAACACATATAAAGGTTTCCATCATGTCCTCCTCTCCCTTCTCTCCTCCTGTAACATATATAAAGGTTTCCATCATGTCCTCATCTCCCTTCTCTCCTCCTGTAACATATATAAAGGTTTCCATCATGTCCCTCCTCTCCCTTCTCTTTTCCCCCTGTAACATATATAAAAGGTTTCCATCATGTCCTCCTCTCCCTTCTCTCCTCCTATAACATATATAAAGTTTTCCATCATGTCTCCCTCACCCTTCTCTCCTCCTGTAACATATATAAAGGTTTCCATCATGTCCTCCTCTCCCTTCTCTCCTCCTATAACATATATAAAGGTTTCCATCATGTCCTCCTCTCCCTTCTCTTTTCCTGTAACATATATAAAGGTTTCCATCATGTCCTCCTCTCCCTTCTCTTTTCCTGTTATATATAAAGGTTTCCATCATGTCCCTCCTCTCCCTTCTATCCCTCTTTAACATATATAAAGGTTTCCATCATGTCCTCCTCTCCCTTCTCTCCTCCTATAACATATATAAAGGTTTCCATCATGTCCTCCTCTCCCTTCTCTCCATGTAACATATATAAAGGTTCCATCATGTCCTCCTCTCCCTTCTCTCCTCCTATAACATATATAAAGGTTTCCATCATGTCCTCCTCTCCCTTCTCTTTTCCTGTAACATATATAAAGGTTTCCATCATGTCCTCCTCTCCCTTCTCTTTTCCTGTAATATATATATATAAAGGTTTCCATCATGTCCCTCCTCTCCCTTCTATCCCTCTTTAACATATATAAAGGTTTCCATTATGTTGCCCCTCTCCCTTCTCTCCTCCTATAACATATATAAAGGTTTCCATCATGTCCTCCTCTCCCTTCTCTCCTCCTGTAACATATATAAAGGTTTCCATCATGTCCTCCTCTCCCTTCTCTCCTCCTGTAACATATAGAAAGGTTTCCATCATGTCCTCCTCTCCCTTCTCTCCTCCTGTAACATATATAAAGGTTTCCATCATGTCCCCCTCTCCCTTCTCTCCTCCTGTAACATACATAAAGGTTTCCATCATGTCCTCCTCTCCCTTCTCACCTCCTGTATCATATATAAAGGTTTCCATCATGTCCTCCTCTCTCTTCTCTCCTCCTGTAACATATATAAAAGGTTTCCATCATGTTCTTCTCTTCTCCTGTAACATATATAAAGGTTTCCATCATGTCCTCCTCTCCCTTCTCTCCTCCTATAACATATATAAAGTTTTCCATCATGTCCTCCTCCCCCTTCTCTCCACTTGTAACATATATAAAGGTTTCCATCATGTCCTCCTCTCCCTCCTCTCCCTCTTTAACATATATAAAGGTTTCCATCATGTCCCTCCTCTCCCTTCTCTCCCTCTTTAACATATATAAAGGTTTCCATCATGTCGCCCCTCTCCCTTCTCTCACCCTGTAACATATATAAAGGTTTCCATCATGTCGCCCCTCTCCCTTCTCTCTTCCTGTAACATATATAGAGGTTTCCATCATGTCCTCCTCTCCCTCCTCTACTCCTGTAACATATATAAAGGTTTCCGTCATGTCTTCCTCTCCCATCTCTCTTCCTGTATCAAATATTAAGGTTTCCATCATGTCCTCCTCTCCCTTCTCTCCTTCTGTATCACATACAAAAGGTTGCCATCATGTCCTTCTCTATCTTCTCTCTTCCTGTAACATATATAAAGGTTTCCATCATGTCCCCCTCTCCCTTTGTAACATATATAAGAGGTTTCCATCATGTCCCCCTCTCCCTTCTCTCCTCATGTAACATATATAAAGGTTTCCATCATGTCCTCCTCTCCCTTCTCTCCTTCTGTAACACATATAAAGGTTTCCATCATGTCCTCCTCTCCCTTCTCTACTCCTGTAACATATATAACGGTTTCCATCATGTCCCTCCTCTCCCTTCTCTTTTCCCCCTGTAACATATATAAAAGGTTTCCATCATGTCCTCCTCTCCCTTCTCTCCTCCTATAACATATATAAAGGTTTCCATCATGTCCTCCTCTCCCTTCTCTCCTCCTATAACATATATAAAGGTTTCCATCATGTCCCCCTCTCCCTTCTCTCCTCATGTAACATATATAAAGGTTTCCATCATGTCCTCCTCTCCCTTCTCTCCTTCTGTAACACATATAAAGGTTTCCATCATGTCCTCCTCTCCCTTCTCTACTCCTGTAACATATATAACGGTTTCCATCATGTCCCTCCTCTCCCTTCTCTTTTCCCCCTGTAACATATATAAAAGGTTTCCATCATGTCCTCCTCTCCCTTCTCTCCTCCTATAACATATATAAAGGTTTCCATCATGTCCTCCTCTCCCTTCTCTCCTCCTATAACATATATAAAGGTTTGCATCATGTCCTCCTCTCCCTTCTCTCCTCCTATAACATATATAAAGGTTTCCATCATGTCCTCCTCTCCCTTCTCTCCTCCTATAACATATATAAAGGTTTCCATCATGTCCCCCTCTCCCTTCTCTCCTCATGTAACATATATAAAGGTTTCCATCATGTCCTCCCTCTTCCTTCTCTCCTCCTGTAACATATATAAAGGTTTCCATCATGTCCTCCCTCTCCCTTCTCTCCTTCTGTAACACATATAAAGGTTTCCATCATGTCCTCCTCTCCCTTCTCTCCTCCTGTAACATATATAAAGGTTTCCATCATGTCCTCCTCTCCCTTCTCTCCTCCTGTAACATATATAACGGTTTCCATCATGTCCCTCCTCTCCCTTCTCTTTTCCCCCTGTAACATATATAAAAGGTTTCCATCATGTCCTCCTCTCCCTTCTCTCCTCCTATAACATATATAAAGGTTTCCATCATGTCCTCCTCTCCCTTCTCTTTTCCTGTAACATATATAAAGGTTTCCATCATGTCCTCCTCTCCCTTCTCTTTTCCTGTTATATATAAAGGTTTCCATCATGTCCTCCTCTCCCTTCTCTCCTCCTATAACATATATAAAGGTTTCCATCATGTCCCCCTCTCCCTTCTCTCCTCATGTAACATATATAAAGGTTTCCATCATGTCCTCCCTCTTCCTTCTCTCCTCCTGTAACATATATAAAGGTTTCCATCATGTCCTCCTCTCCCTTCTCTCCTCCTATAACATATATAAAGGTTTCCATCATGTCCTCCTCTCCCTTCTCTTTTCCTGTAACATATATAAAAGGTTTCCATCATGTCCTCCTCTCCCTTCTCTCCTCCTATAACATATATAAAGTTTTCCATCATGTCTCCCTCACCCTTCTCTCCTCCTGTAACATATATAAAGGTTTCCATCATGTCCTCCTCTCCCTTCTCTCCTCCTATAACATATATAAAGGTTTCCATCATGTCCTCCTCTCCCTTCTCTTTTCCTGTAACATATATAAAGGTTTCCATCATGTCCTCCTCTCCCTTCTCTTTTCCTGTTATATATAAAGGTTTCCATCATGTCCCTCCTCTCCCTTCTATCCCTCTTTAACATATATAAAGGTTTCCATCATGTCCTCCTCTCCCTTCTCTCCTCCTATAACATATATAAAGGTTTCCATCATGTCCTCCTCTCCCTTCTCTCCATGTAACATATATAAAGGTTCCATCATGTCCTCCTCTCCCTTCTCTCCTCCTATAACATATATAAAGGTTTCCATCATGTCCTCCTCTCCCTTCTCTTTTCCTGTAACATATATAAAGGTTTCCATCATGTCCTCCTCTCCCTTCTCTTTTCCTGTAATATATATATATAAAGGTTTCCATCATGTCCCTCCTCTCCCTTCTATCCCTCTTTAACATATATAAAGGTTTCCATTATGTTGCCCCTCTCCCTTCTCTCCTCCTATAACATATATAAAGGTTTCCATCATGTCCTCCTCTCCCTTCTCTCCTCCTGTAACATATATAAAGGTTTCCATCATGTCCTCCTCTCCCTTCTCTCCTCCTGTAACATATAGAAAGGTTTCCATCATGTCCTCCTCTCCCTTCTCTCCTCCTGTAACATATATAAAGGTTTCCATCATGTCCCCCTCTCCCTTCTCTCCTCCTGTAACATACATAAAGGTTTCCATCATGTCCTCCTCTCCCTTCTCACCTCCTGTATCATATATAAAGGTTTCCATCATGTCCTCCTCTCTCTTCTCTCCTCCTGTAACATATATAAAAGGTTTCCATCATGTTCTTCTCTTCTCCTGTAACATATATAAAGGTTTCCATCATGTCCTCCTCTCCCTTCTCTCCTCCTATAACATATATAAAGTTTTCCATCATGTCCTCCTCCCCCTTCTCTCCACTTGTAACATATATAAAGGTTTCCATCATGTCCTCCTCTCCCTCCTCTCCCTCTTTAACATATATAAAGGTTTCCATCATGTCCCTCCTCTCCCTTCTCTCCCTCTTTAACATATATAAAGGTTTCCATCATGTCGCCCCTCTCCCTTCTCTCACCCTGTAACATATATAAAGGTTTCCATCATGTCCTCCTCTCCCTTCTCTCCTCCTGTATCATATATAAAGGTCTCCATCATGTACCCCTCTCTCTTCTCTTCTCCTGCAACATATATATATATATATAAGGTTTCCGTCATCTCTTCCTCTCCCTTCTCTCTTCCTGTATCAAATATTAAGGTTTCCATCATGTCCCCCTCTCCCTTCTCTCCTTCTGTAACACATATAAAGGTTTCCATCATGTCCTTCTCTATCTTCTCTCTTCCTGTAACATATATAAAGGTTTCCATCATGTCCTCCTCTCCCTTCTCTCCTTCTGTAACACATATAAAGGTTTCCATCATGTCCTCCTCTCCCTTCTCTACTCCTGTAACATATATAAAGGTTTCCATCATGTCTTCCTCTCCTTTCTCTCTTCCTGTATCAAATATTAAGGTTTCCATCATGTCCTCCTCTCCCTTCTCTCCTTCTGTAACACATACAAAAGGTTGCCATCATGTCCTTCTCTATCTTCTCTCTTCCTGTAACATATATAAAGGTTTCCATCATGTCGCCCCTCTCCCTTCTCTCCCTTTGTAACATATATAAGACGTTTCCATCATGTCCTCCTCTCCCTTCTCTTCCCCTGCAACATATATATATAAGGTTTCCATCATGTCTTCCTCTCTCTTCTCTCTTCCTGTATCAAATATTAAGGTTTCCATCATGTCCTCCTCTCCCTTCTCTCCTTCTGTAACACATATAAAGGTTTCCATCATGTCCTTCTCTATCTTCTCTCTTCCTGTAACATATATAAAGGTTTCCATCATGTCCCTCCTCTCCCTTCTCTCCTCCTGTAACATATATAAAGGTTTCCATCATGTCCTCCTCTACTTTCTCTCCTCCTGTAACATATATAAAGGTTTCCATCATGTCCTCCTCTCCCTTCTCTCTTCCTGTATCAAATATTAAGGTTTCTATCATGTCCTCCTCTCCCTTCTCTCCTTCTGTAACATATATAACGGTTTCCATCATGTCCTCCTCTCCTTTCTCTTTTCCTGTAACATATATAAAGGTTTCCATCATGTCTCCCTCTCCCTTTTCTTTTCCTGTAATATATATATATAAAGGTTTCCATCATGTCCTCCTCTCCCTTCTCTCCTCCTGTAACATATATAAAGGTCTCCATCATGTCCCTCCTCTCCCTTCCCTCCTCCTGTAACATATATAAAGGTTTCCATCATGTCCTCCTCTCCCTTCTCTCCTCCTATAACATATATAAAGGTTTCCATCATGTCCTCCTCTCCCTTCTCTCCTCCTATAACATATATAAAGGTTTCCATCATGTCCTCCTCTCCCTTCCCTCCTCCTGTAACATATATAAAGGTTTCCATCATGTCCTCCTCTCCCTTCCCTCCTCCTATAACATATATAAAGGTTTCCATCATGTCCCTCCTCTCCCTTCCCTCCTCCTGTAACATATATAAAGGTTTCCATCATGTCCTCCTCTCCCTTCTCACCTCCTATAACATATATAAAGGTTTCCATCATGTCCTCCTCTCCCTTCTCTCTTCCTGTATCAAATATTAAGGTTTCTATCATGTCCTCCTCTCCCTTCTCTCCTTCTGTAACATATATAACGGTTTCCATCATGTCCTCCTCTCCCTTCTCTCCTCCTATAACATATATAAAGGTTTCCATCATGTCACCCCTCTCCCTTCTCTCCTTCTGTAACATATATAACGGTTTCCATCATGTCCTCCTCTCCCTTCTCTTTTCCTGTAACATATATAAAGGTTTCCATCATGTCCTCCTCTCCCTTCTCTTTTCCTGTAACATATATAAAGGTTTCCATCATGTCCTCCTCTCCCTTTTCTTTTCCTGTAATATATATATATATATAAAGGTTTCCATCATGTCCTCCTCTCCCTTTTCTTTTCCTGTAATATATATATATAAAGGTTTCCATCATGTCCCCCTCTCCCTTCTATCCCTCTTTAACATATATAAAGGTTTCCATCATGTCGCCCCTCTCCCTTCTCTCCTCCTGTAACATATATAAAGGTTTCCATCATGTCCCCCTCTCTCTTCTCTTCTCCTGCCACATATATAAAGGTTTCCATCATGTCCTCCTCTCCCTTCTCTCCTCCTATAACATATATAAAGGTTTCCATCATGTCCTCCTCTCCCTTCTCTCCTCCTATAATATATATAAAGGTTTCTATCATGTCCTCCTCTCCCTTCTCTCCTCCTGTAACATATATAAAGCTTTGCATCATGTCACCCCTCTCCCTTCTCTCCTCCTGTAACATATATAAAGGTTTCCATCATGTCCTCCCTTTCCCTTCTCTCCTCCTGTAACATATATAAGGGTTTCCATCATGTCACCCCTCTCCCTTCTCTCCTCCTGTAACATATATAAAGGTTTCCATCATGTCCACCTCTTCCTTCTCCTCCTGTAACATATATAAGGGTTTCCATCATGTCCCCCTCTCCCTTCTCTCCTCCTGTAACATATATAAAGGTTTCCATCATGTCCACCTCTTCCTTCTCCTCCTGTAACATATATAAAGGTTTCCATCATGTCCCTCCTCTCCCTTCTGTCCTCCAGAACACTCCTGGCTGGACGCCCATCGGGTTCCGGATGCCCAGAATACTCCTCCTGGACGCCCCACGTGGTCAGGATGCCCAGAACGATCATGGATGGACGCCCTACGGGGTCAGGATGCTCAGAACACTCCTAGATGGACGACCATCGGGGTACAGATGACCAGAACACTCCTGGTTGGACGGCCTGCAGGGTAAGGATGCTCAGACGACTCCTGGTTGGACGCCCCTCGGGGTCCGGATGCCCAGAACAGTCCTAGCTGGACGCCCCACGGGGACAGGATGCCCAGACAACTCCTGGCTGGATGCCCCGCAGGATCAGGATACTCATTGTGTGACCCAAGTAGTTAATCTGCATTCACTCAGATCCTGGCTGTTAGTGCCGCTGATCTTCACCAGTGCCCCAAGTACTGAGACTAAGCCCAATACATGACCGGACCCATAGAAGAGTCGGGGAGAATTCCTATACCTTCCTGGCCAGTCCTGCACCCAACACTGTGTATCATCGCCTGAAGGGATACTAGAGCGCTAAGGAACAACCCAACCTTAAGGAACCCCCCAGCTTATCATCACCTACCTGCGGGAACGTCCTCCTGCACTTCACTCTGCCACAGGTGATCGCCCCTCATCCTGTCTTCTTCAACCTCCACTTTAATATCATCTTCACCCTGATGTGTCATATGGAAGAATTCAGTACAATATGGGGGAGCGGCGGGAAATCTAACCGACCGCCGAAATCTATGTCTGCAGGAGGAAAGAGCTCCACCCCTTATATAGAGCAGGACCAGAGAGCTCCACCCCCTATATAGAGCAGGACCAGAGAGCTCCACCCCCTATATAGAACAGCAGCAGAGCTCCACCCCCTATATAGAGCAAGAGCATAACCCCTTCCCCTATATAGAGCAGGACCACAGAGCTTCACCACCTATATAGAGCAGGATTATAGAACTTCACCCCATATATAGAGAAAGGGCACAGAGATCCATCCCCTATATAGAGCAGGTCCAGAGCTCCACACCATATATAGAGCAGGACCAGAGAGCTCTACTCATATATAGCGCAGGACAAAGCTTCAAGCTCTTTATAAAGACCAGAGAGCTTCACCCCCTACATAGAGCAGGACCAAAGAGCTCAGCCCCTTATAAAGAGCAGGACCAGAAAGCTCCACCCCCCTATATAGAGCAGGACCACAAAGCTTCACCACCTATATATAGAGCAGGACCACAGAGATGTACCCCCTCTATAGAACAGGTCCAGAGCTCCCCCCTCATATATAGAGCAGGACCAGAGAGCTCCGCCCCATATATAGAGCAGGACAAAAGAGCTCCACCCCCTATATCGAGTAGGATCAGAAAGCCCCACCCCCTATATAGAGCAGGATAACATATCTCCTCCTCCTATACACAGCTGGACCAGAGAGCTCCTCCTCATATATGCAGCAGGACCCGAGAGCTCAGCCCCCTCTATAGAGCAGGACTAGAGAGCTCCGCCCCTTCTACAGAGCAGGACCAGAGAGCTCCACCCACTATATTGAGAAGGACCAGAGAGCTCCACCCCCTATACAGTACAGTACCAGAGAGCTCCATCCCCTATATAGGGCAGGACCACAGAGCTCCACCCCCTATACAGTACAGGACCACAGAGCTCCACCCCCTATATAGAGAAGGAGAAGAGAGCCAACCCCTCTATAGATGTACTATAGGGCTCAATAGCATCTACCTGCTGGTTCTCCATGACATCTTCCTCTGGACAGTCCTGGGAATACGGAGGACGGGGACATCTCTCTGGGGGGTTTCTCCTCCCGGCTCCATCTGTGGAGACACACAGTGATGGGAGAATGTAGGTAACCTCATACCTCCGCCTCTTACCTGGTGACCCTGCGGGCGGGAATCCCTCCATCATGGCGGCCGCGTACACATTACGCCAGCCCTCTGCATATTCCCACTCCTCTTACCTGGTGACCCCGCCTCCAGCATGGAGGCCCCGTACACATCCCTCTACATACTCCCACTCCTCTTACCTGGTGACCTCGCCTCCAGCATGGCGGCCCCGTACACATCCCTCTACATCCTCCCACTCCTCTTACCTGGTGACCCCGCCTCCAGCATGGAGGCCCCGTACACATCCCTCTACATACTCCCACTCCTCTTACCTGGTGACCTCGCCTCCAGCATGGAGGCCCCGTACACATCCCTCTACATACTCCCACTCCTCTTACCTGGTGACCTCGCCTCCAGCATGGCGGCCGCGTACACATCCCTCTACATACTCCCACTCCTCTTACCTGGTGACCCCGCCTCCAGCATGGCGGCTGCGTACACATCCCGCTGGCCCTCTACATACTCCCACTCCTCTTACCTGGTGACCCCGCCTCCAGCATGGCGGCCCCGTACACATCCCTCTACATACTCCCACTCCTCTTACCTGGTGACCCTGCGTCCAGCATGGAGGCCCCGTACACATCCCTCTACATACTCCCACTCCTCTTACCTGGTGACCTCGCCTCCAGCATGGCGGCCCCGTACACATCCCTCTACATCCTCCCACTCCTCTTACCTGGTGACCCCGCCTCCAGCATGGCGGCCGCGTACACATCCCTCTACATACTCCCACCCCTCTTACCTGGTGACCCCGCCTCCAGCATGGCGGCCGCGTACACATCCCTCTACATACTCCCACTCCTCTTACCTGGTGACCCCGCCTCCAGCATGGCGGCCGCGTACACATCCCGCCGGCCCTCTACATCCTCCCACTCCCCTTACCTGGTGACCTCGCCTCCAGCATGGCGGCCCCGTACACATCCCTCTACATCCTCCCACTCCTCTTACCTGGTGACCCCGCCTCCAGCATGGCGGCCGCGTACACATCCCTCTACATACTCCCACCCCTCTTACCTGGTGACCCCGCCTCCAGCATGGCGGCCGCATACACATCCCTCTACATCCTCCCACTCCTCTTACCTGGTGACCCCGCCTCCAGCATGGCGGCCCCGTACACATCCCTCTACATCCTCCCACTCCTCTTACCTGGTGACCCCGCCTCCATCATGGCGGCCCCGTACACATCCCCCTACATACTCCCACTCCTCTTACCTGGTGACCCCGCCTCCAGCATGGCGGCCCCGTACACATCCCGCCGGCCCTCTACATACTCCCACTCCTCTTACCTGGTGACCCCGCCTCCAGCATGGCGGCCGCGTACACATCCCGCCGACCCTCTACATACTCCCACTCCTCTTACCTGGTGACCCCGCCTCCAGCATGGCGGCCGTGTACACATCCCTCTACATCCTCCCACTCCTCTTACCTGGTGACCCCGCCTCCAGCATGACGGCCACGTACACATCCCTCTACATCGTCCCACTCCTCTTACCTGGTGACCCCGCCTCCAGCATGGCGGCCGCGTACACATCCCTCTACATCCTCCCACTCCTCTTACCTGGTGACCCCGCCTCCAGCATGGCGGCCGCGTACACATCCCTCTACATACTCCCACTCCTCTTACCTGGTGACCCCGCCTCCAGCATGGCGGCCGCGTACACATCCCTCTACATCCTCCCACTCCTCTTACCTGGTGACCCCGCCTCCATCATGGCGGCCCCGTACACATCCCCCTACATACTCCCACTCCTCTTACCTGGTGACCCCGCCTCCAGCATGGCGGCCACGTACACATCCCTCTACATACTCCCACTCCTCTTACCTGGTGACCCCGCCTCCAGCATGGCGGCCCCGTACACATCCCGCCGGCCCTCTACATCCTCCCACTCCTCTTACCTGGTGACCCCGCCTCCAGCATGGCGGCCGCGTACACATCCCTCTACATACTCCCACTCCTTACCTGGTGACCCCGCCTACAGCATGGCGGCCCCGTACACATCCCTCTACATCCTCCCACTCCTCTTACCTGGTGACCCCGCCTCCAGCATGGCGGCCCCGTACACATCCCCCTACATCCTCCCACTCCTCTTACCTGGTGGCCCCGCCTCCAGCATGGCGGCCGCGTACGCATCCCTCTACATCCTCCCACTCCTCTTACCTGGTGACCCCGCCTCCAGCATGGCGGCCGCGTACACATCCCGCCGGCCCTCTACATACTCCCACCCCTCTTACCTGGTGACCCCACCTCCAGCATGGCGGCCCCGTACACATCCCGCCGGCCCTCTACATACTCCCACTCCTCTTACCTGGTGACCCCGCCTCCAGCATGGCGGCCGCGTACACATCCCACCGTCCCTCTACATACTCCCACTCCTCTTACCTGGTGACCCCGCCTCCAGCATGGCGGCCGTGTACACATCCCACCGGCCCTCTACATACTCCCACTCCTCTTACCTGGTGACCCCGCCTCCAGCATGGCGGCCGCGTACACATCCCTCTACATACTCCCACTCCTCTTACCTGGTGACCCCGCCTCCAGCATGGCGGCCGCGTACACATCCCTCTACATCCTCCCACTCCTCTTACCTGGTGACCCCGCCTCCAGCATGGCGGCCCCGTACACATCCCGCTGGCCCTCTACATCCCCCCACTCCTCTTACCTGGTGACCCCACCTCCAGCATGGCGGCCGCGTACACATCCCGCCGGCCCTCTACATACTCCCACTCCTCTTACCTGGTGACCCCGCCTCCAGCATGGCGGCCCCGTACACATCCCGCCGGCCCTCTACATCCTCCCACCCCTCTTACCTGGTGACCCCGCCTCCAGCATGGCGGCCGCGTACACATCCCGCCGGCCCTCTACATACTCCCACTCCTCTTACCTGGTGACCCCGCCTCCAGCATGGCGGCCCCGTACACATCCCGCCGGCCCTCTACATCCTCCCACCCCTCTTACCTGGTGACCCCGCCTCCAGCATGGCGGCCGCGTACACATCCCGCCGGCCCTCTACATCCTCCCACTCCTCTTACCTGGTGACCCCGCCTCCAGCATGGCGGCCACGTACACATCCCTCTACATACTCCCACCCCTCTTACCTGGTGACCCCGCCTCCAGCATGGCGGCCCCGTACACATCCCTCTACATACTCCCACCCCTCTTACCTGGTGACCCCGCCTCCAGCATGGCGGCCCCGTACACATCCCGCCGGCCCTCTACATACTCCCACTCCTCTTACCTGGTGACCCCGCCTCCAGCATGGCGGCCGCGTACACATCCCACCGTCCCTCTACATACTCCCACTCCTCTTACCTGGTGACCCCACCTCCAGCATGGCGGCCCCGTACACATCCCTCTACATACTCCCACCCCTCTTACCTGGTGACCCCGCCTCCAGCATGGCGGCCGCGTACACATCCCACCGTCCCTCTACATACTCCCACTCCTCTTACCTGGTGACCCCGCCTCCAGCATGGCGGCCCCGTACACATCCCTCTACATACTCCCACTCCTCTTACCTGGTGACCCCGCCTCCAGCATGGCGGCCCCGTACACATCCCTCTACATACTCCCACCCCTCTTACCTGGTGACCCCGCCTCCAGCATGGCGGTCGCGTACACATCCCGCCGGCCCTCTACATACTCCCACTCCTCTTACCTGGTGACCCCGCCTCCAGCATGGCGGCAGTGTACAGATCCCACCGGCCCTCTACATACTCCCACTCCTCTTACCTGGTGACCCCGCCTCCAGCATGGCGGCCCCGTACACATCCCTCTACATACTCCCACTCCTCTTACCTGGTGACCCCGCCTCCAGCATGGCGGCCCCGTACACATCCCTCTACATCCTCCCACTCCTCTTACCTGGTGACCCCGCCTCCAGCATGGCGGCCCCGTACACATCCCGCCGGCCCTCTACATCCTCCCACTCCTCTTACCTGGTGACCCCGCCTCCAGCATGGCGGCCGCGTACACATCCCGCCGGCCCTCTACATACTCCCACTCCTCTTACCTGGTGACCCCGCCTCCAGCATGGCAGCCGCGTACACATCCCTCTACATACTCCCACTCCTCTTACCTGGTGACCACGCCTCCAGCATGGCGGCCGCGTACACATCCCGCCGGCCCTCTACATACTCCCACTCCTCTTACCTGGTGACCCCGCCTCCAGCATGGCAGCCGCGTACACATCCCTCTACATACTCCCACTCCTCTTACCTGGTGACCACGCCTCCAGCATGGCGGCCGCGTACACATCCCGCCGGCCCTCTACATACTCCCACTCCTCTTACCTGGTGATCCCGCCTCCAGCATGGCGGCCCCGTACACATCCCTCTACATCCTCCCACTCCTCTTACCTGGTGGCCCCGCCTCCAGCATGGCGGCCCCGTACACATCCCTCTACATCCTCCCACTCCTCTTACCTGGTGGCCCCGCCTCCAGCATGGCGGCCGCGTACACATCCCGCCGGCCCTCTACATCCTCCCACCCCTCTTACCTGGTGACCCCGCCTCCAGCATGGCGGCCGCGTACACATCCCGCCGGCCCTCTACATACTCCCACTCCTCTTACCTGGTGACCCCGCCTCCAGCATGGCGGCCCCGTACACATCCCGCCGGCCCTCTACATCCTCCCACCCCTCTTACCTGGTGACCCCGCCTCCAGCATGGCGGCCGCGTACACATCCCGCCGGCCCTCTACATCCTCCCACTCCTCTTACCTGGTGACCCCGCCTCCAGCATGGCGGCCACGTACACATCCCTCTACATACTCCCACCCCTCTTACCTGGTGACCCCGCCTCCAGCATGGCGGCCCCGTACACATCCCGCCGGCCCTCTACATACTCCCACTCCTCTTACCTGGTGACCCCGCCTCCAGCATGGCGGCCGCGTACACATCCCACCGTCCCTCTACATACTCCCACTCCTCTTACCTGGTGACCCCGCCTCCAGCATGGCGGCCCCGTACACATCCCTCTACATACTCCCACCCCTCTTACCTGGTGACCCCGCCTCCAGCATGGCGGCCGCGTACACATCCCACCGTCCCTCTACATACTCCCACTCCTCTTACCTGGTGACCCCGCCTCCAGCATGGCGGCCGCGTACACATCCCTCTACATCCTCCCACTCCTCTTACCTGGTGACCCCGCCTCCAGCATGGCGGCCGCATACACATCCCTCTACATACTCCCACTCCTCTTACCTGGTGACCCCGCCTCCAGCATGGCGGCCCCGTACACATCCCTTTACATACTCCCACTCCTCTTACCTGGTGGCCCCGCCTCCAGCATGGCGGCCCCGTACACATCCCTCTACATCCTCCCACTCCTCTTACCTGGTGGCCCCGCCTCCAGCATGGCGGCCGCGTACACATCCCGCCGGCCCTCTACATACTCCCACTCCTCTTACCTGGTGACCCCGCCTCCATCATGGCGGCCCCGTACACATCCCTCTACATCCTCCCACTCCTCTTACCTGGTGACCCCGCCTCCAGCATTGCGGCCGCGTACACATCCCTCTACATCCTCCCACTCCTCTTACCTGGTGACCCCGCCTCCAGCATGGCGGCCCCGTACACATCCCGCCGGCCCTCTACATCCCCCCACTCCTCTTACCTGGTGACCCCGCCTCCAGCATGGCGGCCCCGTACACATCCCTCTACATACTCCCACCCCTCTTACCTGGTGACCCCGCCTCCAGCATGGCGGCCGCGTACACATCCCGCCGGCCCTCTACATACTCCCACTCCTCTTACCTGGTGACCCCGCCTCCAGCATGGCGGCCGCGTACACATCCCTCTACATACTCCCACTGCTCTTACCTGGTGACCCCGCCTCCAGCATGGCGGCCGCGTACACATCCCGCCGGCCCTCTACATACTCCCACTCCTCTTACCTGGTGACCCCGCCTCCAGCATGGCGGCCCCGTACACATCCCGCCGGCCCTCTACATACTCCCACCCCTCTTACCTGGTGACCCCGCCTCCAGCATGGCGGCCGCGTACACATCCCGCCGGCCCTCTACATACTCCCACTCCTCTTACCTGGTGACCCCGCCTCCAGCATGGCGGCCGCGTACACATCCCGCCGGCCCTCTACATACTCCCACTCCTCCATGGAGAAATAGACGGCCACATCCTGACACCTTATAGGAACCTGACAACACAATATCCAGTCATCAGCCAGAGCCCCCCGCTAGAATGTCCCCCCACATTCCCCGCAGTCACCTCTCCTGTCAGCAGCTCCGTCATCTTGTTGGTGAGTTCTAGAAGCTTCTGGATCAGGGAGTGAGGATGGATGATGGGAGTCGCTGTCTTCTTCACTGCTGTGTACTCCTGTGGATGGAGGGAGACGCTCAGGGATGGCACAAATACAAGACAGATGGGAGGAATGGAGGGAAGTTCACCTCTCCGGTCAGCAGGTAGATGATCTCCCAGGTGACGGCTAATATCCTTCCGCTCATCTCCGTGCCGTCCATCGGGGCCTGAGGAGAGAGAGGTCACATGGTACTGGCTGATAACAGAGAGCGCAACCCAGATGTGTATATATATATATCCTCTGATACCGGCTGATAACAGAGAGCGCAACCCCTGTACTGCTGTATATATATATCATGTGATACCGGCTGATAACAGAGAGCGCAACCCCTGTACTGCTGTATATATATATCATCTGATACCGGCTGATAACAGAGAGCGCAACCCCTGTACTGCTCTATATATATATATATCCTCTGATACCAGCTGATAACAGAGAGCGCAACCCCTGTACTGCTGTATATATATATATCCTCTGATACCGGCTGATAACAGAGAGCGCAACCGCCATGTCAGCTTATTGTACTGCTGTATATATATATCCTCTGATACTGGCTGATAACAGAGAGCACAATTCCTGATGTAAGCTTACTGTACTGCTGTGTATATATATATATATATCCTCTGATATCGGCTGATAGCTAGGGGGCACAACCCCCGATATCAGCTTACCGTACTGATGTATATATATATCCTCTGATAACGGCTGATAACAGAGAGAACAGCACACAAGGAACTGCTCTGTATACACTTCAGCAGCTGAAGGACCTGTGATGATGTCACCGTCATGTGACCAGGATGCTTAGTAGAAAAGAGAAGTGATGAAGGACCTGTGATGACATCACAGCACGTGCTGGGGGGAGGAGATCCATGAGTGAAGATGTCACTAATCTATTTAATATCAGCTGAATGCTGGGAGTTGTAGTCCACCTCTCACACCTCCGGCTGTCTGGATGCTGAGGGCGCTCTCCTGTCATACTGGGGGGCTTCTCCCCCTGCAGTGTATATACTGAGGAGAATCTACCTCACCTCTGTGTGTATATACTGAGGAGAATCTACCTCACCTCTGTGTGCATATACTGAGGAGAATCTACCTCCCCTCTATGTATATATACTGAGGAGAATCTACCTCCCCTCTATGTGTATATACTGAGGAGAATCTACCTCCCCTCTATGTGTATATACTGAGGAGAATCTACCTCACCTCTATGTGTATATACTGAGGAGAATCAACCTCACCACTATGTGTATATACTGAGGAGAATCTACCTCCCCTATATGTGTATATACTGAGAAGAATCTACCTCCCCTCTATGTGTATATACTGAGGAGAATCTACCTCCCCTCTATGTGTATATACTGAGGAGAATCTACCTCCCCTCTATGTGTATATACTGAGGAGAATCTACCTCCCCTCTATGTGTATATACTGAGGAGAATCTACCTCCCCTCTATGTGTATATACTGAGGAGAATCCACCTCACCTCTGTGTGTATATACTGAGGAGAATCTACCTCCCCTCTATGTGTATATACTGAGGAGAATCTACCTCCCCTCTATGTATATACTGAGGAGAATCTACCTCCCCTCTATGTATATACTGAGGAGAATCTACCTCCCCTCTATGTGTATATACTGAGGAGAATCTACCTCCCCTCTATGTGTATATACTGAGGAGAATCTACCTCCCCTCTATGTGTATATACAGAGGAGAATCTACCTCACCTCTGTGTGTATATACTGAGGAGAATCTACCTTACCTCTATGTGTATATACTGAGGAGAATCTACCTCACCTCTGTGTATATACTGAGGAGAATCTACCTCACCTCTGTGTGTATATACTGAGGAGAATCTACCTCCCCTCTATGTGTATATACTGAGGAGAATCTACCTCACCTCTATGTGTATATACTGAGGAGAATCTACCTCACCTCTATGTGTATATACTGAGGAGAATCTACCTCCCCTCTATGTGTATATACTGAGGAGAATCTACCTCCCCTCTATGTGTATATACAGAGGAGAATCTACCTCACCTCTGTGTGTATATACTGAGGAGAATCTACCTTACCTCTATGTGTATATACTGAGGAGAATCTACCTCACCTCTGTGTGTATATACTGAGGAGAATCTACCTCACCTCTATGTGTTTATACTGAGGAGAATCTACCTCACCTCTATGTGTATATACTGAGGAGAATCTACCTCACCTCTGTGTGCATATACTGAGGAGAATCTACCTCCCCTCTATGTATATACTGAGGAGAATCTACCTCCCCTCTGTGTGTATATGCTGAGGAGAATCTACCTCCCCTCTATGTGTATATACTGAGGAGAATCTACCTCACCCCTATGTGTATATACTGAGGAGAATCTACCTCCCCTCTGTGTATATACTGAGGAGAATCTACCTCCCCTCTGTGTGTATATACTGAGGAGAATCTACCTCACCTCTATGTGTATATACTGAGGAGAATCTACCTCCCCACTATGTGTATATACTGAGGAGAATCTACCTCCCATCTATGTGTATATACTGAGGAGAATCTACCTCCCCTCTATGTGTATATACTGAGGAGAATCTACCTCCCCTCTATGTGTATATACTGAGGAGAATCTACCTCCCCACTATGTGTATATACTGAGGAGAATCTACCTCACCTCTATGTGTATATACTGAGGAGAATCTACCTCCCCTCTATGTGTATATACTGAGGAGAATCTACCTCCCCACTATGTGTATATACTGAGGAGAATCTACCTCCCCTCTGTGTGTATATGCTGAGGAGAATCTACCTCCCCTCTATGTGTATATACTGAGGAGAATCTACCTCCCCTCCATGTGTATATACTGAGGAGAATCTACCTCCCCTCTATGTGTATATACTGAGGACAATCTACCTCCTCTCTGTGTGTATATGCTGAGGAGAATCTACCTCCCCTCTATGTGTATATACTGAGGGGAATCTACCTCCCCTCTATGTGTATATATACTGAGGAGAATCTACCTCCCCTTTATGTGTATATATACTGAGGAGAATCTACCTCCCCTCTATGTATATATATACTGAGGAGAATCTACCTCCCCTCTATGTGTATATATACTGAGGAGAATCTACCTCCCCTCTATGTGTATATACTGAGGAGAATCTACCAGCCCTCTATGTGTATATACTGAGGAGAATCTACCTCAGCTCGATGTGTATATGCTGAGGAGAATCTACCAGCCCTCTATGTGTATATACTGAGGAGAATCTACCTCAGCTCGATGTGTATATGCTGAGGAGAATCTACCTCCCCTCTATGTGTATATACTGAGGAGAATCTACCGCCCCTCTATGTGTATATATACTGAGGAGAATCTACCTCCCCTCTATGTGTATATATACTGAGGAGAATCTACCTCCCCTCTATGTGTATATATACTGAGGAGAATCTACCTCCCCTCTATGTGTATATATATTGAGGAGAATCTACCTCCCCTCTATGTGTATATATACTGAGGAGAATCTACCTCCCCTCTATGTGTATATACTGAGGAGAATCTACCAGCCCTCTATGTGTATATACTGAGGACAATCTACCTCCTCTCTGTGTGTATATGCTGAGGAGAATCTACCTCCCCTCTATGTGTATATACTGAGGGGAATCTACCTCCCCTCTATGTGTATATATACTGAGGAGAATCTACCTCCCCTTTATGTGTATATATACTGAGGAGAATCTACCTCCCCTCTATGTATATATATACTGAGGAGAATCTACCTCCCCTCTATGTGTATATATTCTGAGGAGAATCTACCTCCCCTCTATGTGTATATACTGAGGAGAATCTACCACCCCTCTATGTGTATATATACTGAGGAGAATCTACCTCCCCTCTATGTGTATATATACTGAGGAGAATCTACCTCCCCTCTATGTGTATATATATTGAGGAGAATCTACCTCCCCTCTATGTGTATATATACTGAGGAGAATCTACCTCCCCTCTATGTGTATATACTGAGGAGAATCTACCAGCCCTCTATGTGTATATACTGAGGAGAATCTACCTCAGCTCGATGTGTATATGCTGAGGAGAATCTACCTCCCCTCTATGTGTATATACTGAGGAGAATCTACCGCCCCTCTATGTGTATATATACTGAGGAGAATCTACCTCCCCTCTATGTGTATATATACTGAGGAGAATCTACCTCCCCTCTATGTGTATATATACTGAGGAGAATCTACCTCACCTCTATGTGTATATACTGAGGAGAATCTACCTCACCTCTATGTGTATATACTGAGGAGAATCTATCTCTATGTGTATATATTGAGGAGAATCTACCAGCCCTCTATGTGTATATACTGAGGAGAATCTACCTCAGCTCGATGTGTATATGCTGAGGAGAATCTACCTCCCCTCTATGTGTATATACTGAGGAGAATCTACCGCCCCTCTATGTGTATATATACTGAGGAGAATCTACCTCCCCTCTATGTGTATATATACTGAGGAGAATCTACCTCCCCTCTATGTGTATATATACTGAGGAGAATCTACCTCACCTCTATGTGTATATACTGAGGAGAATCTACCTCACCTCTATGTGTATATACTGAGGAGAATCTATCTCTATGTGTATATATTGAGGAGAATCTACCTCCCCTCTATGTGTATATACTGAGGAGAATCTACCTCACCTCTATGTGTATATACTGAGGAGAATCTACCTCACCTCTATGTGTATATACTGAGGAGAATCTACCTCACCTCTATGTGTATATACTGAGGAGAATCGACCTCCCCTCTGTGTGTATATATTGAGGAGAATCTACCTTCCCTCTATGTGTTGTGAGGTACTGAGGGGTGTAGTGGTGGATGGTCACTACTTCGGCCCTTGGTTCCTGTATTATGCATAAGGAGACAGGAGGAGGCTCATGTCTCGCTCTCAGAGGCATAAGAAACCGGGAATGTAATGTGGTCGCCAAGCAGTTGCTGGAGATCTGTTGTTTAAAAATATCCGGCCCGGGTTTTTTTGGAATGGATGGCAGGTTGGTAGTGGGGCTGTCTATTCCACCTCCTCTACTCCAGGGTGTGGGCGAGGCCAATCAGCCCAGGTGCTGAGGCTGAGCCAAACTAATGGTGCCTTTAAATAGCAGGTGCACGGACACAGAGGGAGCTAAGATGGCTGCTGGACCCTGGCAGCCTGTGTGACCGGTTTGGAGGTAGAAGCCTTGCTGTGCGCTGCATCAGCTAAGTGCGACCTGAGCGCTGATATCTGGACTATTGCCTGTTTACCGGATATCTGGATTATGGACTATCATTTGTTTGCCTGAAGTTAAGGTTGGACTTTTTATGTTGCTGGTATAAAATAAAGACGCAGGCCACGCCTGTATTTGGACTGCATCCGCTGGTGTTCCGTTTCTGTGTATCAAGAAACCTGCACGTCTACCGAGCCATATCCCCACATATGGTGTTTCGGATGCGGACACCAAGTAGACACCAGGCGACCAACCTTGCATGTCCTGGATAAAAGCCCCTAGTGCCCTATCAAGAAAGACTGTTGCCTTGGAGGACCTGGTGCGACAGATGGTGCAGGCCAATCTACAACAACAGGAAACCAATTGCCTCCTATTGGAGCAAATGGCAACCCTGCGAGAGGCGGTGGTGTTTCAGCGGCCTGCGACCACAGCCAGCCAGAGTACCCATCCCCAGGGAGGACCACTATCCGCAAGGGCTTCGGTGCAAGCGGCGCTGCAGAAAATGACCGCCCCCGACGACGTGGAAGCCTATCTTCACGTCTTTGAGAGGGTTGCGGATCGTGAAGGGCTGCCCTCGGACCAGTGGGCAGATGTCGTGGCCCCTTTTCTGTCGGGGGAGGCCCAAAAAGCCTATTTCGATCTAAGTGAAATGGACTCCCGTAATTACGCCAAGCTGAGGGCGGAAATCCTGGACCGTCTGGGAGTCACTATACAGGTGCGTGCAGGCCGGGTACACGCCTGGAGGTCCTCAGAGAGCCTACCGCTGCGGTCCCAGATGCACAATTTGTTCCACCTTGTCTCCAAGTGGCTTCAGCCAGAGGACTGCACTCCTACACAGATGGTGGAGAGATCGCCTTGGATGCCGTCCACCGTTCCCTGCCTCCTGTGGTACAGCGTTGGGTGGGACAAGCCGGGCCGACTGACGCCAACCACCTTGTGAGCCTGGTGGAGAGTTATTACGCCACAGGAGTTTTTGCAAGCCTCTACGAGACGGGGCAGTGCCAGAGATGAAAAGGGTCCCCGTCGAGAGGGTAAGACAGTGCTCTGGGGGCCGGTGTGGAAAAAGGGAGGGGGCTCAGGAGGCGAGCCAGCGGTTGGCCCACCCCAGGGCGCTCGAGAGTGGGACCCCGGACGCCTAAAATGCTGGCGGTGCCATGAGTGGGGTCATGTCGCAGCACACTGCCCCCTAGGCTCCGAGCCTATGGACTGCAACTCCGGGAGAAGGGTCTCCCTATACGCTCGCCCCACGCTAGCCGCCGACCCCCTGACGGAGGATGAACCGCAGGTGTGTGCAGTGAACATTGGGGACATCCCCGTACAGGCTCTGTTGGACTCCAGGAGCCTTGTGACCCTGGTACATGGGTCATTGGTGAACTCAACCTCCTACAATGGAGGCCGGGTGGGGGTACTGTGTATCCACGGGGACACTCGGGAGTACCCCACCGCGACTTGTCACAGAGACGGAAAAAGTCTATAGACTAAATTATTTGGCCCTTATCACAGTTATAGACTAAAATGTATATACTTTAATGGAAATTTAACTTAAAAACATGAATGGGCTCACACACATGCGTATCGCATGGACGAACAAAACAACCACACAAAAACACAAAGGTCGCCTCTTCCTTATCTCAGGAAACTTATGGAGGCTAGAAAAATCAGTATTGATAAAGGACTCCTAATGTTATGTCCTCTATTTTTTATTTTTATCACATAGGAGGTAGGAGGAAGGCTCTATCTGCTGTAGGGCGTCTGTAAGTATAATGCCCCCCGCAGAGTATTTTAGGTAGGGAACCTCTTCCTAACAAAAATTCGCCCCTCTGTGATTACAGTATAGCGCTTAGCGCATGACGAGATGGTTCAAATAGGAGAAACTCCAAGAGAACTAGACCCTTATGCGCAAGAATTACGGCGCAGACCAGGGTTATTCAATTGCAGTATGCTCGGCTCAGTATGCTACCCCACCGCGACCTTGCCAATAGCCACCCCGTGCGGCACCACTACCCACGAGGTAGGAGTGGTTAAGTCCCTCATGCACGAGGCCATAATCGGAAGGGACTTTCCACTGTTCTGGGCCTTGTGGAGGAAACGGACTTCCGTTAATAGGAATGTGACTGATAAGGTTGTGTGTCAGGAGGTAAACCCTGAGCCGTATGACCCGGACACGGCTGGGCCCGCAGATGGGGTGACCAGCGGTGACGATGACGATTGTCCCCTAGCGGTTCTAGCGGGTGACACTGAAAGCCCAGCAGACGTTCCGGCCATGCCGGAACTGGAGGTGTCCCGTGAAAATTTTGAGTCGGCTCAGCTGAACGACCCCACATTGATCAGGGCCCATGAGGCCGTAACAAAAGTAAATGGGGTAACTCAAACTCCAGGTGGGAGTGAAGTATACCAGTATATGGCTGTTAACAATGACATGTTGTACCGAGTGGACAAGGTGCACGGGGAAGAACTGGAACAGCTAGTGGTACCCCAACCCTATCGCCGGATAGTCCTCGACCTGGCACATAAACATGTGCTTGGAGGTCATTTGGGGGCGGAAAAAACCCGCGAACGAGTATTGCAATGGTTCTATTGGCCCGGGGTACATGAGGAGGTTAAGCGGTATAGCGCCTCATGCCCCATATGTCAATTTTCGGCCCCTAAACCTCATTTCAGGAGTCCATTGGTGCCCCTACCCGTTATCGAGGTACCCTTCGACCGGATTGCCATGGATTTAGTCGGCCCAGTAGTGAAGTCCGCTAGGGGACATCAGTATATACTGGTCATTCTAGATTATGCCACGCGGTACCCGGAGGCAATTCTCCTGAGAAACACCTCCTCCAAGCTCAATGCCCGAGAGATGTTCCAGATGTTCTCCCGCACCGGTATTCCCAAAGAGATCCTTACCGATCAAGGAACTCCATTTATGTCGAAAGTAATGAAAGATATGTGTAAACTGCTGAAGATTAAGCAACTGCGTACCTCAGTATATCACCTGCAAACTGACGGCCTGGTTGAGAGGTTTAATAAAACTTTGAAGAGTATGCTAAAAAGGGTGGTCAGCCAAGATGGGAAGGTTTGGGATTCTTTGTTGCCAGCCTTGATGTTCGCAATACGTGAGGTTCCCCAATCCTCCACAGGTTTTTCTCCTCACCTCTATGTGTATATACTGAGGAGAATCTACCTCACCTCTATGTGTATATACTGAGGAGAATCTACCTCACCTCTATGTGTATATACTGAGGAGAATCTACCTCACCTCTATGTGTATATACTGAGGAGAATCTACCTCACCTCTATGTGTATATACTGAGGAGAATCTACCTCCCCTCTATGTGTATATACTGAGGAGAATCTACCTCACCTCTATGTGAATATACTGAGGGGAATCTACCTCACCTCTGTGTGTATATACTGAGGGGAATCTACTTCACCTCTGTGTGTATATACTGAAAACAATCTGCCTTACCTCTATGTGTATATACTGAGGAGAAACTATATCACCTCCTTGTGTATATACTGAGGAGAACCTACCTCACCTCCATGTGTATATACTTAGGAGAAGCTACCTCACCTCTATGTGTATATACTGAGGAGAAGCTACCTCCCCTCTATGTGTATATACTGAGGACAATCTACCTCACCTCTATGTGTATATATTGAGGAGAATCTACCTCACCTCTCTGTGTATATACTGAGGAGAATCTACCTCACCTCCATGTGTATATACTTAGGAGAAGCTACCTCACCTCTATGTGTATATACTGAGAAGAAGCTACCTCCCCTCTATGTGTATATACTGAGGACAATCTACCTCCCCTCTATGTGTGTATACTGAGGAGAATCTACCTCCCCTCTATGTGTATATGGTGAGCAGAATCTACTTCACCTCTATGTGTATATACTGAGGAGAATCTACCTCCCCTCTATGTGTATATACTGAGGAGAATCTACCTCCCTCTATGTGTATATACTGAGGAGAATTTACCTCCCCTCTATGTGAATATACTGAGGAGAATCTACCTCCCCTCTATGTGTATATACTGAGGAGTATCTACCTCCCCTCTATGTGTATATACTGAGGAGAATCTACCTCCCCTTAATGTGTATATACTGAGCAGAATCTACTTCACCTCTATGTGTATATACTGAGGAGAATCTACCTCACCTCTATGTGTATATACTGAGGAGAATCTACCTCACCTCTATGCGTATATACTGAGGAGAATCTACCTCACCTCTATGTGTATATACTGAGGAGAATCTACCTCACCTCTATGTGTATATACTGAGGAGAATCTACCTCCCCTCTATGTATATATATGCTGAGGAGAATCTACCTCCCCTCTGTGTATATACTGAGGAGAATCTACCTCCCCTCTGTGTATATACTGAGGAGAATCTACCTCCCCTCTGTGTATATACTGAGGAGAATCTACCTCCCCTCTGTGTGTATATGGTGAGCAGAATCTACCTCCACTTTATGCGTATATATTGAGGAGAATCTACCTCCCCTCTATGTGTATATACTGAGGAGAATCTACCTCACCTCTATGTGTATATACACTGAGGAGAATCTACCTCACCTCTATGTGTATATACTGAGGAGAATCTACCTCCCCTCTTTGTGTATATACTGAGGAGAATCTACCTCACCTCTATGTGTATATACTGAGGAGACTCTACCTCCCCTCTATGTGTATATACTGAGGAGACTCTACCTCCCCTCTATGTGTATATACTGAGGAGACTCTACCTCCCCTCTATGTGTATATACTGAGGAGACTCTACCTCCCCTCTATGTGTATATACTGAGGAGTATCTACCTCCCCTCTATGTGTATATACTGAGGAGAATCTACCTCCCCTTAATGTGTATATACTGAGCAGAATCTACTTCACCTCTATGTGTATATACTGAGGAGAATCTACCTCACCTCTATGTGTATATACTGAGGAGAATCTACCTCACCTCTATGCGTATATACTGAGGAGAATCTACCTCACCTCTATGTGTATATACTGAGGAGAATCTACCTCACCTCTATGTGTATATACTGAGGAGAATCTACCTCCCCTCTATGTATATATATGCTGAGGAGAATCTACCTCCCCTCTGTGTATATACTGAGGAGAATCTACCTCCCCTCTGTGTATATACTGAGGAGAATCTACCTCCCCTCTGTGTGTATATGGTGAGCAGAATCTACCTCCACTTTATGCGTATATATTGAGGAGAATCTACCTCCCCTCTATGTGTATATACTGAGGAGAATCTACCTCACCTCTATGTGTATATACACTGAGGAGAATCTACCTCACCTCTATGTGTATATACTGAGGAGAATCTACCTCCCCTCTTTGTGTATATACTGAGGAGAATCTACCTCACCTCTATGTGTATATACTGAGGAGACTCTACCTCCCCTCTATGTGTATATACTGAGGAGACTCTACCTCCCCTCTATGTGTATATACTGAGGAGACTCTACCTCCCCTCTATGTGTATATACTGAGGAGACTCTACCTCCCCTCTATGTGTATATACTGAGGAGACTCTACCTCCCCTCTATGTGTATATACTGAGGAGACTCTACCTCCCCTCTATGTGTATATACTGAGGAGACTCTACCTCCCCTCTATGTGTATATACTGAGGAGAATCTACCTCACCTCTATGTGTATATATACTGAGGAGAATCTACCTCCCCTCTATGTGTATATACTGAGGAGAATCTACCTCACCTCTATGTGTATACTCTGTTAGTGCACTTTTCGCTATTCGATATACTGAGGGTGCCATATTAGATTTGATTAATCTACAGGCCCGGAGACCCCCCCAATGAGCACACATCTACATTGTGTACACCAAAAGGGATCCCCTTTATTTAGGCGGGTAAATGTTTATATAAGATTTCAAACACAGGAAGTTGGGTCATTCAGGGTGCAGTTATAGCATTTTGTGTGCAGATAGGTTATTCTCATAGGGAGGTACTTGTGAGGTTGCTGTGACATCATTCACCTGGGAGGAGCTTCCATTGAGCATGCTCTATTTATTCTTGACTTGCTGTCCAAAGGAGATACTTTCTCTTTCTCTCCAGCCATTTCCTGTCCTTTGACACAAGGACATTCCTTTTTGCCATGAGGCTGTAACTTGAGCCCTGGACATGTTTATGCTACTGGTCAAAACTGGGTTTACCTGTTTTTGGACACAGTACACTGCTCCTTCAGATTATGTCATTGAATGGCTGTGATTGGCTAACACAGTGCCACCTTTCATTGGCTGACGCCACGCTGAGTTAGCCAATCAGAGCATTAGGTTTCTGGAGGAGGGGCATTCAAGCCCCGCATCCAGAAAGCAATGCTCTGTTGGCGAGTAGGAGGGAGTGATAGCCTGCAGCAGCATCGCAGAACACCACTGGAGGTGAGTATTGATTTTTTTTTCCTCCACCATATTCCCGACGTATAAGTTGACAGTTGGGGGTCGGCTTATACGCCGGAAAATACGGTAATGGAACGGGTTCCTCTATTTGTTTTGGACGTTTTGATATATAATATGTATGGTTTTGGATTACAGGGCTCATACAGCGTCGGCTTTGGGTTATTTTCTTACATATGTATAAATTGCTGTTTTGTTCTGTAATTTTTATTTACTGATGTATGGAATTATGTTTTTTACTATCTATGTCCCCCATTACGTCAGATAAGACCTCTGGGGGACATTGACATGTTTTCTTTTATTTGGAGCCCCAGTTACAGGGAAAAAACAAGCCCTGTAGTGACATTTGTCACAGGTAGAGCTGGTCAGGGTCTAGTACGATCCTGCAGCTCTGCTATAGTAGCGAATCCCGGCAATCACATGACCCCCGGGCTCCTGTAGTGAACGTTACACTTTCACTTTCTAGTACACAGTGCTCATTGATTATGTCCTCCGTTTCTCTCAAACTTCACCTCTCTAAAACTGACTTCCTCATCTTTCCGCCTTCAAGCCGACCTCCCCGCAACATCTCCATCCCAGTGTCTGGCACCATCATAACCCCCAGACGGCATGCCCGCTGCCTTGGGGTTATATTTGACTCTAATCTCTCCTTTACCCCCCACATCCAATCTCTGGCCCGAACATGTCACATGCACCTCAGGAATATTGCTAACATCCATCCGTTCCTCACCACAGACACGCTAAAGATACTCGTTGCCCTCATCCACTCACAACTCGACTACTGCAACTCATTATTGGGGAAGCGAAGAGGAGGGGGCCATGCCCTGGGGGACCCCAACAACAAGGGGGAGCAGAGAGGACCGAGCCCTGGGGACCCCGACAGTGAGAGGAGAGGAGATATAGCCAGCGAAGGAAACGCTGAAAAAGCAGTCAGAGAGGTAGGAGGAGAACCAAGAGAGAGCAGTGTCCTGAAGGCTGGATTCTCACGGGACAGAAATCCCACAGAAATCTCGCAGCTTGGCCACACCGAAAACCCGTGAGATTTCCGTGGGATAAGTGCAGCTACAAAACTTGCGGCGTTTAGCCACGCTTTTGGAGTGGCTTCGCTGCCTGTATGTCCGCTGCAGCCATCTCTCCCCATAGAGAGGAGAGAGGCGACTGCAGAAATACAAAAGAATTGATATGCTGCGTCTTTGCTTTCCGAGCTACATGTCAATTTCAGCGCGGCTTGGCCGCAGCATGTGGATGGGATTTTTGCTAAATCTCATCCACTTTGCTGGCTAATCCCGGGATTAGGAGCCATGGGCGGAATTGCTATGCAGACATTCCGCATGGAAATTCTGCAGCAATTCCGTCCCATGTGAACCCATCCTTAGGCCGATGGAGCAAAGCATAGTGAGGAGGAGGTCATGGTCGAGAGTGTCAAATACAGCAGAGAGGTCAAGGAGGATTAGTAGGGAGTAGTCACCTCTCGACTTTGCCGTTATCAGATCCTTTGATACTTTTGTGAGGACAGTTTTGGTCGAGTGTAGAGAGCGGAAACCAGGAGGGGGTCGAGGAGAGAGTTTTCAGAGAGAAAGCTTGTGAGGTGGGAGCAGGGGCGTACCTAAGGGCTTAGGGGCCCTGGTGCAAAGTTCAGCTCGGGTCCCCCTTCCTGGGCCTCCACGCTACACTCCCCCGTAGCCATATCTAGAGCGTGCTGCATACATGATCTGCCCCTTGGCATAATCTTTCCAAACATGACGCATTCCCTGCACTACATGATAATTTGTTTGTAGCCCCGCAGGCCACTCTCACACACCGCTTTTTACCGCTATTAGCGCGGTGTTCCGAGTGCTGTACTAACCGCGGTACAACACTCCCATTGATTTTAATGAGCTTACTCAAACCTGCGCTGGAATGCGGTGTCCCCTATCGCTGTGATTTTCGAGAGCTGTCTGTTCTATTTTTGCGTTTTCATGGTTTTTAACACATCTCATCACAATGATGGGGTGCATTAAGAAGCGCAGTCACATGCTGTAACCAGTGTTCGAAAACGCTGCGTGAAATTCCGGTAAAAATGCAACAATTTCAAGCTGCGTTTTCTGAACACGTGTGTGAGAGCGGCCTTAGGGGGGTCATGTGTTTGTTGTACTTTGGAACCACAATAAAGAAAAACACATAAAAAACCTGCAGGCAGTATTTAAAGACCGCGTACATTATTAAGGAACTGCAATAACTGCATGAGATTTAGATGCGGTTTTTAATTGTGTGTAAAGTGTGCAAATAAATACAGTAAATCCAGGGAGATGTATAACTTATACCAGAGAGAGCTAGAGAGATGGATAGGTACATACATACAACATATATAGATATGAGAAAGATATGGATAGATATGAGATAGAAAGATAGATAGTAGATAGATAGATAGAGATATCCATATACTATCTTTCTGCTATCTATATACTATCTATTCATCCATCTATCTATCTATCTATCTCATATATATCTATATGCTACCTATCTATCTCATATCTATCTATATACTATCTATCTATTCATCTATCTATCTCATATCTAGATAGATGAAAAGATAGATATAGCATATAGATAGCAGATAGATAGTATATAGATAGATGAACAGATAGATAGATAGCATATAGATATATATGAGATAGATAGATAGTATACAGATAGATAGATAGTATATAGATAGCAGATAGACAGTACATAGGTATGAGATAGATAGTATATAAATAGCGGATAGATAGTATATAGATAGCAGATAGATAGAGAGTATATAGATAGATAGTATATAGATAGTATATAGATAGCATATAGATATAGTATATAGATAGAAAGTAAATAGATAGCAGATGGATAGATAGTATATAGATAGCAGATAGATAATATATAGATAGATAGTATATAGATAGTATATAGATAGATAGATATATAGTATATAGATAGCAGATAGATAGATAGATAGTATATAGATGGATAGTGATAAGGGCCAATAGGGGCTGTAAAGAAATTAATAAATGTCGCTTATCAAAAATAAGTACCGTATATATGCTTATCAATCTATTTTAGCAAAATGAATATTTTAGCAGTATATTGTATGTGTAACAGAAGTCAAGACTCTTTAAGGAAGTACGTCTGACCTATTGGAATCAGGAAGTTCTAAGGCCAGATGTCTCGGAAGACATAGCCTAACCGCAAAGAAGTTGCTAGCTCTTACATGTGAAATCAGCTATTTCTTAATGTCATTTATCACAAGGATTAAGTCACAAGAGCAGATGTTCATAACTATAGTAGAATTATCAGCAATTTCTTAAAGATGTGTTTGTCTGAGTCATATATCACACGTCTAAAGTTTATTGAATGATTATGTCATAAGTTTATTGTAAGATGTATGGAAATCATGAGGTTACTCCTTGTATTACCAGAGGTCGCATCCCTGCGTGGGCGATCTTCTATATAAACTGAGACTATGCCAATAAACACTCAGAGTTCATTGTTTTACCATATACCATGTGTACTTTGACTCTCAAAAAGGAGCGCTCCTCCTGCTTAGGTCAATTCGGAACCGACAACATAACTGACCAGTCTGTTTGAACAAATTAACCCTCGACAGTTCTTGGCGCCCAACTAGGGGGCGGGGCTTACCTTTACGGGACATCGCAACCAGTAGACTGAAACAAACTCCTGGCCCGTTGACGTGGATATTGGATCCGGAGACTCCAGACTAAAACACCGGTGTACAGGTAAGAGCTTATCTTACTATTATACAGTCTGGATTCTTTTGATCTGTGTGTCTCTAACGGACTAGAGGTATGTTGTTGCCTGTTTCCTATATTTTCTGCCCCGTCCATATTTTAGAGTGAATAAGTTCATTTAACTGTCCTAGACGGAAGAACTCACTCATTGGGACTTAAAGAGTCATGTTGTCTGTATTGGAGATTGAAATAATTGTTATTGTTATAGTCTCATTTCTGGCAGTCATATTCTTACTCTGGATCTGTTATAATATTACTAAAAGTTCCCTAAGAGGCGAAGTCTGGTCTCCCCTGAATCCTAGTGTTTGAAGTTGACCACGTTTTAGTTCTGTAAATCTATTCCGGGACAGGGAACTGTGTGTTCCCAGATAGTCTCAGTGATTATCTTAGTTTACTGTGTGAAATATACGTCCTGTATACTTAGTGAAGAATAGTTGGAAGTGGTCAAGATGGGTTCTGAACAATCTAAGATATATCAGACTCCTATTGAGATAATTAAAGATAGAGAAGGGGAGGACATTTGCAGACAAGCCTATGAAGTTTACAAACGTATAGGCCTCAAGAAGGCGGGAACATTCAATTATGAATTTTGGTCACAATATGAGGATAAGCATAGAAAGGAAATAAGAAATAAGGGTTTGGAAAAAGGCATGAAGGCTATCCTGGACTGCTCTAAAACAGCAGAAGACGAACACTGGAACTCCGAATCCCGAGGCAAGGGCATTTTAGTTTATTGTCCTATGCCCCGGCCACCAATAGACGTTCCCATGGAAACCCCTACGGTTCCATTAGTCTCTCCTGTCGTCCCGGCCGTTCCACCAATGTCTCCAAATAATCCCTTTAATTCTCTGTATCCCAATTTGCCACCCTTGCCTCCTACGTATCCACAGGCTACTGCCCAGATGGATACACCTCCCTACAGCCCTCAATCAGGATCCCCAGGCCCTGAAGTAAATAGAGGTCCGGCTTGGGACTGTCCACGTTGTGGTCAACAGAATGCCTGTTTTAAAGAACTCTGTACAGTATGTGGGACTCCACGTCCCAGGGATCAGTGTAGACAACCGATTCCCTTATTCCCAGTTACAACCTCCACTACCCATTATAGAGAACCAAACAGACCGAGTCCACCATTGGGCACGGTCAGACAAGAGGACACTGACAGACCATCGTCTTCTAATGACAGACCTACGGACGCACATAGACCAACTCCCGGGTCTACAGTCACTACATGGCGACCCTGGAGCGCCACAGACCAGATGGCACTGTGTCAGCAACTGCCCGATCCCCAGACAGAGCCAGCAGCTTTCCATAGAAAGTTGGAAGTCATACAGAAAAACTACTCTGCCACTTGGACAGATATGGAATGTCTTATGAATGTAAAATGTCCTCTGGGCCTTTACAATAGTATTGCTCAATTTTGTGGTCTTGAAGATCGCCCAGATGACCCCCAGACATTACTTAGTGGTACTCAATATGTGGACAAGGTTAAAACCTGGTTTAAGGATAAAGCCCAAGAGAGACGTACAGCCCTAACCCAGTGTAGACAGAACAAGGGCGAGTCTATTGAATGTTACTTTGGCCGTTTAGGGGAAGTTGGCAGAGATCTGGGTTTATATGATTGTCCAAAAGCAATACGTAATGCTGCTTTTTGTGAAGCCTTTATGCAAGGAATAGATAAGCGCCTGTCTGAACGCGTTAAAGCATGTACCCCCGATTGGCGACAGGCCAAACCGCGTGATCTATATAAGAAAGCTGTAGGATTTGTCATGGACACAGAAGACCACGCAAAGTGTGTTATGATTAAACATTACACCATGGAGGGGGACACAGTCCGACTTAACGACCCCAGGCGGGAGACCCGTAAGTGTTATAACTGCGGGAAGACTGGACACTTGGCCCGTAATTGTAGAGCCCCTAAACGCCCTAGACAGAACATGTCAGACGAAAGGGGGCAACAGGGAAGTACGGCCACTACCACATCATCCCGCCCACAGGGAAACAACGGGTATACCAATTACCAATGAAGGTCTGGCACTCCTTCCCCCGTGTCCCTTATAGTTACTGACGCACGTGGGCCACAAATTTTTCAGCCTCTAAAAATCCAGGGGAAGGAGGTGCCCTTTTTAATTGACACAGGGGCTACTAAATCATGTGTCAGTACCTCACAAGTCAATGACCTTAGTATTCCCCTCTCAGACTCCATAGCCATAGCCGTTGGAGTGTCCGGTGAACCAACACCCATGCGTGAGACCGAGCCCATAGAAGTCTCCTTTCAAGGGTCACGAGTCCTCACTCGCTTCCTGGTGTCACCCGCTGGGGATTGCATCATGGGAACTGATGTGATGGGACCCCTGGGGTGCTGTATTCAGCTCCATCCTTCCGGTGAGGCTCATGTCAGTACCTCTGCGGCCGACCACCAAGTATTCTGTCTCATGGCAGCAGACTTGGTCACTCCGCCTCCTTCTTGTACTGTATATGTGTTGACCCCAGAAGATACACAGGTTCTCTCAGCAGTGCCAGAGACCCTTTGGGCAAAAGGGAAGACAGACTTGGGCCATCTCCACGTACCCCCAGTCATGGTATATCTCAAAGATGGGGAAAAAGCCCCCATGATCCGCCAATATCCCCTAGCCATGGCACAGGAAGACGCAATAGCCTCCACTATTACAGAGTTATGTGCCTTGAATGCTTTAAAACCTTGCGTCTCACCCGCTAACACGCCACTCTTCCCAGTTAAAAAGAAAGGGAAGAAAGGCGAACCTGATACCTACCGGATGGTTCACGATCTAAGAGAAATCAATAAGGTGACCATCCTAGAAACACCTTTAGTCCCCAACCCTTACACTCTGTTGTCCACCATACCATCCGGAACCTGTTGGTACACTCTGATCGATCTCGCCAATGCATTTATGTCCGTCCCGATCCACCCCGATTGCCAGTACCTGTTTGCCTTCACGTTCCGAGGAAAACAGTACTGCTGGACTGTCCTACCACAAGGGGCACAAAACAGCCCAAATCAATTCACCCGATGTATGAGGCTTGTACTTGATGCATGGACGGTCCCACCAGGTGTGGCCCTGCTTCAGTACGTTGATGATCTCCTACTCTGTGCACCGGACAGACCCACCTGCGTTGCGGCTTCACTCAGCCTCCTTTGTTTTCTTGCAGACAGCGGGTGTAAAGCCAGTAAAGACAAATTACAGTTTTGCAAATCTCATGTTGTGTTTCTTGGTCACTGCCTAGGTCCTGGTACAAAACACCTCACGCCAGAACGTACTAAGGTGGTGGAGGACATGCCACTCCCTACCTCCCATGCTCAGTTGCGGACATTTCTGGGGTTAGTTTCATATTGTCGGCCGTGGATTCGCTCTGCCTCCATGACCATGCAGCCTCTGTACGACTGCCTGAGTTCAAAGCCATTTGCTTTGTCCCCGGAAGCCGAGTCAGCTTTCCATCAGCTGAAAATACAGATCACCAGTGCTCCAGCACTGGGCCTGCCAGACTATGATAAACCCTTCCAGATGTTCGTGACTGAGATGGCGGGACATGCTACTGCCGTTCTCACACAAGAGCATGGTGACAAAAAGCGCCCTGTAGCATACTACAGTGCACATCTTGATGCAGTAGCCAGGGGTTCACCCTCCTGTGTAAGAGCAGTTCTGGCTGTACAAGCACTACTTGAGAAAGCTTCTGAGGTGGTCCTAGACTACCCTCTTGTGGTCCTCACGCCCCATGACGTACATGGAATTCTGACACAGGTGAGCCGTAAACATCTGTCTCTTGCTAGACAGGTTAAAATGGAACTTGCAGTACACTCTTCATCCAATGTCTCATTTCAACGTTGCACAACTTTGAATCCGGCCACCTTACTGCCATTAGGTGACACTGATTCAAAAGGGGGAGTAAGCACAGGGGATCAACTTTTTGTCAATTCCCTAGGCGAAGAGGAAGCTTTTGACGCCGAGCACCAGCATGACTGTGCTGCTCTGATGGAGCAGGAGACAGCTGGATTTGCTCATGTCACAGATAAGCCTCTCCTGAACCCCCACCTTGAAATGTTTGTGGATGGATCACGATACCAGAATGAGATGGGCAGATTTGTGACAGGGTTTGCTGTAGTATCAATGAATGAAGTACTGATAGGCCGCGCCTTGCCCCCACATATGTCAGCACAGGAGCTGTGCGCTCTGACCGAGGCCTGCAAGTTAGCCCGGGGAGTCACTGCTAATATCTACACGGACTCCAGGTACGCGTTTGGCGTTGCGCATGACTATGGGCCGATTTGGCGCGCGCGGAGCTTCCTAACAGCTCAAGGCAGACCGATAAAGAATGGTGAGGCAGTAAGTAATTTAATGTCAGCTATCATGCTCCCGAAGCAGGTAGCCATAATAAAGGTAAAGGCACACACCCAAGGGGACTCCTTGGAAAGCAGAGGCAACGAGAAGGCAGACGGAGCAGCAAAGGCTGCAGCCCTGCTGGACTGGAGGGCACCCGTGTGCAGAGTTCAGACCAGGTCCTGCCCAGCGGAGGAGGATCCTGATCCCCCTGCCGAGGACCAGACCCTCTCTGTCCCACCACAGAAGGAGGTGGACCTACTCCCCTCAGGGCAAGAGCAGGAGCGCTGGGCAAGTGCAGGGGCAGTAAAAGGAAATGAAGGTTGGATGATGGGTTCCCGTATGTGTTTACCTGCGGCTGCCTATCCTAGTATGGCCCTTTTGGCTCATGGAAAGGTGCACGCTTCTCGTAATGCCATGGTAGCCCTGGTGGAGAAAATGTGGTACGCTCCGGGATTTGACAGGATGGCAAAGGCATACGTCAAGGCTTGTGAAATCTGTGCACTACACAACCCCGGTCAAGTAGTAAAGACCCCTCGGAAGTGCACTCCGCGACCTTTGTACCCCTTCCAGAGACTACAGATAGATTACATCCAGCTGCCCAGATCAGGAAGGTATGAGTATGTCTTAGTATGCGTTGACCTCTTTTCCGCGTGGCCCGAGGCCTACCCGGTCCCGAAGGCCACTGCCCAGGCCACTGCAAAGAAACTTGTGTCAGAGTTAGTGTGCAGATTTGGGGTACCAGAGACCATTGAGAGCGACCGTGGTACTCACTTCACTGGTGAGGTAATGAAGGAAGTCATGTCCGCCTTAGGAGTAGAGCAGGCCTTTCACACCCCCTATCATCCACAAAGCTCCGGAAAAGTAGAAAGGCTCAATGGCACCCTCAAACTTAAGATACAGAAAGCCATGGTTGAAACAGGAAAACCTTGGCCCGAGTGCCTACCTCTGGCCCTCTACTCAGTACGGACCACGCCAAATAGGAAAACAAGACTGTCTCCTTATGAGATTCTCTTTGGCTCCGTGCCCAGGTTAGGACTGTATCACCCCCAAGCTCTATCCCTGGGTCATGATAAAGTTACTTCCTTTGTGCAGGATTTATGCCAAAAGCTAAAAATAACACACGACCTAGTCTTCTCTTCTATTCCAGACCCTGATAGTTTGGAAGGATCCCACTCTCTGCAACCCGGAGATTGGGTGGTGGTAAAGAGACACGTCAGAAAGACTTTGGAACCTCGCTTTGACGGACCATACCAAGTGCTGTTAACCACTCCCACCTCGGTCAAGCTAGAAGGCAAACCCACTTGGATCCATGCCTCACACTGCAAGAAAGTTCCAACGCCTCAGCACCACGAGGGGGGTGGAGAGTAAGCCCAACCCAGGGTGGGGGAGGGGGATGGCAACCTGGACACCAGCATTGATAGTCTGGATAGGTGTATTATTTACCCTTTGTTTTCTTGGACTACTCTCTTTTCGGGACAATTCCTCATCAACTGTCGATGTAAGAAGAAGATGGACTGTTTGGGCAGAAGGACACCCCAACATGTGGGAATACTTTGCAAAAGACGTACTGAATATTTCCCACATGTGCATGCCCAACCTTCGGAGTGGGGAAGATATTTTACGGACTTGCTTACTGTCTATCCCCACTCCAATAAAGACACTTCGCGATATATATTCAATAGTGCATAACGATAGTGATGTGGAAGAGAGCAATGTTATTCAGGAAAATACCTTTCTTAATGTATATGAATATTGTCCCCATTGTGATGCGGTCGAACATACACTTTGGTCAAATATGACTCGTTTCCGGGTCAGGAATGTCGCTCCGGCTGAGGTATGCTATAACTTCACGTGTAATAAAGAACATATGGGAGGTTGTGCGCAGAGAACCAGGGTGACTAGTGATTCCCAGAGACTCTGTAATCGCACAGTCGAGCAATGTAGAAAGGTACACACTCCTATGCTTTGCAACCACACAGTCCGAAGCCCCAGCCATTTTAGGCACGTCAAATTACCATTAGGCTGGGTCCTGTCCTGCGGTAACCTGACTTACACATATATTCCAGCTAACCTGACCGGAGGTCCCTGCTCCCTAGCTAGATTAAGTATACTAATGTACCAAAAACCTAGCAGCCCACAACTCACCAACAGACAAAAGAGGGAGGTAGAAGGACTGGATAGCAACTGTGAAGGACCACCCACTCTACTTAGCTACTCAGAACATACAGCACTGGCAGTCAGTATTGTGGGTGTTCCCGGGTTGGCACAATATAACACAAGAGTAATCAATGGATTAGCATGCGATATGGTAAAGGGCCTGAATGCTACATCACAGGCCTTGGACCTCCTCTTACTAGACATACAAGGAGTCAGGAAAGCAGCTTTACAAAATAGAGCCGCCATAGATTACCTGTTGCTCGCAGTAAACCACGGATGTGAGGAATTTGAGGGGATGTGTTGTTTCAACCTCTCTGATCACTCAGAATCCATTCACCAAAAGATCAATACCTTGGGAAAAATAGCTACTAGCATAAAACAGGATAAAGACCAGGGATGGTTTAATTTTCTTAACCCTGCAAATTGGTTTTCTGGTCTGGGAGGATGGTTCATGGGAATCCTACAAAGTATATTACAGATAATTGTCATGCTGTTGTGTATATATATAATAATCAAAGTCATAATCTCTTGTGTGAGCAAATGTACGGCAAAAGCCTTTGCAGCCCCTGTGTAGGCCGACCCCTGCTGGATGAAGGCAGAACATACGGCGGTTCCTTCCAGTCTTGTCACTAGGTAGTGTAGGGTCAGGGTAACGCGACCTGGACGTGTTCACCATTAGAACTAACTCCAGGAGGGACAGTGGTGTGGGTGAAGATTAGGGAATCCCCTGCCGTGCGTACCTGTGCACGCTACTAGTATTGTAACATCATACTAGAGACGCCTTATATGGGCTAGTCGACCAATAAGACCTACCTCGACTATGACTTTTCAAAATAGAACTGGACCCTGCGTGTGACTTCCTGATGTCCAAAATGGGGGAATGATAAGGGCCAATAGGGGCTGTAAAGAAATTAATAAATGTCGCTTATCAAAAATAAGTACCGTATATATGCTTATCAATCTATTTTAGCAAAATGAATATTTTAGCAGTATATTGTATGTGTAACAGAAGTCAAGACTCTTTAAGGAAGTACGTCTGACCTATTGGAATCAGGAAGTTCTAAGGCCAGATGTCTCGGAAGACATAGCCTAACCGCAAAGAAGTTGCTAGCTCTTACATGTGAAATCAGCTATTTCTTAATGTCATTTATCACAAGGATTAAGTCACAAGAGCAGATGTTCATAACTATAGTAGAATTATCAGCAATTTCTTAAAGATGTGTTTGTCTGAGTCATATATCACACGTCTAAAGTTTATTGAATGATTATGTCATAAGTTTATTGTAAGATGTATGGAAATCATGAGGTTACTCCTTGTATTACCAGAGGTCGCATCCCTGCGTGGGCGATCTTCTATATAAACTGAGACTATGCCAATAAACACTCAGAGTTCATTGTTTTACCATATACCATGTGTACTTTGACTCTCAAAAAGGAGCGCTCCTCCTGCTTAGGTCAATTCGGAACCGACAACATAACTGACCAGTCTGTTTGAACAAATTAACCCTCGACAATAGTATATAGATAGATATGGGATAGAGGTGAGAGAGGAGAGGGTCACTAGCGCAGGTGGTGGGGAGAGCAGTGGGGAGCAGCCAGGAGACTTCTTCCCCTGTCATTGGTTCTAACATAGGAAGGGAGTGCGTGCTGGATGCAGTGCTGAGGAGACTAGATCAGGGCTAGCCATGTAGTTTTCGTAGATTGCTTTTCAAATGTTGTTGATTTTGTCTTTGAAATAGGCGGTTAGTTCTTCAGCACTCAGAGCCGTCATGGGGGCTGTTCTTTGGGGCTGAGGAGGGAGTGGAAGGTCTCAAAGAGTTGTTTAGGGTTGTGGGATAGTGAGGAGACAAGGGAGGTGAAATAAACTTGTTTGGCATGGTGAAAGGCTAGGTTATAAGTTTTAAGCATGAATTTAAAGTGGAGGAAGTCTGCGGGCAGCTTTGATTTTCGCCACAGCCGCTCGGCGCACCTAGAGCACTGGCAGATGAGGCGTGTTTGGGATGTGAGCCCATGTTGCCGTGGTCTGCGGTTGATGGCACATGTCATAGGTGGTGTTGCTTCATCCAGGGCACGGCTAAGGGAGGTGTGGTAGTGCTCAGCTGCCAGATATGGGCAGGGGAGAAGAGAGATAGGGGAGAATATTCTTGGTAAACTGTTGGGTGCTGATGGACTAGAGGTTCCTAGAGGTGTGATAGATAGGAGGGTTAGGGAAGATGCTAGGGTGCCCGATAGAAAAAGAGAGAAGCTTGTGATCTGAGAGTGGAAGGGGGGAGTTAGTAAAGTGAGAGGCAGAGACGGAGGAAGACTAAATCAAGAGTGTTGCCATCTCTGTGAGTGGGGGAGTCAAAGATGAGTGATAAGCCGAGGGAGGAGGTAAGTCTTAAAAGCCGGGAGGCAGATGAAGAGCTGGGGTCATTAGTAGGGATGTTGAAATCGCCAAGGATGAGGGTTGGGATTTCACAGGATAGGAAGTAGGGGAGCCAGGCAGCAAAGTGGTCTAGGAACAGGTGGGTAGGACCTGGGGACCGGTAGATAACTGCCACACGCAGAGGAGTTGGCGGAAGAATCGTAGGCTGTGGACTTCACATGACTGGAAGGTAAGTGAGGGAACCGGGGGAATGACCTGGAAGGTACAGTTCTGCAAAAGGAGGATGCCTACTCCTCCGCCATGCCTGTTGTCTGATCTAGGGGTGGGAGAACTGCAGGCCATCATAGGACAATGCAGCGGGGGAGGCAGAGTCGGACTGCTGTATCCAGTTTTCGGTGAGGGTGAGCCAGTTGAAATATTTGGTGGTGAAGAGATCATGGACAGTGTTGCACATGGAGTTCCATAGAGCGCATTTGAATGGGGCGGGGGTTGCACATGTGTTAGTGGGGTGGTTTGAATGATTTGAGGGGGAATTTGAGAGAATTGCATGGCCCTAAAAGGGGATACACGTATTACTCTCTGACAGCGCATCTATATTCCAGGCTAGATCACATTTTAGTATCAACGTCCCTCCTACCGACATTAGCTCAGATTAGATACATCCCTTGCTCATGGTCAGACCACGATGTAGTATTATCCTCAATGATTTGGACAGCAAAAACCCACACAAAAACTAGATGGCGACTAAATGAGTCAATATTGAGAGACCCAACTATGCTCACCCAAATTACAAAAGACATCACGGAATATTTTGAATTAAATACCGAGCACAATTCATCCCCCATGTGGGTCTGGCTAGCACATAAGGCCTATATTAGGGGCCACCTAATTAAACTAGCATCCAGAAGAAAGAGAGAGAGGGGCCAAGCACTCCTTGACCTAGAAAAAAAACTTCTCCTACAGACATTGAACCAACGACACCCCTCCCTGGCAACAACGAAATCAATCAAAGACATTAAACTGCAAATAAACATACTTCTGTCACAACAGGTAGAAAAAGCCCTCCAGTGGACTGGGGCGACGTACTACAAACTCGCCAACAAACCGGACCGACTCCTAGCCGCTAGCCTGAGAAACAGAGCCAGAGTCAACAATGTCTTCAAAATAAGTACACCCCAAGGAAAAGTAACCTCCAATCCAAACCTAATATATGACACATTCCAAAACTACTACGATAAACTCTATAGGGCCCAACCAAATAAAGCCCCACCTCCAATGACATCACTTCTAAACGCTCTGAAACTTCCCTCCCTCTCAAGTTCTCAACTGGCCCAATTGAACACTGAAATATCAGGAGAGGAAATAGCCGCAGCCATAAAAAATCTCAAATTAGGAAAAGCGCCCGCTCCGGACGGATTTACTGCCCTCTACTACAAAAAGTTCAAAGATATCCTCATACAACCTTTAGAAAAAAACTTTCCGTAATCTTATGAAAGGGGAAAACCCACCTAATGAATTCCTTGATTCCCAACTAACAGTAATCCCAAAAGAAAATAAGGACCACTTATCACCTAAAAACTATAGACCCATCTCATTGCTCAATCTAGATTATAAACTATTTACATCCATTCTCGCTACGCGGTTAAATCACTTTCTCCCTTCTCTAGTCCATAAAGACCAAGTCGGGTTCATACCATCGAGACAAGCTTCTGACGACATACGCAGGGTACTAAATGTTATAGATCACGTCTCAAAAGCAAATATCCAAATGACATTACTGGCACTAGACCTAGAAAAAGCCTTTGATACTCTATCATGGAACTATCTTTTCTGGGTTCTCCAGCACAATAGGATCAAGGGACCATTTCTCTCCACTATTAGGGCTTTATACTCAACACCGTCTACGTTTCTAAAACTCCCCACCACAAAAGAAACCCTAATCAAAATCCATAGAGGGACCAGACAGGGCTGCCCCCTTTCCCCGGCTCTATTTGCCCTGGCTATTGAGCCGCTGGCTACAGCTATCCGCACCAATCCAAATGTGAGGGGGGTAAAGATGGGAGATAAAGAATTTAAAATAAGCCTATTTGCGGACGACCTTCAGCTAACCATATCCCAACCATTAATATCCCTGCCAAACTTAATGTGCACATTAGACAAGTGGGCGGAACACTCAGGACTCAGAGTAAATATAGATAAGTCTGATAGCGTTCATAAATACCCCGGAAAAACTCAAAAATTACTAAACCTTAACTTCCAATTTCAATATAAACACCACTATATAATCTACTTGGGCATCAATCTAACCACCTCCATTTCCTCTCTATATAAATGGAACTACCCCCCTCTACTCAAAACACTAGCGGCAGACCTAATAAAATGGGATAAACCCAGTCTTTCTTGGATAGGAAGAATAAATTCAATCAAAATGGTGACTTTACCGAGGATACTTTATCTGTTTAGATGTCTACCGATACCCATTCCTACGCATACCATTCGCGAATTTCAACGAACCATATTTAAATTCATATGGGCTAACAAACAGGCCAGAATTAGGCATACAGTACTGCATTTCCATCGTAGCTTGGGGGGACTATCAGTTCCCAACTTGATGAAATACTACAAATCAGCCCGAATAGCCCAATGGATGGCTTGCCTGAGCGAAAAGGGGAACCAACTTTGGGTAGAGATGGAGAGAAGCCGCATTAAGCCACACTCGGTAGCTCACTTGACCTGGTCCACGAGCCCTCTCCCCTCGGGAATCCTGCAAATGAGCCCCCTCTCATACGATTCTCTCTTACTGTGGAGGAGCACACGATTCAAGTATAAGATGGCTTCTAAGCCCTCACCACTATTACCAATAGTCCCCAATCCGCAGTTTGCCCCAAGTCTCGACCTAGCCCAATTCGCCTGGTGGAGAGTAAATGGCATACATACACTCAGCCATTTCTATAACAAGACAAAACTATACTCTACACAACAATTCATAGACCCCTTTAAAGCTCCTACACAAGAATACCTCAGGATTAACCAGGTATTTCACTTTATCCGCTCCATACCAGCGCCCTCTACACTCCCACCACCCACCACATTTGAAAAGGTCTGTACAAGAGACCCCTCACAAAGAGGATCCCGATCACTTATATATAATATGCTGAATAAACCGGAGACCGAAGGAAAATTAAAGTTTATGAAAAAGTGGGAGGAGGACTTAGGAGTGGACATGTCCTTAGAGAGATGGCGACACTGCTGCGCCACGATTACAAAGGGCAACCACCAGGTCACCCTTGTAGAAACATCAGTAAAAATTCTACACAGGGCATACTTGGTTCCGCAGAGACTACACTATATGTTCCCGTCCTCCTCTCCGCTTTGCTTCAGGGGATGCCAGGTTTTGGGCAGTATGTACCACACTTGGTGGGCATGCCCGGAGGTGGCAAAACTATGGACGCAAATACACAATATGTTAAAACAAATCTTTATTGGGCCGATATCCAAATCACCCACAACATTTCTTCTAGGAAATCGGGAACCTAGGATTAGATTTCAAGCTCATAAGCTAATACAGGTTGTTTGTATGGCCGCAAGGATCCACATCGCTTCCAGATGGAAATCGCCAAGCCTCTCCTTCTCAGAGGTTATGAACAGAATCTCTACACTCATGATATACGAAAGAATTCACGCTATCCGGACGGATACGTTACCAAACTTCCTAACTACATGGCAACCTTGGATCAACTACCTAGCGGTCCCGGGGCTACATAACATCTCCTCTACCACGTAAGAACCCTAAACACAAACAGACCTTAAACCCCCAACGAATTCATACTGAGAGGGAGATGTGGATCCTTGACGACCCCCTGTTTCGTTTCATTCCCCTTGTTATTCCCTCCCCAATACTTTAAACAAAGAGTAAAAGACTATACTGTATTGCAAACCAACTTGTTCTAGAATGCTAAATATAAGCCCCCTGCGTGGGGAAACAAATATGTACACACTTGTTATACTCTTGGAAAAAACCCTTAATAAAAACCGTTGAAACTAAATGGGCGACGCATACAGGACTTAGAGTGAGTATATGAGGAGCGGAGAATAAACTGACCCAACCATTAACATTCCTACCAAACCTAATGGCACTACTCGATAAATGGGCGACGCATAGAGGACTTAGAGTGAGTATATGAGGAGCGGAGAATAAACTGACTTACTGCTTACACTGACCCAACCATTAACATCCCTACCAAACCTAATGGCACTACTCGATAAATGGGCGACGCATAGAGGACTTAGAGTGAGTATATGAGGAGCGGAGAATAAACTGACTTACTGCTTACACTGACCCAACCATTAACATCCCTACCAAACCTAATGGCACTACTCGATAAATGGGCGACGCTCACAGGACTTAGAGTGAGTATATGAGGAGCGGAGAATAAACTGACTTACTGCTTACACTGACCCAACCATTAACATCCCTACCAAACCTAATGGCACTACTCGATAAATGGGCGACGCATAAAGGACTTAGAGTGAGTATATGAGGAGCGGAGAATAAACTGACTTACTGCTTACACTGACCCAACCATTAACATCCCTACCAAACCTAATGGCACTACTCGATAAATGGGCGACGCTCACAGGACTTAGAGCGAGTATATGAGGAGCGGAGAATAAACTGACTTACTACTTACACTGACCCAACCATTAACATCCCTACCAAACCTAATGGCACTACTCGATAAATGGGCGACGCATACAGGACTTAGAGTGAGTATATGAGGAGCGGAGAATAAACTGACTTACTGCTTACACTGACCCAACCATTAACATCCCTACCAAACCTAATGGCACTACTCGATAAATGGGCGACGCATAGAGGACTTAGAGTGAGTATATGAGGAGCGGAGAATAAACTGACTTACTGCTTACACTGACCCAACCATTAACATCCCTACCAAACCTAATGGCACTACTCGATAAATGGGCGACGCATAGAGGACTTAGAGTGAGTATATGAGGAGCGGAGAATAAACTGACTTACTGCTTACACTGACCCAACCATTAACATCCCTACCAAACCTAATGGCACTACTCGATAAATGGGCGACGCATAGAGGACTTAGAGCGAGTATATGAGGAGCGGAGAATAAACTGACTTACTACTTACACTGACCCAACCATTAACATCCCTACCAAACCTAATGGCACTACTCGATAAATGGGCGACGCATAGAGGACTTAGAGCGAGTATATGAGGAGCGGAGAATAAACTGACTTACTGCTTACACTGACCCAACCATTAACATCCCTACCAAACCTAATGGCACTACTCGATAAATGGGCGACGCTCACAGGACTTAGAGCGAGTATATGAGGAGCGGAGAATAAACTGACTTACTACTTACACTGACCCAACCATTAACATCCCTACCAAACCTAATGGCACTACTCGATAAATGGGCGACGCATACAGGACTTAGAGTGAGTATATGAGGAGCGGAGAATAAACTGACTTACTGCTTACACTGACCCAACCATTAACATCCCTACCAAACCTAATGGCACTACTCGATAAATGGGCGACGCATAGAGGACTTAGAGTGAGTATATGAGGAGCGGAGAATAAACTGACTTACTGCTTACACTGACCCAACCATTAACATCCCTACCAAACCTAATGGCACTACTCGATAAATGGGCGACGCATAGAGGACTTAGAGTGAGTATATGAGGAGCGGAGAATAAACTGACTTACTGCTTACACTGACCCAACCATTAACATCCCTACCAAACCTAATGGCACTACTCGATAAATGGGCGACGCATAGAGGACTTAGAGCGAGTATATGAGGAGCGGAGAATAAACTGACTTACTACTTACACTGACCCAACCATTAACATCCCTACCAAACCTAATGGCACTACTCGATAAATGGGCGACGCATAGAGGACTTAGAGCGAGTATATGAGGAGCGGAGAATAAACTGACTTACTGCTTACACTGACCCAACCATTAACATCCCTACCAAACCTAATGGCACTACTCGATAAATGGGCGACGCTCACAGGACTTAGAGCGAGTATATGAGGAGCGGAGAATAAACTGACTTACTGCTTACACTGACCCAACCATTAACATCCCTACCAAACCTAATGGCACTACTCGATAAATGGGCGACGCATAGAGGACTTAGAGTGAGTATATGAGGAGCGGAGAATAAACTGACTTACTGCTTACACTGACCCAACCATTAACATCCCTACCAAACCTAATGGCACTACTCGATAAATGGGCGACGCTCACAGGACTTAGAGTGAGTATATGAGGAGCGGAGAATAAACTGACTTACTGCTTACACTGACCCAACCATTAACATCCCTACCAAACCTAATGGCACTACTCGATAAATGGGCGACGCATAAAGGACTTAGAGCGAGTATATGAGGAGCGGAGAATAAACTGACTTACTACTTACACTGACCCAACCATTAACATCCCTACCAAACCTAATGGCACTACTCGATAAATGGGCGACGCTCACAGGACTTAGAGTGAGTATATGAGGAGCGGAGAATAAACTGACTTACTGCTTACACTGACCCAACCATTAACATCCCTACCAAACCTAATGGCACTACTCGATAAATGGGCGACGCATAAAGGACTTAGAGCGAGTATATGAGGAGCGGAGAATAAACTGACTTACTACTTACACTGACCCAACCATTAACATTCCTACCAAACCTAATGGCACTACTCGATAAATGGGCGACGCTCACAGGACTTAGAGTGAGTATATGAGGAGCGGAGAATAAACTGACTTACTGCTTACACTGACCCAACCATTAACATCCCTACCAAACCTAATGGCACTACTCGATAAATGGGCGACGCATACAGGACTTAGAGTGAGTATATGAGGAGCGGAGAATAAACTGACTTACTGCTTACACTGACCCAACCATTAACATCCCTACCAAACCTAATGGCACTACTCGATAAATGGGCGACGCTCACAGGACTTAGAGTGAGTATATGAGGAGCGGAGAATAAACTGACTTACTACTTACACTGACCCAACCATTAACATCCCTACCAAACCTAATGGCACTACTCGATAAATGGGCGACGCTCACAGGACTTAGAGTGAGTATATGAGGAGCGGAGAATAAACTGACTTACTGCTTACACTGACCCAACCATTAACATCCCTACCAAACCTAATGGCACTACTCGATAAATGGGCGACGCATAAAGGACTTAGAGCGAGTATATGAGGAGCGGAGAATAAACTGACTTACTACTTACACTGACCCAACCATTAACATTCCTACCAAACCTAATGGCACTACTCGATAAATGGGCGACGCTCACAGGACTTAGAGTGAGTATATGAGGAGCGGAGAATAAACTGACTTACTGCTTACACTGACCCAACCATTAACATCCCTACCAAACCTAATGGCACTACTCGATAAATGGGCGACGCATACAGGACTTAGAGTGAGTATATGAGGAGCGGAGAATAAACTGACTTACTGCTTACACTGACCCAACCATTAACATCCCTACCAAACCTAATGGCACTACTCGATAAATGGGCGACGCTCACAGGACTTAGAGCGAGTATATGAGGAGCGGAGAATAAACTGACTTACTACTTACACTGACCCAACCATTAACATCCCTACCAAACCTAATGGCACTACTCGATAAATGGGCGACGCTCACAGGACTTAGAGTGAGTATATGAGGAGCGGAGAATAAACTGACTTACTGCTTACACTGACCCAACCATTAACATCCCTACCAAACCTAATGGCACTACTCGATAAATGGGCGACGCATAAAGGACTTAGAGCGAGTATATGAGGAGCGGAGAATAAACTGACTTACTGCTTACACTGACCCAACCATTAACATCCCTACCAAACCTAATGGCACTACTCGATAAATGGGCGACGCTCACAGGACTTAGAGTGAGTATATGAGGAGCGGAGAATAAACTGACTTACTACTTACACTGACCCAACCATTAACATTCCTACCAAACCTAATGGCACTACTCGATAAATGGGCGACGCTCACAGGACTTAGAGTGAGTATATGAGGAGCGGAGAATAAACTGACTTACTGCTTACACTGACCCAACCATTAACATCCCTACCAAACCTAATGGCACTACTCGATAAATGGGCGACGCTCACAGGACTTAGAGCGAGTATATGAGGAGCGGAGAATAAACTGACTTACTGCTTACACTGACCCAACCATTAACATTCCTACCTAACCTAATGGCACTACTCGATAAATGGGCGACGCTCACAGGACTTAGAGTGAGTATATGAGGAGCGGAGAATAAACTGACTTACTACTTACACTGACCCAACCATTAACATCCCTACCAAACCTAATGGCACTACTCGATAAATGGGCGACGCATAGAGGACTTAGAGTGAGTATATGAGGAGCGGAGAATAAGCTGACTTACTGCTTACACTGACCCAACCATTAACATCCCTACCAAACCTAATGGCACTACTCGATAAATGGGCGACGCATAGAGGACTTAGAGCGAGTATATGAGGAGCGGAGAATAAACTGACTTACTACTTACACTGACCCAACCATTAACATCCCTACCAAACCTAATGGCACTACTCGATAAATGGGCGACGCATAAAGGACTTAGAGTGAGTCCCGATCCATGTGATGTAGTCTTTTTAAAGGCTCCTCCATCCTTGATAAAAGTAAGTGACTTGAACTTTCAATATCACCCCCATTATATTGCATACTTAGGCATTAATTTGACCACTTCTCTGTCAACTCTCTACAAATGGACCTATCCATCCTTGATACAGAAACTCTCGTCTGAGCTAGTTAAATGGGATGACCCATTGCTATCATGGTTGGGAAGGATACATGCTAGTAAGATGAATTTACTACCCCGCATACCTTACTTCTTTTGGACGCTGCCTATCCCAATTCCCCGTGTAGTTCTGGCAAACTTTCAGTGACTTATTTTCCATTTCATCTGGGCCTCTAAACGTCATACAATCAACAATACCACAATGCATTGCCATAGAAGAAAGGGGGTCTATCTGTCCCTAATGTAAGGAAGTATTATACAGTGGCCAGAATGGCCCAATGGGTAGCAACTTTGGGAGGCTCTGCAGCTCTGTAATGGGTTGATCTAGAGGTGTCTCATTCCCAAGCTTGATGTGGTCAGATAGCCCTAGGGTAACTAATCTAGGGATTACTAACTCTTATTATTCTATGATAGTTTGGAGAAACATCCAAATATAAGCTTAATACAAAGCCCTCACTGTGATCGCTCTGATATTGTAATCACCAACATCAACATTACAAACGGGTCAGTTATTGGGGAAAACTGACTGTTTGAAAGCAGTCTTTCGTACCCTGTTGTACCGCCTCTAGCTTGGATACAAGATGTGATACGGGCGGGCATGGAGGTTCTAGTACCCTGTTGTACCGCCTCTAGCTTGGATACAAGATGTGATATGGGCAGGCATGGAGGCTCTAGTACCCTGTTGTACTGCCTCTAGCTTGGATACAAGATGTGATACAGGTGGGCATGGAGGCTCTAGTACCCTGTTGCACTACCTCTAGCTTGGATACAAGATGTAATATGGGTGGGCATGGAGGCTCTAGTACCCTGTTGTACTACCTCTACCTTGGATACAAGATGTGATACAGGCGGTCATGGAGGCTCTAGTACCCTGTTGTACTACCTCTACCTTGGATACAAGATGTGATACAGGGGGCATGGAGGCGCTAGTACCCTGTTGTACCGCCTCTTGCTTGGATACAAGATGTAATATGGGTGGGCATGGAGGCTCTAGTACCCTGTTGTACTACCTCTACCTTGGATACAAGATGTGATATGGGGGGCATGGAGGCTCTAGTACCCTGTTGTACTACCTCTACCTTGGATACAAGATGTGATACAGGGGGCATGGAGGCGCTAGTACCCTGTTGTACCGCCTCTAGTTTGGATACAAGATGTGATACAAGGGGCATGGAGGCTCTAGTACCCTGTTGTACCACCTCTAGCTTGGATACAAGATGTGATACAGGCGGTCATGGAGGCTCTAGTACCCTGTTGTACCACCTCTAGCTTGGATACAAGATGTGATACGGGCAGGCATGGAGGCTCTAGTACCCTGTTGTACTGCCTCTAGTTTGGATACAAGATGTGATACAGGCGGTCATGGAGGCTCTAGTACCCTGTTGTACCGCCTCTAGCTTGGATACAAGATGTGATACAGGCAGGCATGGAGGCTCTAGTACCCTGTTGTACCGCCTCTAGCTTAGATACAAGATGTGATACGGGTGGGCATGGAGGCTCTAGTACCCTGTTGTATTGCCTACTGCTTAGATACAAGATGTGATACGGGTGGGCATGGAGGGTCTAGTACCCTGTTGTACCACCTCTAGCTTGTATACAAGATGTGATATGGGCAGGCATGGAGGCTCTAGTATCCTGTTGTACCACCTCTAGCTTTTATACAAGAAGTGATAAGGTGGGCATGGAGGTTCTAGTACCTTGTTGTACCACATCTAGCTAGGATACAAGATGTGACACGGGTGGGCATGGAGGCTCTAGTACACTGTTGTACCGCCTCTAGCTTGGATACAAGATGTGATACAGGCAGGCATGGAGGCTCTAGTACCCTGTTGTGCCACCTCCAGCTTGGATACAAGATGTGATACGGGGGGCATGGAGGCTCTAGTATCCTGTTATACCACCTCTAGCTTGGATACAATATGTGATACAGGCATGAATGGAGGCTCTAGTACCCTGTTGTGCCAACTCCAGCTTGGATACAAGATGTGATACGGGGGGCATGGAGGCTCTAGTATCCTGTTATACCACCTCTAGCTTGGATACAATATGTGATACAGGCATGAATGGAGGCTCTAGTACCCTGCTGTACCACCTCTAGCTTGGATAGAACAAGTGATATGGTTGAGAATGGTGGCATACAGGTTCCATATGGTATCCTGTGGCATATTGCTCCACATTTGCTGCAACTGAGCCTTTAGATCATGTAAACTTGTAGGCCGTGAAAGTTGGCATCCCAGACATTTTCTACATGGCAATAAATCTGGTGACCAGGCGGCCACCAAAGTGTGACAATGTTGTGGGGGCTTTCTGCGACCCCCTTGTGTGTGTGCAGCCAAGCATTATCCTGCTGCCTCTTGGAAGACACCATGAGAGGAACACATGTGGCTGCAGGATGTCCTGAACATATCGCAGAGCTGTCATTGTCCCTCATACCACTACTAGGGGGGACCGACTGTCATACACGATGACCATCCAGACCATTACACCAGCAGGGAGCAGGAATAAGGTGAAAACGCCCGAGGTCTCCAGACACGAACACGGCCATCATTGGTGCCCAAACTAAACCTAGATTCATCACTGAAGACAACCAGGTTCCACTCCGTAGCGTCCAGTTTCATCGTTCATCACTACTAACAGAGGTGATGGTGAGTTATAAAATCCGTACACGTAATGGATGCTGTGAAACCAAATGTCCTTCAGCCAAGTTCCTGGAAATGGTTCTGAAAGACATGGGGGTGTAATGATGGTGCCACCTCTCTGGATGGTGGACAACGGAACAGTTGGAGCTGCTCATGCTTGTCGGACAATCAAATGATCCTCTCTACTGTCTAAGGCATCCTGAGCCCGGAACCCTTTTGAGTACTCTGCAATGGTTGTATGTTCCATACCTACATTGACAATATGAGCCATGTGGCAATCAAGTTTCTTCACTTAGTTTCAACCTTCCATCTCGATCAGAAATACACAGCCAATTCAATTTTTCAGTGAGAGGCATGCAGAAGGGAAACATTCGTGTTGAGAAAAAAAAAAGAGTAAAATGTTGCAATTTTGCTCGCTTTCCAAGCCCACTTTGCTCAAAAAGTGAATTGAACAGCAAATGTTGAGTGGAACTATGTAACGACCAAGCGCCTCCAGCTATAGACGGGCTCCGTTCACCATAGTGCTTGCTTTAATGCACTATGTCAGAACATAGCCCGTTGAAAGCAGCAAAAGATGCTTGCAGCCATGTGGCGATGAATAAAGGGCACGAGCACTTACCTTTGCTTAATAAACAAAAGATGAAACAAGTCAATCATTTCCTGATGTTATGGGAATAAATCATATTCCATCTGAATTTGCTGTCTGCCGCAAATTAATCATAATGAGAACAGCTTGCATATCAATATATATAGCAGGGACACACACATCAGTACCAAGGGCAATACAGTACTGGTTTATTATTAACGTCAAGGTACAGGTCTACCCAAAACGTATGCTATAACAGGAATAGCCCTCCCCCCCCCCCCGGAATCATATCAACTCATAATTGGCTCAGTTTGTAATGACTGAAACATGTTAATGCCTTAAGGTGTACGTTACTACTAATCACGTGATTTCTAGGAGCCAAAACTGGAATAGACGTTCTCAATATCCCTGGCTGGACCAAGGAATCCAAAGGAGGGGGTAAAGAGCAGCCCCCCCCCTCCCCTAAGAGCGGTGGGCATCCCAGGTCTTTCTCATGAGAAACGCATCTGCAGAGCCATGTTATGCCTTGGGAACCGTGCGTGGGAGATACCGCACAAGTATCCATCACACACCAGTGTGCAATATTGAATCAGTTAGCCATATAACTGCTAGCTATTTACTAAGAAGGTAGATATACTAATATGAGTGTTTGCATAGGCTGATGTGAGAAACATATGAAAAGATATAATATATAATAGAATGCATATATTATTACTATAACGCTGCGGTTTGACTTTGCTCAGAGACCTATCCAAAACCACAAAAAAAGATCAATTAGATGATAAAGTAGACACCTAAAACATATACATGTATTACCTTTATTTACCCTTTAGATAAGCCAATCAAAATTCTAGCAATGAGAGATGACAACAGCAAGGTTGTCTTCGCAGCCACATCATTTCATCACAGCTCACCTGTGTATATGTGATTTGGGGAGCCAATGAGCATTCATTCTGAAGTGTAAACACAGTGAGCCAATCAGCCTCCATGGGCGTGGTCTCTGAACAAGCTAGCACTTCCCTCCAGAGTCGTTCATTAGTCGTGGACAGACAAGTGACTGCACATTTATATCACATGATAACTAGCCAACTGCTATTATTTGGAAGGCTGAAGGGAAGAGACTACTGAATAATTTGTCTCTCATAGCTCCGTTGGCGGCCTTTCTACATGAGACAACTATTTTTGAGCGATTATTCACCCATCAGTCGTCCTGTGTAGAAGGTCCCTAAGTCTTAGAGTTGAAGAGGTCACTACTAGCTAACAAGGGTCTTTTGAGGAAATTATCCAAGCACTACCCTCAGAAAAAAATCCTTCAACCATTACAACTTACGGTAGGACTTAGAGGATTTTACTCGGTGGTTTCTTCACAACTTAGATTTCTCTCTTTCACGGTAACAGGATTTACGGCTCTGACAGTGACCATGCTGTGATGTATGGCACCCATAGCAGACCACGCGGTCTACTTATTTCCAGCTTTCTGAACCTGCATTTGTGCAAAATGAAACCCGAATTGCACCCTGCATGGCCTAGCACACCCCAACACCCCTCAATGCCACCACTGAATGTTTCCGAAAGGTAGGTCAGCCATTTTTCTCCACCAGCCGGCATACCATGAACACACTTCAGGGTTATGGATAGCTGAAAGCCTTTTGTTTTTACGTTTGTCCTGGACTGCCAAGAACCTAGTACGAGGGCAGCCAGAACAAATGCGAAAACTAGAAATACGGGTGGTTAGGCGCAGAGTGGACAGAAGAGTGAGGTAAGGGACAGAGCGGTCACTTAGAACCGCTCAGAACGAACCCACCTTGCAACAGAGCACTTGTCCCGAAAAGGATGACCCCACTTTTTTCCATGAGGACGGGAGTCCGAGGGAACCAGAGTACTGGCAACAAAGAACAAATAGACACAGACAATAACAAAAAGACTAGAATAGTAGAAAACCAGACAAACAACAGATACAAAACAGGGAACAAACCCGAACCAGGAGCTGGACACACAGGGGGCCGGACACACAGGGGGCCGGACACACAGAAGCTCTGAGCAGGCTGACTGCTCAAGGAACACTGAAAATCATCGGCAACTCCCAGCCAGGAAGAGCTGGGTTATATAGGGAAGAGAGAAAAGCCAATTGGGTGACAGAAATGTCCATCACTAGCCACAACCCACTGACAGCTGCAGGACTAATTAACCTGGACTAGTAAGCACAGGAGATATTAACCCTAACTAGTCAGAATAGAACCCACAGAAACAAAGATGTGCTGGCAAATACTTAACCGTGTGCTGACTGTGATGTGACACTACCCCCCCCCCCCCCCCCCTTCTTTAACAAACGGGGCCTCTGGACCCTTAGGGCAAAAAAAATATGTCAACTCCTCCAATGGACCAAATGTCATACAGGACTTATTCATACGGGCCTGAAACAAACACGTAAATGCCACAATGAGGAGCAAAAACATAATTTATGGCATCCTGAACACAACTATTGCGCCTTACACAATGAGCCTCAGTTGCAATAGTCTGTAAGACAAGTATGTACAAAACCCGAGGGGAACTGGAAAACAGAAAAATTCAGGCCAGGTCTAGAAAATAAATTAAGATCATCACTTTTCCATGAATCGGGATGAGGGCTAATACTCCCTTACTGGGGTATTTGCAGGGATACACCTGGTTTGGGAGTATTAGCCCTTATCCCATTTCATGGAAAAGTCCTGTATGACGTTTTTTTCATTGGATGAGTTGACATATATGTTTTTTTTTTCCCTAAGGGCGCCCACCCACTGGCGTTTGCGATTTTTTTTTTGCGTGAAAAACGCAGCGTTTTCCGCGGCTTTTTCGCGGCATTTTTGCGGCTTTTTCGCGCCTTTTCCGTTTATTTCCATTGACATTCATGGGTGCATTACGAGAAAAATAAGGATACATATGCAACTGACAGTTCCTATGTTAAAAATTGCAACGGACCGAAAAAAAAAACGCCAGTAGACAGGAACACATTCAATACTAATTGCTCTTAAGAAAAAACGCAAAACGCGAAGGAAAAAAAATCGCCAGTGGGTGGGCGCCCTAAGGGTGCCTACCCACTAGCGTTTTTTTCCCTGCAAAATTCGCTGCATTTTTTTCTCTGCAAGGGTCTATGGACTTGTAATGTTAAAATCGCGATCGCGCAAAATCGCAGCAGGGGGATTGTTTCAGCGTTTTCCGTTTTTCTCTCGCACATACAGTGTAATGGCAAAACAGATTCTTGCATCGCATCGCAACGCAACGCAAAAACTTGCGATTTTGTAGTGATGCGATGCGATTTTAACATTGCGATTTTCTCGCAGCGATTATCACTATCGCCAGTGGAAAGGAGCCCTTAGGGTAAAGAGGCCCCTTTGGGCAATAAAATTGCGTTAGACGCAGTATGCATCCTGTTCAGGTTGGTGCCATGTCTGTACAGGATCCAATGCAATGGTGGACATTATGCAACAGCTGTCTGCCATTAAGTCTTCACCTGCATTATTTGACGTTTCTGCGAGTTACCAGACGGTTGTTCTGGCAAACATAGCAAGACAACGAGGTACCTTGATTGCGGCTTGCGGGCTTAAGTATTTTGGCCAATATACGAACTAATACCTCGTAAATAGCTTTTCATCTGCTTATGTGTACAAGTATGCAAGGTGAGTGTTTTGGTCATTTGTCAGTCCCTATGTTATGTTTGTCCGTCAGTCCAGTCCGTAGTGTGCAGTTCTCTGTCTAGTTGGTGTTTCCTTCACCATGTCCAGTCTGAAATCCGTTTTTGGTTCCCTTGTTTGTGATAACCCCTCTGGGCCACGTTCGTGTGGGCCTAATGCTTATTTGCCCACACAAACATAACACAGATCTTGTAGATGGAAACACATTTGAATATTTCAGCCATATTTTCCCAGAAGGCTCTTCAATAGAGGAGCTATGTCCGTCATGTTTCATATGAATTTACCTACAAGTGGATACCAAACATGATATGCGACAGATAATCAGCTTTACAGGTATGTATTCTGTGGGTTCTGGGGATCACATAAACACTGAAGTGAATGTATTGCATCAGTGGGACATTCGTGGTTTTGAAAATATAATTGCTATTGAGCTGCAAATTCAAATCCCCATAATCCCAGTTATTATGTTTTTTTCTTTGTCCTATATCTGTGGAGGGAAATCGCAGTCAGCAGGTCTAGAGGATGCATTCTGGAGAGAGACAATGGAATCTCTTGTAACTGGCTAATTTAATTATCACTATAACAAAGGGATTCTTGCTGGTTGGAAAATTGGATCAATTGGTGCAGATGTGATCGGCAGCGGAATTAATATCGATGAGCTCGCTTAAACATCTCCCTAGATCTACTTAACATTTCCCAGACCAGCAAGGTGACAGACTGATATGCAAAGATGGGTGACGATCTACCAGTATCATTTCAGCACATTCTCATTCAGTCCCTCTAACTCTACAGATTCCTTCAAGGTGGTTTTTGTTAGGACCCAGTTTTTAGCCATAAATCTTTTCTCTGATGTTTTTTTTTATTATCTGCTACTAATGAGATTTATCAGGGCAGTCGAGCACTTCAGGCCTCTTATCAGATTCCCTTCTGCTTGGGATATAAGTTTACATACACTTTAACTACATTCCTTACAACTCAGTTTCCCAAGTCGTGCCATGTAATCCTAGTCTACATTCCCTCCCCTCAGGATCGTTACTTGGTTTGTAGACTCCTTGCTTGCTCCTGCTTTTTCAGTACTAATCATACATTTCTCTATGGGATTGATGTCAGGGCTGTACGGTTACTGCTCCATTACCTTAAGCTTTCTATCCTTTAAGACATTTTACAGAAATTTGGAAGCATGTTTGAGGTCATTGTCCATTTGGAAGACCATTTGCACCCGTGAAAGTATTAAGATGACCTGTGCTACACTTGTTATTCAGGGATTAATAAAGCCAAGTCCGAATCTCGTAGAAGCAGTGTGCCCTTGTAGTGGGGCCTTGGGCGTTTCCTGGAGACCATATTTAGCCATTGTATCCGCATTCTTTACTCCTATCAAAGTAGTTAAAGGGGTCCTGTCATAAAAAGGAAATAAATACTTCTATTCAAGCTGCATGAGGTTTTATAGACAAATAAAGATTATTATTATTATTATTATAGACGGTATGCATAGTTAGTACGTCATGAAGTACGAATCTGTAGCTGATTGGTGATTATCCTGTATGGGTCTCTTCCTCCAGCAGCTGATGTCCTTATCTTGGAATTCCTGGACTAGGGAGTCGCCATATTGAGTAAATTGTTAGAAACACCATGGGAGGGGGTGAAGAGGGAGTTCATCAGCACTTTCAGATGGGAAGCTGTGTTAGTAGTGTAGAGGAGAGGCACATATTTGCAATAGGTATTTTACATAGTTTATTATAATCCATTACAATACCCCCTTAAAATGACTATTTTTTCTGTCCCTAATCTCACTTGTCTCTATGTGCCTTGGAACTCTTTTGTGTTGCTTTATAGACAGACCATGGCTAATCTATCGCCCTCCTTGTTACAGACTCCGCACATAGTAAATTCAGATGCTGTGCCTATGGGCTAAAGGTACTGTAATTGCTTAGGGGAAAGAATCTGTAGGGGAATGTAGGATTTCTCGTAGTCCTCTGGACTCTCGATGTTCAGCAGCATTGGCGAAGCATTGTTCACAGCCTTCTCGCAGAGCTTCCTCAGGTAGGGTAGTACGCAGCAGACTATGATGGCAAGGATGATTAGGATCACAAGTATGGTTATCCCTATCTGAGCAAATATCTTCTGCCACCCACTCCTCCTACTGATCCCAGTAGAAAAAGAATATAAAACATGGTCGCGTCTGCTAGGCTGTTCCCTCAGGAACGGGGGCCTTCTTGCAATGGGAGGCGTGGATCCAGGAGCTCTTTCCGTCTAGTTTTACTGAGGTGGCTGTGGTCAGTGGCACCTGGTAGGGACCGTCATATTTGGGCTTAAAAGAGTGTTTTCTAACAATTTTCTTCACATAGTCCCAATCTCCGGGGAGCAGGTCATGGGTCCCTGTGTCAGTCTCTGGATCTGGAAGTGAATCAAACACTGGAGAATATACATTAGTTATCTCTTCACATAGACCCAATCTCCGGGGAGCAGGTCATGGGTCCCCGTGTCAGTCTCTGGATCTGGAAGGGAAGCAAACACTCCAGAATATACATTAGTTATCTCTTCACATGGACCCAATCACCAGGGAGCAGGTCATTGGTTCCCGTGTCAGTCTCTGGATCTGGAAGGGAAGCAAACACTCCAAAATATACATGTTATCTCTTCACATAGACCCAATCTCCGGGGAGCAGGTCAGGGGTCCCCGTGTCAGCCTCTGGATCTGGAAGGGAAGCAAACACTGGAGAATATCCATTAGTTATTTCTTCACGTAGACCCAATCTCCAGGGAGCAGGTCATGGGTCCCCGTGTCAGCCTCTGGATCTGGAAGGGAAGCAAACACTGGAGAATATACATTAGTTATCTCTTCACGTAGACCCAATCTCCAGGGAGCAGGTCATGGGTCCCCGTGTCAGCCTCTGGATCTGGAAGGGAAGCAAACACTGGAGAATATACATTAGTTATCTCTTCACATAGACCCAATCTCCGAGGAGCAGGTCATGGGTCCCCGTGTCAGTCTCTGGATCTGGAAGGGAAGCAAACACTCCAAAATATACATGTTATCTCTTCACATAGACCCAATCTCCGGGGAGCAGGTCAGGGGTCCCCGTGTCAGCCTCTGGATCTGGAAGGGAAGCAAACACTGGAGAATATCCATTAGTTATTTCTTCACGTAGACCCAATCTCCAGGGAGCAGGTCATGGGTCCCCGTGTCAGCCTCTGGATCTGGAAGGGAAGCAAACACTGGAGAATATACATTAGTTATCTCTTCACGTAGACCCAATCTCCAGGGAGCAGGTCATGGGTCCCCGTGTCAGCCTCTGGATCTGGAAGGGAAGCAAACACTGGAGAATATACATTAGTTATCTCTTCACATAGACCCAATCTCCGAGGAGCAGGTCATGGGTCCCCGTGTCAGTCTCTGGATCTGGAAGGGAAGCAAACACTCCAAAATATACATGTTATCTCTTCACATAGACCCAATCTCCGGGGAGCAGGTCAGGGGTCCCCGTGTCAGCCTCTGGATCTGGAAGGGAAGCAAACACTGGAGAATATCCATTAGTTATTTCTTCACGTAGACCCAATCTCCAGGGAGCAGGTCATGGGTCCCCGTGTCAGCCTCTGGATCTGGAAGGGAAGCAAACACTGGAGAATATACATTAGTTATCTCTTCACGTAGACCCAATCTCCAGGGAGCAGGTCATGGGTCCCCGTGTCAGCCTCTGGATCTGGAAGGGAAGCAAACACTGGAGAATATACATTAGTTATCTCTTCACATAGACCCAATCTCCGAGGAGCAGGTCATGGGTCCCCGTGTCAGTCTCTGGATCTGGAAGGGAAGCAAACACTCCAAAATATACATGTTATCTCTTCACATAGACCCAATCTCCGGGGAGCAGGTCAGGGGTCCCCGTGTCAGCCTCTGGATCTGGAAGGGAAGCAAACACTGGAGAATATCCATTAGTTATTTCTTCACGTAGACCCAATCTCCAGGGAGCAGGTCATGGGTCCCCGTGTCAGCCTCTGGATCTGGAAGGGAAGCAAACACTGGAGAATATACATTAGTTATCTCTTCACGTAGACCCAATCTCCAGGGAGCAGGTCATGGGTCCCCGTGTCAGCCTCTGGATCTGGAAGGGAAGCAAACACTGGAGAATATACATTAGTTATCTCTTCACATAGACCCAATCTCCGAGGAGCAGGTCATGGGTCCCCGTGTCAGTCTCTGGATCTGGAAGGGAAGCAAACACTCCAGAATATACATTAGTTATCTCTTCACATGGACCCAATCTCTGGGGAGCAGGTCACGGGTCCCCGTGTCAGTCTCTGGATCTGGAAGGGAAGTAAACACTAGAGAATATACTGTACATTAGTTGTTTTGTGAGAGCAATAACAGTTTGTCAGGCTACCAGGCTGCATCTGGAGTTATCGCGGTAAATACAATCCTAACCTAGGAGCCGACCCAAAAAGTACCTCATATGGGCTGAGGCCTATTCTGTCAGGTGTGTACCTTATGGAGAAGAGTGCCAGGGGGAGGCACTCGATTCATGGCCTATTTAGCTCTGCCATGGCCTTCTGGATAGTGGTTTCTAAGGTACCATTTAAGCTTTTCTGCTCTGCCACTGCTTTGTGAATGGTACGGAGCATAAAAGGCCAGTTCTACCCCCAACGCTTTCATTACTTTCTTTATCACTTCTTCCATGGAGGGCGTACCTCGGTCACTCTCAGTTGTCTCTGGTACTCTGTACCTGTATACCACCTCAGAGATGAGTTTTTGGGTGGTGGGTATGCCAGACTGTCTATCCTGAGAACAGGTCTAGGCAAACCAGACCAAACCCATACCTGCCCACCCTAAATAGTAGTCTACTTAAAGACGCTGGAACCGGTAGTCGGGACGAGGGGTGCACTGCATGGGAGCCTATACAGACCTTCCCACGTTGTGTGCACAAATCAGGCAGCCCTGTGTGTGTTTAGCTCCCGTGATGCTAAATCCTGGTGCAGACCAGTGACTAGCAACCACATATGTCATAGCTGTTTGTGACAGGTGTGTATTTCCATGGGAGGTCGGAGCCATGATGGGATAGGGGCCTGTGGGAGACAAGGCTTGTTGGATACCATCCATTTATGTCCAGGTGTGTCTTTCCCTCTTGCTGGTTCCCATTGTTCCTTTCTCCCCCCTTTGGTTGCGTGCTTTTGTAACGGAATCAACAGGTCATAATCCACCGGGGTGACGTCTGAGGAGGTACCAGTACCGCCCCAACCCCTGACGGATTAAGTCTGGGCTTCTGTGTGGCTGACTTCACAGCCTGATCAGCCGGGTGATTTATGGTTGCCTCTTTTGTGCCATCCTTGGCGTGGCCTCTTGTTGCATTTTCAGACTACTCTCTTGGGAAGCAAGAGGGCTTTCATCAGTGCTGGTACACCTTTTCTGTTTTTAATTACTTTTTTTCAAGAATAACCTCGCTCTCCAGATGGGTCCGCAGTCATGAGCAATGCCATAGGCATAGCGGGAGTCTGTGTAGACATTAGGCACGTTCTCATAAGCATGAGGTTCGGATTTGACCACATCATGTAAGGACAGCACAACATAACCTGTATAGAACCTGCCTACTTGACCATACCTCCATCCATTCACAAAGAATGCAAAATTAGGGTCGTCTAATGACTGTTCAACATGACTGAATCCCCTGTCTCCTGGGCCATTAGCTTGTGCATAGTCATGTGTATTAAGAGGAAAAACTATCAGCTGATTATTCCCACTTCCCCCCTTTCTCCATGTAGCAAGGTAGCTGGACTGAGGGCATTGGAAGCTGGCACGTTGAGTGGCATGAGCGGGCTGCACTGTAGGAAAAAGTGACATTCTATGAAGCAAAGTCTGAGCGAAAACCTTTTTTTTTCTTCAGCTGCAGTTAGCATTTCTAACACAAGAGGGCACTATACAAGCAACAGAGTGGAGGCGTGTTGTGTAATATGCTGGGGGTGGGGCCGTTGCCAGCCATCCAGTCTGTGGAATGTCAGGGACCGCACTGTTTATCACTACTTATTCTGCATGAATAAAATTATAGTTTCAGGGAAGACTGACACTAAAATATACAAAGACATGGAAGAAAACTAAAAAATGCGGCTGAAATTGACATCCTTCTCTGAGTGGTCATTAAAGTCTTATGCGTAGGGGGAAAGAATTTTTTTTTATATCTCCAGTCAATATCTGCATCAAGATCACAGCTTGAACACTGGTCATTAATAGAGATGAGCGAGCACCAAAATGCTCGGGTGCTCGTTGCTCGAGTCGAACTTTCCGCGATGCTCGAGGGTTTGTTTCGAATAACGAACTCCATTGAAGTCAATGGGCGACCCGAGCATTTTTGTATATCACCCATGCTCCGCTAAGGTTTCCATTTGTGAAAATCTGGGCAATTCAAGAAAGTGATGGGAACGACACAGCAACGGATAGGGCAGGCGAGGGGCTACATGTTGGGCTGCATCTCAAGTTCACAGGTCCCACTATTAAGCCACAATAGCGGCAAGAGTCTGCCCCCCCGCCCCTAACAACTTTTACTTCGGACAAACCCTCATCAGCAAGGCACACCTTAGCTAAGCACCACACTGCCTCCAACAAAGCACAATCACTGCCTGCATGACACTCCGCTGCCACTTCTCCTGGGTTACATGCTGCCCAACCCCCCCCCCCCCCCGGACGACCCAGTGTCCACAGCGCACACCAAAGTGTCCCTGCCCAGCCTTCAGCTGCCCTCATGCCACACCACCCTCATGTCTATTTATAAGTGCGTCTGCCATGAGGAGGAACCGCAGGCACACACTGCAGAGGGTTGGCAGGGCCAGGCAGCGACCCTCTTTAAAAGGGGCGGGGCGATAGCCCACAATGCTGTACAGAAGCAATGAGAACTCCAATCCTGTGCCACCTCCGTCAGGAGCTGCAAACGTGGGCATAGCAATGGGGAACCTATGTGCCACACACTATTCATTCTGTCAAGGTGTCGCATAGCTCAATCCACACTGCAAGGGGAAAGCCATCTGCACTCTGCCCCCTACCCAAGTCAGTCAGTGTGTTTGTGCCAGACAGGTCAAACACCGCAATGGGAACTAAGTTTGCACCAACAGCATAGGGGGGTCCTAGGAAGCCCAAGACATGAACAAAAAATTGATCTGAGCGGCCAAACATGGCAGACTTGCACCGCGCCCACGGCATAGGCCTCAGCCCACAGCTTCAGCAATCCTAGGCAGGAAGCGGACTGTCACTGCACCCAGGACATAGGCCTCTGCACAAACCCTCAGCAATCGCGGGCCTACAGCGGACTCCAATGCTAGTGTAGCTGTGCATGTCTCATTAGTGCTGTATTGCTCCTGTAGTTTGTCCCAATGCAGTGCCCCGGATAGTAGAGCTAACGTCAGATTAAATACAGGTGGGCTTCGGCCCACACTGCATGCCCCAGTCAGACTGAGGTTCCTTATAAGTAGACACAGGCAGGTACAACTCCGTGTGGACCGACAGCATGGGTGGGTCCCAGGAAGCCACCGGCGGTACATAAATATATCCCATTGCATTGCCCATCACAGCTGAGGTAACGTCAGATTAAATCCAGGTGGGCTTCGGCCCACACTGCATGCCCCAGTCTGACTGGGGTTCTTGATAAGTAGACACAGGCAGGTACAACTCCCCATTGTGAAGTCCCTGTGGACCCACAGCATGGGTGGCTCCCTGGAACCCACCGGCGGTACATAAATAGATCCCATTGCAGTGCCCTGGACAGCAGAGCTAACGTCACATACAATACAGGTGGGCTTCGGCCCACACTGCATGCCCCAGTCAGACTGGTAATATGTACCTTAACAGTAACCTCGTTGGTGGTAATGTGGTGGTGACTGCGGACCTGGTAGCGCGGTTTTATTTAGTTGGTTTTCGGAATGTGGCCAGGATTAAGTGGGCCGTGGCGGGGGGATGGTGGGGGGGCTCTCTTGTGTCGGTAAAGGTGAAATTCTTGGACTGCCACCAGATGGACCAATGCAAAGGTATTTGCCAAGAATGTTTTCATTGTTGGAGGAGGAGGGGGATGTTTTTGAGGCACTACGTGTCCTCTCCACGTGTCCATGGTTATATGCACCTTAACAGTAACCGCGTTGGTGGGAAATGACCTCGCCACCATCATGTCTTTGGGAAGCCTCCGTTTCCACACCCCAGTGACATAGCATTAGCAGCGGTATAGGCAGAGCCCAGAATTAGTAACATTTCAGCGGTAGCATTAGGGACAGGCCCCACTAACATATCACTAGCAGCAGTATAGGGGGAGCACAGTATTAGTTCCATTTCAGTAGTAGTAGCAGTCGGGACAGGCCCCAGTAACATATCACTAGCAGCAGTATAGGGGGAGCACAGTATTAGTTCCATTTCAGTAATAGTAGCACTCAAGACAGGCCCCAGTAACAATTCCGAAGCAGCAGTATAGGGAGAGCACAGTCTTAGTTCCGTCTCAGTAATAGTAGCACTCAAGACAGGCCCCAGTAACAATTCCGAAGCAGCAGTATAGGGGGAGCGCAGTCTTAGTTCCATTTCAGTAATAGTAGCACTCAAGACAGGCCACAGTAACATTCCCGTTGCAGCAGTTTAGGGAGATAACAGTCTCTTTCACATTTCAGTAGCTGCAGTATAGCCAAGGCCCCAGTTACATTTATGTAGCAAAAGTGTAGGCCAACCCCACACACCTTGCTGTACCATGAGTGCAGGCAAAGAACATAGAAATTACTAGGATTACACTGTAGGCGAGGGCCCCAAAAAATTGGTGTACCAACAGTACTAATGTACCTCAGAAAAATTGCCCATGCCCAACCAAGAGGGCAGGTGAAACCCATTAATCGCTTTGGTTAATGTGGCTTAAGTGGTAACTAGGCCTGGAGGCAGCCCAGTTAAAATAAAAATTGGTTGAGGTGAAAGTTTCAACGCTTTAATGAGAATTGAAAAGTATAAACATTGTTTACAAAAGTAATATGAGTGAGCCTTGTGGGCCTAAGAAAAATTGCCCGTTCGGCGTGATTACGTGAGGTTTCAGGAGGAGGAGCAGGAGGAGGAGGAGGAGGAATATTATACACAGATAGATGAAGCAGAAATGTCCCCGTTTTTGATGGTGATAGAGAACGATGCTTCCATCCGCGGGTGCAGCCTACGTATTGCTTAGGTATCGCTGCTGTCCGCTGGTGGAGAAGAGAAGTCTGGGGAAATCCAGGCTTTGTTCATCTTGATGAGTGTAAGCCTGTCGGCGCTGTCAGTTGACAGGCGGGTACGCTTATCCGTGATGATTCCCCCAGCCACACTAAACACACTCTCTGACAAGACGCTAGCCGCAGGACAAGCAAGCACCTCCAGGGCATACAGCGCTAGTTCAGGCCACGTGTCCAGCTTCGACACCCAGTAGTTGTACGGAGCAGAGGCGTCACGGAGGACGTTGCTGCGATCGGCTACGTACTCCCTCACCATCCTTTTTACAGTGCTCCCGCCGACTCAGCCGTGACTGGGGAGCGGTGACACAGTCTTGCTGGGGAGCCATAAAGCTGGCAAAGGCCTTGGAGAGTGTTCCCCTGCCTGCGCTGTACATGCTGCCTGATCTCTGCGCCTCCCCTGCTACCTGGCCCGCGGAACTGCACCTTCTGCCACTAGCGCTGTCGGATGGGAATTTTACCATCAGCTTGTCCGCCAGGGTCCTGTGGTATAGCATCACTCTCGAACCCCTTTCCTCTTCGGGTAGGAGAGTGGAAAGGTTCTCCTTATACCGTGGGTCGAGCAGTGTGTACACCCAGTAATCCGTAGTGGCCAGAATGCGTGTAACGCGTGGGTCACGAGAAAGGCATCCTAACATGAAGTCAGCCATGTGTGCCAGGGTACCTGTACACAACACATGGCTGTCCTCACTAGGAAGATCACTTTCAGGATCCTCCTCCTCCTTCTCCTCAGGCCATACACGCTGGAAGGATGACAGGCAAGCAGCATGGGTACCCTCAGCAGTGGGCCCGGCTGTCTCTTCCCCGTCCTCCTCATGCTCCTCCCCCTCCTCCTCCTCCTCCAAAACGCGCTGAGATATAGACTCGAGGGTGCTCTGACTATCCAGCGACATACTGTCTTCCCCCGCTCCGTTTCCGAGTGCGAAGCGTCTGCCTTTATGCTTTGCAGGGAACTTCTCAAGAGGCATAGCAGAGGAATGGTGAAGCTAATGATTGCAGCATCGCTGCTCACCATCTGGGTAGACTCCTCAAAGTTTCCAAGGACCTGGCAGATGTCTGTCAACCAGGCCCACTCTTCTGTAAATAATTGAGGAGGCTGACTCCCACTACGCCGCCCATGTTGGAGTTAGTATTCCACTATAGCTGTACGCTGCTCATAGAGCCTGGCCAACATGTGGAGCGTAGAGTTCCACCGTGTGGGCACGTCGCACAGCAGTCGGTGCACTGGCAGATTAAACCGATGTTGCAGGGTCTGCAGGGTGGCAGCGTCCGTGTTGGACTTGCGGAAATGTGAGCTGAGCCGGCGCACCTTTCCGAGCAGGTCGGACAAGCGTGGGTAGCTTTTCAGAAACCGCTGAACCACCAAATTAAAGACATGGGCCAGGCATGGCACGTGCGTGAGGCTGCCGAGCTGCAGAGCTGCCACCAGGTTACGGCCGTTGTCACACACGACCATGCCCGGTTGGAGGCTCAGCGGCGAAAGCCAGCGGTCGGTCTGCTCTGTCAGACCCTGCAGCAGTTCGTGGGCAATGTGCCTCTTCTCTCCTAAGCTGAGTAGTTTCAGCACGGCCTGCTGACGCTTGCCCACCGCTGTGCTGCCACGCCGCGCGACACCGACTGCTGGCGACGTGCTGCTGCTGACACATCTTGATTGCGAGACTGAGGTTGCGTAGGAGGAGGAGGGTGGTTTAGTGGAGGAAGCATACACCGCTGCAGATACCAGCACCGAGCTGGGGCCCGCAATTCTGGGGGTGGGTAGGACGTGAGCGGTCCCAGGCTCTGACTCGGTCCCAGCCTCCACTAAATTCACCCAATGTGCTGTCAGGGAGATATAGTGGCCCTGCCTGCCTGTGCTTGTCCACGTGTCCGTTGTTAAGTGGACCTTGGCAGTAACCGCGTTGGTGAGGGCGCGTACAATGTTGCGGGAGACGTGGTCGTGCAGGGCTGGGACGGCGCATCAGGAAAAGTAGTGGCGACTGGGAACCGAGTAGCGCGGGGCCGCCGCCGCCATCATGTTTTTGAAAGCCTCCGTTTCCACAAGCCTATACGGCAGCATCTCCAGGCTGATCAATTTGGCTATGTGCATGTTTAACGCTTGAGCGTGCGGGTGCGTGGCGGCGTACTTGCGCTTGCACTCAAACAGTAGCGCTAGCGACCGCTAGACGCTGCACTGAGAGACATTGCTGGATGGGGCCGAGGACAGCGGAGGTGAGCGTGTGGGTGCAGGCCGGGAGACGGTCATGCCTGTGTCCTGAGAGGGGGGTTGGATCTCAGTGGCAGGTTGGGGCACAGGGGGAGAGGCAGTGGTGCAAACCGGAGGCGGTGAACGGCCTTCGTCCCACCTTGTGGGGTGCTTGGCCATCATATGCCTGCGCATGCTGGTGGTGGTGAGGCTGGTGGTGGTGGCTCCCCGGCTGATCTTGGCGCGACAAACCTTGCACACCACAGTTCGTCGGTCATCTGCACTCTCAGTGAAAAACTGCCACACCTTTGAGCACCTCGGCCTCTGCAGAGTGGCATGGCGCGAGGGGGGGCTTTGGGAAACAGTTGGTGGATTATTCGGTCTGGCCCTGCCTTTACCCCTGGCCACCACACTGCCTCTTCCAACCTGCCCTGCTGCTGCACTTGCCTCCCCCTCTGAAGACCTGTCCTCAGTAGGCGTAGCAAACCAGGTGGGGTCAGTCACCTCATCGTCCAGCTGCTCTTCCTCCAAATCCTCTGTGCGCTCCTCCCTCAGACTTACTGCCCTTACTACTACCTCACTGATAGACAACTGTGTCTCATCGTGAAAGCTCTTGAGACAGTTGCCGGAAGTCCCCAGCCTCATCCCCCGGGAACTTTCCAAAGGTTGGGCATCGGTCACGACAAACTCCTCCGGTGGGAGAGGAACCATTGCTGCCCAATCTCGGCAGGGGCCCGAAAACAGTTCCTGGGAGTCTGCCTGCTCCTCAGAATGTGTCATTTTCATGGAGTGAGGAGGCTGGGAGGAAGGAGGAGCAGCAGCCAGAGGATTCAGAGTTGCAGCTGTGGACGGCATAGAAGACTGGGTGGTCGATAGATTGCTGGATGCACTTTCTGCCATCCACGACAGGACCTGCTCACACTGCTCAGTTTCCAATAAAGCTCTACCGTGTGGACCTATTAATTGTGAGATGAATCTGGGGACCCCAGAAACTTGCCTCTCTCCTAATCCCGCAGCAGTCGGCTGCGATACACCTGGACCAGGAGCTCGGCCTGTGCCCACACCCTGACTTGGGCCTCCGCGTCCTCGACCCTGTACTCTAGGCCTACCCCTACCCATCAGCATGGTGTATTACGAGTAGAGCAGAAACAGAACGTTGTAATTAAATGTGCCGCTTATTGGCCTGTGGTTGGAGGCTGACTTCGCTTACGGAACGCACAGCAGAGCCAGGAAACAATTATGCGCAAGGCTGGGTATTAATCACCGACTACTCCCCCCAGCAGACACGGCGTAAACTGAAGATGGTCACTGCCAGGCCAAATATAGTATATTTTTCCACTTTTTGGGAAAAAGCCCACTGCCTCTGATATACACTGTATTTGGATTTCCCTGTTGGAGGCTGACTTCGCTTACGGAACGCACAGCAGAGCCAGGAAACAATTATGCGCAAGGCTGGGTATTAATCACTGACTACTACCCCCAGCAGACACGGCGTAAACTGAAGACGGTCACTGCCAGGCCAAATATAGTATATTTTTCCACTTTTTGGGAAAAAGCCCACTGCCTCTGATATACACTGTATTTGGATTTCCCTGTTGGAGGCTGACTTCGCTTATGGAACGCACAGCAGAGCCAGGAAACAATTATGCGCAAGGCTGGGTATTCATCACCGACTACTACCCCCAGCAGACACGGCGTAAACTGAAGATGGTCACTGCCAGGCCAAATATAGTATATTTTTCCACTTTTTGGGAAAAAGCCCACTGCCTCTGATATACAATGTATTTGGATTTCCCTGTTGGAGGCTGACTTCGCTTACGGAACGCACAGCAGAGCCAGGAAACAATTATGCGCAAGGCTGGGTATTAATCACCGACTACTACCCCCAGCAGACACGCAGTAAACTGAAGACAGTCACAGGCAGGCCAAATATAGTATATTTTTCCACTTTTGGGGAAAAAGCCCACTGCCTATATAGCCAGTATACCTCTTTCCCTGTCTCACCAGTACTGCCCCTATACTCTGTAAAATGACTGCAGACTGAGGACGCTATGGTCTGCATGCCCGATATATAAAAAAAAATAAAATTGTGCAACACTGCTAAAAGCAGCCTCCACAGTACTGCACACGGTCAGATGTGGCCCTAAGAAGGACCGTTGGGGTTCTTGAAGACGAATATAACACCTAACACTCTCCCTATAGCAGCATCAGCATCAGCAGCACTTTCCCTGATCTCTCTCAGCATGCATCTGTGGTGAGCCGCGGGCGGGGCAGATTTAAATACTCGGGTGTCATCTGATCTCCCCAGCCACTCACTGCAGGGGGGTGGGATAGGGCTGGAATGTCACAGGAGGAAGTTGTAATGCCTTCCCTGTGTTTCTATTGGCCAGAAAAGCGCGCAAATTTCTCAGGGAACAAAATGTAATGGAGTCGAGCACCGCGTGGTGCTCGTCTGGAGTTACGAGCATCTCGAACACCCTAATACTCGAACGAGTATCAAGCTCGGACGAGTACGCTCGCTCATCTCTAGTCATTAACTCTCATTCATCCATGCGGTCAAGTCTGTCTCTCTCACATAAATATTAAGAACCATATAATCCTCCACACACAACGTTTACAGCTGTTATGGATTTTCAGGAAAATGTCGATCCACTGGACCCACCAGACAAGGCTGAGGACAGCCCCTGAGCGGATAGTAACCGACTCCTCAGGTAGACAGACTGTAGACAGGGAAAGAGGAGCTGACCCTTGGCTGCAGGGAGAATGGCAGACCCCTACCTATAAGCAGAGTGACCACCCCCATAAGAGCAGCCCTACGCTGGAACCTCGGGTCTGACTATCCCTGAAGGGGTGAAACTCATATTTCTACTTGGACATTTAGGAGGGATATACCTCTCTTAATTACTAATGACTAATCTTGTTTAACCCTTTAAGGACCAGGCTGTTTTATACCTTAAGTACCAGACACTTTTTAGGGATTTTACCCATATGGCGGTTTTACTGCCCTATTTTGTTTCTTTTAGCTTCCAAAATTATTTTTACTGTGTTTTTTTCCCCGTGACATATATGGCAATTTTTAAAATATCTTTTTCACTGACTTTTTTTTCCTGTTTTTTAGTTTTATTGGGGATAAAATGCTAAAAAAATGATTTTTTTAATATTTATAGTTATTTTTTTTATTTAGTATTCTTTGCTAAAATAAAGTATGGGAACGGGTTCCTCTATTTGTTTCAGACATTTTGATATATACAGCGATGGTTTTGGTTGGTGTCATTTATGTATATATTGTTGTTTTATTCTGTAATTTGTTTTCTTTGTGTATGTAATCATGTTTTTTTTACTATCTATGTTCCCCATGACATCATATAAGACCTCTGGGGAACATTTAATTTATTTTTTATTTGACACTTTCCCACTGTAGCTGGGGGAACCAAAGGAGCCACAGCCATAGGAACCCCAGTTACAGGGAAAACAACCCCTGCAGTGACATTAGTCACTGGCAGAGCTGGCCAGGGTGTAGTATGACCCTACAGCTCTGCTGTAGCAGGGAACCCCCACGGTCACATGAACCCCCGTCTCCTGTAGTGAAAGCTACACTTCTACTGTCACTTTTCAGTACACAGCACTCAAAGAGCACTGTGTACTTGGAGAAGAAAAAGGCAGGAAGGGTTAAATACCGCTCCTGCCTTCTCCTCCAGGTTATCAGTTGTCACTAACAGCTGATAACCCATCCTGCCTCTAATTAATTGCACAGCCAGGAGGCTTAAAGCCCCAACGTCATTTTACTGTCGGTAGGGTTTTAAGCCCAGGACTAGGCGCCGTATATTGACCGCTTCTGGTCCTTAATGGGTTAAAGAAGTTTAAAGATTCTGACTGCTTTCTGATATCTTTTGCCATATTTGAAGTATATAGCAGAAAAAAGTATGTTAGAAAGAGATAAGAGTCATGTTATGTGCCCAAGGTCTCTAACAAAAAGGGAGGGGGTGAGTGTGACTGTGTGAAAACTAAAGAATTGCTTGCAATGAATTAACGTGTTTGATCCATGCAAAGAGACCGGCAGGTTGATATACCTTTGGGTAGAGTTAGGAATGTGAACTGTTTGAATGCTGCCCGGACCATTGAGGTGAGTGTTATAAAGTACATGATTTTATTGCCCTGAGATGACATTGCAGATGAGTGCAACTTTGGCAAATTGTGTAAAAGTTTGCAGAGTGACTGTAGAAATATTATTCCATCTTCTTATTTACTGAAGCCGTTATCAGGACCGGCGGTTCCCAGGGTCTCCGTGCCCTCACCTCTGGTCCTGGCACCCGGGCTGCAGAGGTGCGAGGCAGGGGGAGTCCGGTTTTTGTGACCTCCCCTGGCCTCAGGTTTCCTGGACGCTGCCAGGTTGCTACGGGCGCAGCGGGTGCCGCCCCGCATCGTGTCCCTTTGCCATGACACCCAGGTGGCTGGGTTCTGTTAGTCATGCTGCTGTCAGGGGGCTGGTTCTCCCGGTGCCTAGTGATTGGTTCCTGTGGCTTTTAGGACTCTCCACCCCAAACAGCTGCTGGGGCAGGAGTTCTGGCAGCACTTAAAGCCCTCTGTTACCTCCTGTCTTTGCCAGTGTTTGTTTGTTCTTCTGCAGCACTCGCGTTCCTTGTTTTGACTGACTTCCTAATTTGACTACTGTGTGTACCTTGACCTTGCTTTTGCCTGACCTCTTGTACTGCATACTCTCCTGTTGCCGACCCGGATTTCTTGACCAGCCTTTGTGTTGTTTGTCTCAGTGTTTATTTCTAACCTGACTCCTGCCCTGCATCCCTGGAGGAGTATAGGGACCATCGCCCAGTTGTCGCCCTGGGGGTTAGTCCAGGGGTGCAAGTAGGTAGGGACAGGGGTGCAGGCAGTTCTCCTAGGGACTTCCCGTACCTGCACCTCAGTCCCTTGACGGTTATATGTGCAGTATGAGAAAAAAAGGTTTGGACCTGCGCTGCTTTGCTTATAAGAGACCGATTAAGGATCCCAAAAAAGTCAGTCTCAGATTAGAGACAAAAGAATTTATTATACAATAAAAGAGGTCACGGCCTCATAAAGTTACAACAACACCTGCAGAATCCTTGCAACGTGTTTTGGCGTATTGTACGCCTTTCTCAAGGAGCTATTTCTCAAGGAGATGTTTCACAGCCCCCCCCCCCCTCTCCTTTTTCAACCTCTGACTGACATTCCTGATAGACAGGGAACATTTAACGTCTAATATGTAGCTACTATGTTGTAAATTTACAGACAGTTGTGACTGTTTAACACTGTAGATGATAGCAATTGAACCTGGGGATTTGGCAAACATAGATGTACTTGAAATATTGTATGCGACCAAAGAAAAAGTAACAGACGTTCTACAACTCTCCTCATCTTTCATTCAATCGCTACCACTAACATTCAACCTTTAACAGTTTGTGATGCTTTTCCCATAATAGGAGCACTCATTTCTTCTACAGGATAATCCTCACTGAAAAACACAACAGTAACACCATTTAGCAAGTATACACATGTCCAACTAATCACAGAACTGACATTTACACAAATAACAGCAAGAATGTACCTTAAAATTCCTGTCTTTCGTGCCTTCCAAGACAGTATAAGTCACTGGATTTATTACAAGTTTCTATTCAATTGACGTAGGAAGAGTACAGCTATAACATTCTGCAAGGTCAGTCTCACGTACTTGAGAAGGGGGGCTGCTGCTGCTGCCTGCAGCTCTGGCCAAATACACAAATTCCTTCTCTTACTGAAAGCAAACTCTGAAGGGGAGGGGTTAATGAAGGGTTTGCATTAACCATCAAGCATTTAACCATTTATCTATTCCTATATATCTATAGGTGACACAATCACACTCCTGCACTGCATATGTAACTATTATCACATACAGCAATGATCACACGGTACGGTGGTTAATTGTCACATAGTTGTCCACAGATTCTGCATCAACTTGCTTCATGTCATAAGGGAACACAGACTATGAAAGGATTCCCTTTCTCCCCCGATTCCCCCTTGTGGAGTGGAAAAGATTTTTCCAGCAACAACTACATATGTGGGCAATTTAAGCACAACGCTAGACAAAGCCTGGTGTCCCATTAGGGGTGCCATTTTTTTTATGTATTGGTACTAAGTGTACCAGATGATGAATATCTGCCCACTTCCTGATTAGAAGGTCTAAGGCCTGAGGCCTGTGCATGCACAGAAGACTCACACTGGAACCTGCTGTTCAGCTAAATGAAACTTTTTTATTCTATTCAAGCTGCATGAGGTTTTATAGACGGTATGCATAGTTAGTACGTCATGAAGTACGAATCTGTAGCTGATTGGTGATTATCTTGTATGGGTCTCTTCCTCCAGCAGCTGATGTCCTTATCTTGGAATTCCTGGACTAGGGAGTCGCCATATTGAGTAAATTGTTAGAAACACCATGGGAGGGGGTGAAGAGGGAGTTCATCAGCACTTTCAGATGGGAAGCTGTGTTAGTAGTGTAGAGGAGAGGCACATATTTGCAATAGGTATTTTACATAGTTTATTACAATCCATCACAAGACCAGAGGATGAGTCTTCATCAGATCTTTGTCCCTAAGTGCACTAGGCTTTTTATGGTAGTTTTGTAGCGGTGGCTTCTTCCTTGCTCAGCAGCCTTTGAGGTCATATTGATAAAGGACATGTTTTACCACAAGTAGACACTTTTGTACTGGTTTCCTCCAGCATCTTCACAAGTTGGTTTGCTAATAATACAATTGTATGAGTCAGAAGCGGCGCTCCAATGGTTTATATCAAAGGAAAGGACTGGTGTGTTAGGGAACTCACCGCAACTGAAGCGGTCCTCAGAGTCAGGCACCGGTCAGTTCGTTAATCCACGGAGGCCTCTTATACTAGAATCTGGTTACTAACAGGTCAACGGTCTCAGAACATCCTAGAGGGAGAGCAGCAGAAGATAACTCCAAACATGTGTGTTTAAGGAGGAAAAGAATATGCAATCAGGAAAAAGAAAAACACTTCAGCGCTCCGATGAACTGTATCAATAAATATCTATCACAGAGGTGACTTTAAAAAAAAGATAATTTTATTAGGAAATTCTTTAAAAGTTTAGAACGTATAAGGGCACAACACATGACAAAAACATTTAAAAACGTAATGTGTTATATGTAAGGACACACGTAACACAGTTGCTCAAGATAAAGGGTCACCGGCACAGCCTTTGATCAGGTGTTGTGGTCCTAGAACATTTGTGTGGAACCACAGATCTAAGGCGTCGTGACCAAATAGATGAGCTGTCGTATCTGAGTCCACTTTAGTCCTATCCTGGACCCAATATGATGCTGAAATGGGTACAGGAATATTGTGGATCAGGCTCCGAAAAGGAGCGTCAATTCTTCGACTGAGGATTAACCCTCTAGCTAATTACTATTATGTAGTGGCTCGGAGAACCGGCAGCGGATCTGGAAGATGCAGCTGTGTTATTGAAAATATTGTTTGTGCTTAATCTTGATGCCAAATCTCTGACCTGTGGCAGAGCTCCCCAAATTATACGGGACTCGACAGGTATTTGTAATAATATGAGATTGGGCAGGATATAGGCACTACTCTTATGGGTCAAAAATGCTCAATATGATGCAAAGACCCAAGAAAAACTCCAGTCGTTTTTACTCAATATTTGCTCATTTTTGCTCAACGCGTTTCCCCACTGGATTATGTGGATCATCAGGAGCATAAAGAAATTGGAGAAGTCTCAATCGACTCAAATGACAAAAAAAAAAAAAAAAAAAAAAAAAAAAAATCGGATGTCCTGGCGAGGTTTCAATAAAGAGGAGGTAATTATTTCGGCAGATAACTAGGAGGTGAGCATAGCATAGTCAAGATCTCTACTGATGAACCCTTTCAGCCTAAGTCCAGAGTATACTGCCGAAGTGTCCCCTAAAAATAAAGGTGGACCGCTCAGCCAGTGTCCTGGGAATATTACTAAGACTGAATCAAGGATACACAGAGATCTTGAAAAAGTGGGGATGCAAGCCCCACTTAAATAGTGCAAAGCTGTTCACCCATTCCCAGTAGGCTTCTTAAGGATTTCTCAGAAAACATGTGTCTGGAATTCTCCCATATCCAAAGTCAGTGGATAGGGTTTGGAGGAAATGCTCCAAAATAACATATGTTAGCTGCAGAGAAGCTATGCTGTTTCTGAGTTCCTTCTTTCAATAAAGTCTGAAGGTTCCCACTCAATCCTCCCTTTTCCCCCCTTCTAGTGTCAAATTGACAGAGATAAGTGAAAGATACAAGATAAAATAAAAAAGGTGGGTGTCCGTAGCCCAGATGGTAGGCTAGGGATCTCTGTGTATCCTTGATTCAGTCTTAGTAATATTCCCAGGACACTGGCTGAGCGGTCCACCTTTATTTTTAGGGGACACTTCGGCAGTATACTCTGGACTTAGGCTGAAAGGGTTCATCAGTAGAGATCTTGACTATGCTATGCTCACCTCCTAGTTATCTGCCGAAATAATTACCTCCTCTTTATTGAAACCTCGCCAGGACATCCGATTTTTTTTTTTTTTTTTTTTTTTTTTTTTTTTTGTCATTTGAGTCGATTGAGACTTCTCCAATTTCTTTATGCTCCTGATGATCCACATAATCCAGTGGGGAAACGCGTTGAGCAAAAATGAGCAAATATTGAGTAAAAACGACTGGAGTTTTTCTTGGGTCTTTGCATCATATTGAGCATTTTTGACCCATAAGAGTAGTGCCTATATCCTGCCCAATCTCATATTATTACAAATACCTGTCGAGTCCCGTATAATTTGGGGAGCTCTGCCACAGGTCAGAGATTTGGCATCAAGATTAAGCACAAACAATATTTTCAATAACACAGCTGCATCTTCCAGATCCGCTGCCGGTTCTCCGAGCCACTACATAATAGTAATTAGCTAGAGGGTTAATCCTCAGTCGAAGAATTGACGCTCCTTTTCGGAGCCTGATCCACAATATTCCTGTACCCATTTCAGCATCATATTGGGTCCAGGATAGGACTAAAGTGGACTCAGATACGACAGCTCATCTATTTGGTCACGACGCCTTAGATCTGTGGTTCCACACAAATGTTCTAGGACCACAACACCTGATCAAAGGCTGTGCCGGTGACCCTTTATCTTGAGCAACTGTGTTACGTGTGTCCTTACATATAACACATTACGTTTTTAAATGTTTTTGTCATGTGTTGTGCCCTTATACGTTCTAAACTTTTAAAGAATTTCCTAATAAAATTATCTTTTTTTTAAAGTCACCTCTGTGATAGGGCTTTACTATATAATTTGGAGACTTTTTTCTATACTGCCTCTTCTGTGAATACGTATCAATAAATATCAAGCTCTTACTTGTTTAGGGCTGTCCGACCTCCTGACACCCCTCATATCCAGGATAGTGGGAAACTCAGTGTAGAAAAACATGTTCTTTTATGGATCAAATTTAATATATTTAAAATAAATTTAAAATACAATGCGACGCGTTTCGCCTTATGCTAAGCCTTCCTCAAGCATGTACAACATAACACAACCTACCTCTATTTATAGTAGGCATACAAATGGAAGCAAACAGTCTCTTTCTGTCCCGCCCCTAGTGGGTGTTGTCTTCCAATCATTAACATGATAGGGGACATATGTGGCTTTCATAGTACCTTATCCTCACATGTGGGGCGGGCGCTAGCCATACGTCACACGGTAGCGCGCCGGCAATCCTCCGGGAGTGCATGATGACAAGTGGAGTCGCTCCGGGGGGCGTCCACGTGATGACGCGGCGCCGTTAGTGGGAGTCGCTCCCAATGACGTCAGTGTGGTCACGTGGCGCCGTAGAGGACGTGATGATGTCCGAGCTGGAGGCGCGGTGTCATGTGACAGCATGACAGGAATCACAAGGGGAAGGGGGGCGGGTGTTAAGTCTCCACTATATTAAATGCCATATATAAAGAGCCGGCGCTATATCACGTGACCGCGCAGCAGTGGCTCAAAGGGGACAAACATACCTAAGGTATCCCAAACGCTAAAAAATGATGTCTACAGGGGCCAATGGCATATCCCATAAAACAAGGCTGTGATAGTAAGGATTAGTATCACATGGCATACCCACATAATATAGCCACGTTAAGTGGTATGCCCGATGTTAAAGGGGACATGACTTCTTGTGACAATAATATAATGTTTGCTGTTCATACAATAAGCAATGTATTAACAGTGAGTCACCAATTATTGGATGATATTTATCTAATATTCTATTGAGAGTAGCCAATCTCATTGGGGGAAGGGAAAGTTTACACTAAAATTAATTTAGAATCAAATTCCAATATCTAGGATCTCATGTGTACATTAATCTGCATTTGTTTCCCAATCTTAGATCATGAACATCTTAAAAATATAAAATATATGAAACATAAAATTCCATACATTTTCTCTAGAGTCTCGTTGAGGCCTGCGGGATATAATGTGTTCAATTTATATATCTAGAACATTTCTTTTCTTTTTAATCTAGAGTGTTCACCTGATGCAATGTTTTCGCGTGGGGTGATGGATAGTCCTATAGGGGCCGCATTATGATGTAGTGTGAAGTGTTTAGAGACACTGTGTAGCAGATATTTCCTTTTGATGTTCTATCGGTGTTGATTTAATCTGCAACGTAGTGAATTTGAAGTGCGCCCTACATACCGTAGGAGGCAGGGGCATTCGATTAAAGGGGTTGTCCCGCGGCAGCAAGTGGGGCTATACACTTCTGTATGGCCATATTAATGCACTTTGTAATGTACATTGCACATTAATTATGAGCCATACAGAAGTTATTCACTTACCTGCTCCGTTGCTGGCGTCCTCGTCTCCATGGATCTGTCTAATTTCGGTGTCTTCTTGCTTTTTTAGACGCGCTTGCGCAGATGGATCTTCTCCCTTCGGCTCGGCTCTGCAGCATCAGCGTTTTGGCTCCGCCCCCTTGTACGCGTCATCGCGTAGCTCCGACCCCGTCACGTGCCGATTCCAGCCAATCAGGAGGCTGGAACCGGCACACGTCATGGGGCAGAGCTACGATACAGAAAGACAAAAGTACGTACATTACAGAACCGCGGTTACATAGTAATCAGCTGATGGAAACAATAGGGGTGAGGGTCCTGCTCCAACGAGCTTACATACTACAAGTAATGGGGGGATACAGAAGGTAAAGGGGCTGGAGATGTGCGAAGTATGGCGAGATGGAGATGTGCAGGGTATGGGGGGCTGAAGATGGGCACGGTATGGCGAGGTGGAGAGTGAGCGATGCTATATACAGACAACAGACATTTAGCTATGCGACGGCAAGATCAATATGACTGCAGGAGCGGTTTATGATGGCTAGCAGGGATTGCGGTCAGTAGGTCAGGGAGTATGCAGTGTATCAGGCAGTGTACAGAGGAGTTTGTTTAGAGAATGCGGTATGCATCCCTGAAGAGGTGCGTTTTTAGAGCACGCCTGAAGTGGATTGCCCGGGTAGCCTTTGGTAGTGCATTCCAGAGGACCGGTGCTGCTCTGGAGAAGTCTTGGAGGCGGGAATGAGAAGTTCGAATTAGAGGGGTGTGCAGTCTAGTTTCGTTTGCCGAGCGGAGAGCCCGGGCTGGGTGATGGATTGAGATGAGGGAGGCGATATAGGGTAGTGCTGCGCTGTGGATGAGGGATACAATATAGGGGGCGCTGTGCTGTGGATGAGGGATACAATATAGGGGGGGCGCTGCGCTGTGGATGAGGGATACAATGTAGGGCGGCGCGGTGCTGTGGATGAGGGATACAATATAGGGCGGCGCTGCGCTGTGGATGAGGGATACAATATAGGGGGGCGCTGCGCTGTGGATGAGGGATACAATATAGGGGGCGCTGCGCTGTGGATGAGGGATACAATATAGGGGGGGCGCTGCGCTGTGGATGAGGGATACAATATAGGGGGGCGCTGCGCTGTGGATGAGGGATACAATATAGGGGGGCGCTGCGCTGTGGATGAGGGATACAATATAGGGGGGTGCTGCGCTGTGGATGAGGGATACAATATAGGGGGCGCTGCGCTGTGGATGAGGGATACAATATAGGGGGCGCTGCGCTGTGGATGAGGGATACAATATAGGGGGGCGCTGCACTGTGGATGAGGGATACAATATAGGGGGCGCTGCAGTGTGGATGAGGGATACAATATAGGGGGCGCTGCGCTGTGGATGAGGGATACAATATAGGGGGGCGCTGCGCTGTGGATGAGGGATACAATATAGGGGGCGCTGCGCTGTGGATGAGGGATACAATATAGGGGGCGCTGCGCTGTGGATGAGGGATACAATATAAGGGGGCGCTGCGCTGTGGATGAGGGATACAATATAGGGGGGCACTGTGCTGTGGAGGGCTTTGCGGATGAAGGTAATAAGTTTAAATTGAATTCTGTATTTAACGGGCAGCCAGTGCAGTGACCGGCACAGGGCAGAGGCGTCCGAGTAGCGGCTGGACAGGAAGATGAGCCTGGCTGCTACATTCAGGATGGATTGGAGAGGGTAGAGTCTGGTGCAGGGGAGGCCGATCAGCACGAGTTGCAATAATCGAGCCGGGAGTGGATGAGGGCAACAACAAGTGTTTTCAGCGTGTCTATGGTGAGAAAAGAGCGGATTCTTGAGATGTTCTTGAGGTGCAGCTGACAGGTTCGGGCCACTGATTGGATGTAGGGGGTAAATGAGAGATCTGAGTCGAATATGACCCCAAGGCAGCGGGCATGTTGTCTAGGAGTTATGGTGGCGCCACACACTGAGATGGAGATGTCAGGAGGAGGCCGGTTAGTGGAGGGTGGAAACACCAGTAAGTCAGTATTAGAGAGGTTTAGTTTTAGGTAGAGAGAGGACATGGTGTCAGAGACCGCGAACAGACAGTCGGTGATGTTTTGGAGTAAAGGTGCAGAGATGTCACGGGAAGAGGTGTATAGCTGGGTGTCATCAGCATACAGGTGGTATTGGAGGCCAAATCTCCTGATGGTTTGTCCAACAGGGGCTGTGTAGATAGAGAAAAGGAGGGGGCCGAGGACTGAGCCTTGGGGGACCCCAACAGCAAGGGGAAGAGAAGGAGAGGTAGAGCCAGCAAAGGAGACACTGAAAGAGCGGTCAGATAGGTAGGAGGAGAACCAGGAGAGAGCAGTGTCCTTTAGGCCGATGGAGCGAAGCATACTGAGGAGGAGTTTGTGGTCAACAGTGTCAAATGCTGCGGAGAAGTCGAGGAGGATCAGTAGGGAGTAGTCACCCCTCGATTTGGCTGTCAGTAGGTCATTTGATACCCTTGTAAGGGCAGTTTCTGTAGAGTGTTGGGGTCAGAAGCCAGACTGTAGGGGGGTCGAGGAGAGAGTTCTCTGATAGATAGCTTACAAGGCGGGAGTAAACCAGCCGTTCTAGTAATTTGGAGATGAAGGGGAGGTTTGAGATGGGTCGGTAATAGGCAACTTCATTTGCGTCAAGAGTCGGCTTCTTTAGCAGTGGGAATATGATGGCGTGTTTGAAAGAAGAGGGAAAGATGCCAGAGGCGAGAGAGAGGTTGAATATAGTGGCGAGATGGGAGATGACCACTGGGGAGAGGGATCGGAGGAGGTGTGAGGGGAGAGGGATTGGAGGAGGTGTGAGGGGTGGTGGTCGCTAGCGCAGGTGGTGGGGCGAGCAGAGAAGAGCAGTTTGGAGACCTTCCTCTGTTGCTGGTCTGAGTACAGACAGTGAGCAGGAGCTAGATGCAGTGCTGACAAGACTAAGGTCAGGGCTAGTCTGGGATTGGGAAGTTATTTCTTGACGGATTTGATCCTAAGTGTATTTAAAGTTATGGCTTCAACCAGATCTGTTGTCCTCGGGCTTCTCACATTTCCTTTCTTTAAGTTTCTTTCTAGAAAAATTCTATGCTGGTTGCAATTAGCTCCACAGAAACATCAGCAGAGAGGAAAGCTATCACTTGTGGAGCCATAAGACTCCTTCCTCACCACCTTGTTATCCAGACTACATATAACCTTCCTGAGGTCTCGTCTGATAATATCAAGCAGGAGGTCTTTACCTGCCTTCTCTTTGGACCTAAAGAATGAGGAGCAAGAAAGACTTCACCTTCTTGATGTTAGATGAGCCGATACCACGTTAGCTGCTTCAGGAGACGGCGCCTCTGGCAGGCAACTGCTTGGTACTCCAGCTTCTCCCATCCCAGATGTCTTGTGCTGCCGGTCCTTATAGTGATCACACTGTTACCTGTAATCTTCCTTTCCTCTGAAGGCTCCACAACAAGTTCTCCTGCTGCTCCTATCAGGAACAGTTTCTGCCTCCGGAGGGATTTCTATTCCTGACAATCTGATTAATTGCTTAACCGCTCGTTTTCTCTTCTGTCCGAGGAAGCGGGAGGCAAAACAAACCGTCTATATTGTGCTGCCAAGGATCCAAAGAAACGACAATCACAGGTAAGAACCTCCTCTGATAGGTGGCTACACTGTTCTACCGCTAACCATCCCATCTATAATACACTGTATACTGCCCTGTATACTGTCCCCACAGAAGGTCCATCTATAATACACTGTATACTGCCCCCACAGGTCGTCCATCTATAATATGCTGTATACTGCCTTTATACTGTCCCCACAGGTCGTTCATCTTTTTGAATGAGGACAGTTAAAGTGATAAATAGGGACATCCAATATAAGGCTGGTGAGCGGGGTTGTCCTTGTCAGTGCAGCTACTCCGCAGTGGAGAAGTAGGACTGGGGTCTCATTAGGGCCAGCAGCCCGCCCCCACCCTATGTAGTACATGGATTGGTTGCAGAGGGGTTATTTGTAGTGGATTTGTTATATTTGAAGGCAGAAATGAGAATCATATTTTACAAGGAGGGTTTTTATTCAGTGATTATTACAGTAATAGGAAGGTTCATGGGGACAATTTAGGGTCGCTGCTCTGGGAGTAAACCAGGATCTTCTCTTCTTCCATCCACAATACTTCTCCATGGATCGCGCTCACAGGTCACCCCAGGTACATCGAATTTGGGTGTTTGGCAGATCCAGTCTGACTCCACCCAGAAATAATCTCTCTCATTGGATGTTTAAAGTCTGTGAATAACTGATGGTTACAATTTTCTATGAATCACAATCTGGTTTCTTCTGTGTGAATTCTCTGACAAGTTCCAAAATCTGATTTCATTCTAAAACATTTTCTACATAAAAAATCAAAACAGATTCTCTGCTGTGTGACATCTCTAATGATTATATTGGTTTTAGAAATAAATCATTTCCCACACATTGAACATGAAGATGGCTTCTCTCCTGTGTGAATTCTCTGATGTGTAGCAAAACCTGATTGACTTCAAAAACATTTCCCACATTCTGAACAGAAATACGGCTTCTCTCCTGTGTGACTTCTCTGATGTGTATTAAGACCTGCTTGATTTATAAAAGTTCTCCCACATTCTGCACATGAATACGACCTCTCTCCTCTGCGAGTTTTCTCATGATCTGTAAGTTTGTCTTTAGTTATAAATCCTCTCCTACGGTCTGAACATAAATACGGTCTCTTTCCTGAGTGTTTTCTGATGTTCAAAAAATGTGTGAATTCTCTCAGGGAGTAAAAGAAGACTTGTTATACATAAGTATCTCACACATTTTTAACATGTAAATGGTTTCTCTCCTGTGTGAATTCTTTGATGTGTAGCAAGACCTCCTTTACTCCCACAGCATCTCCCACATTCTGAACAAGGAAATTTCTCTGTGTGGCTTCTCTCATGTTTAAAAAAATCTGATTTATTTGTGAAGCCTTTCCCACATTCTGAACATAAATATGGTGTTTCTCCTGTGTGCTTTCTCTGATGTGTATTAAGACCTGATTGATTAATAAAAGTTCTCCCACATTCTGCACATGAATACAACATCTTTTCTATGTGAGTTTTCTGATGATCTGTAAGTTTGTCTTTAGTAATAAATCCTTTCCCACAGTCTGAATATGTATATGGTTTCTCTTCTGTGTGACTTCTCTCATGTACAACAAGATCTGATTTATCCCTAAAAGATCTCCCACATTCTGCACATGTAAATGGTCTAACTCTTGTATGAATTCTTTCATGTATAGCGAGGCCTGATTTACGAGTATAGCATTTCCCACATTGTGAACATGAATACGGCTTCTCTCCTGTGTGGCTTCTCTCATGTAGAACAAGATGTGATTTATATATAAAACATTTCCCACATTCCGCACATGAATACGGCTTCTCCCCGGTGTGACTTCTTCTGTGTGTGTAAAGATTTGAGCTGTTTGCAAACTGTTTTCCACATTCAGCACATTGATACCTTTTCCCACGATTGCGCCCCGCAGTTGTAGTAACACTCTGTGATTGGTCAGTAGAAGGTTCCTCATGATTAGGGGGATTATATGATGGATCTGTACTGTGAAGTCCTGGAGGTACGTTAATGGTAATGAGGTTTTCTTCTGAAGAGCGCTGCACCATATCTTCATCTTCTACCTTATAATTTACTGATAACATGAAGATTCCCTCAGGGGTCTCACCGGGATTGTCTGCTGGGAATAAAAGGGATTTCAGGATTTTTTCTTTAAACCAAATCAGAAATGTATCACATTCCTATTAATCTATGGGCCAAAGCCATAAGTGGATCCATCAAGAAATCCTTCCTTTATATTTCAGGTTCCTTGTGCAGCCGGTGACTTCAGGGCGGTAAGCTTACCCTCTTCCTGTGCGCACCACGTCAATACACAGCCAGCAGTCCACGAAGGGTGGATGCAACAAGCGTGTACGCAGAGCCCGTTTCACACTTGGTGACTACCAACTATTGTTGACAGCTGTGCTTATGGCAGTTAACCATTTAGATACCTCTTGCAGGGCTTAAATAGAGGTTATCCAGTGATAAATAATTAGGAAAGGCCCTCTTGCTAGTGCTGCTGATGCAGTGATAGAAATAGGGCCTTGCCTAATTATGTTAATGAGCCAACAGCCTGTTACACTCCTATGACATCACCGACAATGGAGGCCATGATGCCACACGACCGAAAGTGGCAGGTCCGACTCTGCATGTTAAGAGATTTAAATAGTTGGATAGCTCCTCTACTTTCACCACATTGGAACCTTTTCCTTCATGCTGACCTCTAAAAGGAAGTCTGTCCTGTGAAATTAGCCCTACTAACGATTAGCACTGTGTCAAGACTCGAACCCAGGACCTACTCCAGTCCAGGTGATGTCGCTACCTGTGAGCTATCAAGCCTATTAAACAGCTCCACTGATAACCCAGTTTCTTCTGGGCTCCATCCTTTCTTGTGATTGACCATCCTATATAACCTGGCCTGGCACCTCCCCTCCTTGTGAGATTATTATGCTTCTAGCTAGTAGTCAAGCTCTTCCACCCGTCACTCCTCCATATTGCTACCTTCCATACCTACCCGTGTACCGACCCCTGGCTTCCCTGACTATACTACCTGCTGCTACTCTGTAGCCTCAACTGCTACCCACCTGTGTACTGACCTCTGGCTTCTCTGACTACACTACCTGCCTGCTACTCTGTAGCCTCAACTGCTACCCACCGGTGTACTGACCTCTGGCTTCTCTGACTACACTACCTGCCTGCTCCTCTATACCGTGAACAGATAATGACCTCTGGCTTCCCTGACCACACTACCTGCCTGCTCCTCTGTACTGTGAACTGATACCCTACCTGGGTACTGACCTCTGGCTTCCCTGTCTATACTACCTGCCTGCTCCTCTGTACTGTGAACTGATACCTACCTGTGTACTGACCCCTGGCTCCTCTGACTACACTGCTCCTCTGTACTGTGAACTGATACCTAGCCATGTACCAACCTTTGGCTTCACTGACTACACTACCTGCCTGCTCCTCTGTACTGTAAACTGATACCTACTACCTGTGCACCGACCTCTGGCTTCCAGACCACACTACTTGCCTGCTCTCTGTACTGTGAACTCATACCTACCTGTGTACCGCCCTCTGGCTTACCTGACTACACTACCTGCCTGCTCCTCTGTACCGTGTAACCGATATCTACCTGTATAAAGACATTCATCGTGTCATTTATGCTGCAAGATGTACGCTGGAAAAACCCGTATAAAACAAAAGGTAGAATTGAGACGTTTTTCAACCGGACCTCCAAAAAATATACTGAAAGTTATACAATGTGTTGCATGTACCTAGAAAACCGCACCAATGAAAGCTTACAGCTCGCCCCGTTAAACACAAGATCTCATACGGCCATGTCCATGGGAAATAGAGCAGCTGTGGCTTTTGAAAAGTGGAAATGAAACTTCCTTGCATACTTAATAGGCAAAAATAGGCTGTTTCACTAAGGGGTTAATAGGATACATTGAAAATTACTATATAGTGTATATGCAAGCAAACAAGCGATCACAAGTTCAAGTCCACTAAGGGGACCATGACGACCCCCCCCACCCCCCTAAATCTCCCTCACATGACGACCCCCCCCCCCCAATCTCCCTCACATGACGACCCCCCCCCCCCCCAATCTCCCTCACATGACGACCCCCCCCCCCAATCTCCCTCACATGACGACCCCCCCCCAATCTCCCTCACATGACGACCCCCCCAATCTCCCTCACACGACGACCCCCCCTCCCCAATCTTCCTCTCACGACGACCCCCCTCCCCAATCTTCCTCTCACGACGACCCCCCCCCAATCTTCCTTTCACGACGACCCCCCCAATCTTCCTTTCACGACGACCCCCCCCAATCTTCCTTTCACGACGACCCCCCCAATCTTCCTTTCACGACGACCCCCCCCAATCTTCCTTTCATGACGACCCCCCCCCAATCTTCCTTTCATGACGACCCCCCCCCCAATCTTCCTTTCATGACGACCCCCCCCCAATCTTCCTTTCATGACGACCCCCCCCAATCTTCCTTTCATGACGACCCCCCCCCAATCTTCCTTTCATGACGACCCCCCCTCAATCTTCCTTTCATGACGACCCCCCCCAATCTTCCTTTCATGACGACCCCCCCCCCCAATCTTCCTTTCATGACGACCCCCCCCCCAATCTTCCTTACATGACGACCCCCCCCCCAATCTTCCTTACATGACGACCCCCCCAATCTTCCTTACATGACGACCCCCCACTCTCCTAAACATGACTGACATGGCGACTAAGCAAATCTTTACTTGTTTCATCACTCACAGCTATATTTTGCTCACAATTCCTCGACTACGAGGAGTCGGCGGCCGTTAGTAGGGGTGAGTGTTACATCTGCATAGGACACGCTGGACAAGCACCTGCAGACATGCACATAAAATCGCTCACAGTGCAGCGACCAAAACAAACCAACAAATAAATGGGAAGTCTTTCCCTAAATACATAACGAACGAGGGAGAGGCGCTGCCCGACATAGCAGACTGATCGCATCGATCGATGCGGGCCTGCACTCGTTCCTGGGACCTAAGTAACCCTAATTGGCCAACAAAATAAAGGACACAACAAAACCCAGCACTTAGCTTTAGTAGAATAAGCCGCAGCACACAGAGCCGTCCGGAGTAAGGAACAGCGGACACCACGCTGACCACGGGAGCCACTAACTGCCAGCTCAGACAGCGAGCAACTGACAATACACAGCACCGCAGCTTCCTGTCCATCCCAGGTAAATAGCCAGCCAATCACCCACAGATGTGAGTACATTGGGTCACACCTACTGAGCTAGAAGGTGCAGAACCAAGTCTAATACCCGCAGCGGACTCCGTCAACCCGGCAGAAGTGAGTTCATATCTTTAGGTTCAGTTCAGAAAAAACAAGGCTGGTGATTCGTAGCAGATACCCTTACCAAAGTCGCTGGAGTACAGCAGCTGCATAAACCTGGAACTGGCCTTACAGAACAAGACGCTCTTGGAGCTCCGCAACTGATTGAAAGATCTACTCAACATCCAAACTGCTAAAGGTCCATTTAAACACAACGAGGATCGATCAATGCCGTCTTTGAGCGATTCTCGTTGCTTCTGAATGCAGGAATATTGTGAAGTTTTCGTGCACGAATTGTTCCTCGCTCACTTCACGTTTTCTAGAATGAGCGATCAGCTGTTATCAGCCGGCTGCACTGATAAGATTCTCTGTGCCTGTGTCCTGCTCTGAATTCACAGCAGGACACGGGCAGGAAGCCTAGAGAAAAATACAGTTGTTTGCTCATGCAGAAAGGCTGTTACGGCACTCTGACCCCCGAGCGCCCAGATAGGGTGCACTGAACTTACCGCACCCCACTGTCCCTGCCTACTTGCCTCGACCTGGCTAACCTCAGGCGGACAACTGGGCGACGTTCCCTACTCTGGCTAGGGACCTGGCGACTACCTAGATGGAACTAACTGACGGGGACAGAGTGCCGACAGAAAAAGGCAGATGGAATTACCAACAAAACAAAACTAAGCTACAGGCAGGCTGGAGGAAACTGACTGGCAAACTAGGGCTAGCTGAGAGTAGCTGCAGACAGACTAGCTAGTAGCAGACAGAACCAATAACTGGCAGTGAGCTCAGGTCACTGCCAGCCTTATAATTGCAAGACTCCGCCCAGGGGCGGAGAGTGAGAGGAGCCAACTCCCCCACTCACAGTACAAGAGAGAGGAAGGGGTGCAAGCGGTGCCCTATGGGCGGACCCGCCCACGCTGCCGCACACCGGCCGCCCCACGTCGCCGAGAGAGCCCTAACGTCACGGCTCCAGGACGCAGAGAGCGGCGCGCGCCGGCCGCCGGACCCCGCGCCGCGCTGCATGGTAACATTACCCCCCCTCTGACGGGGACCTCCGGGCTCCCGGAAACCCGACCAGGCTTCTCCGGAAAACGACGGTGAAAATGCCGTACCAACACGGGAGCGTGGACTTCCCGTGCAGCACCCAGGAATGGTCTTCAGGACCAAACCCTTCCAAGCCACCAGGTATTGCAAGGTCCCCCATCGCAGGCGAGAATCCAGAATATCCTGAACCTCATACTCGACCTCGCCCCGAACCAGGGTGGGAGGCGGGGGACCGGAGGTGGGCCTCACCGAAGGGACAAAGGGTTTCAACAAGGCCTTGTGGAAAACCCTATGCACTTTCCACGTGGCTGGCAGCTCCATTTTGTACGCGAGCGGGTTAATTACACGCGTGATGGTAAAAGGGCCTACAAAGCGAGGCGCAAGCTTTAAAGACGGGACCTTCAATCTTAGGTTCTTGGAGGACAGATACACCTTCTGACCCACCGTGTAAGGTTCAGAAACTGAGAGGTTTCTACCACTGCGCAGCTGCATGGGAGACCCCACTACCTCCAGATTCTTCTGTACTTCCTTCGATACCCCCTGCAGCACATAAGTGGCGACATCAGCTGCAGGACAGGCAGACCGGGTGGGAAGAGAAGTAAGGAAATGAGGATGCTGGCCATAAACGCAAAAAAACTGAGAAACCCCAGTGGAGGAACTAGTACGGTTGTTCAGCGCAAACTCAGCCAGCGGCAGAAACTCACCCACCGATGAGCCTTCTCGCCTGCAAACAGCCTCAAATATTGCACCATATCCTGGTTTTTCCGCTCAGCTTGACCATTAGTCTGCGGGTGGAATGCTGACGAGAACGAAAGCGAAGTCCCCAGGTTTCTGCAGAAGGCCCGCCAAAACTAAGCCACGAACTGAACCCCGCGATCGGAAACAATGTTCTCAGGAACTCCATGGAGGCAGACAACTTCTTTAATTAAGACCTGGGCAAATTCGATCACCGAAGGAAGTTTCTCTAATGCCACAAAATGGGCCATCTTCGAGAAACGGTCCACCACCACCAGAACGGTGGTGAACGCTTGTGATTCTGGCAGGTCGGTAACAAAATCTACCGAAAGGTGCGACCAGGGGCGTGACGGCACGGGCGACGGTCTCAGGGGCCCCTCCGGACGACTCTTGCCGCGTGCGCAAACAGAGCACCCCTTTACGAAGTCGCGTATCTGACGAGACATGCCAGGCCACCAGTAGAGCCTGGAGCAGAGATCCAGAGTCCCTTGCACTCCCGGATGACCCGCGAAAGCGGACGAGTGGGACTCTTCAATAACCGTGAGGCGCAATGATTCTGGCACAAACCATCTGTCCTCTGGGAGGCCTGGGGGAGCGTCCTGCTGAGCCCTCTGAAGGCGGGGAATGAGACCAGAGTCCACCGCCGCAACCACAACCCCAGGTTCCAGGATATTTTCGGGAGGAAGCGACTCACAGTCTGGCAACCCAAAACTCCGCGAGAGAGTATCAGCCTTTACATTCTTAGCCCCCGGGAGATACGTCACTACGAGGTTAAATCTAGAGAAAAACAGTGCCCACCTGGCCTGACGTGCAGTGAGTCGCTTAGCGTTGGCGAGGTATACTGGGTTCTTATGATCGGTGTACACTGTGACGGGGTGCCGAGCGCCCTCAAGATGGTGGCGCCACTCCTCTAAGGACCACTTGATTGCCAATAACTCTCGATTGCCCACATCGTAATTACGCTCTGCCGAACTGAACTTGCGTGAGAAGAATGCACATGGACTGTAGCCCGCCCTTCTGCTGACCACCTGGGACAACACCGAGCCAGCCCCCACCTCAGATGCATCAACCTCCACGAAGAAGGGGAGTTGCGGGTCAGGTTGGACGAGCACCGGGGCGGCCGAGAACGCCCTTTTGAGAGGATCGAACGCCTCCAGGGCCTCAGGAGACCATCTTACCAAGTCAGCCCCCTTCTTGGTAAGATCGGTCAACGGTTGAGCGATAACCGAGTAGTTTCTAATGAATTTGCGATAGAAATTCGCAAAACCTAAGAACCGTTGGAGTGCTTTCAGATTACCTGGTCGGGCCCACTGGGAGATAGCTGCCACCTTATCCGACTCCATTTGCACGGACGTTGGAGAAATTACGTACCCCAGAAAGGACACTTGTTGAGTGCCAAACAGACATTTCTCCAATTTGACGAACAACTGGCACTCACGTAACCGGGTTAGTACCAACCTAAGGTGCTGCACATGAGAGTCCCAGTCAGGAGAATATACCAGGATGTCGTCGAGGTAGAGGACTAAAAACACCCCCAGGACGTCGTGAAAGACCGCATTCATAAACCCCTGGAAGACAGCAGGGGCATTACAGAGGCCAAATGGCATCACCAGACATTCAAAGTGTCCCAACGGGGTATTGAAGGCTATCTTCCACTCATCCCCCTCGCGGATACGGATCAAATTATAAGCCCCTCTTAAATCCAGTTTAGAAAACCAGTGGGCTCCCACCACCTGATTCAGGAGGTCGGGAATCAGAGGCAGAGAGCACTGGTTCTTAACTGTGATCTAGTTCAAGGCCCGATAATCTACACAAGGCCTCAATGTCCCATCCTTCTTCTCGACAAAGAAGAGCCCCGCCCCAGCAGGGGAACGGGATGGCCTAATATGACGTTTGGCCAGGGACTCCGTAATATAGCTCTTGAGACCCTCATGCTCCCGCCCGGATAAATTAAAATGGCTCCCTTAGGGATGGGCTTATTTGGAATAAGGTCTATCCCACAATCCCACTCTCTGTGGGGAGGCAGGGTCTCGAACAGTCTTTTAGAAAACACATCCCGGAAGTCAGACAGGTTTTCCGGAATGAGTGCGGTATCTACTGAGCAGAGAGGAAGGGGAGCAAGATGGCTATGGCAGGATGGTACCCAATGAGTCAGCTCCCGGGTGGTCCAATTAAATTGGGGGTTGTGCAACGCCAACCACGGCATCCCTAGTACCATGTCTACCGACATTTTCTCCATCACCAGGAATGATAGTTCTTCTGAGTGGAGAATCCCCACCATGAACTGTAACCCTGGGGTCCTCCATCGTACTAGGCCTGTAGAGAGAGGGGTAGCATCAATACTAGTAAAATGAAATGGGCGTCTTCAGCGCCACAAATTCAGCCATCAGGGGTCTAATGAAACACATGCTTATCAGGTTAGCGGCTGCTCCGGAGTCAATAAACGCCTTCCCAGGTCGGGAAAAATTCCGGAGTCTAACCTGACAAGGTACCAGAAGTCTGGGAAGTACCTGTAGTCCTAGGCGATCCTCCCTACAATCGCCTAGGACTCGGAGTTTTCCGCCGGTCCAGGCTGCGGGCGCTGAGGCCTCAGAGGGCAGGTTATCACCCGATGTCCAGCTTTCCCGCAGTAGAGGCAGAGATGATGCATCAATCGAATCCGGCGTCGCTCCTTGGGGTCCAGCGGATCCACCTCCATTGGCTCAGGGACAGAGACAGGTACGGAAGAAGAGGGAACAGGACAAACGACCTCCCTGACTCTACAGGCCTGTCTATCCTGCTTCCTAGACCTGAGCCTCCTATCTGCCTTCACCGCTAGCTCCATAGCCTCCCTTAAGGACCCGGGAACCGGATGAGAAATCAACAGGTCTTTTACCGCGTCCGAGAGGCCCTGCAGGAAAACGTTTTTCACAGCGCTATCGTTCCAGGCCGTATCACCCGCATAGCGTCTGAAGTTGGAGCAATAATCCTGCACACAACGCGACCCCTGCTGCAATGCCAACAGCCGGGAAACCGCCAACCCCGCTCAGTCCGGTTCGTCGAGTTCCTGGAAAAATGCGTCCACGGACTGCAGACAAGGGGAACCCTCGGGAATGGAAAAAGCCCCGCAGCAGGGACATTATCAGCCCGACCCTCTGAGCCTCCGACCCGGAAGAACGGGGGCGCATCCGAAAATACAGGCAACACGCCTGGTGGAAAACAAAAAACTTGTTCCTCTCCCCAGAGAACACCTCGGGAAGAGGGCACTTGGGTTCGGGACTGGTTGAGGCGTCCCGCCCCTGCGACAACCCCCGCTGCTCCTGGGCCGCCATGCGGGCGGATAAATCCTGGACCACCGGCACCAGGGCTTGCAGCTGGTTTGCGAGGGCGCTGATCGCCTCCATGGAAAAAAAACAGTTTTTAGGGCCAGTTATTATGTTACGGCACTCTGCCCTCCCGAGCGCCAGGTGGGGTGCCCTGAACTTCCCGCACCCCACTGTCCCTGCCTACTTGCCTCGGCCCTGGCTAACCCCAGGCGGACAACTGGGCGGCGGTCCCTACTCTGGCTAGGGACCTGGCGACTACCTAGATGGAACTAACTGACGGGGGACAGAGTGCCGACAGAAGAGGCAGGTGGAACAGACCAACAGAACAAAACTAAGCTACAGGCAGGCTGGAGGAAACTGGCAAACTAGGGCTAGCTGAGAGTAGCTGCAGACAGACTAGCTAGTAGCAGACAGAACCAATAACTGGCAGCGAGCTGAGGTCACTGCCAGCCTTATAATTGCAAGACTCCGCCCAGGGGCGGAGAGTGGGAGGAGCCAACTCCCCCACTCTCAGTACAAGAGAGAGGAAGGGCTGCGGGCGGCGCCCTATGGGCGGACCCGCCCACGCCGCCGCACACCGGCCACCCCACGTCGCCGAGAGAGCCCTGAGGTCACGGCTCCAGGACGCCGAAGCAGCGCGCGCCGGCCGCGGGACCCCGCGCCACGCTGCATGGTAACAGCTGTATTGTACTATTAGCGGCTGCGGCGCTGTCCCGCTCCGGCTGCATATTCTATAGTAGCTAATTAGTCAGTCATCTGTCAGGGTACATGGGGTATTAGAGTTTCCTTCGTATGAAACATAAATTGTATCTACATGGTAACAGAATGGGGATCAGGTCTGCCCTAACATACAAGGCCAGAGAGGAGGCATCCATTGCGCAGGGTCGCTCCACAGAGAGGGGAGCTTATGTCCGCCCTTACATACAAGGCCGGAGAGGAGGCATCCATTGCCCAGGGGCGCTCCACAGAGAGAGGGGAGCTCATGTCCGCCCTTACATCCAAGGCCGGAGAGGAGGCATTCATTGCCTGGGGGCGCTCCAGAAAGGGGAGGGGGGGGGGAGCTCATGTCCGCCCTTACATACAGGGCCAGAGAGGAGGCATCCATTGCCCAGGGGCGCTCCACAGAGAGAGGGGAGCTCATGTCCGCCCTTACATACAAGGCCGGAAAGGAGGCATCCATTGCCCAGGGGCGCTCCACAGAGAGAGGGGAGCTCATGTCCGCCCTTACATCCAAGGCCGGAGAGGAGGCATTCATTGCCTGGGGGCGCTCCAGAAAGGGGAGGGGGGGGGGAGCTCATGTCCGCCCTTACATACAGGGCCAGAGAGGAGGCATCCATTGCCTGGGGGTGCTCCACAGAGGGGAGGGGAGCTCATGTCCGCCCTTACATACAAGGCCGGAGAGGAGGCATTCATTGCCTGGGGGTGCTCCACAGAGGGGAGGGGAGCTCATGTCCGCCCTTACATACAAGGCCGGAGAGGAGGCATCCATTGCCCAGGGGCGCTCCAGAAAGGGGAGGGGGGGGGAGCTCATGTCCGCCCTTACATACAAGGCCAAAGAGGAGGCATCCATTGCCCAGGGGCGCTCCAGAAAGGCGGGGGGGGGGGGGGGGGGGGAACTCATGTCCGCCCTTACATACAAGGCCAGAGAGGAGGCATTCATTGCCTGGGGGTGCTCCACAGAGGGGAGGGGAGCTCATGTCCGCCCTTACATACAAGGCCAGAGAGGAGGCATTCATTGCCCAGGGGCGCTCCAGAAAGGGGAGGGGGGGGGGCTCATGTCCGCCCTTACATACAAGGCCGGAGAGGAGGCATCCATTGCCCAGGGGCGCTCCAGAAAGGGGAGGGGGGGGGAGCTCATGTCCGCCCTTACATACAAGGCCAAAGAGGAGGCATCCATTGCCCAGGGGCGCTCCAGAAAGGGGGGGAGGGGGGGGAACTCATGTCCGCCCTTACATACAGGGCCAGAGAGGAGGCATCCATTGCCCAGGGGCGCTCCAGAAAGAGGAGGGGGGGGGGGGGGGGAGGTCATGTCCGCCCTTACATACAAGGCCGGACAGGAGGCATTCATTGCCTGGGGGCGCTCCACAGAGGGGAGGGGAGCTCATGTCCGCCCTTACATACAAGGCCGGAGAGGAGGCATCCATTGCCCAGGGGCGCTCCACAGAGGGGATCGGCGAGGGAATTGGCTCTTTTCTATGAAACATCTGAGACAATGTGCCCCGGATGAAGGGGAACAACGTATTTCTGCAATGCCAACTTTCCTGGCCCAGTTGCGCCTCCCACGCCGTCCCCTTCCCACTGTGAACTTGTACCGTGTCCGGTGACGGTTGAGGAAATGAAGCGAGTTTTACCATCTCTCCCGAACGGACGTCCCCCGGCTCCGATGGCTTCACAATTAGCCATTATCCTTATGTTGGATGTTTTGGCCCAAAACATGTGAGGCCCTGGGCAGGGGGGGGCGGGCGGGGCGGTGTCTACATGTGAGGCCCTGGGCAGGGGGGGGGGGGGGGGGGGGGGGGGGCGGGGCGGTGTCTACATGTGAGGCCCTGGGCAGGGGGGGGGGGGGGGAGGCGGGGGCGGTGTCTACATGTGAGGCCCTGGGCTGGAGGGGGCGCGGGCGGGGTGGTGTCTACATGTGAGGCTCTGGGCGGGGGGATCCCTTTGTTTCGATCAAAGCATCCTTCACACCGGTTCCCCTTGGAGTGGCAGGAATGCTCCCTAACTTACTTAGGCCGCCTGCAGACGAGCGGGTCGGATCCGGCGGCGAGAATTCTCGCCGCGGGATCCGACCCAAGAGCCTGCAGTGACGAGTGCGTACTCACCCGCGCCTGGCGGCCCCCGGCTCTTTCATGTGCCGGCTGCCGCGCAGCCGGCGCATGCGCAGACCGTAGCCGGCGGCCGGGTGAGTGCCCGCACAAAAATAGGACATGCTGCAGTTTGTTTGCCGCGCGAGATTTCGCGCGGCCAAACCGCGGCCGTCTGCATAGGAGTGCGTATTGTAATGCACTCCCATGCAGGCTTTCAGCGGCGGAAATCCCACGGGAAATACCGCCGCGGGATTTCCGCCCGTGTGCAGGCGGCCTTAAGGGTACCTGCACACGAACGGAATTTCTAGCGCGTTATTTTAGGCACATTATCTGCCCCAGACCGCAGCCAATATACTCCTATGAGGATCCGCAGTTGTCCCCAGACGGCCGGATTTGTAACGCGTTTTTTCACGCGCTTGAAAAGATCTGCGACCTGTTCTAATTTGGGTCGGATTCTACGCGTGAAGCCTCCAATACAAGTGAATGGGTGCGTTTTTCACGCAGTACATCCGCAGTGCAGCTGCGGATGGAGTCACTGGTTGCTATGACTACAGGAAGTAGGCATGGTAGGAGGCGTCCCAACACACAGCACAGAGCTTCACAGGCAAATTTCAGCAGCAGCACTGTCCTTCCAGTCACCTCATCCACCAGCCATCAGCCACCAGCCTGCAGCCACCAGCCACCAGGCGTAACGAATAATCGACATGGGCAAACTTGTCGCAATGATGCAGGACTTCCCTAGCATATGGGACAGTAACTGCCCAGAGTACTTAAACAAGAATCGAAAGGAACAATCCTGGCTTCAACTCTCCGCTCAGGTTTATGGGGATGCCTGGACGAACGCAATAGAAGCGTCCGCACCTATCCGCAAGCACATTTAGGTACCATACGCGCGTGAAAATCCGCTAGCGGAATCCGGAACGCTCGTGTGCAGGCGGCCTAACACATCTCTGAATCTGATGCAGAAGGCCGCCTGCACACGAGCGTTCCGGATTCCGCTAGCGGATTTTCACGCGCGTATGGTACCTAAATGTGCTTGCGGATAGGTGCGGATGCGTGAAAAATCACGCGCGGATATACGCGGATGTGTTGTGGAAAAAAACGCGCAGAAAAACCAGCAGACGCCCCTTATTGTAAACCCAACCCCTAGAGAACTGCCCATTCCTTGGAAAACAGCTTAAAAACCAACACCCAGACTCCGTTTTGTCCCTCTTGCTTGTGCGAGCACCGTTAAATTATTCTGGCAACATGCTTTCCCCCGGTGAGCAGATGTCTTTGTGGGTATGGTTGATCCATGTAACTTTTTTCAGGCGCTTCTCCAGCGTGACTTTATTTCAGTCACTGCAAAAAAATTCACAAGAGGAATTCATTACTACAGATTTTGCATTCTTACATCCTGCATTGGCAAGAAATACTACCTATCTCCCTCTACAAATGTGCCTGTGAAGCTCTGCTGTGTGTTGGGACGCCTCCTACCATGCCTACTTCCTGTAGTCATAGCAACCAGTGACTCCATCTGCAGCTGCACTGCGGATGTACTGCGTGAAAAAACGCACCCATTCACTTGTATCGGAGGCTTCACGCGCAGAATCCAACCCAAATTAGAACAGGTCGCAGATTTTAAAAACGCGATACAAATCCGTCCGTCTGGGGACAACTGCGGATCCTCATAGGAGTATATTGGCTGCGGTCTGGGGCAGATAGGCCGCCTGCACACGGGCGGAAATCCCGCCGCGGGATTTCCTGCGGGATTTCTGCCACTGAAAGTTTGCATAGGAGTGCAGCGACATGTCCTATTTTTGTGCGGGGCACGCACTCACCCGGCCGCCGGCTCCGGTCTGCGCATGCGCCGGCTGCGCCGCAGCCGGCACATGAAAGAGCTGGGGCCGCCAGGCGCGGGAGAGTACGCGCTCGTCCCTGCAGGCTCTCGGGTCGGGTCCCGCGGCGAGAATTCTCGCTGCCGGATCCGACCCGCTCGTCTGCAGGCGGCCGTAATGTGCCTAAAATAACGCGCTGGAAATTCCGTTCGTGTGCAGGCACCCGAACTGTCTTTCTTCCACCAGCTTGATACACGAGTCCAGCACCCAGCTCACACATCTAGGCATCCCACTGATCTCTTGGTTCAGACGCAAGAACCATCCTCAGACATAATGCCCAGACTACTTTACATCCTACCGTCTCTACCCATCCAACTCCCCAACCTTTTCTTTACTCCTGTCCGTCACCTCGAACAGACCGAGGCTATCTTACAATATTCTCAAACAAGAGGCAGACCTATATACAAAGGTATATAGGTCTGCCTGACCTATATACCTACTATAAAGCTACGCACCCACGTCAGCATGGAGACCCCTAGCTCCCACAACAGACATACAACCCGTGCCGGCGGCAAGCTTGTTTAGACTAGGGAGCCTTCCTATGGGGCCAACCAATAAACTGCCTCTCCCAGTCCATCTTACTTGTACCCTAGGTGGCTGAGGGTTCATGTTAAAACTCCTTTAGGAAACGTGATCCCCCGCAACTCCAGCCCAACCCCGACTAATCATGACTTTAGGACCCCTTCAATCTGTCATGGAGACTCAATCCAACTCAAATCGAACATTCTCCCTCATGGAGTTCTACCAACCCAACGAGAAGTAGCAGATACGACATGGACATCCCTACAGCGATGATCTGCTCACATCTCCATCGTCATTGCCAACAATGGCTGCAGGTTCCTTTGGTAGACGGGCAGACCTCTTGGTATAAAACACCGATGTCCTCCTCCACTAAGCCGAAGCACCTAATGCCTATGTTATACAATAAACTAATAGTCGCCCTGCAGATACCAGGCCAAACCTTGTGGGGGAATGGGAAAGGAACTTCTGTATTAGATTCTCCCCAGAAGACGAAGGCAGATTCTGGGACCATCCCAAGGTACCTCTCCATGCATCGCCATACGACAAGATGAGATGGCCTCTAGATGGCGCCGTCCTCCCTGCATCCTTTGGAGATCCGGTTTACATGCGGGGAGCTTCCTCCATGTTTGCTGGGAACGCCCTTATTGGAGGGCGGTTGAGAAGATAATAAATGAGGTATGTGACTCGGATGTTGAGCTCACGCCCCAACTGGCTTTCTGCAGTCATTCCCTCCCTGGACACACGCTGGTGGCAGCGGAATGTATTAAACCTCTATCCTGGCTTAATCGAAGATTGGAAGAATGGAAGAGGGACTCTTGGTCACATGACACGTTCATTAAGACCCCATGAGATAAGTGGTAGGCTTTATATAGAGCCAGCGCCGACTCCAATGGGACTGCTGGGGATGCGGGGCTCCTCTCGTGTAGTGACGCACGTGGCTTCGGACTGATCTCGGCCGCACACGAATCTCTCCACTACTTCTTGTCATCCATTACTGTATCCTATGTACTTGCTGCACCTCCGGTCCCGATGCTCTTTATCCATTCATCTACCGGTAGATTACATTATAAACTATCCATCTCATATATTGGCCCGCAGTACGGCCGCCTCTCTACAAGTCCAGCGATGACCATCCTGCATGGGGAACACGGTGACATAACGGAATGTCGGAACGGTGACGCCAACGCCACCAAGGAAGTGATCAGAGAGAGGTGGTGCTAATGTAAGCAGTAGGTGAGCCCACAGCCAATCAGCAGGCAGACAACCTCACGGGTCTCGGCGGACGCAGTAAAACAAAAGATCTCTAAGTTTGGACGGTGCTGACAGAATACAGTCCATGTGTCATTCATACTGACGGAACCCACACAACAATGGCGCAACTGCATTATTTTCATTCCACCCCCGCTTTAAACTATTCAGCGGTCCCAATAAACCTGCACCTCATCCCATGACAGACACTCCGTCACACCGCGAGGTTGGGGGGGAAATAAGGAGGGGTCAAAGACTAAACTACTGAAAAGGCCCTGGGGCTGAAGGGGTTAACAGCGGTAGCAGTAAAACTAATGGGAACTATACAGAAACAGAGGATAGCGGACACCCTGAGCAGCACGGCCATCCGGAGGGCCGTCATGTGACCCAACTCTGTAGCAGGTCACCGCCATGGCAAGGCTGGAGGGGGAGACGCCTTCACCAGCTGGACCCTTCATCCGCCCGGCCGCAGCGACCAGTAATACTTCAGGGGGCGGCAGAGACAACAGGGATACAGTCCTCACAGCCAATAATTATAGTCATGGGGGCGGAGCCATCAGAGACAGCAACAACCAAAGTACACCACAACGGGGCGCTAAGGAGCAACCCCCCAGCTCATCATCACCTACCTGCAGGAACGTCCTCCTCCACCTCACTCTTCCACGGGTGATCGCCCCTCATCCTCTCTTCTTCTACCTCCACTTTAATATCATCTTCACCCTGATGTGTCATATGGAAGAATTCAGTACAATATGGCAGAGCGGCGGGAAATCTAACCAACCGCCAAAATGTATGTATGCAGGAGGAGAGAGCTCCACCCCCTATATAGGGCAGGATCAGAGACCTCCACCACCTATACAGAACAGGATCAAAGCTCCACCCCCTTTATAGAGAAGGACCATAACTCCACCCCCTACATAGAGCAGGTCCAGATAGCTCCACCCCCTACATAGAGCAGGACCACACAGCTCCACCCCCTAAATAGAGCAGGGCCACATAGCTCCACCCCCTACATAGAGCAGGACCACACAGCTCCACCCCCTATATAGAGCAGGACCAGAGAGCTCCACCCCCTATATAGAGCAGGACCAGAGCTCCAACCTCTATATACAGCAGGTGGAAAGAGCTCTACCCCTATATAAACGAATGAGCTCCACCCCCTATAAAGAGCAGGAGCAGAGAGCTCCACCACTATGTAGAGCAGAACCAGAGCTCCACCCTTTATATAGAGCAGGACCAGAGAGCTCCACCCCCTACATAGAGCAGCACCAGAGCTCCATCCCCTATATAGAGTAGGAGCACAGAGTCCGCCCTCTACATAGAGAAAGACCAGAGATTTCCCCCCTATAGAAAGCAAGAGGAAAGATCTCCAACCTCTATATAGAGCAGAACCAAAGCTCCACCCTCTATATAGAGCAGGACCAGAGAACTCCCCCCGACTATATAGAGCAGGACTAGAGAGCTCAACCCCCTATATAGAGCTGGACCAGAGAGCTCCACCCCTATATAGAGCAGGACCAGAGAGTCCCACCCCCTATATAGAACAGAACCAGAGCTCCACCCTTTATATAGAGCAGGACCAGAGCTCCACCCACTATATAGAGTAGGAGCACAGAGTCCGCCCTCTATATAGAGAAAGACCAGAGAGCTCCACCCCTATAGAAAGCAAAAGGAAAGAGCTCCAACCCCTATATAGAGCAGAAACAAAGCTCCACCCTCTATATAGAGCAGGACCAGAGAACTCCCCCCCCCCTATATAGAGCAGGACCAGAGAGCTCCACCCCCTATATAGAGCAGGACCAGGGAGCTTCACACCCTATATAGAACAGAACCAGAGCTCTACCCTTTATACAGACCAGGACCAGAGAACTCCTCCCCCTACATAGAGCAGGACCAGAGCTCCACCCCCTATATAGAGTAGGAGCACAGAGTCCGCCCTCTATATAAAGAAGAACCAGAAAGCTCCACTGCTTATAGAGAGCAGGAGGAAAGAGCTCCACCCCCTACACAGAGCAGGGGCAGAGAGCTCCTACCCCTATATAGAGCAGAATCAGACCGACACCCTCTATATAGAGCAGAACCAGAGAACTCCTCCTCCTATATAGAGCAGGACCAGAGAGCTCCTCCTCCTATATAGAGCAGGACCAGAGAGCTCCACCCCCTATATAGAGCAGAACCAGAGAGCTCCACCCCCTATATAGAGCAGGACCAGAGAGCTCCACCCACTATATAGAGCAGGACCAGAGAGCTCCACCCCCTATATAGAGCAGGACCAGAGAGTTTCACCCCCTATACAGAGCAGGACCAGAGAGCTCCTCCTCCTATACAGAGCAGGACCAGAAAGCTCAACATCCGATATAAAATCAGGACCAGAGAGCTCCACCCCCTATATAAAGTGGGAACACAGAGCTTGACCCCGTTGTGGGGGGTTAATTCAGGTTTATGCCTTTAAATAGAGAATGATAAGTATATTTCACAGAATACTTATGTGTTTATAATTTGCGTTTTCTTCTGCTAAAGGTTCAAGCTTATAGGTGTAAGGGCCGACGCTTTAATAATAGACTACAGAGACTCCATTTTGTAGCTCTTCACAAACTGCTATAATACACATATATATATATATCTGTGTGGTTTTCAACTTTCACCTAGAAAGATGTTCGATCCCAATTATAACGACCCACCTGGAATATTAATTGGATAACACTGGGTTACGTCCTGTTCTGGACACTCACTAACAAGCCCACAGGAATGTACCTCCCTACACAGAGGGGGACATACTGATAAGAGGACGAGATGTTGTAAATCAATGTATGTGCTTGTTAATTTTAATTGTATCTGGCATAAAGCCACTTGCTTCGGAAGAACTGTATAAAGATTGAGTACATTGAACATTAAACAGGCATTTCTTGGGTTGACACATACGGTGTGGAGTCCATAGAATCCTCAAGAGTATACTCTTATGATTTAAGATTAATTCGGAAGCAGACAGCATCAGCTGGAAGGTCTGTTTGACCCCTAACACCGTATATACAGCAGGTGGGAAAAAAACTCCACCCCCTATATAGAGCAGGACCAGAGAGCTCCAACCTCTGTATACAGCAGGTGGAAAGAGGTCTACCCCTATATAGACGAATGAGCTCCACCCCCTATATAGAGCAGAACCAGAGCTCCACGCTTTATATAGAACAGGACCAGAGAGCTCCACCCACTATTAAGAGCATGACCAGAGTTCCAAGCCCTACATAGAGCAGTACCAGAGCTCCACCCCCTATATAGAGTAGGAGCACAGAGTCCGCCCTCTATAAAGAGAAAGACCAGAGAGCTTCACCCCCTATAGAGAGCAGGATTAAAGAGCTCCAACCCCTATTTAGAGCAGAGCCAAAGCTCCACCCTCTATATAGAGCGGGACCAGAGAACTCCACCCCCTATATATAGAGCAGGACCAGAGAGTTCCGCCCCCTATATAGAGTCAGACCAGAGAGTTCCACCCCCTATATAGAGCAGAACCAGAGCTCCACCCCATATATAGAGCAGAACCAGAGCTCCACCCCATATATAGAGCAGAACCAGAGCTCCACCCACTACATAGAGCAGTACCAGAGCTCCACCCCCTATATAGAGTAGAAGCACAGAGTCCGCCCTCTATACAGAGTAGGACCAGAGAGCTCCATCCCCTATAGAGGGCAGGAAGCAAGAGCTCCACCCCCTACATGGAACAGGAGCAGAGACCTCCACCCCCTAAATAGAGCAGAACCAGAGTTCCACCCCCTTTATAGAGCAGGACCACAGAGCTCGCCCCCCCTATATAGAGCAGGACTACAAAGCTCCACCTCCACATATAGAACAGGACCAGAGCTCCACCCCTTATATAGAGCAGGACCAGAGAGCTCCACCCTCTATAAAGATCGGGGCAAGAAAGCTCCACCCCCTTTATAGAGCAGGACAATAGAGCTTCATCCCCTATATAGAGCAGGGACAGTGAGCTCCACCCCCTTTATAGAGCTGTACAATAGCTCCACCCCCTATATAGAGCAGGTGCAGAGAGCTCCACCTCCTATATAGAGCAGGACCATAGTTCCACCCACTAGATACAGTAGGACCACATAGCTCCACCCCTATATAGATGTACTACAGGGCTCAGCAGCATCTACCTTCAGGTTCTCAGGGACATCTTCCTCTGGATGGTCTTGGGAAAATGGAGGACGGGGACATCTCTCTGGTGGGTTTGTCCTCCCGACTCCATCTGTGGAGACACACAGTGATGGGAGAACGTAGGTGACCTCATACCTCCGTCTCCTACCTGGTCACCCCGCCTCCAGCATGGCGGCCGCGTACACATCCCGCCGGCCCTCTACATACTCCCACTCCTCTTACCTGGTGACCCCGCCTCCAGCATGGCGGCCGCGTACACATCCCTCTACATACTCCCCCTCCTTACCTGGTGACCCCGCCTCTGGTATGGCGGCCGCGTACACATCCCTCTACATACTCCCCCTCCTCTTACCTGGTGACCCCGCCTCCAGCATGGCGGCCCCGTACACATCCCTCTACATCCTCCCACTCCTCTTACCTGGTGACCCCGCCTCCAGCATGGCGGCCGTGTACACATCCATCTACATACTCCCACTCCTCTTACCTGGTGACCCCGCCTCCAGCATGGCGGCTGCGTACACATCCCTCTACATCCTCCCACTCCTCTTACCTGGTGACCCCGCCTCGAGCATGGCGGCCGTGTACACATCCCTCTAAATACTCCCACTCCTCTTACCTGGTGACCCCGCCTCCAGCATGGCGGCCCCGTACACATCCATCTACATCCTCCCACTCCTCTTACCTGGTGACCCCGCCTCCAGCATGGCGGCCCCGTACACATCCCTCTACATCCTCCCACTCCTCTTACCTGGTGACCCCGCCTCCATCATGACGGCCACGTACACATCCCTCTACATCCTCCCACTCCTCTTACCTGGTGACCCCGCCTCCAGCATGGCGGCCGCGTACACATCCCGCCGGCCCTCTACATACTCCCACCCCTCTTACCTGGTGACCCCGCCTCCAGCATGGCGGCCGCGTACACATCCCTCTACATACTCCCACTCCTCTTACCTGGTGACCCCGCCTCCAGCATGGCAGCCGCGTACACATCCCGCCGGCCCTCTACATACTCCCACTCCTCTTACCTCGTGACCCCGCCTCCAGCATGGCGGCCGCGTACACATCCCGCCGGCCCTCTACATCCCCCCACTCCTCTTACCTGGTGACCCCGCCTCCAGCATGGCGGCCACGTACACATCCCGCCGGCCCTCTACATACTCCCACTCCTCTTACCTGGTGACCCCGCCTCCAGCATGGCGGCCGCGTACACATCCCTCTACATACTCCCACCCCCCTTACCTGGTGACCCCGCCTCCAGCATGGCGGCCGCGTACACATCCCGCCGGCCCTCTACATACTCCCACTCCTCTTACCTGGTGACCCCGCCTCCAGCATGGCGGCCGCGTACACATCCCGCCGGCCCTCTACATACTCCCACTCCTCTTACCTGGTGACCCCGCCTCCAGCATGGCGGCCGCGTACACATCCCTCTACATACTCCCACCCCCCTTACCTGGTGACCCCGCCTCCAGCATGGCGGCCGCGTACACATCCCGCCGGCCCTCTACATACTCCCACTCCTCTTACCTGGTGACCCCGCCTCCAGCATGACGGCACCGTACACATCCCTCTACATACTCCCACTCCTCTTACCTGCTGGCCCCGCCTCCAGCATGGCGGCCGCGTACACATCCCGCCGGCCCTCTACATACTCCCACTCCTCTTACCTGGTGACCCCGCCTCCAGCATGGCGGCCGCGTACACATCCCGCCGGCCCTCTACATCCCCCCACCCCTCTTACCTGGTGGCCCCGCCTCCAGCATGGCGGCCGCGTACACATCCCTCTACATACTCCCACCCCCCTTACCTGGTGACCCCGCCTCCAGCATGGCGGCCGCGTACACATCCCGCCGGCCCTCTACATACTCCCACTCCTCTTACCTGGTGACCCCGCCTCCAGCATGACGGCACCGTACACATCCCTCTACATACTCCCACTCCTCTTACCTGCTGGCCCCGCCTCCAGCATGGCGGCCGCGTACACATCCCGCCGGCCCTCTACATACTCCCACTCCTCTTACCTGGTGACCCCGCCTCCAGCATGGCGGCCGCGTACACATCCCGCCGGCCCTCTACATCCCCCCACCCCTCTTACCTGGTGGCCCCGCCTCCAGCATGGCGGCCGCGTACACATCCCGCCGGCCCTCTACATACTCCCACCCCTCTTACCTGGTGACCCCGCCTCCAGCATGGCGGCCGCGTACACATCCCGCCGGCCCTCTACATACTCCCACTCCTCCATGGAGAAATAGACGGCCACATCCTGACACCTTATAGGAACCTGACAACACAATATCCAGTCATCAGCCAGAGCCCCCCGCTAGAATGTCCCCCCACATTCCCCGCAGTCACCTCTCCTGTCAGCAGCTCCGTCATCTTGTTGGTGAGTTCTAGAAGCTTCTGGATCAGGGAGTGAGGATGGATGATGGGAGTCGCTGTCTTCTTCACTGCTGTGTACTCCTGTGGATGGAGGGAGACGCTCAGGGATGGCACAAATACAAGACAGATGGGAGGAATGGAGGGAAGTTCACCTCTCCGGTCAGCAGGTAGATGATCTCCCAGGTGACGGCTAATATCCTTCCGCTCATCTCCGTGCCGTCCATCGGGGCCTGAGGGGAGAGAGGTCACATGGTACCGGCTGATAACAGAGAGCGCAACCCCTGTACTGCTGTATATATATCCTCTGATACCGGCTGATAACAGAGAGCGCAACCCCTGTACTGCTGTATATATATATATATCCTCGGATACTGGCTGATAACAGAGAGTACAACCCCTGTACTGCTGTATATATATACACTACCGTTCAAACGTTTGGGATCACATTGAAATGTCCTTATTTTTGAAGGAAAAGCACTGTACTTTTCAATGAAGATAACTGTAAACTAGTCCTAACTGTAAACAAATGCACTCTATACATTGCTAATGAGGTAAATGACTATTCTAGCTGCAAATGCCTGGTTTTTTGTGCAAAATCTACAAAGGTGAATAGAGGCCCATTTCCAGCAACTATCACTCCAGTGTTCTAATGGTACAATGTGTTTGCTCATTGGCTCAGAAGGCTAATTGATGATTAGAAAACCCTTGTGCAATCATGTTCACACATCTGAAAACAGTCTAGCTCGTTACAGAAGCTACAAAACTGACCTTCCTGTGAGCAGATTGAGTTTCTGGAGCATCACATTTGTGGGGTCAATTAAACGCTCAAAATGGCCAGAAAAAGAGAACTTTCATCTGAAACTCGACAGTCTATTCTTGTTCTTAGAAATGAAGGCTATTCCATGCGAGAAATTGCTAAGAAATTGAAGATTTCCTCCAACGGTGTGTACTACTCCCTTCAGAGGACAGCACAAACAGGCTCTAACCAGAGTAGAAAAAGAAGTGGGAGGCCGCGCTGCACAACTAAGCAAGAAGATAAGCACATTAGAGTCTCTAGTTTGAGAAACAGACGCCTCACAGGTACCCAACTGGCATCTTCATTAAATAGTACCCGCAAAACACCAGTGTCAACATCTACAGTGAAGAGGCGGCTGCGGGATTTTGGGCTTCAGGGCAGAGTGGCAAAGAAAAAGCCATATCTGAGACTGGCCAATAAAAGAAAAAGATTAAGATGGGCAAAAGAACACAGACATTGGACAGAGGAAGACTGGAAAAAAGTGTTGTGGACGGATGAATCCAAGTTTGAGGTGTTTGGATCACAAAGAAGAACGTTTGTGAGACGCAGAACAAATGAAAAGATGCTGGAAGAATGCCTGACGCCATCTGTTAAGCATGGTGGAGGTAATGTGATGCTCTGGGGTTGCTTTGGTGCTGGTAAGGTGGGTAAAAGGGATTCTGAAGAAGGAAGGCTATCACTCCATTTTGCAACGCCATGCCATACCCAGTGGACAGCGCTTGATTGGAACCAATTTCATCCTACAACAGGACAATGACCCTAAACACACCTCCAAATTGTGCAAGAACTATTTACAGCAGAAGCAGGCAGCTGGTATTCTATCGGTAATGGAGTGGCCAGCGCAGTCACCAGATCTGAACCCCATTGAGCTGTTGTGGGAGCAGCTTGACCGTATGGTACGCCAGAAGTGCCCATCCAACCAATCCAACTTGTGGGAGATGCTTCTAGAAGCGTGGGGTGCAATTTCACAATCTTACCTCAACACATTAACAGCTAGAATGCCAAAGGTGTGCAATGCTGGAATTGCTGCAAAAGGAGGATTCTTTGACGAAAGCAAAGTTTGATGTAAAAACAATGTTATTTCACATACAAATCATTATTTCTAACCTTGTCAATGTCTTGGCTCTATTGTCTATTCATTTCACAACGCATGGTGGTGAATAAGTGTGACTTTTCATGGAAAACACAAAATTGTTTGGGTGACCCCAAACTTTTGAACGGTAGTGTATATCCTCTGATACTGGATGATAACAGAGAGTACAATCCCTGTACTGCTGTATATGTATCCTCTGATACCGGCTGATAACAGAGAGTACAACCCCTGTACTGCTGTATATATATATATATCCTCTGATACCAGATGATAACAGAGAGTACAACCCCTGTACTGCTGTATATATATATCCTCTGATACCGGCTGATAACAGAGAGTGCAACCCAGATGTGTGTGTATATATATATATCATCTGATACCGGCTGATAACAGAGAGCGCAACCCCTGTACTGCTGTATATACCCTGTTTCCCCCCAAATAAGACGCGTCTTATATTAATTTTTGCTCCCAAATATGCGCTACGTCTTATTTTGCCGCTGCCACAGAAACGGAATAGCGTGCGACCAGGTCGCTTCAAAACAAGCAGCTGAGTGCCGTGGGTTCTGAAGCAGCGCTTTCCCGGCGGAAATCTTGCTGTTTATCGCTGTGGCCAAACTGTGGAAATACGCTCTGTGAGAACCAGCCTGAAGAATCCCACAGGGCGCCTGACTCACACAGAGCTGTAAAGTAACGCACCTGGCTGCAGACAGAAGGTCCTGGACCACTTGTAAGCAGGGATGGTATTGCAGCTACCGGCCACCAGGGGGAGCTCATCACAGCAGACATGTACAGCAGGAACAGAACATACAGTGTGGACTTCTCCAGCCAGCAGGGGGAGCTCACAGCAGCACACTCGTACAGCACAGCAGGGACAGGATAACAGCAGACTGTCTGCAGATCTACCTGTACATCTGGAGGTAGGAGACAACGGCGATGGCAGCAGGGGACGGGCCTCTTGACTGGCCTGCACACTTTACTATGCCTTTCTATCAGGGGGTGCCTTATTTTCAGGGAAACACGGTATAATATATATATATATATATATATATATATATATCCTCTGATACCGGCTGATAACAGAGAGCGCAACCCCCATGTCAGCTTACTGTACTGCTGTATATATATATCCTCTGATACCAGCTGATAACAGAGAGCACAACCCTGATGTCAGCTTACTGTACTGCTGTATATATATATATATATATCCTCGGATACCGGCTGATAACAGAGAGCGCAACCCCCATGTCAGCTTACTGTACTGCTGTATATATATATCCTCTGATACCGGCTGATAACAGAGAGCGCAACCCCCATGTCAGCTTACTGTACTGCTGTATATATATATCCTCTGATACCAGCTGATAACAGAGAGCACAACCCTGATGTCAGCTTACTGTACTGCTGTATATATATATATATCCTCTGATACCGGCTGATAACAGAGAGCGCAACCCCCATGTCAGCTTACTGTACTGCTGTATATATATATATATATCCTCTGATACCGGCTGATAACAGAGAGCGCAACCCCCATGTCAGCTTACTGTACTGCTGTATATATATATATATCCTCTGATACCGGCTGATAACAGAGAGCGCAACCCCCATGTCAGCTTACTGTACTGCTGTATATATATATATATCCTCTGATACCGGCTGATAACAGAGAGCGCAACCCCCATGTCAGCTTACTGTACTGCTGTATATATATATATATATATCCTCTGATACCGGCTGATAACAGAGAGCGCAACCCCCATGTCAGCTTACTGTACTGCTGTATATATATATATATCCTCTGATACCGGCTGATAACAGAGAGCGCAACCCCCATGTCAGCTTACTGTACTGCTGTATATATATATCCTCTGATACCAGCTGATAACAGAGAGCGCAACCCTGATGTCACCTTACTGTACTGCTGTATATATATATATATCCTCTGATACCGCCTGATAACAGAGAGCGCAACCCCCATGTCAGCTTACTGTACTGCTGTGTATATATATATCCTCTGATACCGGCTGATAACAGAGAGCACAACCCTGATGTCAGCTTACTGTACTGCTGTATATATATATCCTCTGATACCAGCTGATAACAGAGAGCGCAACCCTGATGTCACCTTACTGTACTGCTGTATATATATATATATCCTCTGATACCGGCTGATAACAGAGAGCGCAACCCAGATGTCAGCTTACTGTACTGCTGTGTATATATATATCCTCTGATACCGGCTGATAACAGAGAGCACAACCCTGATGTCAGCTTACTGTACTGCTGTATATATATATCCTCTGATACCGGCTGATAACAGAGAGTGCAACCCTCGTGTCAGCTTACTGTACTGCTGTGTATATATAAATCCTCTGCTACCGGCTGATAACAGAGAGCGCAACCCTCGTGTCAGCTTACCGTACTGCTGTATATATATATATCCTCTGATACCGGCTGATAACAGAGAGCAACCCCCATGTCAGCTTACTGTGCTACTGTGTATATATCCTATGATACCGGCTGATAACAGAGAGCGCAAACCCCATGTCAGCTTACCGTACTGCTGTATATATATATTTCCTTTCATGCCGGCTGATAACAGAGAGAATAACCTGATGTCAGCTTACTATACTGCTGTGGATATATATATCCTCTGCTAATATCCTAATACTGAGGATATATATATCCTCTGCTACCGGCTGATAAAAGAGAGAACAACCACCAATTTTAGCTTACCCTACAGCTGTATACATATACCGGCTGATAACAGAGAGAACAACCCCGATGTCAGCCTACTGTAATGCTGTATATACACATCGGCTGATAACAGGGAGAACAACCCCCAAGTCAGCTTACCATACTGCTGTATATATATCCTCGGATACCGGCTGATAACAGAGGGAACAGCACACAAACTTCTGCTCCGTAAACGTTGTAAGAGCTGAAGGACCTGTGATGATGTCACTATCATGTGACCAGCGGGCGGCGCTCGAAAGTAAAGAGAAGTGATGAAGGACCTGTGATGACATCACAGCACGTGCTGATGGGCGGGGCTTAGCAGGGGGGAGGAGATCCATGAGTGAAGATGTCACTAATTAATATCAGCTGAATGCTGGGAGTTGTAGTCCCCTCTCACACCTCCTCCTGTCTGGATGCTGAGGTCGCTCTCCTGTCATAGTGGGGGGCTTCTCCCCCTGTGTGTATATACTGAGGAGAATCTACCTCACCTCTATGTGTATATACTGAGGAGAATCTACCTCCCCTCTGTGTATATACTGAGGAGAATCTACCTCCCCTCTGTGTGTATATACTGAGGAGAATCTACCTCACCTCTGTGTGTATATACTGAGGAGAATCTACCTCCCCTCTATGTGTATATACTGAGGAGAATCTACCTCACCTCTGTGTGTATATACTGAGGAGAATCTACCTCACCTCTATGTGTATATACTGAGGAGAATCTACCTCACCTCTGTGTGTATATACTGAGGAGAATCTACCTCACCTCTGTGTGTATATACTGAGGAGAATCTACCTCCCCTCTATGTGTATATACTGAGGAGAATCTACCTCACCACTATGTGTATATACTGAGGAGAATCTACCTCACCTCTGTGTGTATATACTGAGGAGAATCTACCTCACCTCTGTGTGTATATACTGAGGAGAATCTACCTCACCTCTATGTGTATATACTGAGGAGAATCTACCTCACCTCTATGTGTATATACTGAGGAGAATCTACCTCACCTCTGTGTGTATATACTGAGGAGAATCTACCTCCCCTCTATGTGTATATACTGAGGAGAATCTACCTCACCTCTGTGTGTATATACTGAGGAGAATCTACCTCACCTCTATGTGTATATACTGAGGAGAATCTACCTCACCTCTGTGTGTATATACTGAGGGGAATCTACCTCACCTCTATGTGTATATACTGAGGATAATCTACCTCCCCTCTATGTGTATATACTGAGGAGAATCTGCCTCACCTCTGTGTGTATATACTGAGGAGAATCTACCTCACCTCTGTGTGTATATACTGAGGAGAATCTACCTCACCTCTGTGTATATACTGAGGAGAATCTACCTCACATCTATGTGTATATACTGAGGAGAATCTACCTCACCTCTGTGTGTATATACTGAGGAGAATCTGCCTCACCTCTGTGTGTATATACTGAGGAGAATCTACCTCACCTCTATGTGTATATACTGAGGAGAATCTACCTCCCCTCTATGTGTATATACTGAAGAGAATCTACCTCCCCTCTATGTGTATATACTGAGGAGAATCTACCTCAGCTCTATGTGTATATACTGAGGAGAATCTACCTCACCTCTGTGTGTATATACTGAGGAGAATCTACCTCCCCTCTATGTGTATATACTGAGGAGAATCTACCTCACCTCTGTGTGTATATACTGAGGAGAATCTACCTCACCTCTGTGTATATACTGAGGAGAATCTACCTCACATCTATGTGTATATACTGAGGAGAATCTACCTCACCTCTATGTGTATATACTGAGGAGAATCTACCTCCCCTCTATGTGTATATACTGAGGAGAATCTACCTCCCCTCTATGTGTATATACTGAGGGGAATCTACCTCCCCTCTATGTGTATATACTGAGGAGAATCTACCTCCCCTCTATGTGTATATACTGAGGAGAATCTACCTCCCCTCTATGTGTATGTACTGAGGAGAATCTACCTCCCCTCTATGTGTATATACTGAGGAGAATCTACCTCACATCTATGTGTATATACTGAGGAGAATCTACCTCACCTCTATGTGTATATACTGAGGAGAGTCTACCTCACCTCTATGTGTATATACTGAGGAGAATCTACCTCACCTCTATATGTATATACTGAGGAGAATCTACCTCACCTCTATGTGTATATACTGAGGAGAATCTACCTCACCTCTATGTGTATATATTGAGGAGAATCTACCTCACCGCTATGTGTATATACTGAGGAGAATCTACCTCACCTCTATGTGTATATACTGATGAGAATCTACCTCCCCTCTATGTGTATATACTGAGGAGAATCTACCTCACCTCTATGTGTATATACTAAGGAGAATCTACCTCACCTCTGTGTATATACTGAGGAGAATCTACCTCACCTCTATGTGTATATACTGAGGAGAATCTACCTCACATCTATGTGTATATACTGAGGAGAATCTACCTCACCCCTGTGTGTATATACTGAGGAGAATCTGCCTCACCTCTGTGTGTATATACTGAGGAGAATCTACCTCACATCTATGTGTATATACTGAGGAGAATCTACCTCACCTCTATGTGTATATACTGAGGAGAATCTACCTCACCTCTATATGTATATACTGAGGAGAATCTACCTCACCTCTATGTGTATATACTGAGGAGAATCCACCTCCCCTCTGTGTGTATATACTGAGGAGAATCTACCTCACCGCTATGTGTATATACTGAGGAGAATCTACCCGACCTCTATGTGTATATACTGAGGAGAATCTACCTCACCTCTGTGTGTATATACTGAGGAGAATCTACCTCCCCTCTGTGTATATACTGAGGAGAATCTACCTCACCTCTGTGTGTATATACTGAGGGGAATCTACCTCACCTCTATGTGTATATACTGAGGGGAATCTACCTCACCTCTGTGTGTATATACTGAGGAGAATCTACCTCCCCTCTGTGTATATACTGAGGAGAATCTACCTCACCTCTGTGTGTATATACTGTGGAGAAGCTACCTCCCCTCTATGTGTATATACTGAGGAGAATCTACCTCCCCTCTATGTGTATATATACTGAGGAGTATCTACCTCCCCTCTATGTGTATATACTGAGGAGAATCTACCTCACCTCTGTGTGTATATACTGTGGAGAAGCTACCTCACGTCTATGTGTATATACTGAGGAGAATCTACCTCCCCTCTATGTGTATATACTGAGGAGTATCTACCTCCCCTCTATGTGTATATACTGAGCAGTATCTACCTCCCCTCTATGTGTATATACTGAGAAGAATCTACCTCCCCTCTATGTGTATATACTGAGGGGAATCTACCTCACCTCTGTGTGTATATACTGAGGAGAATCTACCTCCCCTCTGTGTATATACTGAGGAGAATCTACCTCCCCTCTGTGTGTATATACTGTGGAGAAGCTACCTCCCCTCTATGTGTATATACTGAGGAGAATCTACCTCCCCTCTATGTGTATATACTGAGGAGAATCTACCTGCCCTCTATGTGTATATACTGAGGAGAATCTACCTCACCTCTATGTGTATATACTGAGGAGAATCTACCTCACCTCTATGTGTATATACTGAGGAGAATCTACCTCACCTCTATGTGTATATACTGAGGAGAATCTACCTCACCTCTGTGTGTATATACTGTGGAGAAGCTACCTCCCCTCTATGTGTATATACTGAGGAGAATCTACCTCCCCTCTATGTGTATATACTGAGTAGAATCTACCTGCCCTCTATGTGTATATACTGAGGAGAATCTACCTCCCCTCTATCTGTATATACTGAGGAGAATCTACCTGCCCTCTATGTGTATATACTGAGGAGAATCTACCTCACCTCTATGTGTATATACTGAGGAGAATCTACCTCACCTCTGTGTGTATATACTGAGGAGAATCTACCTCAACCCTGTGTGAATATACTGAGGAGAATCTACCTCCCCTCTATGTGTATATACTGAGGAGAATCTACCTCCCCTCTATGTGTATATACTGAGGAGAATCTACCTCCCCTCTATGTGTATATACTGAGGAGAATCTACCTCACCTCTATGTGTATATACTGAGGAGAATCTACCTCTCCTCTATGTGTATATACTGAGGAGAATGTACCTCACCTCTATGTGTATATTCTGAGGAGTATCTACCTCCCCTCTGTGTGTATATATACTGAGGAGAATCTACCTCACCTCTATGTGTATATACAGAGGAGAATCTACCTCCCCTCTCTATGTATATACTGAGGGGAATCTACCCCCTCTCTATGTATATACTGAGGGGAATCTACCTCCTCCCTGTGTGTATATACTGAGGAGAATCTACCTCACCTCTATGTGTATATACTGAGGAGAATCTACCTCAGCTCTATGTGTATATACTGAGGAGAACCTACCTCCCCTCTATGTGTATATACTGAGGAGAATCTATCTCACCGCTATGTGTATATACTGAGGAGAATCTACCTCACCTCTATGTGTATATACTGAGGAGAATCTACCTCCCCTCTATGTGTATATACTGAGGAGAATCTACCTCCCCTCTATGTGTATATACTGAGGAGAATCTACCTCACCTCTATGTGTATATACTGAGGAGAATCTACCTCACCTCTATATGTATATATACTAAGGAGAATCTACCTCCCCTCTATGTGTATATACTGAGGAGAATCTACCTCCCCTCTATGTGTATATACTGAGGAGAATCTACCTCCCCTCTATGTGTATATACTGAGCAGAATCTACCTCACCGCTATGTGTATATACTGAGGAGAATCTACCTCACCTCTATGTGTATATACTGAGGAGAATCTACCTCCCTTCTATCTGTATATACCGAGGAGAATCTACCTCACCTCTATGTGTATATACTGAGGAGAATCTACCTCACCTCTATATGTATATATACTAAGGAGAATCTACCTCCCCTCTATGTGTATATACTGAGGAGCATCTACCTCCCCTCTATGTGTATATACTGAGGAGAATCTACCTCCCCTCTATGTGTATATACTGAGCAGAACCTACCTCCCCTCTATGTGTATATATTGAGCAGAATCTACCTCACCGCTATGTGTATATACTGAGGAGAATCTACCTCACCTCTATGTGTATATACTGAGGAGAATCTACCTCCCTTCTATCTGTATATACTGAGGAGAATCTACCTCACCTCTATATGTATATATACTAAGGAGAATCTACCTCCCCTCTATGTGTATATACTGAGGAGAATCTACCTCCCCTCTATGTGTATATACTGAGGAGAATCTACCTCCCCTCTATGTGTATATACTGAGCAGAACCTACCTCCCCTCTATGTGTATATATTGAGCAGAATCTACCTCACCGCTATGTGTATATACTGAGGAGAATCTACCTCCCCTCTATGTGTATATACTGAGCAGAACCTACCTCCCCTCTATGTGTATATATTGAGCAGAATCTACCTCACCGCTATGTGTATATACTGAGGAGAATCTACCTCACCTCTATGTGTATATACTGAGGAGAATCTACCTCCCTTCTATCTGTATATACTGAGGAGAATCTACCTCCCCTCTATGTGTATATACTGAGGAGAATCTACCTCACCTCTATATGTATATATACTAAGGAGAATCTACCTCCCCTCTATGTGTATATACTGAGGAGAATCTACCTCCCCTCTATGTGTATATACTGAGAAGAATCTACCTCACCTCTATGTGTATATACTGAGGAGAATCTACCTCACCTCTATGTGTATATACTGAGGAGAGTCTACCTCACCTCTATGTGTATATACTGAGGAGAATCTACCTCCCCTCTATGTGTATATACTGAGGAGAATCTACCTCCCCTCTATGTGTATATGCTGAGGAGAATCTACCTCCCCTCTATGTGTATATACTGAGGAGAATCTACCTCACCTCTATGTGTATATACTGAGGAGAATCTACCTCACCTCTATGTGTATATACTGCGGAGAATCTACCTCACCTCTATGTGTATATACTGAGGAGAATCTACCTCACCTCTATGTGTATATACTGAGGAGAATCTACCTCCTCTGTATGTGTATATACTGAGGAGAATCTACCTCACCTCTATGTGTATATACTGAGAAGAATCTACCTCATCTCTATGTGTATATACTGAGGAGAATCTACCTCACCTCTATGTGTATATACTGAGGAGAATCTACCTCACCTCTATGTGTATATACTGAGGAGAATCTACCTCCCCCCCTATGTGTATATACTGAGGAGAATCTACCTCACCTCTATGTGTATATACTGAGCAGAACCTACCTCCCCTCTATGTGTATATATTGAGCAGAATCTACCTCACCGCTATGTGTATATACTGAGGAGAATCTACCTCACCTCTATGTGTATATACTGAGGAGAATCTACCTCCCTTCTATCTGTATATACTGAGGAGAATCTACCTCACCTCTATGTGTATATACTGAGGAGAATCTACCTCACCTCTATATGTATATATACTAAGGAGAATCTACCTCCCCTCTATGTGTATATACTGAGGAGAATCTACCTCCCCTCTATGTGTATATACTGAGAAGAATCTACCTCACCTCTATGTGTATATACTGAGGAGAATCTACCTAACCTCTATGTGTATATACTGAGGAGAGTCTACCTCACCTCTATGTGTATATACTGAGGAGAATCTACCTCCCCTCTATGTGTATATACTGAGGAGAATCTACCTCCCCTCTATGTGTATATGCTGAGGAGAATCTACCTCCCCTCTATGTGTATATACTGAGGAGAATCTACCTCACCTCTATGTGTATATACTGCGGAGAATCTACCTCACCTCTATGTGTATATACTGAGGAGAATCTACCTCACCTCTATGTGTATATACTGAGGAGAATCTACCTCACCTCTGTGTGTATATACTGTGGAGAATCTACCTCCTCTCTATGTGTATATACTGAGGAGAATCTACCTCACCTCTATGTGTATATACTGAGAAGAATCTACCTCATCTCTATGTGTATATACTGAGGGGAATCTACCTCCCCTCTATGTGTATATACTGAGGAGAATCTACCTCCCCTCTATGTGTATATACTGAGGAGAATCTACCTCCCCTCTATGTGTATATACTGAGGAGAATCTACCTCACCTCTATGTGTATATACTGAGGAGAATCTACCTCACCTCTATGTGTATATACTGAGGAGAATCTACCTCCCCTCTGTGTGTATATACTGAGGAGAATCTACCTCACCTCTATGTGTATATACTGAGGAGAATCTACCTCCCCTCTGTGTGTATATACTGAGGAGAATCTGCCTCCCCTCTATGTGTATATACTGAGGAGAATCTACCTCCCCTCTATGTGTATATACTGAGGAGAATCTACCTCACCTCTATGTGTATATACTGAGGAGAATCTACCTCCCCTCCATGTGTATATACTGAGGAGAATCTACCTCACCTCTATGTATTTATACTGAGGGGAATCTACCTCACCTCTATGTGTATATACTGAGGAGAATCTACCTCCCCTCTATGTGTATATACTGAGGAGAATCTACCTCCCCTCTATGTGTATATACTGAGGAGAATCTACCTCCCCTCTATGTGTATATACTGAGGAGAATCTACCTCCCCTCTATGTGTATATACTGAGGAGAATCTACCTCACCTCTATGTGTATATACTGAGGAGAATCTACCTCCCCTCCATGTGTATATACTGAGGAGAATCTGCCTCCCCTCTATGTGTATATACTGAGGAGAATCTACCTCCCCTCTATGTGTATATACTGAGGAGAATCTACCTCACCTCTATGTGTATATACTGAGGAGAATCTACCTCCCCTCCATGTGTATATACTGAGGAGAATCTACCTCACCTCTATGTATTTATACTGAGGGGAATCTACCTCACCTCTATGTGTATATACTGAGGAGAATCTACCTCCCCTCTATGAGTATATACTGAGGGGAATCTACCTCACCTCTATGTGTATATACTGAGGAGAATCTACCTCCCCTCTATGTGTATATACTGAGGAGAATCTACCTCCCCTCTATGTGTATATACTGAGGAGAATCTACCTCCCCTCTATGTGTATATACTGAGGAGAATCTACCTCCCCTCTATGTGTATGTACTGAGGAGAATCTACCTCACCGCTATGTGTATATACTGAGGAGAATCTACCTCCCCTTTCTGTGTATATACTGAGGAGAATCTACCTCCCCTCTATGTGTATATACTGAGGAGAATCTACCTCACCTCTATGTGTATATACTGCGGAGAATCTTCCTCCCCTCTATGTGTATATATACTGCGGAGAATCTACCTCCCCTCTATGTGTATATATACTGAGGAGAATCTACCTCGCCTCTATGTGTATATACTGAGGAGAATCTGCCTCACCTCTATGTGTATATACTGAGGAGAATATACCTCACCTCTATGTGTATATACTGAGGAGAATCTACCTCACCTCTATGTGTATATATACTGAGGAGAATCTACCTCCCCTCTATGTGTATATACTGAGGAGAATCTGCCTCACCTCTATGTGTATATACTGAGGAGAATCTACCTCCCCTCTATGTGTATATACTGAGGAGAATCTACCTCCCTCTATGTGTATACACTGAGGAGAATCTACCTCCCCTCTATGTGTATATACTGAGGAGAATCTACCTCCCCTCTGTGTATATACTGAGGAGAATCTACCTCCCCTCCATGTGTATATACTGAGTAGAATCTACCTCCCCTCTATGTGTATATACTGAGGAGAATCTACCTCCCCTCTATGTGTATATACTGAGGAGAATCTATCTCCCCTCTATGTGTATATACTGAGGAGAATCTACCTCCCCTCCATGTGTATATACTGAGTAGAATCTACCTCACCTCTATGTGTATATACAGAGGAGAATCTGCCTCACCTCTATGTGTATATGCTGAGGAGAATCTACCTCCCCTCTATGTGTATATACTGAGGAGAATCTACCTCACCTCTGTGTGTATATACTGAGGAGAATCTGCCTCACCTCTGTGTGTATATACTGAGGAGAATCTACCTCATCTCTATGTGTATATACTGAGGAGAATCTACCTCCCCTCTATGTGTATATACTGAGGAGAATCTTCCTCACCGCTATGTGTATATACTGAGGAGAATCTACCTCCCCTCTCTGTGTATATACTGAGGAGAATCTACCTCCCCTCTATGTGTATATACTGAGGAGAATCTACCTCACCTCTATGTGTATATACTGCGGAGAATCTACCTCCCCTCTATGTGTATATATACTGCGGAGAATCTACCTCCCCTCTATGTGTATATATACTGAGGAGAATCTACCTCGCCTCTATGTGTATATACTGAGGAGAATCTACCTCCCCTCTATGTGTATATACTGAGGAGAATCTGCCTCACCTCTATGTGTATATACTGAGGAGAATCTGCCTCACCTCTATGTGTATATACTGAGGAGAATCTACCTCCCCTCTATGTGTATATACTGAGAAGACTCTGCCTCACCTCTATGTGTATATACTGAGGAGAATCTACCTCCCCTCTATGTGTATATATACTGAGGAGAATCTACCTCCCCTCTATGTGTATATACTGAGGAGAATCTACCTCCCCTCTGTGTGTATATACTGAGGAGAATCTACCTCCCCTCTGTGTGTATATACTGAGGAGAATCTACCTCACCTCTATGTGTATATACTGAGGAGAATCTACCTCACCTCTATGTGTATATACTGAGGAGAATCTACCTCCCCTCTATGTGTATATACTGAGGAGAATCTACCTCCCCTCTATGTGTATATACTGACGAGAATCTATCTTACCTCTATGTGTATATACTGAGGAGAATCTGCCTCACCTCTATGTGTATATACTGAGGAGAATCTACCTCCCCTCTATGTGTATATACTGAGGAGAATCTACCTCCCCTCTATGTGTATATACTGAGGAGAATCTACCTCCCCTCTATGTGTATATACTGACGAGAATCTATCTTACCTCTATGTGTATATACTGAGGAGAATCTGCCTCACCTCTATGTGTATATACTGAGGAGAATCTACCTCACCTCTGTGTGTATATACTGAGAAGAATCTACCTCACCTCTGTGTGTATATACTGAGGAGAATCTACTTCACCTCTGTGTGTATATACTGAGGAGAATCTACCTCCCCTCTATGTGTATATACTGAGGAGAATCTACCTCACCTCTATGTGAATATACTGAGGGGAATCTACCTCACCTCTGTGTGTATATACTGAGGAGAATCTACCTCACCTCTATGTGTATATACTGACGAGAATCTACCTTACCTCTATGTGTATATACTAAGGAGTATCTACCTCACCTCTGTGTGTATATACTGAGGAGAATCTACCTCACCTGTATGTGTATATACTGAGGAGAATCTACCTCACCTCTATGTGTATATACTGAGGGGAATCTACCTCACCTCTGTGTGTATATAATGAGGAGAATCTACCTCACCTCTATGTGTATATACTGAGGAGAATCTACCTCCCCTCTATGTGTATATACTGAGGAGAATCTACCTCACCTCTATGTGAATATACTGAGGGGAATCTACCTCACCTCTGTGTGTATATACTGAGGAGAATCTACCTCACCTTTATGTGTATATACTGTGGAGAATCTACCTCACCTCTATGTGTATATACTGTGGAGAATCTACCTCACCTCTGTGCGTATATACTGAGGGGAATCTACCTCACCTCTGTGTGTATATACTGAGGAGAATCTACCTCACCTCTATGTGTATATACTGACGAGAATCTACCTTACCTCTATGTGTATATACTAAGGAGAATCTACCTCACCTCTGTGTGTATATACTGAGGAGAATCTACCTCACCTGTATGTGTATATACTGAGGAGAATCTACCTCACCTCTATGTGTATATACTGAGGAGAATCTACCTCACCTCTATGTGTATATACTGACGAGAATCTACCTCATCTCTCTGTGTATATACTAAGGAGAAACTACCTCTCCTCTGTGTGTATATACTGAGGAGAATCTACCTCCCCTCTATGTGTATATACTGATGGGAATCTACCTCACCTCTATGTGTATATACCGAGGAGAATCTACCTCACCTCTATGTGTATATACTGAGGAGAATCTACCTCCCCTATGTATATATACTGATGGGAATCTACCTCACCTCTATGTGTATATACTGAGGAGAATCTACCTCCCCTCTGTGTGTATATACTGAGGAGAATCTACCTCACCTCTATGCGTATATACTGAGGAGAATCTGCCTCACCTCTATGTGTATATACTGAGGAGAATTTGCCTCACCTCTATGTGTATATACTGAGGAGAATTTGCCTCACCTCTATGTGTATATACTGAGGAGAATCTACCTCCCCTCTATGTGTATATACTGAGGAGAATCTACCTCACCTCTATGTGTATATACTGAGGAGAATCTACCTCCCCTCTGTGTGTATATACTGAGGAGAATCTGCCTCACCTCTATGAGTATATACTGAGGGGAATCTACCTCACCTCTATGTGTATATACTGAGGAGAATCTACCTCCCCTCTATGTGTATATACTGAGGAGAATCTACCTCCCCTCTATGTGTATATACTGAGGAGAATCTACCTCCCCTCTATGTGTATATACTGAGGAGAATCTACCTCCCCTCTATGTGTATATGCTGAGGAGAATCTACCTCCCCTCTGTGTGTATATACTGAGGAGAATCTGCCTCACCTCTATGAGTATATACTGAGGGGAATCTACCTCACCTCTATGTGTATATACTGAGGAGAATCTACCTCCCCTCTATGTGTATATACTGAGGAGAATCTACCTCCCCTCTATGTGTTTATACTGAGGAGAATCTACCTCCCCTCTATGTGTATTAACTGAGGAGAATCTACCTCCCCTCTATGTGTATATACTGAGGAGAATCTACCTCCCCTCTATGTGTATATACTGAGGAGAATCTACCTCACCTCTATGTGTATATACTGAGGAGAATCTACCTCCCCTCTGTGTGTATATACTGAGGAGAATCTACCTCCCCTCTATGTGTATATACTGAGGAGAATCTACCTCCCTCTATGTGTATACACTGAGGAGAATCTACCTCCCCTCTATGTGTATATACTGAGGAGAATCAACCTCCCCTCTATGTGTATATACTGAGGAGAATCTACCTCCCCTCCATGTGTATATACTGAGTAGAATCTACCTCCCCTCTATGTGTATATACTGAGGAGAATCTGCCTCACCTCTATGTGTATATGCTGAGGAGAATCTACCTCCCCTCTATGTGTATATACTGAGGAGAATCTACCTCACCTCTGTGTGTATATACTGAGGAGAATCTGCCTCACCTCTGTGTGTGTATACTGAGGAAAATCTACCTCATCTCTATGTGTATATACTGAGGAGAATCTACCACCCCTCTATGTGTATGTACTGAGGAGAATCTACCTCACCGCTATGTGTATATACTGAGGAGAATCTACCTCCCCTCTCTGTGTATATACTGAGAAGAATCTACCTCCCCTCTATGTGTATATACTGAGGAGAATCTACCTCACCTCTATGTGTATATACTGCGGAGAATCTACCTCCCCTCTATGTGTATATATACTGCGGAGAATCTACCTCCCCTCTATGTGTATATATACTGAGGAGAATCTACCTCCCCTCTATGTGTATATACTGAGGAGAATCTACCTCCCCTCTGTGTGTATATACTGAGGAGAATCTACCTCCCCTCTGTGTGTATATACTGAGGAGAATCTACCTCACCTCTATGTGTATATACTGAGGAGAATCTACCTCACCTCTATGTGTATATACTGAGGAGAATCTACCTCCCCTCTATGTGTATATACTGAGGAGAATCTACCTCCCCTCTATGTGTATATACTGACGAGAATCTATCTTACCTCTATGTGTATATACTGAGGAGAATCTGCCTCACCTCTATGTGTATATACTGAGGAGAATCTACCTCCCCTCTATGTGTATATACTGAGGAGAATCTATCTCCCCTCTATGTGTATATACTGAGGAGAATCTACCTCCCCTCTATGTGTATATACTGACGAGAATCTATCTTACCTCTATGTGTATATACTGAGGAGAATCTGCCTCACCTCTATGTGTATATACTGAGGAGAATCTACCTCACCTCTGTGTGTATATACTGAGAAGAATCTACCTCACCTCTGTGTGTATATACTGAGGAGAATCTACTTCACCTCTGTGTGTATATACTGAGGAGAATCTACCTCCCCTCTATGTGTATATACTGAGGAGAATCTACCTCACCTCTATGTGAATATACTGAGGGGAATCTACCTCACCTCTGTGTGTATATACTGAGGAGAATCTACCTCACCTCTATGTGTATATACTGAGGAGAATCTATCTCACCTCTATGTGTATATACTGACGAGAATCTACCTTACCTCTATGTGTATATACTAAGGAGTATCTACCTCACCTCTGTGTGTATATACTGAGGAGAATCTACCTCACCTGTATGTGTATATACTGAGGAGAATCTACCTCACCTCTATGTGTATATACTGAGGGGAATCTACCTCACCTCTGTGTGTATATAATGAGGAGAATCTACCTCACCTCTATGTGTATATACTGAGGAGAATCTACCTCCCCTCTATGTGTATATACTGAGGAGAATCTACCTCACCTCTATGTGAATATACTGAGGGGAATCTACCTCACCTCTGTGTGTATATACTGAGGAGAATCTACCTCACCTTTATGTGTATATACTGTGGAGAATCTACCTCACCTCTATGTGTATATACTGTGGAGAATCTACCTCACCTCTGTGCGTATATACTGAGGGGAATCTACCTCACCTCTGTGTGTATATACTGAGGAGAATCTACCTCACCTCTATGTGTATATACTGACGAGAATCTACCTTACCTCTATGTGTATATACTAAGGAGAATCTACCTCACCTGTATGTGTATATACTGAGGAGAATCTACCTCACCTCTATGTGTATATACTGAGGAGAATCTACCTCACCTCTATGTGTATATACTGACGAGAATCTACCTCATCTCTCTGTGTATATACTAAGGAGAATCTACCTCTCCTCTGTGTGTATATACTGAGGAGAATCTACCTCCCCTCTATGTGTATATACTGATGGGAATCTACCTCACCTCTATGTGTATATACCGAGGAGAATCTACCTCACCTCTATGTGTATATACTGAGGAGAATCTACCTCCCCTATGTATATATACTGATGGGAATCTACCTCACCTCTATGTGTATATACTGAGGAGAATCTACCTCCCCTCTGTGTGTATATACTGAGGAGAATCTACCTCACCTCTATGCGTATATACTGAGGAGAATCTGCCTCACCTCTATGTGTATATACTGAGGAGAATTTGCCTCACCTCTATGTGTATATACTGAGGAGAATTTGCCTCACCTCTATGTGTATATACTGAGGAGAATCTACCTCCCCTCTATGTGTATATACTGAGGAGAATCTACCTCACCTCTATGTGTATATACTGAGGAGAATCTACCTCCCCTCTGTGTGTATATACTGAGGAGAATCTGCCTCACCTCTATGAGTATATACTGAGGGGAATCTACCTCACCTCTATGTGTATATACTGAGGAGAATCTACCTCCCCTCTATGTGTATATACTGAGGAGAATCTACCTCCCCTCTATGTGTATATACTGAGGAGAATCTACCTCCCCTCTATGTGTATATACTGAGGAGAATCTACCTCCCCTCTATGTGTATATGCTGAGGAGAATCTACCTCCCCTCTGTGTGTATATACTGAGGAGAATCTGCCTCACCTCTATGAGTATATACTGAGGGGAATCTACCTCACCTCTATGTGTATATACTGAGGAGAATCTACCTCCCCTCTATGTGTATATACTGAGGAGAATCTACCTCCCCTCTATGTGTTTATACTGAGGAGAATCTACCTCCCCTCTATGTGTATTAACTGAGGAGAATCTACCTCCCCTCTATGTGTATATACTGAGGAGAATCTACCTCCCCTCTATGTGTATATACTGAGGAGAATCTACCTCACCTCTATGTGTATATACTGAGGAGAATCTACCTCCCCTCTGTGTGTATATACTGAGGAGAATCTACCTCCCCTCTATGTGTATATACTGAGGAGAATCTACCTCCCTCTATGTGTATACACTGAGGAGAATCTACCTCCCCTCTATGTGTATATACTGAGGAGAATCAACCTCCCCTCTATGTGTATATACTGAGGAGAATCTACCTCCCCTCCATGTGTATATACTGAGTAGAATCTACCTCCCCTCTATGTGTATATACTGAGGAGAATCTGCCTCACCTCTATGTGTATATGCTGAGGAGAATCTGCCTCACCTCTATGTGTATATGCTGAGGAGAATCTACCTCCCCTCTATGTGTATATACTGAGGAGAATGTACCTCACCTCTGTGTGTATATACTGAGGAGAATCTACCTCCCCTCTGTGTGTATATACTGAGGAGAATCTACCTCCCCTCTATGTGTATATACTGAGGAGAATCTACCTCACCTCTATGTGTATATACTGAGGAGAATCTACCTCCCCTCTGTGTGTATATGCTGAGGAGAATCTACCTCCCCTCTATGTGTATATACTGAGGAGAATCTACCTCACCTCTATGTGTATATACTGAGGAGAATCTACCTCACCTCTCTGTGTATATACTGAGGAGAATCTACCTCACCTCTATGTGTATATACTGAGGAGAATCTACCTCACCTCTATGTGTATATACTGAGGAGAATCTGCCTCACCTCTAGTCCGGGAGCACCTCGGAGGGAAGTTCTAGTGCGCTGAGAAATCTTGGGAGATCTCCCAAACCTCTGAAGCTTGCTTGTCTTCCATTCTTCCTGGCAATGAGTTGAAATGGAAAGCTCCATCGGTGGGGAATGTCTCTGTCTTGAAGTAATAGAAGTCGGGGTTTCAGTGCTTTCCGCAGCTGAGGGCGCGTCTGGAAAGATCCGGCAGGATCATGGTTTTTGTTCCTTTAAACGGCAGTTCTTCTATTGCTCGGGTTTTCTGCAGGATTAGGTCTTTGTCTTTGTAGACATGTATCCTACAAATGACGTCCCTTGGTCTGTTGGGGTCTGTTGACTTTGGACCTAAGGAGCGATGTATTCGGTCCATTTCCATGGTTGTGTCTGCCGGTCTTTTCAGGATGTTATTAAAGAATTCCCGCGCCCACTTCTGAAGCTGGCTTGGTTCGATCTCTTCTGTCAGGCCTCTAATTCTCACATCGTTTCTTCTGTGGCGATTTTCCAAGTCATCTATTAGAGCAAATAAGTCGGAAATTTGCTGGGATTGAGAATGCAGTTCTTGAGTGTGGGCATCGATGGTTTGTAATGTTGGGGGTCAAACCAGACCCTTCAGCTGATGCTGTCTGCTTCCGAATTAGTCTTAGATGTGAGTACTCAGACGACGCAAATAGACAGCCACATGCACCATGGGATTGTCATAAGCAAAGTGAAGGTTTATTCAGCAGAGTTACAGAAGTTATAGAAGAAGTTTTCTGACGTAATGATTTAACTACTGCGCATGCCCGGGGTCGCTGGACACCTGGACATTATAATGAACAATACACCTTCAAAGACGTCTCCTACATAAACAATATATCAACTCGGGGACAGTTGTATCAAAGCAGAACATGTCCTTGGACAAGATTCTCAGAACACGAACAGGAAAACAGGACGACATGGGAAATACAGATAAGGCAAGATTCAGGGTCACATAGCGAGGAAAGGCAGATAAAGAGTAAGTTGGAGAAATCAAATGTATTTCTTCTATTTAATTTTAAAGGGGAAAATCTAGAATTAACCCCTCACACTACTATCTTCTCTTGTGCCTCTTCCATCATCTTTACTCTTTGGCCCACCTGGCGAATCTCTTAATGGAGGGCTGCAACATCTTTTTTTAGGTTCCGTTTCCATCCAATGAAATAAGGCATCCATTTCTGGCCTAGTTGGCATGGCTCTCAGGTGTTCTTTCTTATCCCACTCTTCTCTCTCTTTTCGTGGCTGAGCAGTTCGTGTTGTTGTGTCATGGCTTGTGGTGGTGTTGGAGGTAGGCGGACTACTGGGGCGACAATCCGGCGTTGTCAGTTGGAGCCGTGAATCTGTCAGTTGGCGCTGTGGATTTCCTTCTAGCGGAGCTGTGTCTCTCTCGTCTTGTCTATGGGGGGCACGTTGTGGTAGCGGCAGCTAGGATGCGACTGTGGCCCCTTGTGCCGGGTAATGGTTCTGTCTCTGTGATGCTCATTTTCTGGCCTCGCTCTCTGATTGGGATGGGAAGGGGGGCTCTGAGGATGGCGAGCAGTTTCCATTCTTGGGTATCTCTAGGGGACCCTTCAGGTCCTCTGTCCCCTTCTGTGTCTGTGACATGCCAGGGTTTTTTGGCAGCAGACTGTGGGGGATGTGTTGTGGTTCAGGTTTTTGACTGTGGTCTCAATCCTGTTTCCCCTCTGGGTATTGTGCCATCTGGGAGGGCTCATAAGGGGGGCTTCCTCTGCACACTGGGGTCTGTCCCTCCCGTTTGTCCTTTATTAACTGCTGCTGCTGTCCCCTGCATACCTTGTGTTGTACTGTGGCTGTTTCTGCAGGGGAGCCTCTGCGCTCCGCTCGCTGTGCTGAGGGTTCCCAGACTCTCCTCTTCTGCCCTCGGTGTGTAGTGCTCGGGGTGGAGGGGTCTGGTGCTGGGCTCCGCTGAGCCGGCAGGTTCCATCGCCCGTTGCTGCCCTCCTGTCTCTCTCTCCCTCTCACTTTTGGTGGGGCTGCTGTCGCCTGTTTCGTGAGAGGTCTCCTCTGTGTAGGCATACTTGCGAACCGCTGGGCTTGCCGAGCGTGCGCTGGACCGCCATCCGGCGTCTATGGAGGATTTCTCTCTTGTGCTGCATTCTGGCGCCATTTTGGAGGCCTCCTCATGGGTGACTCGGGCCGCTGATTTGCGGAGGAACACCGACATGGAGCCCACCGGAGTCTTTTGGCTCCCTCCTGGAGTGTCCTTTCTCCTTCCCTTTACCATCGGGTAAGTCTTTAGTAGGTCTTGGCGGATCTGGGTGCCATTTTCAGCGGGCTAGGGCAGGGAGCTCGGGGGACTTGTGACCTAGTTCTCCCTTAGCTAGCCACGCCCCCCCATGGTCTCTTTTTACCATTGCTACTTGGTCGTTATTCGGTTTCCTCAGGAGGCATACAAGGTGATCTGGTATCCCCATAACACCAAGAAACTGCCACAGTTTATTATGATCCACACAGTCAAAGGCTTTAGCATAATTAATAGAACAGAAATAGATGATTTTCTGAAATCCCCTGCCTGCTCTGTTATCCAGCGGATATGGGCCATTTGGTCTCTAGTTCCTCTGCCTTTTCTGAGCCCGGCTTGTACATCTGGCATCTCTTGCTCCATGAATTGCTGGAGTCTACCTTGCAGGGTCTTGAGCACTACCTTACTGACATGTGGGCCACCGTGCGATGATAGAGCATTCTTTAGTGTGCCCCTTTTTTGGGGATGGGGATATAAATTGATTTTTTCCAATCCGATGGCCATTCTTGTGTTTTCCATATTTGCTGGCATATGGCATGCATTACCTTTACTGCATCATCTTTCAGGATGTTAAACAGTTCAGCTATAGGTAGGGTAATAAATGATATATCATGTGATATGGCAGGAGCCCTTAATGCTGCCTTATAGACCCCCACACTGCTGAGTAATAGTGCAGTAATAGCAGGGAGCATCACTAGTGGGGGGGACTGGCTATAACTAGTGGCAGGGTAATAAATGATATATCATGTGACATGGCAGGAGCCCTTAATGCTGCCTTATAGACCGTCCACACTGCGGAGTAATAGTGCAGTAATAGCTGGGAGCATCACTAGTGGGGGGGGGGGGGCTGACTATAACTAGTGGTAGGGTAATAAATGGTATATCATGTGATATGGCAGGAGCCCTTAATGCTGCCTTATAGACCGTCCACACTGCGGAGTAATAGTGCAGTAATAGCTGGGAGCATCACTAGTGGGGGGGGGGGGGCTGGCTATAACTAGTGGTAGGGTAATAAATGGTATATCATGTGATATGGCAGGAGCCCTTAATGCTGCCTTATAGACCGTCCACACTGCGGAGTAATAGTGCAGTAATAGGTGGGAGCATCACTAGTGGGGGGGGGGGGGGGACTGGCTATAACTAGTGGTAGGGTAATAAATGGTATATCATGTGATATGGCAGGAGCCCTTAATGCTGCCTTATAGACCCTCACACTGCTGAGTAATAGTGCAGTAATAGCTGGGAGCATCACTAGTGGGGGGGGACTGGCTATAACTAGTGGTAGGGTAATAAATGGTATATCATGTGACATGGCAGGAGCCCTTAATGCTGCCTTATAGACCGTCCACACTGCTGAGTAATAGTGCAGTAATAGCTGGGAGCATCACTAGTGGGGGGGGGGGGGGCTGGCTATAACTAGTGGCAGGGTAATAAATGGTATATCATGTGACATGGCTGGAGCCCTTAATGCTGCCTTATAGACCGTCCACACTGCTGAGTAATAGTGCAGTAATAGCTGGGAGCATCACTAGTGGGGGGGGGAGTGGCTATAACTAGTGGTAGGGTAATAAATGGTATATCATGTGACACGGCAGGAGCCCTTAATGCTGCCTTGTAGACCGTCCACACTGCTGAGTAATAGTGCAGTAATAGCTGGGAGCATCACTAGTGTGGGGGGGGGGGGGGACTGGCTATAACTAGTGGCAGGGTAATAAATGGTATATCATGTGACATGGCAGGAGCCCTTAATGCTGCCTTATAGACCCCCACACTGCTGAGTAATAGTGCAGTAATAGCTGGGAGCATCACTAGTGGGGGGACTGGCTATAACTAGTGGCAGGGTAATAAATGATATATCATGTGACATGGCAGCAGCCCTTAATGCTGCCTTATAGACCGTCCACACTGCTGAGTAATAGTGCAGTAATAGCTGGGAGCATCACTAGTGGGGGGGGGGGGGGGCTGGCTATAACTAGTGGCAGGGTAATAAATGGTATATCATGTGACATGGCAGGAGCCCTTAATGCTGCCTTATAGACCCCCACACTGCTGAGTAATAGTGCAGTAATAGCTGGGAGCATCACTAGTGGGGAGGGGGACTGGCTATAACTAGTGGTAGGGTAATAAATGATATATCATGTGACATGGCAGGAGCCCTTAATGCTGCCTTATAGACCCCCACACTGCTGAGTAATAGTGCAGTAATAGCTGGGAGCATCACTAGTGGGGGGGGGGGGGTGGCTATAACTAGTGGTAGGGTAATAAATGATATATCATGTGACATGGCAGGAGCCCTTAATGCTGCCTTATAGACCCTCACACTGCTGAGTAATAGTGCAGTAATAGCTGGGAGCATCACTAGTGGGGGGGGGGGGGGGGACTGGCTATAACTAGTGGCAGGGTAATAAATGGTATATCATGTGACATGGCAGGAGCCCTTAATGCTGCCTTATAGACCCTCCACACTGCTGAGTAATAGTGCAGTAATAGCTGGGAGCATCACTAGTGGGGGGGGGGGAGTGGCTATAACTAGTGGTAGGGTAATAAATGGTATATCATGTGACATGGCAGGAGCCCTTAATGCTGCCTTATAGACCATCCACACTGCTGAGTAATAGTGCAGTAATAGCTGAGAGCATCACTAGTGGGGATGGGGGGGGGGACTGGCTATAACTAGTGGTAGGGTAATAAATGATATATCATGTGATATGGCAGGAGCCCTTAATGCTACCTTATAGACCCCCACACTGCGGAGTAATAGTGCAGTAATAGCTGGGAGCATCACGAGTCGGGGGGGGGGGGGACTCGCTATAACTAGTGGTAGGGTCATAAATGATATATCATGTGACATGGCAGGAGCCCTTAATGCTGCCTTATAGACCGTCCACACTGCTGAGTAATAGTGCAGTAATAGCTGGGAGCATCACTAGTGGGGTCTGGGGACTGGCTATAACTAGTGGCAGGGTAATAAATGGTATATCATGTGACATGGCAGGAGCCCTTAATGCTGCCTTATAGACCCTCACACTGCTGAGTAATAGTGCAGTAATAGCTGGGAGCATCACTAGTGGGGTCTGGGGACTGGCTATAACTAGTGGCAGGGTAATAAATGGTATATCATGTGACATGGCAGGAGCCCTTAATGCTGCCTTATAGACCGTCCACACTGCTGAGTAATAGTGCAGTAATAGCTGGGAGCATCACTAGTGGGGGGGGGGGACTGGCTATAACTAGTGGTAGGGTAATAAATGGTATATCATGTGACATGGCAGGAGCCCTTAATGCTGCCTTATAGACCCCCACACTGCTGAGTAATAGTGCAGTAATAGCTGGGAGCATCACTAGTTGGGGGGGGGGGGGACTGGCTATAACTAGTGGTAGGGTAATAAATGGTATATCATGTGACATGGCAGGAGCCCTTAATGCTGCCTTATAGACCCCCACACTGCTGAGTAATAGTGCAGTAATAGCTGGGAGCATCACTAGTGGCGGGGGGACTGGCTATAACTAGTGGCAGGGTAATAAATGGTATATCATGTGACATGGCAGGATCCCTTAATGCTGCCTTATAGACCCCCACACTGCTGAGTAATAGTGCAGTAATAACTGGGAGCATCACTAGTGGGAGGGGGGGGGACTGGCTATAACTAGTGGTAGGGTAATAAATGGTATATCATGTGACATGGCAGGAGCCCTTAATGCTGCCTTATGGACCCTCACACTGCTGAGTAATAGTGCAGTAATAGCTGGGAGCATCACTAGTGTGTGTGTGGGGGGGGGGGGACTGGCTAAAACTAGTGGTAGGGTAATAAATGGTATATCATGTGACATGGCAGGAGCCCTTAATGCTGCCTTATAGACCGTCCACACTGCTGAGTAATAGTGCAGTAATAGCTGGGAGCATCACTAGTGGGGGGGGACTGGCTATAACTAGTGGTAGGGTAATAAATGGTATATCATGTGACATGGCAGGAGCCCTTAATGCTGCCTTATAGACCCCCACACTGTGGAGTAATAGTGCAGTAATAGCTGGGAGCATCACTAGTGGGGGGAGGGGGGGGGACTGGCTATAACTAGTGGTAGGGTAATAAATGGTATATCATGTGACATAGCAGGAGCCCTTAATGCTGCCTTATAGACCCCCACACTGCTGAGTAATAGTGCAGTAATAACTGGGAGCATCACTAGTGGGGGGGGGGGGGGACTGGCTATAACTAGTGGTAGGGTAATAAATGGTATATCATGTGACATGGCAGGAGCCCTTAATGCTGCCTTATAGACCCCCACACTGTGGAGTAATAGTGCAGTAATAGCTGGGAGCATCACTAGTGGGGGGGGGGGGACTGGCTATAACTAGTGGCAGGGTAATAAATGGTATATCATGTGACATGGCAGGAGCCCTTAATGCTGCCTCATAGACCGTCCACACTGCTGAGTAATAGTGCAGTAATAGCTGGGAGCATCACTAGTGGGGGGGGGGGGGGACTGGCTAAAACTAGTGGTAGGGTAATAAATGGTATATCATGTGACATGGCAGGAGCCCTTAATGCTGCCTTATAGACCCCCACACTGCTGAGTAATAGTGCAGTAATAGCTGGGAGCATCACTAGTGGGGGGGGGGGGGGGACTGGCTATAACTAGTGGTAGGGTAATAAATGGTATATCATGTGACATGGCAGGAGCCCTTAATGCTGCCTTATAGACCGTCCACACTGCTGAGTAATAGTGCAGTAATAGCTGGGAGCATCACTAGTGGGGGGGGACTGGCTATAACTAGTGGCAGGGTAATAAATGGTATATCATGTGACATGGCAGGAGCCCTTAACGCTGCCTTATAGACCCCCACACTGCTGAGTAATAGTGCAGTAATAGCTGGGAGCATCACTAGTGGGGGGGGGGGGACTGGCTATAACTAGTGGTAGGGTAATAAATGATATATCATGTGACATGGCAGGAGCCCTTAATGCTGCCTTATAGACCGTCCACACTGCTGAGTAATAGTGCAGTAATAGCTGGGAGCATCACTAGTGGGGGGGGGGGGGGGACTGGCTATAACTAGTGGTAGGGTAATAAATGGTATATCATGTGACATGGCAGGAGCCCTTAATGCTGCCTTATAGACTCCCACACTGCTGAGTAATAGTGCAGTAATAGCTGGGAGCATCACTAGTGGGGGGGGGCTGGCTATAACTAGTGGCAGGGTAATAAATGATATATCATGTGACATGGCAGGAGCCCTTAATGCTGCCTTATAGACCCTCACACTGCTGAGTAATAGTGCAGTAATAGCTGAGAGCATCACTAGTGGGGGGGGACTGGCTATAACTAGTGGTAGGGTAATAAATGGTATATCATGTGACATGGCAGGAGCCCTTAATGCTGCCTTATAGACTCCCACACTGCTGAGTAATAGTGCAGTAATAGCTGGGAGCATCACTAGTGGGGGGGGGGGGGGCTGGCTATAACTAGTGGCAGGGTAATAAATGGTATATCATGTGACATGGCAGGAGCCCTTAATGCTGCCTTATAGACTCCCACACTGCTGAGTAATAGTGCAGTAATAGCTGGGAGCATCACTAGTGGGGGGGGGGACTGGCTATAACTAGTGGCAGGGTAATAAATGATATATCATGTGACATGGCAGGAGCCCTTAATGCTGCCTTATAGACCCTCACACTGCTGAGTAATAGTGCAGTAATAGCTGAGAGCATCACTAGTGTGGGGGGGGGGGGACTGGCTATAACTAGTGGTAGGGTAATAAATGGTATATCATGTGATATGGCAGGAGCCCTTAATGCTGCCTTATAGACCGTCCACACTGCTGAGTAATAGTGCAGTAATAGCTGGGAGCATCACTAGTGGGGGGGGGGGGCTGGCTCTAACTAGTGGTAGGGTAATAAATGGTATATTATGTGATATGGCAGGAGCCCTTAATGCTGCCTTATAGACCCCCCACACTGCTGAGTAATAGTGTAGTAATAGCTGGGAGCATCACTAGTGGGGGGGGGGGACTGGCTATAACTAGTGGTAGGGTAATAAATGATATATCATGTGACACGGCAGGAGCCCTTAATGCTGCCTTATAGACCGTCCACACTGCTGAGTAATAGTGCAGTAATAGCTGGGAGCATCACTAGTGGGGGGGGGGGGGCTGGCTATAACTAGTGGCAGGGTAATAAATGATATATCATGTGACATGGCAGGAGCCCTTAATGCTGCCTTATAGACCCCCACACTGCTGAGTAATAGTGCAGTAATAGCTGAGAGCATCACTAGTGGGGGGGGGGGGGGACTGGCTATAACTAGTGGTAGGGTAATAAATGGTATATCATGTGACATGGCAGGAGCCCTTAATGCTGCCTTATAGACCGTCCACACTGCTGAGTAATAGTGCAGTAATAGCTGGGAGCATCACTAGTGGGGGGGGACTGGCTATAACTAGTGGCAGGGTAATAAATGGTATATCATGTGACATGGCAGGAGCCCTTAATGCTGCCTTATAGACCCCCACACTGCTGAGTAATAGTGCAGTAATAACTGGGAGCATCACTAGTGGGGGGGGGGGGGGGGACTGGCTATAACTAGTGGCAGGGTAATAAATGGTATATCATGTGACATGGCAGGAGCCCTTAATGCTACCTTATAGACCCTCACACTGCTGAGTAATAGTGCAGTAATAGCTGGGAGCATCACTAGTGGGGGGGGGGCTATAACTAATGGTAGGGTAATAAATGGTATATCATGTGATATGGCAGGAGCCCTTAATGCTGCCTTATAGACCCTCACAATGCTGAGTAATAGTGCAGTAATAGCTGGGAGCATCACTAGTGGGGGGGACTGGCTATAACTAGTGGTAGGATAATAAATGATATATCATGTGACATGGCAGGAGCCCTTAATGCTGCCTTATAGACCGTCCACACTGCTGAGTAATAGTGCAGTAATAGCTGGGAGCATCACTAGTGGGGGGGGGGGGGGACTGGCTATAACTAGTGGCAGGGTAATAAATGATATATCATGTGACATGGCAGGAGCCCTTAATGCTGCCTTATAGACCCCCACACTGCTGAGTAATAGTGCAGTAATAGCTGGGAGCATCACTAGTGGGGGGGTCTGGCTATAACTAGTGGCAGGGTAATAAATGGTATATCATGTGATATGGCAGGAGCCCTTAATGCTACCTTATAGACCGTCCACACTGCTGAGTAATAGTGCAGCAATAGCTGGGAGCATCACTAGTGGGGGGGGGGGGGGCTGGCTATAACTAGTGGCAGGGTAATAAATGATATATCATGTGACATGGCAGGAGCCCTTAATGCTGCCTTATAGACCCCCACACTGCTGAGTAATAGTGCAGTAATAGCTGGGAGCATCACTAGTGGGGGGGGGGGGAGACTGGCTATAACTAGTGGTAGGGTAATAAATGGTATATCATGTGACATGGCAGGAGCCCTTAATGCTGCCTTATAGACCCCCACACTGCTGAGTAATAGTGCAGTAATAGCTGGGAGCATCACTAGTGGGGGGGGGGGGAGGACTGGCTATAACTAGTGGTAGGGTAATAAATGGTATATCATGTGACATGGCAGGATCCCTTAATGCTGCCTTATAGACCCTCACACTGCTGAGTAATAGTGCAGTAATAGCTGGGAGCATCACTAGTGGGGGTCTGGGGACTGGCTATAACTAGTGGTAGGGTAATAAATGGTATATCATGTGACATGGCAGGAGCCCTTAATGCTGCCTTATAGACCGTCCACACTGCTGAGTAATAGTGCAGTAATAGCTGGGAGCATCACTAGTGGGGGGGGGGGGGACTGGCTATAACTAGTGGCAGGGTAATAAATGATATATCATGTGACATGGCAGGAGCCCTTAATGCTGCCTTATAGACCCTCACACTGCTGAGTAGTAGTGCAGTAATAGCTGGGAGCATCACTAGTGGGGGTCTGGGGACTGGCGATAACTAGTGGCAGGGTAATAAATGGTATATCATGTGACATGGCAGGAGCCTTTAATGCTGCCTTATAGACCCCCACACTGCTGAGTAATAGTGCAGTAATAGCTGGGAGCATCACTAGTGGGGGGGGGTGGCTATAACTAGTGGTAGGGTAATAAATGGTATATCATGTGACATGGCAGGAGCCCTTAATGCTGCCTTATAGACCCCCGCACTGCTGAGTAATAGTGCAGTAATAGCTGGGAGCATCACTAGTGGGGAGGGGGACTGGCTATAACTAGTGGTAGGGTAATAAATGGTATATCATGTGACATGGCAGGAGCCCTTAATGCTGCCTTATAGACCATCCACACTGCTGAGTAATAGTGCAGTAATAGCTGGGAGCATCACTAGTGGGGGTCTGGGGACTGGCTATAACTAGTGGTAGGGTAATAAATGGTATATCATGTGACATGGCAGGAGCCCTTAATGCTGCCTTATAGACCCCCACACTGCTGAGTAATAGTGCAGTAATAGCTGGGAACATCACTAGTGGGGGGGGACTGGCTATAACTAGTGGCAGGGTAATAAATGGTATATGATGTGACATGGCAGGAGTCCTTAATGCTGCCTTATAGACCGTCCACACTGCTGAGTAATAGTGCAGTAATAGCTGGGAGCATCACTAGTGGGGGGGGACTGGCTATAAGTAGTGGTAGGGTAATAAATGATATATCATGTGACATGGCAGGAGCCCTTACTGCTGCCTTATAGACCCCCACACTGCTGAGTAATAGTGCAGTAATAGCTGGGAGCATCACTAGTGGGGGGGGGACTGGCTATAAGTAGTGGTAGGGTAATAAATGATATATCATGTGACATGGCAGGAGCCCTTAATGCTGCCTTATAGACCTTAGACATGTTACTGGGGGATTTACAAGGTACTTAGGATGCTGCTCTACAGAGCAGAGCTACCATTGATGGTATTGGATCACAGATGTACGAAGTCTTGCGGTATTTGTTATTTCCTCCTGACAGTCTGACTTCCCGGTCCGTAGTTCCCTGTATTCTTGGGTTTTTCTTATTTTCCGCATACTTTGTAGTATAGGGGTAAACTTGTATATTCCTTAGCTGTGGCATTCAGTGCAGACCTGATCTAGTATTTGTACAATAATTGGCTCACGGTCCGTTAATACACGGATTTGTAGTTTATGTTTGTTGTGTAGGTGAAATCCAACTCAGATACGACTAGATGGTTGTGTCAGGCTTCATCATCTATCCCAGCATGCAGCAGACATGACTCGTCCGCTCTCAGACCCAGGGGTAGTATAGGGGCCTTAGGGCTGAGCTGGGACCACCCTATGTGGGTGTAATGAGAGGACCATGGATGGCTCCTAGGGACCTCCATCTCCCTGGTTAGGTCAGGCAACACATTCCCTAGTGGTTAGATCAAGTGTTTGGGATGAGGGAGGAGGTCATGTCATTGACGGTATGGGGAGGGGCTGGGTAGCATGATGAATCAGACGCAAAAGGGGGACTGTTAGTGAATATGACTCTATGTTCTATCTTATGTGCAGCCATGTTGTAAACAAGTAGCCATCTTCTGCGTCTCTTTTCACTGTATTCACTTGTCCTCTTTCTGGAGGATTTACGGATATTAAATGTTTTTTTGATAAACCTTGAGTGATTCACTAAGGTTTTGCTCCAGAAGATGGCTATATGGCCTTTAGACTGGGTCACATTGACATGTTCCTAACAGCTTACTGTTTAGAGAGAATGTTCCAAGAAGTTATGTATGGTCAGCTCTGCGTCTGCGTTCGTTCGGTTGGCATTTTAGATGTTAAATGCTTGAACTTGTATATTTTATGTTCTTTGACCAATGGTAACGAATGAATTCTAATAGATTTGAATAATTGTAATGGACATGTGACCCTATAAAACTGTCATTAGTCACTCAAATAAACAGATGACTTTGGATCACATCCCATGCTGTGATTTAATGTTCGGCTCCTGAGCTCGGCTTACCTCTAACAAACTAACAATTTGGACCCCAATAGCATATTGCATGGCAAATATTGGTTTGCACTAACAGTGCCAACTTATATCCCAGACATTCAAGTGCACACGGGGCTCAATAGGGGTGGAGTGGGGAGGTTTGCAGGCAGGAATTAAACATGATGGGCATAATTTGAGGGCAGGAACTAAATCAGGGGAGTTGGTATGCTTCTTTGAAGAGGTGAGTCTTCAGGGCACGTCTGAAGTTCTGTACATTAGGGATTGTCTGGATGTCTTGGAGTAGAGTAGGGTCGGTGCTGCTCTGGTGAAATCCTGGAGGTGAACATGTGAGGTTTGTATTTGCGGAACGTCTAGTCTGACAGTGTTGGCAGAATGAAGATGTGAAGCAGGAGGAAATGGAGGCTCTAGTAACCTATTGAGCCATCTCCATTGTCATGTTTCCTCATGCTACATGTATCCTAGTACACAGAACACGAGTCTCCTACCCTCAGACCCAAGGTAAGAATAGAGCCCTCAGGGATGTGCTGGGGCCACCCTATGTGGGAGTAAACAGAGGAGCATGGACAGTTCTTAGGAACATCTATTTTACTAGCCATTAGCAAAGGCAACACGTTCCTTAGTGGATAGCTCAAGTTTCTGGGATGAGAATAGAGATCATGCTAAGTGTGGGGGAAGCAGTCATATTATATATTATATATTCATTCATCAGTACTAAACTTTAGAGATGATTTGCTGCTTTTAGGGTGTTGTCTCCCGTGATTGGACATTACACCTTTCTTTGTTCTACTTTATGGTATTAATTAAGCTAACACTGAGCTCCTTAGAAAGAGGACCGTGGTTGACGTCTTATGTTCTTTCTCAGATGATCATTGTTAATTCATTTAAACACATGAGAGAACTCAGATCCTGGTAGCCTTATTACCAATTCAAAATTTAGACACATGCCGATAAGATGCTACAGAAAGTTCATGTTCCCAGTTTGACATTACAGGTAGTTTTGTAGCGGTGGCTTCTTCCTTGCTCAGCAGCCTTTGAGGTCATATTGATAAAGGACATGTTTTACCACAAGTAGACACTTTTGTACCGGTTTCCTCCAGCATCTTCACAAGTTGGTTTGCTGTTCTTGGATTGATTTATATTATTTGCACCAAAGTATCTTAATGTCTAGGAAACAGATCTTGTCCTACCCCAGTGGTCTGATGGCTGCGTTGACCTATATTATTGTTGGACACATGAAAGTCCTGCCCGAGTGGTCTGATGGCTGGGTGGTCCCATATTATTGTTGGACACGTGAACGTCCTGCCCGAGTGGTCTAATAGCTGCATGGTCCTATATTATAGATGGATACAGGAATGTCCTGCCCGAGTGGCCTGATGGCTGCGTTGACCTATATTATTGTTGGACACATGAACGTCCTGCCCGAGTGGTCTGACGGCTGGGTGGTCCCATATTATTGTTGGACACATGAACGTCCTGCCCGAGTGGTCTGATGGCTGGGTGGTCCTATATTAGAGTTGGACACATGAACGTGGTTCCTTGAAGTGTTTGGAAATTGCACCCAAGAATGTACCAGATGTGTGGAGGTCCACCATTCTCTCTCTGGCATCTTCGCTGACTTCTTTAGACTTTCCTGTGATATAGGCTTTGAAGGTAGACCTTAGAATACCACCACAGGTAAACTTACACTTTACTCAAGTGATGTCCACTAGACCACCAGAAGCTTCTAAGGCCACAATACCATTTTCTGGAATTGTCCAAGCTGTTTAAAGACACAGTCATTTTGTGCTATCGAAGCTTTTGGCCCACTGGGCTTGTGATATATTGAATAATGCAATTAAATACAGAATAGATATCCACAACTACTCACCCAAACTTTACTGATATGGAGTCTATGGAGGAAATACAGGAGTTTTAAGGATTTAAACCCAAGTGTATTTAACGTTATTGCTTCAACCAGATCTGTTGTCCTCGGGCTTCTCACATTTCCTTTTTTTGAGTCCCTCATGGAAATTCTCAGATACCTTTCCAGAAAAACTCTACCGTTTGTTTCAGTTACCTTCATGAAAAGAGCAGCAGAGCTGCAGGCTATCACTTTTAGAGAGCCATAAGACTCCTTCCTCACCGCCTTGTTATCCAGACTACATATAACCTTCCTGAGGTCTCGTCTGATAATATCAGGCAGGAGGTCCTTACCTGCCTCCTTTTTGGATCTACAGAATGAGGAGCAAGAAAGATTTCACCTTTTTGATGCTAGATGAGCCGATACCACGTTAGCTGCTTCAGGAGACGGCGCCTCTGGCAGGCAACTGCTTGGTACTGCAGCTTCTCCCATCCCAGATGTCTTGTGCTGCCGGTCCTTATAGTGATCACACTGTTACCTGTAATCTTCCTTTGCTCTGAAGGCTCCACAACAAGTTCTCCTGCTGCTCCTATCAGGAACAGTTTCTGCCTCCGGAAGGATTTCTATTCCTGACAATCTGATTAATTGCTTAACCGCTCGTTTTCTCTTCTGTAGCGGGAGGCAAAACAAACCGTCTGTATTGTGCTGCCAAGGATCCAAAGAAAGGACAATCCCAGGTAAGAACCTCCTCCGATTGTCGGCTACACTGTTCTACTGCTATCCATCCTATCTATAATACGCTGTATACTGCCCTACATTCCGTCCCCACAGGAGGTCCATCTATAATACGCTGTATACTGCCCTACATTCCGTCCCCACAGGAGGTCCATCTTTTTGAATGAGGAATTTTAAAGGGACAGATAGGGATATCTAGTGAGCGGGACTATCCTTTTCGGGGTGGTAATTCTGCAGTGGAGGAGAACTGGGGTGTCACCCATTTCCAACCAATCCATGTACAACATAGGGAGAGTAGCAGTCTCTCCTTATGTTGTACATAGATTGGTTGCAGAGGGGTTATTTGTAGTGGCTTTTTATGTATTTGAAGGCAGAAATAAGAATCATGTATTTCACAAGGAGACTTTTATTCAGTGATTATTACAGTAATAAGAAGGCTCATGGGGACAATTCAGGGTCGCTGCTCTGGAAGTAAGCCAGGATCTTCTATTCCTCCTTCCATCCACAATACTTCTTCTCCCCATGGATCGCGCTCACAGGTCACCCCAGATACATAGCATTTGGGTGTTTGGCAGATTCAGTCTGACTCCACCCAGAAATAATCTCTCGTATTGAATTTTGTAATGTCTGTGAATAACTGTTGGGTTACATTTTTTCTATGAATCACAATCTGGTTTCTTCTCTGTGTGAATTCTCTGAGGAGTTTCCAAATCTGATTTCATTCTAAAACATTTTCCTCATAAATAAGATCACAACAGCTTCTCTGCTGTGTGACATCTCTGATGATCATTAAAATTGGTTTTAGAAATAAATCATTTCCCATACACTGAGGAAGATGGCTTCTCTTGTTTGTGACTTCTCTGATGTGTAGCAAGACCTGATTGACTTGAAAAACCTTTCCCACATTCTGTACATGAATACGACCTCTCTCCTGTGTGAGTTTTCTGATGCTCTGTAAGTCTGCCTTTAGTTATAAATCCTCTCCCACAGTCTGAACATGTATGTGGTTTTTCTCCTGTGTGAATTTTCTGATGTTTGACAAGATCCGATTTATTTCTAAAACATTTCTTACATTCTGAACAAGAAAATGGCTTTTCTCCTGTGTGAATTCTCTCATGTACAACAAGACTTCCTTTACTCCCTAAGCATTTCCCACATTCTGAACATGTAAATGAGTTCTCTCCTGTGTGAGTTCTCTCATGTATAACAAGGCTTGCTTTTCTTCCAAAACATCTCCCGCAGTCTGAACAAGAAAATCTCTCTGTGTGGCTTCTCCCATGTTTAAAAAAATCTGATTTATTTGTGAAGCCTTTCCCACATTCTGAACATACATATGGTGTTTCTCCTGTGTGCTTTCTCTGATGTGTATTAAGACCTGATTGAGTAATAAAAGTTCTCCCACATTCTGCACATGAATACGACATCTCTTCTGTGTGAGTTTTCTGATGATCTGTAAGTTTGTCTTTGGTAACAAATCCTCTCCCACAATCTGAATATGTATATGGTGTTTCTCCTGTGTGATTTCTCTGATGTTCGACAAGATCTGATTTATTTGTAAAAGATTTCCCACATTCTGAACATAAATATGGTGTCTCTCCTGTGTGGTTTCTCTCATGTCTAACAAGTCCTGATTTATTTATAAAACCTTTCACAAATTCTGCACATAAATACGACCTATTTCCTGTGTGAGTTTTCTGATGATCTGTAAGTTTGCCTTTAGTAACAAATCCTCTCCCACAGTCTAGGCATGTGTATGGTCTCTCTCCTGTGTGATATCTCTTATGTTTGACAAGATCTGATTTATTTGTAAAAGATTTCCCACATTCTGAACAAGAAAACGGTTTCACTCCTGTGTGAGTTCTCTCATGTATAACAAGACTTCCTTTACTCCCTAAGCATTTTCCACATTCTGAACATGTAAACGGCTTCTCTCCTGTGTGAATTCTCTCATGTATAATAAGGCTTGCTTTACTTCCAAAGCATTTTCCACATTCTGAACATGTAAATGGTTTCTCTCCTGTGTGCCTTCTCTCATGTATAACAAGGCTTGCTTTACTTCTAAAGCTTTGCCCACATTCTGAACATGTAAACGGTTTCTCTCCTGTGTGCTTTCTCTCATGTCTAATAAGATCTGATTTATTTAGAAAACCTCTCCCACATTCTGGACATAAATACAACTTCTGTCCTGTGTGAATTCTTTTGTCTGTAGACTGTTTCCTACTTTCACCAGATTCGAACCTTTTCCCCCCATCCTGACCCGCACTTGTGGTAACCATCTGTGATTGGTCAGGAGAAGGTTCCTCATGATTAGGGGGATTACATGATGGATCTGCACTGTGAAGTCCTGGAGGTACATTGATGGTAATGAGGTTTTCTCCTGAAGAGCGCAGCACGATATCTTCATCTTCTACCTTGTAATTTACAGATGACATGAAGTTTCCCTCAGAGCTCGCACCGGGATTGTCTGTGAGAAATAAAAATGGATTTCAGGATTTTTTTCTCTTTAATCCAAATTACAAATTTTCCGCATTCATATTAGTCTGAAGATACATGTAGTTTTTTTATCTTGTTTTTTTAATGAGTCAAAGCCATAAGTGGATCCATCAAGAAGTCCTTCCTTTATATTTCAGGTTCCTTGTGCAGCCGGTGACTTCAGGGCGGTAAGCTTACCCTCTTCCTGTGCATACCACGTCAATACACAGCCAGCAGTCCATGAAGGGTGGATGCAACAAGCGTGTGAGCAGAGCCCGTTCCATGCTTGGTGACTACCAACTATTGTTGACAGCTGTGCTTATGGCAGTTAACCATTTAGATACCTCTTGCAGGGCTTAAATAGAGGTTATCCAGTGATTGAAAATAATTAGGAAAGGCCTTCTTGCTAGTGCAGCAGATGCGGTGATAGTAATAGGGCCTTGCCTAATTATGTTAATGAGCCAACAGCCCGTTACACTCCTATGACGTCTCTGACAATGAAGACTGCAATATCACATGACCGCTCGTTGGAACACAACCTCTGCATATTCTACTAACAGATTTAAAAACCTAGATAACCCCTCTAAAGGAAGTCTGTCCTGTGAAATTAGCCCTACTACCAAATAGCATGGTGTCAGAACCCGAACCCAGGACCTCCTCCACTCAAGGTGACATCTCTCCCCAGCGAGCTATCAGCCTATTAAACAGCACCCCTGATAACCCAGTTCCTTCTGGGCTCCATCCTGTCTTGTGATTGACCATCCTATATAACCTGGCCTGGCACCTCCCCTCCTTGCGAGATTATTATGCTCCCAGCCAGTGGTTGAGCTCTTCTACCTGCCGCTTCTTAATACTGCTAAATGACATACCTACCTGTGTACTGACCTCTGGCTTCCCTGACTATGATACCTGCCTGCTTCTCTATACCATGAACTGATACCTACCTGTATACCAACCTCTGGCTTCCCAAACTACACTACTTGCCTGCTTGTCGCGGCTTCTTGGTTGCGACAACGTCGTTGCATGGTGGCTTTTACATAGGCTATGAACAGTTGCCTGGTTAAGCAGGTCAAGGGTTAATGCATCATGTGCAGTATCGGCTATTGCTGTCTGCCTTGCTGCATGACTGCATGTTGGATTAGCCATGCCTGAGAGCAGAGTGGCGGTGTGGTTCTCTATTCACTCTGCCATGGTTTCAGGTACAGAGTAGCTATCTATTCTCTGCCCTCCTGGTGATCAGTGCTGCTTACTTTCGTACACAGTGGAGTCCGTGGAGTTGGAGCTTTACTGTGACGGGTGTTCTGCAGCTGCAGATCAGTAGCTGCTGGGTCCTTCCAGTTGTTTTGTTTGTTTGTCTATTCAGTTAACTTTGCGTGCCGGTGCGTCTCTCCAGGAGTTCTTATAGGGACATTCAGGCCCCAGAAAGAAGACCGCTGGGCCGTCTTTTACTGAGACAATGTCCCCGCTTTAGGTAGGGACCTGTCATCCTCCCAGCTAAGTTAGGATAGGCTTCCTTCCTCCCCTGGAGTTGGTGCCACCGTCCTGCATTATGGTGTTTATGGTTTTTCTACCATTTGTACGTTCCCTATCACCGTGCGGTGTGGTGTACTCTGGTGTCGCACGGTCAGTACTATTGTGATCATCGACACCCCGCATCCATGGTGAGTGTGTGCTTGGGCTCTGCCCAGACATGACACTGCTCCTGTGTACCGTGAACTGATACCTACCTGTGTACTGACCTCTAGCTTCCCTGACCATGCTACCTGCTGGTCCTCAATACTACTACCTGGCATACCTACCTGGGTACCAACCTCTGGCTTCCCTGACTACACTACCTGCATGCTCCTCTGTACCGTAAACTGTTACCTACCTGTGTACCGACTTTTGGCTTCCCCGACTACACTACCTGTCTGCTCCTCTGTACTGTGAACTGATACTTACCTGTGTGCTGACCTCTGGCTTCTCTGACTACATTACCTGCCTGCTCCTATGTACCGTGAACTGATACCTACCTGTGTACTGACCTCTAGCTTCCCTGACCATGCTACCTGCTGGTCCTCAATACTACTACCTGGCATACCTACCTGTGTACTGACCTCTAGCTTCCCTGACCATGCTACCTGCTGGTCCTCAATACTACTACCTGGCATACCTACCTGTGTACTGACCTCTAGCTTCCCTGACCACACTACTAATCTGCAGCGGTTACAAGGGACTCCAAACCTGAACTGGATCTTTACACCCTGTCAGATCAGTGTTCGCACGGGAAGGGGCATCTTAACATTATTTGTTCTCATTGAGAAATCTTCATGCTCCTCTCCCGTGTGCTGCATGCAAACTAGCCTGAGAGCGTCAGATAAGCGGGCCGCTCGCTCTGATTAGTCCTGTGCGTCTCTGCTCTTGGTCCAATTGTAGAAGGGAGCTGTAAATCATTAAGGGATAGGATGGGCTGAAGACCACCAAGAGCGGAGACGTACAGGACCAATCTGGGTGAGCGGGGCAGAAGCATGAGGATTTCTCACTGATGGAAGCTCTGCCAGAGCAAAGACTGGTATGATGCCCTGTCACGTGCCAACACTGATCTGACGGTGCTAATAGTTAGTAGGACTAATATCACCTGACTTCCTTTAACCCCTATTATGACGTACGTTTACATCCTGAGTGTCTGGTAGTCGCCACATCAGAGCACATACGTATGTCCTGTACAAGACTCCGAAGCCAAGTCCGTGCCATTGGCAGTGAGAGCCCGCTGTGACTGATAGCCGGCGTCCACTGCTACAGAGGGAATTGGTGAGAACATCCATCCCCACTGTTAACCCCTTACATTCCATAATCAATACTGATTGGGGCATATAAAGAGTTCACAGAGGGAGCGAGCTTCCCCAGTGTACCCATCAGCTCACCACGTCACCGCAGAGGGCCGATGGGTTGGCATTGCAACTGGACACCATTGGCTGGCACCAGACTCTGCCATGGCACACGACCGCTAGCAATAGTGATAATGCTTTGCACTACAGACGTACGGCCGCTGTACTACACAGAAGACATTCATCGTGTCATTTATGCTGCAAGATGTACGCTGGAAAAACCCGAGAAAAAGAAAGGCAGAATTGGGATGTTTTTCTACCGGACCTCCAAGAAAAGTACTGAAAGTTATACAATGTGTTGCATGTACCCAGAAAACTGCACCAATGAAACCCACAGCTCGCCCCGTTAAACACAGGATCCCATCTGGCCATGTCTGTGGGAAATAGAACAGCTATGGCCTTTAAAAAGTGGACAAGAGGAGGATCAGAACCCCAAGAAGACCAGGAGAGCCTCTGGGGAAGAGCTGCTGGAGGATCCATCTGGCGGGGAGAAAAGCAGGTATGGGAGGGGCAGGAAGCCAGAGAGTGAGACCGCTGGGGGAGAGATCCCAACGCTGAGCCTGCAGGTGACATCACTAGGGTCAAGAGGAGCTGTGAAGACTGCTGCTGACAAGGGCGGAGTATATCCTGTGTGTAAGTGTGTCTAGGTGAGGGGGTGTAAGAGTGCAAGTGAGTGTGTAAGCAAAGCAAACCAGTTGTGACAGAGTGCAGGCAGATGTGAGCGCTAGGAAAAAAATAACAAAACAAACAAATGGGCAGAGGCACGCGAGGGGTTGCTAACAGAGAGAGAGGCACGCGAGCAGTTGCTAAGAGAGAGAGGCACGCGAGCGGTTGCTAACGGAGAGAGGCACGCGAGGGGTTGCTAACGGAGAGAGGCACGCGAGGGGTTGCTAACGGAGAGAGGCACGCGAGGGGTTGCTAACGGAGAGAGGCACGCGAGGGGTTGCTAACGGAGAGAGGCACGCGAGGGGTTGCTAACGGACAGAGGCACGCGAGGGGTTGCTAACGGACAGAGGCACGCGAGGGGTTGCTAACGGACAGAGGCACGCGAGGGGTTGCTAACGGACAGAGGCACGCGAGCGGTTGCTAACGGAGAGAGGCACGCGAGCGGTTGCTAACGGAGAGAGGCACGCGAGCGGTTGCTAACGGAGAGAGGCACGCGAGGGGATTGCTAACGGAGAGAGGCGCGCGAGCGGTTGCTAACGGAGAGAGGCACGCGAGGGGTTGCTAACGGAGAGAGGCACGCGAGGGGTTGCTAACGGAGAGAGGCACGCGAGGGGTTGCTAACGGACAGAGGCACGCGAGGGGTTGCTAACGGACAGAGGCACGCGAGGGGTTGCTAACGGACAGAGGCACGTGAGCGGTTGCTAACGGACAGAGGCACGCGAGCGGTTGCTAACGGAGAGAGGCACGCGAGCGGTTGCTAACGGAGAGAGGCACGCGAGCGGTTGCTAACGGAGAGAGGCACGCGAGCGGTTGCTAACGGAGAGAGGCACGCGAGGGGTTGCTAACGGAGAGAGGCACGCGAGGGGTTGCTAACGGACAGAGGCACGCGAGGGGTTGCTAACGGAGAGAGGCACGCGAGGGGTTGCTAACGGAGAGAGGCACGCGAGGGGTTGCTAACGGAGAGAGGCACGCGAGGGGTTGCTAACGGAGAGAGGCACGCGAGGGGTTGCTAACGGAGAGAGGCACGCGAGGGGTTGCTAACGGAGAGAGGCACGCGAGGGGTTGCTAACGGACAGAGGCACGCGAGGGGTTGCTAACGGACAGAGGCACGCGAGGGGTTGCTAACGGACAGAGGCACGCGAGGGGTTGCTAACGGACAGAGGCACGCGAGGGGTTGCTAACGGACAGAGGCACGCGAGCGGTTGCTAACGGACAGAGGCACGCGAGCGGTTGCTAACGGAGAGAGGCACGCGAGCGGTTGCTAACGGAGAGAGGCACGCGAGCGGTTGCTAACGGAGAGAGGCACGCGAGGGGATTGCTAACGGAGAGAGGCACGCGAGCTGTTGCTAACGGAGAGAGGCACGCGAGGGGTTGCTAACGGACAGAGGCACGCGAGGGGTTGCTAACGGACAGAGGCACGCGAGCGGTTGCTAACGGACAGAGGCACGCGAGCGGTTGCTAACGGAGAGAGGCACGCGAGCGGTTGCTAACGGAGAGAGGCACGCGAGCGGTTGCTAACGGAGAGAGGCACGCGAGGGGTTGCTAACGGAGAGAGGCACGCGAGGGGTTGCCAACGGACAGAGGCGCGCGAGGGGTTGCTAACGGAGAGAGGCACGCGAGCGGTTGCTAACGGAGAGAGGCACGCGAGCGGTTGCTAACGGAGAGAGGCACGCGAGCGGTTGCTAACGGAGAGAGGCACGCGAGCGGTTGCTAACGGAGAGAGGCACGCGAGGGGTTGCTAACGGAGAGAGGCACGCGAGCGGTTGCTAACGGAGAGAGGCACGCGAGCGGTTGCTAACGGAGAGAGGCACGCGAGCGGTTGCTAACGGAGAGAGGCACGCGAGCGGTTGCTAACGGAGAGAGGCACGCGAGCGGTTGCTAACGGAGAGAGGCACGCGAGCGGTTGCGAATGGAGAGAGGCATGTGAGTGGTTGCGCATGTGATGAGTGTGATCTAGTTGATTTCCGTTACTTCTGTAAGTAAGAAAGAAAGATCCCTACTAGTATGAGCTTCATGCTTGACAATGCTGTCCGGTGTGCTACTTGTGCAATGTATGCGGTCCTTGATCAGCCGATTGAGGGGGCTCACTGTTGCACAAGATGCGTGCTCGTCGCACATTTGGAAGCCCAAATCCTGGATTTAAATGAGTGACTGGCAACACTGAGATCCATTGACAACATGGAAAGGAGTTTGCTGCTCACTGAGCCCTCACTGGGGTAGAGGCGGATGGTAGTACGGAAGAGCAGGGGGGAGCAGGCAGCTAGGTGGGTGACAGATAGAAGGGGTAAAGGGAAGAGAACCAGGGAGGCTAGTCCTGAACTGGCACAACCCAACAAGTCTGCTCCGTAATGGCATTCCCCTCATTTGCCAACTTTACAAGCACCACTGGGGGAAGCGCAGGGCAGGCTAGACAAGACCTAGTGGTGGGGGACTCAATTATAAGGGGGACAGAGAGGGCAATCTGCTATAAAGACCGGGATCGTCGAACGGTGTGTTGTAAGAGAAATCTAGTTGTTTGAAGAGGCTGATGCCTGTAAGACACCAGAGAGGGTATTTTGACCTCTCCATGGGCCTTGTACTTTTCATGCACTTTTCTCGAAATTATGGAGACATCTTGATTTGCCAGCCTTTCTTCAGAAATGGACAAGATGTCAAAATATGTTGAAATCTGGAGGAGTGATGCTCTGTATTGTGCATCTCTTGTGTTCTGGGAATGGTCATCCGCAGCGGTTAGCTGGTTTACACCAATTATGGCCTTATCCACATAGATTACTTTGTATGTAATTATATACCTTGACTAGCTGATATACCCGGCTTCGCCCGAGTTATATATATATATATATATATATATATATATATATATATATATATATATATATATACACACTAGCTGATATACCCGGCTTCGCCTGAGTTATATATATATATATATATATATATATATATATACTAGCTGATATACCCGGCTTTGCCCGAGTTAATTTGGTACTGGTGTTTATCTGGTGTTCACACGGAAAATCTTATGAAGTCGTGGTTACTTTGGAGATACCGAGGAAAAACATATGTTCACCATTTTGCATAGTTCTCTGTGTTACCCAGGAAACACCACGGGGAGGTAACCATGCGACGTTTCCTTTATATAAAATGACATCAGGAAGTGAGAGAATTAGATTACATACATAAAATTTGGATGCTAATTCTTTTGCGCTAGTATTGAATAATCAAGTTGGGACCCATTAGCTTTTCATATTTATGACATAATCAATGCTCCTGCCAAATTTCACGTTTCTATGACACCGGGAAGTGAGAAAATTACATTCCGTACGTGAAATTTGGACGCTAATTCTTTTGCGCATAGAATTTAATAATCGAGTTGGGACCTATGAACTTTTCCTATTTATGACATAATCAATGCTCGTGCCAAATTTCATGTTTCTATGATATTGGGAAGTGAGAGATTTAGATTATGTACGTAAAATTTGGACGCCAATTCTTTTGCGCTAGAATTGAATAATCGTGTTGGGACCCAATTACTTTTCCTATTTTGGAGATAATCTATGCTTGCGCTAAAATTCATGTTTCTACGACATTGCGAAGTTGGAGAACTTTTGGCGAGTGAGTGAGTGAGTGAGTGAGTGAGGGCTTTCGTCTTTATATATATAGATTATGTGATTTGTTTAACCCTTCCCATGTCTATGTTTGTAACGCCTACTTTGTCTATAATAAGAGGTGACGGGGGCAGTGCCCATTAGAATCTGCTACCTTTTGTTAAGGGTGTGGTCGCACGTGACTCCTAACTCCTAATGTTACCTGATCTGGTGACTTCTTTACAGGTGGAGCCCCGAGTGAGATCAGAGGCCATCAGTGAGATCAGAGGCCATCAGTGAGATCAGAGGCCATCAGTGAGATCAGAGGCCATCAGTGAGATCAGAGGCCATCAGTGAGATCAGAGGCCATCAGTGAGATCAGAGGCCATCAGTGAGATCAGAGGCCATCAGTGAGATCAGAGGCTATCAGTGAGATCAGAGGCTATCAGTGAGATCAGAGGCTATCAGTGAGATCAGAGGCTATCAGTGAGATCAGAGGCCATCAGTGAGATCAGAGGCCATCAGTGAGATCAGAGGCTATCTTACACCTTAATAATAATCCTTATTTGTACAGCGCCAACTTATTCTGCAGCGCTTCCTACTGAACGAAGAGCAGCGTCTTCTACCTCCATCGGACAAAGCAGACCCCAGGCAAGAGTTTACTCGTATCTCCTCCGTGGAGTGCGTGCGTGCGTGCGTGTATGTATATGTGTGCGTGCGGGATGGGGGGGTGTCAGTACAGATGACAAAATCAGCACGTTTGAACTTGGATGGCCGTCCGGTAGAATTCCTTCTTGTTGGCGGTTTGATTTCCCGGTGCTACTTCAGCACTTTCCCAATTACGGAGTTACTTGTTGCATTTCCGGTCTTGTGCTTTACCCCTTAACCAGCCATTCCACCCGTTTCCGGTTCTGCTCTTGTTGAGTGCCATAACTGTCATTTATTTGTATGATGTTACACAGCATGGCAGTATGGGTCATATTACACACCTCTGTAAGACAGCTCTGAGGCGCTGGATGCCTGCTGTCTAGATCCTGTTTAGTTCTGCTGATGACCGTGTGCTTGGCATACAGAGCTTATAACAATTACAAGTTGGGTTTTCCTAATGCCCGGTTATTTTAGAGAGTGTGTCTGGCGTGTTCTCTTTGCATTGGCACTGCTACTGGGAGTAGAGAAACAGTTAATAGGCCTTTGGTTTTGTGCCAAGTACGTAGCATTATTATTTCATGGCACACTTATGGAAACAATAGGCTGCATATCGACATCCTGTGCCCCACCGCCCCCAGACTTGTGCCCCACCGCCCCCAGACCTGTGCCCCACCGCCCCCAGACCTGTGCCACACCGCCCCCAGACCTGTGCCCCACCGTCCCCAGACCTGTGCCAGGTTGCTTTTGGGATCAAATACTTGATGACCGATGGTATATACCTCACTGGATAAGGGAGATGGAAAGTACTAATAATTCTGATGTCTCGGACGGAGATTCTGGCAGAGATGCATAGGTCTGAGCTGCTCTGTTCTACAATAGCTTGCATTGGGTTTTCACTGCCCTTTGAGGGTTTTCTAGGACTCTACAGTAGAGGGCTGCTGTAGACATAGGTGTACACAACTGAGCCCTGGGATAGCCGCCCATGGGCAGTTGTGAGGAAAAGTCATTTACATAGACAGGACTGGCTCTCCCTGACAAATTACTATGGGTGTGGTCCTTACCCAATGGAACAGAATGTCTAAATATAAGCCCCGATCATTGATCCGGTGAGGATAACGTTCGGCAAACAGGCGGTGAAAAACGCAGTTGCTATTCCTAGAAAGGCTGGCATGCCTAAGATGGACTGTTTGGACCTGCCGGGTCGGAGAGATTTTGCATTAAAGGCAGCATGGTGGATAAACAGAATTATGGCCCACAGATGGAGGCCTTATCTGATGAGGACATGGCATGGCTATCATATGTAAGCCCAGTCAATTGGTTTAATGGGTTGGGTGGTATGGTATCTGGTGTTGTGCGTACGTTCTTACAAGTTGTGCTCCTAGTTTTAGTTGTTGGAATCACTATTAAAGGGGTTGTCCCACGCCGAAACTGTTTTTTTTTTTTTTCAACAGCCCCCCCGTTCGGCGCGAGACAAACCCGATGCAGGGGTTAAAAATAAAAACCGGAGAGTGCTTACCTGAATCCCCGCACTCCGGTGACTTCTTACTTACCTGGTGAAGATGGCCGCCGGGATCTTCTCCCTCGGTGGACCGCAGCTCTTCTGTGCGGTCCATTGCCGATTCCAGCCTCCTGATTGGCTGGAATCGGCACGTGACAGGGCGGAGCTACGAGGAGCCGCTCTCCGGCACGAGCGGCCCCATTGAGAAAAGCAGAAGACCGGACTGCGCAAGCGAGTCTAATCTGGCGATTAGACGCTGAAAATTAGACGGCACCATGGAAACGAGGACGCCAGCAACGGAACAGGTAAGTGAATAACTTCTGTATGGCTCATAATTAATGCACAATGTACATTACAAAGTGCATTAATATGGCCATACAGAAGTGTATAGACCCACTTGCTGCCGCGGGACAACCCCTTTAAGGTTCTCATTATACGGTTTGGAAAATCATGAGAACTAATTGCAGATGTTCTTCAGTGAAGCGTGTGGACCAACCCACCCTTAATATGCATGTTCTGACTGTTCTTATAACTGCTGCCATGTACCTTGTGTGGGAAACATACTCGGCAAGAATTTACCAACTGCATGAAGTGAGATCATAAAAGACCAAAGAATGTCCATATACTGCACTACATGTCATGGACTATTATGGGACTTACAGTCTCTATGGACTAACAGAATAACCACAGAACATCACTTTTATATGTCTCTTATCTAGATCTCATAGTTTGATTCTTCACACTTCTGAGAGTCGTGACCTAAGGGACAGAAGAGGAATAGTTTAAGCCTGAACCAGTTGGGGAGAATAGGGTTGAGGAGCCAGAGGAAGATCTTGACATTCCTCGGGGCAGGCTTTGGTAGGAAGGCCTAGAAGGGATAGCGGGTCTACTTTGCCTTAGCTTTGTTAGGAGGACATGCTGTGGTATCCTATCTGACAATAAAAGGAGGGAGTTGTTAGAGAAATCGAGTTGTTTCAAGAGGCTGATGCCTGTAAGACATCTGAGAGGTTAGGTTGACCTCTCCATGGGCCTTGGGTTAATTAGAATTACATACTTTTCTTGAATTATGAAGACATCTTGATTTGCCAACTTATCCTCAGAAACGGACCACAAGATGTCAAGATACGTTGAAATCTGGAGGAGCGATGCTCTGTATTGTGCAGCTCTTGTGTTCTGGGAATGGTCATCCGCAGCGGTTAGCTGGTTTACACCAATTATGGCCTTATCCACATAGATTTTGTATGTAATTCTATACCTTGATTATGTGATTTGTTTAACCCTTCCCATGTCTATGTTTGTAACGCCTACTTTGTCTATAATAAGAGGTGACGGGGGCAGTGCCCATTAGAATCTGCCACCTTTCAGATCCGTTTTGTTAAGGGTCTGGTCGCACGTGACTCCTAACTCCTAACGTTACCTGATCTGGTGACTTCGTAACAGTGTGTTGTCTTCCAGGCACTCGAGTTCGACACATCGCAGATCAGGTTGACAGATTACTGAGAGGGGCTGGTGAGGATGCAGCGGTCATGGTGCACAATGGCACCAACGACAAAGTTAGTGGTTAACGGAGGGCCCTCACAAACGATTTCAGGGACCTAGGATCCAAGCTTAGGGCGAGGACCTCCAAGGTGTTTTCTAAGAAATAATACCTGCACCACAAGCCACACTAGAAAGGCAGCAGGATCTTAAGGAGGTAAACAAGTGGCTCCGGAGTTGGTGTAAGAAGGAGGGATTTGGGTTCCTGGAGAACTGGGCTGACTTTGCTGTTGGCTACAGGCTCTACTGTAGGGACAGGCTGCATCTTAATGGGGAGGGTGCAGCTGTGCTGGGGGAAAAGATGGCTAGAAGGCTGGAGGAGTGTTTAACCTAGGGACTGGGGGAGGGCAAAAAGAGAAGCAGGGGGGTAGACAGTGACTGGGACCAAGTATTGGGAATGGGGGTTGAGCGTGAGGAGGGGTTAGTACAGTTAGAATAATGAATGCAAAAAATAACCATATAAATTGTATGGCAGCGAATGCAAGAACTCTGATCAGCAAAGTGGATGAGCTTGAAGCAAAAATGTCTGAAGAAAACTATGACATAGTAGGATATACTGAAACATGGCTTGATAAGTGCACTGGGGCAATCTCATCAGAAGAAACCATAGTAAACAGAAAGGGGGAGGGGTACATATGTACGATAACTCCTACTTAATGCCGAGGTTATGGAAAGATATAGGTGTAGGAGATGAACACTTGGAATCTCCGGGGATAGAAATACAAGGAGGGAAAAAAAATCCTGATAGGGGTTTTCTAAAGGCTACCAAAAGCAACAGAAGAAACTGAAAACTTAATAAGACAAATAGAAGAGGTGTCAAACCGCAATGAGTGTTCTATTGGTTATTATATATATTATATATACACATACATACATACATACACACAGAAATACTTTAATTTATAGTTAAGTGTAAAGGTATATGGTAAATGGAAGTAACATACCCCTTTGAACGAATGAACTAATTGTCTATGGCTATGGGATAGATCTACTACGAACCCGTTTTTATGAATGGATCTAGTGTAATGACGTAGTCAATCGCATGACTAGAATGACGTGGGGCATCACGCGAGATGACCTCATGACACCAAGATGGCGCCCGCACCGGCGTCCACCGAAAGCAGGCTGTGTAAGTTAGAATTTAAATTACATGTATTTATAGTCGTGTTATTCTTTATGTTACTTTGTAGTTGCTTGAGAAAGGCGGGTATGTTCTGCTGAAACGCGTTGCAATAAACATATGAAGAATACAATAAGCTGCTTATCGTTTCCTGGGCTCTGGAGCGCGGGGGTACTTTTATACTGAATTTGGATCTGCTTTAAGACAAATAGGTGTCAAACTGCAACTAAGTAATTATTATGGGGGACTTTAATTATCTGGATATAATATGGGATAACGAGACCTGCAAATCTCACAGGGGTGATAAGTTCCTGAGAACAATTAAAGATAAATACCTTACCCAACTTGTGCGGGAACCAACTAGAGGGGAGGGCCATTCTGGACTTAGTATTAACTAACAAACCGGACCAAGTCATGGGGGTGCAGGTTGAGGGACACTTGGGGAACAGTGACCACAATATAATTAACTTCCAGCTGTCATTCAATAGGAAGCCTTATCAGGGGGCGACAAATAAACTAAACTTTAGTAAAGCAAAATTTGATCAGCTAAGAACTACTATCGGTAACACTAATTGGGACAACATCCTCAAAAATATCAGTACAGAGGACAAATAGGAGGAGTTTAAAAGGATCCTAATCACCTCATGTGAGCAGTTCATTCCCTTTAAAAATAAAAGAACTTTGAGTAGAAGGAAACCAATGTGGCTCGACAAGATGGTAAGAGGGGCAATAAACGAAAAAAAGAAAGCGTTCAAACTACTAAAACAAGAAGGCAGCGAAGAAGCGCTAAAATCATACAGGGAAAAAACTAAATATGTAAAGATAGGATCAAAATTACTAAGGAGGAGGCGGAAAGACTGATCGCCAAAGAGAGCAAAAACAATCCGAAACTATTCTTCAACTATATGAACAGCAAAAGGATTTGCACCGAGAGCGCTGGCCCTTTAACTCAGGAGGAAGTGCCAGAGACAGTTAAAAAAAAGATTAAAATCGATAGATCACCAGGCCCAGATGGAAAACACCCAAGGGTTCTAAGGAAACTAAGTGACATGATAGACAGACCGCTATTTCTTATATTTAGGGACACTATTGAGACCGGGGTTGTACCACTGGATTGGCGCATTGCCAATGTGGTTCCAATTTACAAAAAGGGGTCCAGAAGTGAGCCTAGTAACTACAGGCCGGTAAGTCTCACTTCAATAACTGGAAAAATATTCGAGGGGCTTCTGAGAGACCCCATCCTAGAATACCTCAAGGAGAACAACGGAATAACTCCTCACCAGCACGGGTTCATGAAGGATTGATCATGTCAGACCAATCTGATCAGCTTCTACCATGAAGTAAGCTCTAGGCTGGACCTGGGAGAGTCTATTGATCTCGTATATCTGGACTTCTCTAAAGCCTTTGACACCGTGCCGCATAATAGGCTGATATATATAATGAGGAGCTCGGATTGGGTGAAAACGTGTGTAAGTGGGTAAAGAACTGGCTCAGAGATAGAAAGCAGAGGGAGGTAATAAAAGGTTCATACTCTGATTGGACCCCTGTCGCTAGTTGGGGGCCACAGGGTTCAGTATTGGGCCCCATTCTGTTCAATATATTTATTAATGACCTGATAGAGGGGCTGCACAGTAAAATATTGATATTTGCAGAGGATACAAAACTATACAAGATAACTAATGCAACGGAGGACAATGTGCGGCTACAAACGGACCGAGATAAGCCGGGGGATCGGGGGAGGGAAACGGCAAATGAAGTTCAATGTTGATAAACAGATATTTTTGGTATAACTTACCGTAAAATCTCTTTCTCGTCGCGTTCATTGGGGGCCACAGCCTAGACCATGGGGATATAGCCACTGCCCTAGGAGGCGACACTAAGCAAAAAAGTGTTAGCTCCTCCCCCCTGGCTATATCCCCCCTGCAGGCATTCAGCTAATCAGTCTGTCTGCAAGCAGTAGGAAGCCAGTGGGAGTACGATTATGCATATTATATTTTATACATACCAAATTACAATGTTTTGGCATAATTTTCTGCCAAACAATGACCGAAGAACAGAAAGTTCCAACAACCGCCTTAATAAACAAGGGGTGGGTGCTGTGGCCCCCAATGAACGCGATGAGAAAGAGATTTTACGGTAAGTGATACCAAAAATATCTGTTTCTCGTCCGTATCATTGGGGGCAACAGCCTAAACCATGGGACGTCCACAAGCAGTCCCGAACAAAATATACATTGGGTGGGCTATTTACAGGTTTGACCGTGTGGTCAATGGACCGCCGCCTGCAAAAATCTTCCAGCCGAGAGCGGTGTCCGATGATGCAGATATGTGGACCTTATAGAATTTTGAAAACGTGTGTAAGGAGGTCCAGGTGGCTGCCTTACACACCTGAAGTGCCGAGGCTCCGTGCTGGACCGCCCAGGAGGCCCCTACCGCCTGTGTGGAGTGGGCCGTAACCCGAAATGGTGGCGTGCGTCCTGAGGTACGATACGCCTCTGTTATCAAGGACCTTATCCACTTAGATATGGTGACTTTTGAGGCTGCCGAGCCCCTCCGGGCCCCCTCCGAAATCACAAAGTGTCAGTTTTACGGAATTCTTTGGTTCTTTTTACATAGATCTTCAGCGCCCTCACCACGTCCAGGCAGTGCAGTGTCTTTTCCTTCGTGTGTACTGGTGTTGGGCAGAAGGAAGGCAGGACAATATCTTCGTTGATGTGGAAATCCGATACTACTTTTGGTAGGAATTCTGCTGATGGCCTCAGTACCACTTTATCGTGATGGAAAGTCATATAGGGGGTCTGTATAGACAAGGCCGCCAGTTCCGAGACCCTAAGAATGGAGGTAATAGCGACCAGGAATATTACCTTCCAGGTCAGTAGCCGCATAGGAATCTCTCTCAGCGGTTCAAACGGTTGGTCTGTCATAGCCTCCAATACGAGATTAAGATCCCACGTTTGGACCGGTGGCTTCAACGGGGGTGTCGTATGGGCGACTCCTTGCAGAAATGTTCGCACAGCCATTCTGCTTGCGCTTGGTCTCTGCAACAGCACCGTCAGTGCTGACACCTGCCCCCTTAGCGAGCCTACCCTTAATCCTATTTCGAGACCCGACTGTAGGAATGCCAGTATTCTGGCCACCGAAAATTGCATCGGCTGGACGCGTCGTTCTTCACACCAGATGAAGAAACGCTTCCAGACTCTGTAATAAATAGCCGACGAGGCCGGTTTCCTGGCCCGTATCATTGTTTGAATCACTTTCTCAGAGTAACCTTTCCTTCTTAACACCTCGGTCTCAACGGCCAGGCCGTCAAATGTAGAGATCTGGAATCCGGATGTAGCAAAGGCCCTTGGGATAGCAGGTCTCTTCGATCCGGTAGGTGCCATGATGCGTCGGTCAACATTTCTATGATGCTCGCGTACCAGCTTCTTCTTGGCCAGTCTGGCGCTATTAATATCGCTGGTCGTCCTTCCTGTTTGATTTTCCCTAATATTCTTGGTATGAGAGGTATTGGAGGAAACACGTACAGGGATTTCTATCCCCCCCACGGGATGGTCAGCGCGTCTGTTGCCGCCGCTTGCGGATCCCGTGCTCGGGCCACAAACGGAAGGATTTTGTAATTCAGTCTGGACGCCATGGAGGTCCACGTCTGGCGTGCCCCATTTCTGACATATCGTCCGGAATACCTCTGGGTGTAACCCCCATTCGCCGGTATCCACAGTTTCCCAACTTAGATAATCTGCCACCCAGTTGTCTACTCCCGGAATGTAGACTGCTGCTATTGAGTTCAGATGATTCTCCGCCCACGTCAGTATGCGGGCTACCTCGTTCATTACCGACGTGCTCCGTGTGCACCCTTGATGGTTGACATAGGCCACGGCTGTGGTGTTGTCCGTCTGGATGCGCACGTCCTTCTTCTTGAGACTGGGCCCGAAGTGCCGAAGAGTCAGGTATACGGCTCGTAATTCTAGGATGTTGATGTGTAACATTGTCTCTCTCCGAGACAAAACTCCCTGAATAGACTGGCTCTCCAGTGTTCGGCGTCTGTCATCAATACTACCCATCGTTTTGGGCCCAATGACCGTCCCACCTGAAGTCTCCCAGGCTTCAACCACCACTTCAACGCGTCTTGGACTTGAGGGGTTACCCGGATTCGCTGTTCCAGGGTCAGTACGGACCTGTTCCAGCGGGACAATATCAGGTGTTGAAGCATCCTTGACCAGAACTGAGCAAAGGGGACCGCCTCGAAGGCTGCTACCAATTGGCCTAGAACACTCATACAGTGCCTGACGGTCAACGTTCTCTTCTGCATTAGAGACCAGACACCGTGCCGAGGCTTGTCTACTTTTGTTTGAGGTAGTAGAACGCGGTGCTGGCTGGTGTCGAATATCATGCCTAAGAACTCCAGATGTTGTGCTGGTATTAGGCATGATTTGTCGCGGTTTACTATCCAGCCAAATTCTTCTAATGTTTCCATCGCGACGCGTAAACTCCTGGTGTTGCCGTCCCGTGACGGTGCTTTTATCAGAACATCGTCCAGGTATGGTATGGCCGCTATACCCTCTGCGTGGAGTAGTGCCATCACTGCTGCTAGTACTTTCGTAAATACCCTCTGGGAAGTTGAAAGGCCGAATGGGAGAGCCGTGAACTGGAAAGGTCGTCCCTGCGTCTCGAAACGAAGGAATTTCTGGTGTGCTTCCCGAATCGGAGTATGTTGGTATGCGTCCTTGCTGTTTATTGAGGACAAAAATTCCCCCGGCTGCAAGGAGGCTATCACGGATTTGATCGACTCCATACGGAAATGCCTTGTTTTGACGAACTGATTTAGTCTCCTTAAATCCAGTACTGGCCTGACCCTGCCATCTTTTTTGGGCATTAGAAAAAGATTTGAGTAGAAACCTTGCTTCTCTTGCGCCCCTGGCACCGGTTTCACTACCCCCTGTGCCAGAAGGTTTTCCACTGCTAATTGTAGATTGGCTACTCCTTCCGGGGTGGCAGGTACTCTGGACTTGCAAGACGAATCCTGCGGTAGAATCGTGAACTCGATCGCGTACCCCGAGGCCATGATCTCCCGCACCCACGCGTCGTTCACGCGACTCCACCATGTCTCCCGAAATTAGGAGAGCCTGCCCCCCACCCTGGTGACACTGGGTGGGGGCGGAGACTCATGCTGCGTTCTTTGATCCCGACGCCTAAGATGTTCCCGGTCGGGACCGCCATGCCTGTCTCGCCTTGAAGGACATTTCCTTGTGTCTGTCGGGGCCCTCCTAGATTAGGACCACTGCCCTGTACCAGGGCGGGATGAGAAGCGCCGAAAGGATCGAAAAAATGGCTCTCTCTTCAATGGAACCTTTTCCTTTCTTGTTGGTATTTGTGGTAATGACGTGCTTTTGCCGCCTGTGGCGTCCTTTATCAAGTCATCTAACTTGGACCCAAAAGAGCCTATTGCCCTCGAAGGGTAATTTTGTTAGGACCATTTTGGATGCTGAATCGACCGACCAGCTTTTCAGCCAAAGGGTTCGCCTTGCTGCAACAGACGCGGTGGATGCTCGAGCCACGAACTTAGCTGCATCTAGCTCTGCTGCGCAGAGATGGAGCGCCTGCCACAATGTCCTTCCGCAGCTGTTTGGCCCAGGCTACCGAGGCTTTACTTACCCATGCGACCGCGGCCTGCGGACTGAAAAACTGATTTCGTCAATGTATCCAGTTTTCTGTCTTGAGGATTAGTCAGAGTTGCCACCTCGGCTGTTGGTAACGCCGTGCCTCTGGATAGCCGCAACACCGGTGGATCGACCACCAGGGGTACTGCCCAACCCTTTTTCAGATTCCCTGGGAAGGGGTATGTGACTTCAAGTTTTTCCGGGTTGCCTAAATTTTTTGTCAGGATTCTGCCATTCTTTATTAAGGACGTCCGCGAAGTCCTGATGGTCTGGAAAGACCTGTCGCGGTCTCCTCTTACGTCTAAACGACACCGTGGATGGAATTCGTGAAACCTGTTCGTCGTCCAGATCAGAAGCAGACGAGAATGCAGATCGTTCGTCGTCTTCTGATTCACTACTTTCGCCCGCTGTTTGGGCCGTATCCTGCGAAGCCCGCGAGCACGATGCCCGGGGGGAGTCATGGCGGGCCCGGGCCGGTCTTGCAGAGTCCCGGGACCGTGAAGAATGCCTCGATCTGTGATAAGTACGGACGGACTCCCTGGACCCATGGGAGCCATGAGAGTCCCTGGACCGCCTGGACTTGGAGGGTCTAGCGACTTCCTGGTATGGAGAGATTTACGGGAGGTGTCCTCGCTGCTGCGGGACCTCCTTCTTTTGCGTGCCCTCCTGCGCGCATATTCCGAAGAGGAAACTTCAGAGCTGGATTCTAACCGGCGTAAAACTGCCGCAGAAGATGCGGCCAGGCCAGAAACGGCAGCAGCCAAGGACCTAGCCCATTGGGGTACGGCCTCTGGCTCCACAGGGGCGGCGGGGGGCACCGGGATCCCTGGAACCACGCCTGCCGTGGTACACTTAGCGCAGCGGGGGTCGGTTTGACCGCAGGCAAACTTAACGCTGCATGATGTGCATGCGTAATGCTTCACCCTCCCCTTGGCCGGGCTGGAACCCTCTGATCTGGGGTCAAACATGGCAAAAGAAAACCTCAGGAGAGAGGGAATGCTACGTACTGCCACCGGAATACCTGCAGGGGGGGGACAGGGGAGGGGAAACACCGCGAAGTGCTGCCTTGGCAGGCTTACCCGGTCTAGCAGTTGTTTAAGTGGTTCCCCTGATCCAGCTGGAGCCTCTGGTCCTGAAGCTTGAAGGCCGTCAGGTGTCGACGTGGGTCCACCACACGGTAATAGTAGCGCTGGTGACCTGCCAGGTGTGTGGCAGGTACTGCTGCGGGTGGTGGTACAGCTGCTGGTGCCCGTTACAGGAGGTGCTGCTGCTCTCCGGGTGCTCACTCTGTGGTAATAAGCCTGCAGGCCGTGTCAGCGCTGGATGCTGCGTGCTGAGGACTGCGCACAGTGCTGGGCTCACTAGCGCCAGACAAAGGGACTGTCTTGCTGCTGGGAACGGCCATTCTTCTGCCTGGCTGCTTCTTCTAAGTTTGCCGCGGCCGGAGGGGGCGTGGCTTGTCCCGGAAGTCCGCCCGCGACCCGGAAGTGACGTTTTCCGCCCCAGCGTCGGCGCGCCGCTCCCGAAAGTGACGTGCCCAGCCAGCACCCCGGCGTCCTGCTGGTATGCCGTGCCCATACACCTGCTGCTGGGAGAGCCACTGCTGCCGTTGCCATCGTAGTTGCTAAGGTACCTTGCGTCCGTCAGGGGAGCCACAGCCTGGCCACACGTCGACCTGTCTCCAGCAGTGCTTCCCCTTATGCGTCACTGGTCAGAAAGTGCGCCACTCCAGGGAGGGGGAGCCCTATGGCTGGCAGGTAACCGACGCCAATGCGCATTGCAGGGTCGGGCCCCTTTTTCTTCTCTGGGTGAGACGCCACAGAAGTGGTGGAGACACCCCCTGCCTGCGTCTCCCCCGGGAGGACAGTAGAGCCAGGGAAAAGCCCCGACTCCCTGGATTCCCGCGTATAGCCACGTCTGCTTCCTAGCAGACACTAAGCTAAAGACTGATTAGCTGAGTGCCTGCAGGGGGGATATAGCCAGGGGGGAGGAGCTAACACTTTTTTGCTTAGTGTCGCCGCCTAGGGCAGTGGCTATATCCCCATGGTCTAGGCTGTGGCCCCCAATGATACGGACGAGAAATGTAAGGTTCTACACATGGGCAGGAGAAACGGATGTCACCAATATACACTAAATGGGATACTGCTAGGGGAAAGACCCGGGGGTACTAGTGGACTGTAGACTAAACTGGAGCAACCAATGCCAGTCAGCTGCTGCAAAAGCTAATAAAGTCTTGGGGTGCAGTAAAAGAGGTATAGGGGCGAAGGACGAGAACATTATCCCCCCTCTATATAAGGCACTTGTCAGGCCCCACATGGAATACTGCGTACAGTTCTGGACACCGGTGCTCAGGAAAGATGTTACAGTGCTGGAGGGGTTCAAAGAAGGGCAACTAAACTAATACATGGAATGACGGGACTGGAATACCCCGAGAGGCACCAAAACTGGGATTATTCACCCCGGAAAACAGACGGCTAAGGAGCGACCAAATAACCATGTAGAAGTACATGAGGGGACGATACAAGGATCTCTGCCAGGATCTGTTTATACCCAGGACTGCGACGGTAACAAGAGGACATCCACTACGGCTAGAGGAAAGCAGGTTTCATCACCAACACAAGGGGGTTCTTTACTGTAAGAGCAGTGAGACTGTGGAACTCTCTGCCTGAGGACATGGTGATGGCAGGATCCATAGAGGAGTGTAAGAGGGGCTTGATGTCTTTCTATGATATTACAGGATATAGACATCAGGTGACCAGCGGGTTGGTGATCCGGGGATTATTCTGATTGCCATTAGGGAGTCTGGAAAGAATTTTCCCCAAATGGGCTAATTGGCTCCTGCCTCGTAGTTTTTTTTGCCTTCCTCTGGATCAACACAGGAGGATAGACAGGCTGGACTAGATGGGCATTGTCTTCATTCAGCCTTACGAACTACGTTACTATGAGATGAAAATTCCTTGCATACTTAAGCGCAAAATACGCCGTGTCACTAAGGGGTTAAAAGGAAACATTGAAAATGACTCCATAGTGCATAATGCACGCGGACACAAGTCCAAGGCCACTAAGGGGAGCGAAGAAAAGGGCAGAAAAAGGGTTAAAACAGTAAGACAAACATAAAAAACATTCCAGAAACTCTTCTCATTTTGCCATAAAGGTGTAGAGAATGACCCCCCAACCCCCCCCCCCCCCCCTGTCCTCGTATCGCCGCCCTATCCCAACGACTAACATACTGCATGGGGAACACGGTGACCAACAAGTACGGAACGTAATCAGAAGGACCAGAGGGTAGGTGAGCCCGCCAATAACGGGTCCTCCCACAGCCAATCAGCAGGACAGACAACCTCACGGGTCTCGGCGGACGCAGTAAAACAAAAGATCTCTAAGTTTGGACGGTGCTGACAGAATACAGTCCATGTGTCATTCATACCGACTAAACCCACACAACAATGGCGCAACTGCATTTTTTTCATTCCACCCCCGCTTTAAACCATTCAGCGATCCCAATAAACCTGCACCTCATCCCATGACAGACACTCCGTCACACCGCGAGGTTGGGGGGGAAATAAGGAGGGGTCAAAGACTAAACTACTGAAAAGGCCCTGGGGCTGAAGGGGTTAACAGCGGTAGCAGTAAAACTAATAGGAACTATACAGAAACAGAGGATAGTGGACCCCCTGAGCAGCACGGCCGTCCGGAGGGCCGTCATGTGACCCGACTCTGTAGCAGGTCACCGCCATTGCAAGGCTGGAGGAGGAGACGTCTTCATCCGCTGGACCCTTCATCCGCGTGGCCACAGCGACTAGTAATACTTCAGGGGGCGGCAGAGACAACAGGGATACAGTCCTCACAGCCAACAATTATAGTCATGGGGGCGGAGCCATCAGAGACAGCAACGACCAAAGTACACCACAACGGGCGCTAAGGAGCAACCCCCCAGCTCATCATCACCTACCTGCGGAAACGTCCTCCTGCACCTCACTCTTCCACGGGTGATCGCCCCTCATCCTCTCTTCTTCTACCTCCACTTTAATATCATCTTCACCCTGATGTGTCATATGGAAGAATTCAGTACAATATGGCGGAGCGGTGGGAAATCTAACCGGACACCGAAATCTATTACTGCAGGAGAAGAGAGCCCCACCCCCTATATAGAGAGCTCCACCCCTACATAGAGCAGAAGCAGAGAGCTCCACCCCCTATATAGAGACAGCTCCTACATAGAGCAGGACCAGATAGCCCCACCCCCTATATAGAAAAGGACCATAACTCCACCCCCTACATAGAGCAGGTGCACACAGCTCCACCCCCTACATAGAGCAGGTCCACACAGCTCCACCCCCTACATAGAGCAGGACCACACAGCTCCACCCCCTACATAGAGCAGGACCACACAGCTCCACCCCCTACATAGAGCAGGACCAGAGAGCTGCACCCCCTATACAGAACAGGATCAAAGCTCCACCCCCTTTATAGAGGACCATAACTCCACCCCCTACATAGAGCAGGAACAGAGAGCTCCACCCTCTATATAGAGCAGGACTAAAGAGCTCCACCCCTTGCATAGAGGGAAGAGCTCCACCCCCTGCACAGAGGTAGGAGCTCCAGCCCCTGCACAGAGGAAGGAGCTCCACCCCCTGCACAGAGGAAGGAGCTCCACCCCCTGCACAGAGGAAGGAGCTCCACCCCCTGCACAGAGGAAGGAGCTCCACCCCCTGCACAGAGGAAGGAGCTCCACCCCCTGCACAGAGGAAGGAGCTCCACCCCCTGCACAGAGGAAGGAGCTCCACCCCCTGCACAGAGGAAGGAGCTCCACCCCCTGCACAGAGGAAGGAGCTCCACCCCCTGCACAGAGGAAAGAGCTCCACCCCCTGCACAGAGGAAAGAGCTCCACCCCCTGCACAGAGGAAAGAGCTCCACCCCCTGCACAGAGGAAAGAGCTCCACCCCCTGCACAGAGGAAAGAGCTCCACCCCCTGCACAGAGGAAAGAGCTCCACCCCCTGCACAGAGGAAAGAGCTCCACCCCCTGCACAGAGGAAAGAGCTCCACCCCCTGCACAGAGGAAAGAGCTCCACCCCCTGCACAGAGGAAAGAGCTCCACCCCCTGCACAGAGGAAAGAGCTCCACCCCCTGCATAGAGCAGGACTTTATCTCCACCTCTATATACAGCAGGACAAAAAAAGCTCCATATCATATATAGAGCAGGACCAGAGAGCTCCACCACGTATATAGATATACTACAGGGCTCAGCGCCATCTACCTGCCAGTTCTCCAGGAAATCTTCCTCCTGGGAATACAGAGAACGGGGACATCTCTCTGGGGGGTTTCTCCTCCAAACTCCATCTGTGGAGACACACAGTGATGGGAGAATGTAGGTGACCTCATACCTGCCGCCTCTTACCTCATGACCCCGCGGGCAGGAGCCACTCCGTCATGGCGGCCGCGTACACATCCCGCCGGCCCTCTACATCCTCCCACTCCTCTTACCTGGTGACCCCGCCTCCAGCATGGCGGCCGCGTACACATCCCGCCGACCCTCTACATACTCCCACTCCCCTTACCTGGTGACCCCGCCTCCAGCATGGCGGCCGCGTACACATCCCGCCGGCCCTCTACATCCTCCCACTCCTCTTACCTGGTGACCCCGCCTCCAGCATGGCGGCCCCGTACACATCCCGCCGGCCCTCTACATACTCCCACTCCTCTTACCTGGTGGCCCCGCCTCCATCATGGCGGCCGCGTACACATCCCTCTACATCCTCCCACTCCTCTTACCTGGTGACCCCGCCTCCAGCATGGCGGCCGCGTACACATCCCGCCAGCCCTCTACATCCTCCCACTCCTCTTACCTGGTGACCCCGCCTCCAGAGTGGCGGCCGCGTACACATCCCGCCGGCCCTCTACATACTCCCACCCCTCTTACCTGGTGACCCCGCCTCCAGCATGGCGGCCGCGTACACATCCCGCCGGCCCTCTACATACTCCCACTCCTCTTACCTGGTGACCCCGCCTCCAGCATGGCGGCCGCGTACACATCCCGCCAACCCTCTACATACTCCCACTCCTCTTACCTGGTGACCCCGCCTCCAGCATGGCGGCCCCGTACACATCCCTCTACATCCTCCCACTCCTCTTACCTGGTGACCCCGCCTCCAGCATGGCGGCCGCGTACACATCCCGCCGGCCCTCTACATACTCCCACTCCTCTTACCTGGTGACCCCGCCTCCAGCATGGCGGCCGCGTACACATCCCGTCGGCCCTCTACATACTCCCACCCCTCTTACCTGGTGACCCCGCCTCCAGCATGGCGGCCCCGTACACATCCCTCTACATCCTCCCACCCCTCTTACCTGGTGACCCCGCCTCCAGCATGGCGGCCCCGTACACATCCCTCTACATCCTCCCACTCCTCTTACCTGGTGACCCCGCCTCCAGCATGGCGGCCGCGTACACATCCCGCCGGCCCTCTACATACTCCCACTCCTCTTACCTGGTGACCCCGCCTCCAGCATGGCGGCCGCCTACACATCCCTCTACATCATCCCACTCCTCTTACCTGGTGACCCCGCCTCCATCATGGCGGCCCCGTACACATCCCTCTACATACTCCCACTCCTCTTACCTGGTGACCCCGCCTCCAGCATGGCGGCCGCGTACACATCCCGCCGGCCCTCTACATCCTCCCACTCCTCTTACCTGGTGACCCCGCCTCCAGCATGGCGGCCGCGTACACATCCCGCCGGCCCTCTACATACTCCCACTCCTCTTACCTGGTGACCCCGCCTCCAGCATGGCGGCCCCGTACACATCCCTCTACATACTCCCACTCCTCTTACCTGGTGGCCCCGCCTCCAGCATGGCGGCCGCGTACACATCCCGCCGGCCCTCTACATACTCCCACTCCTCTTACCTGGTGACCCCGCCTCCAGCATGGCGGCCCCGTACACATCCCTCTACATACTCCCACTCCTCTTACCTGGTGACCCCGCCACCAGCATGGCGGCCCCGTACACATCCCTCTACATCCTCCCACTCCTCTTACCTGGTGGCCCCGCCTCCAGCATGGCGGCCCCGTACACATCCCGCCGGCCCTCTACATACTCCCACTCCTCTTACCTGGTGACCCCGCCTCCATCATGGCGGCCGCGTACACATCCTTCTACATCCTCCCACCCCTCTTACCTGGTGACCCCGCCTCCACCATGGCGGCCCCGTACACATCCCGCCGGCCCTCTACATACTCCCACTCCTCTTACCTGGTGACCCCGCCTCCAGCATGGCGGCCCCGTACACATCCCTCTACATACTCCCACTCCTCTTACCTGGTGACCCCGCCTCCAGCATGGCGGCCGCGTACACATCCCGCCGGCCCTCTACATACTCCCACTCCTCTTACCTGGTGACCCCGCCTCCAGCATGGCGGCCGCGTACACATCCCGTCGGCCCTCTACATACTCCCACCCCTCTTACCTGGTGACCCCGCCTCCAGCATGGCGGCCCCGTACACATCCCTCTACATCCTCCCACCCCTCTTACCTGGTGACCCCGCCTCCAGCCTGGCGGCCCCGTACACATCCCTCTACATCCTCCCACTCCTCTTACCTGGTGACCCCGCCTCCAGCATGGCGGCCGCGTACACATCCCGCCGGCCCTCTACATACTCCCACTCCTCTTACCTGGTGACCCCGCCTCCAGCATGGCGGCCGCCTACACATCCCTCTACATCATCCCACTCCTCTTACCTGGTGACCCCGCCTCCATCATGGCGGCCCCGTACACATCCCTCTACATACTCCCACTCCTCTTACCTGGTGACCCCGCCTCCAGCATGGCGGCCGCGTACACATCCCGCCGGCCCTCTACATCCTCCCACTCCTCTTACCTGGTGACCCCGCCTCCAGCATGGCGGCCGCGTACACATCCCGCCGGCCCTCTACATACTCCCACTCCTCTTACCTGGTGACCCCGCCTCCAGCATGGCGGCCCCGTACACATCCCTCTACATACTCCCACTCCTCTTACCTGGTGGCCCCGCCTCCAGCATGGCGGCCGCGTACACATCCCGCCGGCCCTCTACATACTCCCACTCCTCTTACCTGGTGACCCCGCCTCCAGCATGGCGGCCCCGTACACATCCCTCTACATACTCCCACTCCTCTTACCTGGTGACCCCGCCTCCAGCATGGCGGCCCCGTACACATCCCTCTACATACTCCCACTCCTCTTACCTGGTGACCCCGCCTCCAGCATGGCGGCCCCGTACACATCCCTCTACATCCTCCCACCCCTCTTACCTGGTGACCCCGCCTCCAGCATGGCGGCCCCGTACACATCCCTCTACATCCCCCCACTCCTCTTACCTGGTGACCCCGCCTCCAGCATGGCGGCCCCGTACACATCCCTCTACATCCTCCCACTCCTCTTACCTGGTGACCCCGCCTCCACCATGGCGGCCCCGTACACATCCCGCCGGCCCTCTACATACTCCCACTCCTCTTACCTGGTGACCCCGCCTCCAGCATGGCGGCCGCGTACACATCCCGCCGGCCCTCTACATACTCCCACTCCTCTTACCTGGTGACCCCGCCTCCAGCATGGCGGCCCCGTACACATCCCGCCGGCCCTCTACATCCTCCCACTCCTCTTACCTGGTGACCCCGCCTCCAGCATGGCGGCCCCGTACACATCCCTCTACATACTCCCACTCCTCTTACCTGGTGACCCCGCCTCCAGCATGGCGGCCCCGTACACATCCCTCTACATACTCCCACTCCTCTTACCTGGTGACCCCGCCTCCAGCATGGCGGCCCCGTACACATCCCTCTACATCCTCCCACCCCTCTTACCTGGTGACCCCGCCTCCAGCATGGCGGCCGCGTACACATCCCTCTACATCCCCCCACTCCTCTTACCTGGTGACCCCGCCTCCAGCATGGCGGCCCCGTACACATCCCTCTACATCCTCCCACTCCTCTTACCTGGTGACCCCGCCTCCAGCATGGCGGCCCCGTACACATCCCGCCGGCCCTCTACATACTCCCACTCCTCTTACCTGGTGACCCCGCCTCCAGCATGGCGGCCCCGTACACATCCCTCTACATACTGCCACTCCTCTTACCTGGTGGCCCCGCCTCCAGCATGGCGGCCCCGTACACATCCCGCCGGCCCTCTACATACTCCCACTCCTCTTACCTGGTGACCCCGCCTCCAGCATGGCGGCCCCGTACACATCCCTCTACATACTGCCACTCCTCTTACCTGGTGGCCCCGCCTCCAGCATGGCGGCCCCGTACACATCCCGCCGGCCCTCTACATACTCCCACTCCTCTTACCTGGTGACCCCGCCTCCAGCATGGCGGCCCCGTACACATCCCTCTACATACTGCCACTCCTCTTACCTGGTGGCCCCGCCTCCAGCATGGCGGCCCCGTACACATCCCGCCGGCCCTCTACATCCTCCCACTCCTCTTACCTGGTGACCCCGCCTCCAGCATGGCGGCCCCGTACACATCCCTCTACATCCTCCCACTCCTCTTACCTGGTGACCCCGCCTCCAGCATGGCGGCCCCGTACACATCCCGCCGGCCCTCTACATACTCCCACCCCTCTTACCTGGTGGCCCCGCCTCCAGCATGGCGGCCCCGTACACATCCCGCCGGCCCTCTACATCCTCCCACTCCTCTTACCTGGTGACCCTGCCTCCAGCATGGCGGCCGCGTACACATCCCGCCGGCCCTCTACATCCTCCCACTCCTCTTACCTGGTGACCCCGCCTCCAGCATGGCGGCCCCGTACACATCCCGCCGGCCCTCTACATCCTCCCACTCCTCTTACCTGGTGACCCCGCCTCCAGCATGGCGGCCCCGTACACATCCCGCCGGCCCTCTACATACTCCCACCCCTCTTACCTGGTGACCCCGCCTCCAGCATGGCGGCCCCGTACACATCCCGCCGGCCCTCTACATACTCCCACCCCTCTTACCTGCTGACCCCGCCTCCAGCATGGCGGCCCCGTACACATCCCGCCGGCCCTCTACATACTCCCACCCCTCTTACCTGGTGACCCCGCCTCCAGCATGGCGGCCCCGTACACATCCCTCTACATCCTCCCACTCCTCTTACCTGGTGACCCCGCCTCCAGCATGGCGGCCGCGTACACATCCCGCCGGCCCTCTACATACTCCCACTCCTCTTACCTGGTGACCCCGCCTCCAGCATGGCGGCCCCGTACACATCCCTCTACATACTCCCACTCCTCTTACCTGGTGACCCCGCCTCCAGCATGGCGGCCCCGTACACATCCCTCTACATACTCCCACCCCTCTTACCTGGTGACCCCGCCTCCAGCATGGCGGCCCTGTACACATCCCTCTACATCCTCCCACTCCTCTTACCTGGTGGCCCCGCCTCCAGCATGGCGGCCCCGTACACATCCCGCCGGCCCTCTACATACTCCCACTCCTCTTACCTGGTGACCTCACCTCCAGCATGGCGGCCCCGTACACATCCCGCCGGCCCTCTACATACTCCCACCCCTCTTACCTGGTGACCCCGCCTCCAGCATGGCGGCCCTGTACACATCCCTCTACATCCTCCCACTCCTCTTACCTGGTGGCCCCGCCTCCAGCATGGCGGCCCCGTACACATCCCTCTACATACTCCCACTCCTCTTACCTGGTGGCCCCACCTCCAGCATGGCGGCCCCGTACACATCCCTCTACATACTCCCACTCCTCTTACCTGGTGACCCCGCCTCCAGCATGGCGGCCGCGTACACATCCCTCTACATACTCCCACTCCTCTTACCTGGTGACCCCGCCTCCAGCATGGCGGCCCCGTACACATCCCTCTACATCCTCCCACTCCTCTTACCTGGTGACCCCGCCTCCAGCATGGCGGCCCCGTACACATCCCTCTACATACTCCCACTCCTCTTACCTGGTGACCCCGCCTCCAGCATGGCGGCCGTGTACACATCCCGCCGGCCCTCTACATCCTCCCACTCCTTTTACCTGGTGACCCCGCCTCCAGCATGGCGGCCCCGTACACATCCCTCTACATACTCCCACTCCTCTTACCTGGTGACCCCGCCTCCAGCATGGCGGCCCCGTACACATCCCGCCGGCCCTCTACATACTCCCACTCCTCTTACCTGGTGACCCCGCCTCCAGCATGGCGGCCCCGTACACATCCCTCTACATCCTCCCACTCCTCTTACCTGGTGACCCCGCCTCCAGCATGGCGGCCCCGTACACATCCCTCTACATACTGCCACTCCTCTTACCTGGTGACCCCGCCTCCAGCATGGCGGCCCCGTACACATCCCTCTACATACTCCCACTCCTCTTACCTGGTGACCCCGCCTCCAGCATGGCGGCTGCGTACACATCCCTCTACATACTCCCACTCCTCTTACCTGGTGACCCCGCCTCCAGCATGGCGGCCCCGTACACATCCCGCCGGCCCTCTACATACTCCCACCCCTCTTACCTGGTGACCCCGCCTCCAGCATGGCGGCCCCGTACACATCCCGCCGGCCCTCTACATACTCCCACTCCCCTTACCTGGTGACCCCGCCTCCAGCATGGCGGCCCCGTACACATCCCTCTACATCCTCCCACTCCTCTTACCTGGTGACCCCGCCTCCAGCATGGCGGCCCCGTACACATCCCGCCGGCCCTCTACATCCTCCCACTCCTCTTATCTGCTGACCCCGCCTCCAGCATGGCGGCCCCGTACACATCCCTCTACATCCTCCCACTGCTGTTACCTGGTGACCCCGCCTCCAGCATGGCGGCCGCGTACACATCCCTCTACATACTCACACTCCTCTTACCTGGTGGCCCCGCCTCCAGCATGGCGGCCCCGTACACATCCCTCTACATACTCCCACTCCTCTTACCTGGTGGCCCCGCCTCCAGCATGGCGGCCCCGTACACATCCCGCCGGCCCTCTACATCCTCCCACCCCTCTTACCTGGTGGCCCCGCCTCCAGCATGGCGGCCCCGTACACATCCCACCGGCCCTCTACATACTCCCACCCCTCTTACCTGGTGACCCCGCCTCCAGCATGGCGGCCCCGTACACATCCCTCTACATCCTCCCACTCCTCTTACCTGGTGACCCCGCCTCCAGCATGGCGGCCCCGTACACATCCCACCGGCCCTCTACATACTCCCACTCCTCTTACCTGGTGACCCCGCCTCCAGCATGGCGGCCCCGTACACATCCCTCTACATACTCCCACTCCTCTTACCTGGTGACCCCGCCTCCAGCATGGCGGCCCCGTACACATCCCTCTACATACTCCCACTCCTCTTACCTGGTGACCCCGCCTCCAGCATGGCGGCCCCGTACACATCCCGCCGGCCCTCTACATACTCCCACTCCTCTTACCTGGTGACCCCGCCTCCAGCATGGCGGCCCCGTACACATCCCTCTACATACTCCCACTCCTCTTACCTGGTGACCCCGCCTCCAGCATGGCGGCCCCGTACACATCCCTCTACATCCTCCCACTCCTCTTACCTGGTGGCCCCGCCTCCAGCATGGCGGCCCCGTACACATCCCTCTACATCCTCCCACTCCTCTTACCTGGTGACCCCGCCTCCAGCATGGCGGCCCCGTACACATCCCTCTACATACTCCCACTCCTCTTACCTGGTGACCCCGCCTCCAGCATGGCGGCCCCGTACACATCCCGCCGGCCCTCTACATCCTCCCACTCCTCTTACCTGGTGGCCCCGCCTCCAGCATGGCGGCCCCGTACACATCCCGCCGGCCCTCTACATACTCCCACTCCTCCATGGTGAAATAGACGGCCACATCCTGACACCTTATAGGAACCTGACAACACAATATCCAGTCATCAGCCAGAGCCCCCCGCTAGAATGTCCCCCCACATTCCCCGCAGTCACCTCTCCTGTCAGCAGCTCCGTCATCTTGTTGGTGAGTTCTAGAAGCTTCTGGATCAGGGAGTGAGGATGGATGATGGGAGTCGCTGTCTTCTTCACTGCTGTGTACTCCTGTGGATGGAGGGAGACGCTCAGGGATGGCCCAAATACAAGACAGATGGGAGGAATGGAGGGAAGTTCACCTCTCCGGTCAGCAGGTAGATGATCTCCCAGGTGACGGCTAATATCCTTCCGCTCATCTCCGTGCCGTCCATCGGGGCCTGAGGGGAGAGAGGTCACAGGGTACCGGCTGATAACAGAGAGCGCAACCCCTGTACTGCTGTATATATATATCATGTGATACCGGCTGATAACAGAGAGCGCAACCCCTGTACTGCTGTATATATATATATATATATATCCTCTGATACCGGCTGATAACAGAGAGCGCAACCCCCCATGTCAGCTTACTCTACTGCTCTATATACATATTCTCTGATATCGGCTGATAACAGAGAGCGCAACCCCGATGCCAGCTTACTGTACTGCTGTATATATATATCCTCTGATACCGGCTGATAACAGAGAGAGCAACCCCTGTACTGCTGTATATATATATCCTCTGATACCGGCTGATAACAGAGAGCGCAACCCCTGTACTGCTGTACATATATATCCTCTGATACCGGCTGATAACAGAGAGAGCAACCCCTGTACTGCTGTATATATATATCCTCTGATACCGGCTGATAACAGAGAGCGCAACCCCTGTACTGCTGTATATATATCCTCTGATACCGGCTGATAACAGAGAGCGCAACCCCTGTACTGCTGTATATATATATCCTCTGATACCGGCTGATAACAGAGAGCGCAACCCCTGTACTGCTGTGTATATATATACTCTGATACCGGCTGATAACAGAGAGCGCAACCCCTGTACTGCTGTATATATATATATCCTCTGATACCGGCTGATAACAGAGAGCGCAACCCCTGTACTGCTGTATATATATCCTCTGATACCGGCTGATAACAGAGAGCGCAACCCCTGTACTGCTGTATATATATATATCCTCTGATACCGGGTGATAACAGAGAGCGCAACCCCTGTACTGCTGTGTATATATATCCTCTGATACCGGCTGATAACAGAGAGCGCAACCCCTGTACTGCTGTATATATATCCTCTGATACCGGCTGATAACAGAGAGCGCAACCCCTGTACTGCTGTATATATATATCCTCTGATACCGGCTGATAACAGAGAGCGCAACCCCTGTACTGCTGTATATATATATCCTCTGATACCGGCTGATAACAGAGAGCACAACCCCTGTACTGCTGTATATATATATATATCCTCTGATACCGGCTGATAACAGAGAGCGCAACCCCTGTACTGCTGTATATATATCCTCTGATACCGGCTGATAACAGAGAGCGCAACCCCTGTACTGCTGTATATATATCCTCTGATACTGGCTGATAACAGAGAGCGCAACCCCTGTACTGCTGTATATATATATATCCTCTGATACCGGCTGATAACAGAGAGCGCAACCCCTGTACTGCTGTATATATATATCCTCTGATACCGGCTGATAACAGAGAGCGCAACCCCTGTACTGCTGTATATATATATCCTCTGATACCGGCTGATAACAGAGAGCGCAACCCCTGTACTACTGTATATATATATATCCTCTGATACCGGCTGATAACAGAGAGTGCAACCCCTGTACTGCTGTGTATATATATATCCTCTGATACCGGCTGATAACAGAGAGCGCAACCCCTGTACTGCTGTATATATATATCCTCTGATACCGGCTGATAACAGAGAGCGCAACCCCTGTACTGCTGTATATATATATATCCTCTGATACCGGCTGATAACAGAGAGCGCAACCCCTGTACTGCTCTATATATATCCTCTGATACCGGCTGATAACAGAGAGTGCAACCCCTGTACTGCTGTGTATATATATATCCTCTGATACCGGGTGATAACAGAGAGCGCAACCCCTGTACTGCTGTGTATATATATCCTCTGATACCGGCTGATAACAGAGAGCGCAACCCCTGTACTGCTGTATATAGATCCTCTGATACCGGCTGATAACAGAGAGCGCAACCCCTGTACTGCTGTATATATATAGATCATCTGATACCGGCTGATAACAGAGAGCACAACCCCTGTACTGCTGTATATATATATATATATCCTCTGATACCGGCTGATAACAGAGAGCGCAACCCCTGTACTGCTGTATATATATATATCCTCTGATACCGGCTGATAACAGAGAGCGCAACCCCTGTACTGCTGTATATATATCCTCTGATACCGGCTGATAACAGAGAGCGCAACCCCTGTACTGCTGTATATATATATCCTCTGATACCGGCTGATAACAGAGAGCGCAACCCCTGTACTGCTGTATATATATATCCTCTGATACCGGCTGATAACAGAGAGCACAACCCCTGTACTGCTGTGTATATATATCCTCTGATACCGGGTGATAACAGAGAGCGCAACCCCTGTACTGCTGTGTATATATATCCTCTGATACCGGCTGATAACAGAGAGCGCAACCCCTGTACTGCTGTATATATATATCCTCTGATACCGGCTGATAACAGAGAGCGCAACCCCTGTACTGCTGTATATATATATCCTCTGATACCGGCTGATAACAGAGAGCGCAACCCCTGTACTGCTGTATATATATATATATCCTCTGATACTGGCTGATAACAGAGAGCGCAACCCCTGTACTGCTGTATATATATATATCCTCTGATACCGGCTGATAACAGAGAGCGCAACCCCTGTACTGCTGTATATATATATCCTCTGATACCGGCTGATAACAGAGAGCGCAACCCCTGTACTGCTGTATATATATATCCTCTGATACCGGCTGATAACAGAGAGCGCAACCCCTGTACTGCTGTATATATATATCCTCTGATACCGGCTGATAACAGAGAGCGCAACCCCTGTACTGCTGTATATATATCCTCTGATACTGGCTGATAACAGAGAGCGCAACCCCTGTACTGCTGTATATATATATATATCCTCTGATACCGGCTGATAACAGAGAGCGCAACCCCTGTACTGCTCTATATATATATATCCTCTGATACCGGCTGATAACAGAGAGCGCAACCCCTGTACTGCTGTATATATATATAGCCTCTGATACTGGCTGATAACAGCGAGAACAACCCCCATGTCAGCTTACTGTACTGCTGTATATATATATATCCTCTGATACCGGCTGATAACAGAGAGCACAACCCCTGTACTGCTGTATATATATATATATATATATCCTCTGATACCGGCTGATAACAGAGAGCGCAACCCCTGTACTGCTGTATATATATATATCCTCTGATACCGGCTGATAACAGAGAGCGCAACCCCTGTACTGCTGTATATATATATATATCCTCTGATACCGGCTGATAACAGAGAGCGCAACCCCTGTACTGCTGTATATATATATCCTCTGATACCGGCTGATAACAGAGAGCGCAACCCCTGTACTGCTCTGTATATATATATCCTCTGATACCGGCTGATAACAGAGAGCGCAACCCCTGTACTGCTGTATATATATATAGCCTCTGATACTGGCTGATAACAGCGAGAACAACCCCCATGTCAGCTTACTGTACTGCTGTAGATATATATCCTCTGATACCAGAGAGAACAGCACGCCAGGACCTGCTGTGTATAGAGTGCTGGAGCTGCAGGACCTGTTATGATGTCACTGTCATGTGACAGGGGGCGGGGCTGGGTCACTGGGCGTGTTTTCAGGCTCTGCAGCATCACTAGCAGTCACAGATCCTTTAACCCCTCGGTGTCCGGGCCGCTCTCACTGTAACATACATTAACCCCTCGGTGTCCGGGCCGCTCTCACTGTAATATACATTAACCCCTCGGTGTCCGGGCCGCTCTCACTGTAACATACATTAACCCCTCGGTGTCCGGGCCGCTCCCACTGTAATATACATTAACCCCTCGGTGTCCGGGCTGCTCTCACTGTAACATACATTAACCCCTCGGTGTCCGGGCCGCTCTCACTGTAACATACATTAACCCCTCGGTGTCCGGGCCGCTCTCACTGTAACATACATTAACCCCTCGGTGTCCGGGCCGCTCCCACTGTAACATACATTAACCCCTCGGTGTACGGGCCGCTCCCACTGTAACATACATTAACCCCTCGGTGTACGGGCCGCTCTCACTGTAACATACATTAACCCCTCGGTGTCCGGGCCGCTCTCACTGTAACATACATTAACCCCTCGGTGTCCGGGCCGCTCTCCCTGTAACATACATTAACCCCTCGGTGTCCGGGCCGCTCTCACTGTAACATACATTAACCCCTCGGTGTCCGGGCCGCTCTCACTGTAACATACATTAACCCCTCGGTGTCCGGGCCGCTCGCACTGTAACATACATTAACCCCTCGGTGTCCGGGCCGCTCTCACTGTAACATACATTAACCCCTCGGTGTCCGGGCCACTCTCACTGTGAGATACATTAACCCCTCGGTGTCCGGGCCGCTCTCACTGTAACATACATTAACCCCTCGGTGTCCGGGCCGCTCTCACTGTAACATACATTAACCCCTCGGTGTCCGGGCCGCTCTCACTGTAACATACATTAACCCCTCGGTGTCCGGGCCGCTCTCACTGTGAGATACATTAACCCCTCGGTGTCCGGGCTGCTCTCACTGTAACATACATTAACCCCTCGGTGTCCGGGCCGCTCCCACTGTGAGATACATTAACCCCTCGGTGTCCGGGCCCCTCCCACTGTAACATACATTAACCCCTCGGTGTCCGGGCCGCTCTCACTGTAACATACATTAACCCCTCGGTGTCCGGGCCGCTCTCACTGTAACATACATTAACCCCTCGGTGTCCGGGCCGCTCTCACTGTAACATACATTAACCCCTCGGTGTCCGGGCCGCTCTCACTGTAACATACATTAACCCCTCGGTGTCCGGGCCGCTCTCACTGTAACATACATTAACCCCTCGGTGTCCGGGCCGCTCTCACTGTAACATACATTAACCCCTCGGTGTCCGGGCCGCTCTCACTGTAACATACATTAACCCCTCGGTGTTCGGTCCGCTCTCACTGTAACATACATTAACCCCTCGGTGTCCGGGCCGCTCTCACTGTGAGATACATTAACCCCTCGGTGTCCGGGCCGCTCTCACTGTAACATACATTAACCCCTCGGTGTCCGGGCCGCTCTCACTGTAACATACATTAACCCCTCGGTGTCCGGGCCGCTCTCACTGTAACATACATTAACCCCTCGGTGTCGGGGCCGCTCTCACTGTAACATACATTAACCCCTCGGTGTCGGGGCCGCTCTCACTGTAACATACATTAACCCCTCGGTGTCTGGGCCGCTCTCCCTGTAACATACATTAACCCCTCGGTGTCCGGGCCGCTCTCACTGTAACATACATTAACCCCTCGGTGTCCGGGCCGCTCTCACTGTAACATACATTAACCCCTCGGTGTCCGGGCCGCTCTCACTGTAGCATACATTAACCCCTCGGTGTCCGGGCCACTCTCACTGTAACATACATTAACCCCTCGGTGTCCGGGCCGCTCTCACGGTAACATACATTAACCCCTCGGTGTCCGGCCTGCTCTCACTGTAACATACATTAACCCCTCGGTGTCGGGGCCGCTCTCACTGTAACATACATTAACCCCTCGGTGTCCGGGCCGCTCTCACTGTAACATACATTAACCCCTCGGTGCCGGGGCCGCTCTCACTGTAACATACATTAACCCCTCGGTGTCCGGGCCGCTCTCACTGTAACATACATTAACCCCTCGGTGTCGGGGCCGCTCTCACTGTAACATACATTAACCCCTCGGTGTCCGGGCCGCTCTCACTGTAACATACATTAACCCCTCGGTGTCCGGGCCGCTCTCACTGTAACATACATTAACCCCTCGGTGTCGGGGCCGCTCTCACTGTAACATACATTAACCCCTCGGTGTCCGGGCCGCTCTCACTGTAACATACATTAACCCCTCGGTGTCCGGGCCGCTCTCACTGTAACATACATTAACCCCTCGGTGTCCGGGCCGCTCTCACTGTAACATACATTAACCCCTCGGTGTCCGGGCCGCTCTCACTGTGAGATACATTAACCCCTCGGTGTCCGGGCCGCTCCCACTGTAACATACATTAACCCCTCGGTGTCGGGGCTGCTCCCACAGTAACATACATTAACCCCTCGGTGTCCGGGCTGCTCTCACTGTAACATACATTAACCCCTCGGTGTTCGGTCCGCTCTCACTGTAACATACATTAACCCCTCGGTGTCCGGTCCGCTCTGACTGTGAGATACATTAACCCCTCGGTGCCCGGGCCGCTCTCACTGTAACATACATTAACCCCTCGGTGTCCGGGCCGCTCGCACTGTAACATACATTAACCCCTCGGTGTCCGGGCCGCTCTCACTGTAACATACATTAACCCCTCGGTGTCGGGGCCGCTCTCACTGTAACATACATTAACCCCTCGGTGTCCGGGCCGCTCCCACTGTAACATACATTAACCCCTCGGTGTCCGGGCCGCTCTCACTGTAACATACATTAACCCCTCGGTGTCCGGTCCGCTCTCACTGTAACATACATTAACCCCTCGGTGTCCGGTCCGCTCTCACTGTAACATACATTAACCCCTCGGTGTCCGGGCCGCTCTCACTGTGAGATACATTGACCCCTCGGTGTCCGGGCCGCTCTCACTGTAACATACATTAACCCAGTGAAGGCTCCGCAGATCCCGCTAAGTCTGATGTTTTTTCGTCTCATCTTGTACCTCATTTCGGTGGTAAAAATAGGCAATAGAATTTGTAGATATTCATTAAAAGCTCAAAAATTGGGAAAATTTTGCAAAAAAACTTTTCCTTCCACATTTTCCGCTGTGTATAATCATACGTGGCCCCTCAGTAGGTGCGGCTCCTGCCAGGTGATGGTGTTGTCCCCTGGTGGTCCTGGAGGTCCTCCTCTATGTATAATCATACGTGGCCCTCTCAGTAGGTGCGGCTCCTGCCAGGTGATGGTGTTGTCCCCTGGTGGTCCTGGAGGTCCTCCTCTATGTATAATCATACGTGGCCCTCTCAGTAGGTGCGGCTCCTGCCAGGTGATGGTGTTGTCCCCTGGTGGTCCTGGAGGTCCTCCTCTATGTATAATCATACGTGGCCCTCTCAGTAGGTGCGGCTCCTGCCAGGTGATGGTGTTGTCCCCTGGTGGTCCTGGAGGTCCTCCTCTATGTATAATCATACGTGGCCCTCTCAGTAGGTGCGGCTCCTGCCAGGTGATGGTGTTGTCCCCTGGTGGTCCTGGAGGTCCTCCTCTATGTATAATCATACGTGGCCCTCTCAGTAGGTGCGGCTCCTGCCAGGTGATGTTGCTGCCCCCTGGTGGTCCTCCGCTGTGTATAATCATACGTGGCCCCTCAGTAGGTGCGGCTCCTGCCAGGTGATGGTGCTGCCCCCAGGTGGTCCTGCAGGTCCTCCTCTATGTATAATCATATGTGGCCCCTCAGTAGGAGCGGCTCCCGCCAGGTGATGGTGTTGTCCCCTGGTGGTCCTAGAGGTACTCTGCTGTGTATAATCATACGTGGCCCCCTCAGTAGGTGCGGCTCCTGCCAGGTGACGGTGCTGCCCCCAGGTGGTCCTGCAGGTCCTCCTCTATGTATAATCATATGTGGCCCCTCAGTAGGATCGGCTCCTGCCAGGTGATGGTGCTGCCCCCAGGTGGTCCTGCAGGTCCTCCTCTATGTATAATCATATGTGGCCCCTCAGTAGGATCGGCTCCTGCCAGGTGATGGTGCTGCCCCCAGGTGGTCCTGGAGGTCCTCCGCTGTGTATAATCATATGTGGCCCCTCAGTAGGATCGGCTCCGCCCAGGTGATGGTGCTGCCCTCTGGAGGTCCTCCGCTGTGTATAATCATGCGTGGCCCCTCAGTAGGTGCGGCTCCTGCCAGGTGATGGTGCTGCCCCCTGGTGGTCCTGCACGTCCTCCTCTATGTATAATCATATGTGGCCCCCTTAGTAGGAGCGGCTCCCGCCAGGCGACGGTGCTGCCCCCGGTGGTCCTAGAGGTACTCTGCTGTGTATAATCATACGTGGCCCAATCAGTAGGTGCGACTCCTGCCAGGTGATGGTGCTGCCCCCTGGTGGTCCTCCGCTGTGTATAATCATACGTGGCCCCCTCCGTTGGGGCGGCTCCTGCCAGGTGATGGTGCTGCCCCCTGGTGGTCCTGGAGGTCCTACACTGAGTATAATCATACTTGGCCCCCTCAGTAGGAGCGGCTCCTGCCAGGTGATGGTGCTGGCCCCTGGTGATCCTCTGCTGTGTATAATCATACGTGGCCCCCTCAGTGGGATCGGCTCCTGCCAGGTGACGGTGCTGCCCCCTGGTGGTCCTGGAGGTCATCCGCAGTCTATAATCATACGTTGCCCCCTCAGTAGGTGTGGCTTCGGCCAGGTGAAGGTGTTGTCCCCTGGTCGTCCTGGAGGTCCTCCGCTGTGTATAATCATACGTGGATCTTCAGTAGGAGCGGCTCCTGCCAGGTGATGGTGCTGCCCCTTGGTGGTCCTGGGAGTCCTCTGCTCTGCATAATCTTACATGGCCCCATCAGTAGGTGCGGCTCCTGGCAGGTGACGGTGCTGCCCCCTGGTGGTCCTGGACTCCTCCGCTATGTATAGTCGTACGTGGCCCCATCAGTAGATGCGGCTGTGTATCACACTGTGTATAATCATATGTGGCCCCCTCAGTAGGAGCGGCTCCTGCCAGGTGATTGTGCTGGCCCGGGGGGTCCTGGAGGTCTTCCGCTGTGTATAATCATACGTGGCCCCATCAGTATGTGCGGCTGTGTATAATCATTTGCGGCCCCCTCATTAGGAGCAGCTCCTGCCAGGTAATGCGCTGCCCTCTGGTGGTCCTGGAGCTCCTCCTCTATGTATAATCATATGTGGCCCCCTTAGTAGGAGCGGCTCCTGCCAGGTGATGGCGCTGCCACCTGGTCGTCCTTGAGATCCTCCGCTATATACAATTATACATGACCCCCTCAGTAGGAGTGGCTCCTGCCAGGTGATGGTGCTGCCCACTGTTGGTCCTGGAGGTAGGGTCCTCGGCTTTCATTGTATCACGTGACCGCCGATAGCCCCCTGGCACAGCAGAGCTGCGGGGTCTTAACAGTCCCTGATCAGCTCTGCCAGTGACAGGAGGATATTATCCCTTTAACTGGGACTCCTATGGATGCTCCGGCTACATTGTTGGTCCGGTGTCACCAGTTGAGTAAAATGTGATTGATCTCAGTAAGAGAAACTAAGTAATCTTGTAGATATGAGACTTTTTAATGGCCATCAAAAATACATGATGTTACAGCGAGCTTTCTGGTTCTTCTCATCAACCCTTCATCAGGTTAAACTTAAACTGGTTTGGATGTAACACAATTATCACATAGAAATGCAGGGGGGGAGGGGGGCATGCCTCTTGATCTAAATAAATGTTCACATGCAGAAATTTGACACTTAGAATAACACCAGACAATCTGAGCAGAGAGATAAACACTAAATCAGTCCACTGAGCTGAGGAATGTGACAGTTTTATGATGTCTTTTATCTCTGCTTTACAAGCTGCACATAGAAGGAGATGGTAGCTAGCTCTGCAGCACCACCTATTGGATGGCAACATTCCAACAATCAATTTCAGAATTGTTGTAAAAAAAAACACAGAAAACAAACAATTATTGGGGTCGTTCATATTCCCCACTTATGCAAGAATGCCGGGCTGAGGTTCATTCCATTCTAGAGGTTATCAAACTTATACTCCCAAATCCTTCTGTGACTTGAAGTTGTCCTTTAGTATGATGACTCTCATCTGCTCTATGCTGTGTCCGTGACCACAAACATGTTTTTGCCACAGGTAGTTCAGTCTTTCCCTCTGTAATTGAATGGCGATGAGATCTTATCCTCGCTCTCAGTTTCTGTCCTGTTTCTCCAACATAAAGACCCCCAACAGGACATTTACTGCAGCGGATCAGGTACACAATATCAGGCGTGGAACATGTGAATGTCCCCGGGATCTTATAGTCCTGCTGTGTGTTGGGGATCCGTATCCTGTCCGCGGTCCGTACATGTCAGCAGGTCTTATAGCTCCTTACATTACAGGGATCTTATAGTCCTGCTGTGTGTTGGGGTTATGTATCCTGTCTGCGGTCCGTACATGTCAGCAGGTCTTACAGCTCCTTACATTACAGGGATCTTATAGTCCTGCTGTGTGTTGGGGATCTGTATCCTGTCTGCGGTCCGTACATGTCAGCAGGTCTTACAGCACTTTACATTACAGGGATCTTATAGTCCTGCTGTGTGTTGGGGTTATGTATCCTGTCCGCGGTCCGTACATGTCAGCAGGTCTTACAGCTCCTTACATTACAGCGCTCTTATAGTCCTGCTGTGTGTTGGGGTTATGTATCCTGTCGGCGGTCCGTACATGTCAGCAGGTCTTACAGCTCCTTACATTACAGGGATCTTATAGTCCTGCTGTGTGTTGGGGTTATGTATCCTGTCTGTTGGTCTGTACATGTCAGCAGGTCTTGCAGCTCCTTACATTACACGGATCTTATAGCCCTGCTGTGTCTTGGGGATCCGTATCCTGTCTGCGGTCCGTACATGTCAGCAGGTCTTACAGCTCCTTACATTACAGGGATCTTATAGTCCTGCTGTGTGTTGGGGATCTGTATCCTGTCTGCGGTCCGTACATGTCAGCAGGTCTTACAGCTCCTTACATTACAGGGATCTTATAGTCCTGCTGTGTGTTGGGGTTATGTATCCTGTCCGCGGTCCGTACATGTCAGCAGGTCTTACAGCTCCTTGCATTACAGGGATCTTATAGTCCTGCTGTGTGTTGGGGTTATGTATCCTGTCTGCGGTCCGTACATGTCACCAGGTCTTACAGCTCCTTACATTACAGGGATCTTATAGTCCTGCTGTGTGTTGGGGTTATGTATCCTGTCTGCGGTCCGTACATGTCAGCAGGTCTTACAGCTCCTTACATTACAGGGATCTTATAGTCCTGCTGTGTGTTGCGGTTATGTATCCTGTCTGCGGTCCGTACATGTCACCAGGTCTTACAGCTCCTTACATTACAGGGATCTTATAGTCCTGCTGTGTGTTGGGGTTATGTATCCTGTCTGCGGTCCGTACATGTCAGCAGGTCTTACAGCTCCTTGCATTACAGGGATCTTATAGTCCTGCTGTGTGTTGCGGTTATGTATCCTGTCTGCGGTCCGTACATGTCACCAGGTCTTACAGCTCCTTACACTACAGGGATCTTATAGTCCTGCTGTGTGTTGGGGTTATGTATCCTGTCCGCGGTCCGTACATGTCAGCAGGTCTTACACCTCCTTACATTACAGGGATCTTATAGTCCTGCTGTGTGTTGGGGTTATGTATCCTGTCCGCGGTCCGTACATGTCAGCAGGTCTTACAGCTCCTTACACTACAGGGATCTTATAGTCCTGCTGTGTGTTGGGGTTATGTATCCTGTCTGCGGTCCGTACATGTCAGCAGGTCTTACAGCTCCTTGCATTACAGGGATCTTATAGTCCTGCTGTGTGTTGGGGTTATGTATCCTGTCTGCGGTCCGTACATGTCACCAGGTCTTACAGCTCCTTACATTACAGGGATCTTATAGTCCTGCTGTGTGTTGGGGTTATGTATCCTGTCCGCGGTCCGTACATGTCAGCAGGTCTTATAGCTCCTTACATTACAGGGATCTTATAGTCCTGCTGTGTGTTGGGGTTATGTATCCTGTCTGCAGTCCGTACATGTCAGCAGGTCTTACAGCTCCTTACATTACAGGGATCTTATAGTCCTGCTGTGTGTTGGGGATACGTATCCTGTCCGCGGTCCGTACATGTCAGCAGGTCTTACAGCTCCTTACCTTGAGTGTGTGTGTGCGTATATATATATACACCCTATTTTCCTGAAAATAAGACCTACCCCAAAAATAAGACCTGGCATGATTTTTCTGGATTTTTGAGGATGCAGAATGCATTTTCAGGATTTTTGGGAATGCTTGAAGTATAAGCCCTACTCCAAAATTGAGCCTTAGTTACCGTTATTAAAAAGACAGTGTAAATAGTGTCTAGGCAGCTATACATGTAAAAAAGTAAAATCTATTAGCGCAAAAATAATATAAGACACTGTCTTATTTTCGGGGAAACAGAGTATATATATATATATATATATATATATATATATATATATATGTATGTGTGTGTGTGTGTGTGTGTGTGTGTGTGTGTGTGTGTGTGTGTGTGTGTGTGTCCGCGGTCAGTACATATCTTGTGTATCTGAGGACAATGCACTCCTGATTATAAAGCTCCTCAGACTTGGAGATTGCCTGTAACACAGAAGGGGAGGGTCCAGGAATATGGTGGTCAGACGGTTATCTTTGTGTAGGTATGATGGAGTTTATTTGCAGTCTTCCTTAGTACCTCTGTGAATTGTAGGTCACTACTAGCGGTACATAACCGTTTCTTTTCTTCTCTGTGTATTGAAATAGTTGATTCCTAGGGGTTCCTGGTGACTCTGGTGATTTCTGGGTATTCCGGTGGCTCTGGTGATTTCTGGGTATTTCGGTGGCTCTGGTGATTCCTGGGTATCCCGTTGGCTCTGCTCATTTCTGGGTCTCCTGGTGACTCTGGTGATTCCTGGGTATCCTGTTGGCTCTGGTGATTCCTGCGTCTCCTGGTGACTCTAGTGATTCCTGGGCATCCTGGTGACTCTGCTGATTTCTGGGTATCCTAGTGGCTCTGGTGATTTCTGGGTCTCCTGGTGACTTTGGTGATTTCTGGGTATCCTGGTGGCAATGGTGATTTCTGGGTATCCCGGTGACGCTGCTGATTCCTGGGAATCCTGGTGACTCTGCTGATTCCTGGGAATCCTGGTGGCTCTGATGATTCCTGGTTATCCTGGTGGCTCTGGTGACTCCTGGGTATCCTGGTGACTCTGGTGATTTCTGGGTATCCCGGTGACTGGTGATTTCTGGGTATTCCGGTGGCTCTGGTGATTTCAGGGTATTTCGGTGGCTTTGGTGATTCCTGGGTATCCCGTTGGCTCTGGTGATTTCTGGGTATCCCGGTGGCTCTGCTGATTCCTGGGTATCCCGGTGGCTCTGGTGATTCCTGAGTATCCCAGTGGCTCTGGTGATTCCTGCGTCTCATGGTCACTCTGGTGATTCCTGGGTATCCTGGTGACTCTGTTGATTTCTGGGTATCCTTGTGGTTTTGGTGATTTCTGGGTATCCCGGTGGCTCTGGTGATTTCTGAATCTCCTGGTGACTCTGCTGATTCCTGGGGATCCCGGTGACTCTAGTGATTTCTGTGTACCCTGGTGGCTCTGGTGATTCCATGGGATCCTGGTGATTTCTGGGTATCCCGGTGACTGGTGATTTCTGGGTATTCTGGTGACTCTGGTGATTCCTGGCGGCTCTGGTGATTCCTGGGAATCCTGGTGGCTCTGGTGATTTCTGGGTATCTCGGTGGCTCTGGTGATTCCTGGGTATCCCGTTGGCTCTGGTGATTTCTCGGTATCCTGGTGGCTCTGGTGATTCCTGGTTATCCCGTTGGCTCTGGTGATTCCTGCCTCTCCTGGTGACTCTGGTGATTCCTGGGCATCCTGGTGACTCTGGTGATTTCTGGGTATCCTAGTGCCTCTGGTGATTTCTGGGTCTCCTGGTGACTTTGGTGATTTCTGGGTATCCTGGTGGCTCTGGTAATTTCTGGGTAACCTGGTGTCTCTGGTGATTTCTGGGTATCCTGGTGGTTCTGGTGATTTCTGGGTATCCTAGTGGCTCTCGTGATTCCTGGGTATCCCGGTGATTTCTGGGTATCTCAGTGACTCTGGTGATTTCTGGGTATCCCGGTGACTCTGGTGATTCCTGGGAATCCTGGTGGTTCTGATGATTCCTGGGTATCCTGGTGGCTCTGATGACTCCTGGGTATCCTGGTTGCTCTGGTGACCCCTGGGTATTCTGGTGGCTCTGGGGAATTCTGGGTATCCTGGTGGCTCTGGTGATTTCTCGGTATCCTAGTGGCTCTGGTGACTTCTGGGTATCCAGGTGGCTCTGGTGATTCCTTGGTATCCCGCTGACTCTTGTGATTTCTGGGTATTCCGGTGGCTCTGGTGATTTCTGGGTATTTTGGAGGCTCTGGTGATTCCTGGGTATCCTGGTGGCTCTAGTGATTTCTGCGTATCCCGGGGGCTCTGGTGATTCCTGGGTATCCCGGTTGCTCTGGTGATTTCTGAGTATCCTGGTGGCTGTGGTGATTCCTGCGTCTCATGGTGACTCTGGTGATTTCTGGGGATCCCGTTGGCTCTGGTGATTTCTGGGTATCCCGGTGGCTCTGCTGATTCCTGGGTATCCCGGTGGCTCTGGTGATTCCTGAGTATCCCAGTGGCTCTGGTGATTCCTGCGTCTCATGGTCACTCTGGTGATTCCTGGGTATCCTGGTGACTCTGTTGATTTCTGGGTATCCTTGTGGTTTTGGTGATTTCTGGGTATCCCGGTGGCTCTGGTGATTTCTGAATCTCCTGGTGACTCTGCTGATTCCTGGGGATCCCGGTGACTCTAGTGATTTCTGTGTACCCTGGTGGCTCTGGTGATTCCATGGGATCCTGGTGATTTCTGGGTATCCCGGTGACTGGTGATTTCTGGGTATTCTGGTGACTCTGGTGATTCCTGGCGGCTCTGGTGATTCCTGGGAATCCTGGTGGCTCTGGTGATTTCTGGGTATCTCGGTGGCTCTGGTGATTCCTGGGTATCCCGTTGGCTCTGGTGATTTCTCGGTATCCTGGTGGCTCTGGTGATTCCTGGTTATCCCGTTGGCTCTGGTGATTCCTGCCTCTCCTGGTGACTCTGGTGATTCCTGGGCATCCTGGTGACTCTGGTGATTTCTGGGTATCCTAGTGCCTCTGGTGATTTCTGGGTCTCCTGGTGACTTTGGTGATTTCTGGGTATCCTGGTGGCTCTGGTAATTTCTGGGTAACCTGGTGTCTCTGGTGATTTCTGGGTATCCTGGTGGTTCTGGTGATTTCTGGGTATCCTAGTGGCTCTCGTGATTCCTGGGTATCCCGGTGATTTCTGGGTATCTCAGTGACTCTGGTGATTTCTGGGTATCCCGGTGACTCTGGTGATTCCTGGGAATCCTGGTGGTTCTGATGATTCCTGGGTATCCTGGTGGCTCTGATGACTCCTGGGTATCCTGGTTGCTCTGGTGACCCCTGGGTATTCTGGTGGCTCTGGAGAATTCTGGGTATCCTGGTGGCTCTGGTGATTTCTCGGTATCCTAGTGGCTCTGGTGACTTCTGGGTATCCAGGTGGCTCTGGTGATTCCTTGGTATCCCGCTGACTCTTGTGATTTCTGGGTATTCCGGTGGCTCTGGTGATTTCTGGGTATTTTGGAGGCTCTGGTGATTCCTGGGTATCCTGGTGGCTCTAGTGATTTCTGCGTATCCCGGGGGCTCTGGTGATTCCTGGGTATCCCGGTTGCTCTGGTGATTTCTGAGTATCCTGGTGGCTGTGGTGATTCCTGCGTCTCATGGTGACTCTGGTGATTTCTGGGGATCCTGGTGACTCTGTTGATTTCTGGGTATCCTGGTGGATTTGGTGATTTCTGGGTGTCTCGGTGGCTCTGGTGATTTCTGAATCTCCTGGTGACTCTGGTGATTCCTGGGGATCCCGGTGACTCTGGTGATTTCTTGGTACCCTGGTGGCTCTGGTGATTTCTTGGTACCCTGGTGGCTCTGGTGATTTCTGGGTACCCTGGTAGCTCTGGTGATTTCTGGGTACCCTGGTGGCTCTGGTGAGTCCCTGGGATCCTGGTGATTTCTGGGTATCCCGGTGACTCTGGTGATTTCAGGGTATCCCGGTGACTCTGGTGATTGCTGGGAATCCCGGTGATTTCTGGGTATCTCAGTGACTCTGCTGATTTCTGGGAATCCCGGTGACTCTGGTGATTCCTGGGAATCCTGGTGGCTCTGATAATTCCTGGGTATCATGGTGGCTCTGATGACTCCTGGGTATCCTGGTTGCTCTGGTGACTCCTGGGTATTCTGGTGGCTCTGGTGAATTCTGGGTATCCTGGTGGATCTGGTGATTTCTCGGTATCCTAGTGGCTCTGTTGACTTCTGAGTTTTCAGGTGGCTCTGGTCATTCCTGGGTATCCCGCTGACTCTGGTGATTTCTGGGTATTCCGGTGGCTCTGGTGATTCGTGGGTATCCTGGTGATTTCTGGGTATCTCAGTGACTCTGGTGATTTCTGGGTATCCCGGGGACTCTGGTGATTTCTGGGTATCCTAGTGCCTCTGGTGATTTCTGGGTCTCCTGGTGACTTTTGTGATTTCTGGGTATCCTGGTGGCTCTGGTAATTTCTGGGTAACCTGATGTCTCTGGTGATTTCTGGGTATCCTGGTGGTTCTGGTGATTTCTGGGTATCCTAGTGGCTCTCGTGATTCCTGGGTATCCCGGTGATTTCTGGGTATCTCAGTTACTCTGGTGATTTCTGGGTATCCCGGTGCCTCTGGTGATTCCTGGGAATCCTGGTGGCTCTGATGATTCCTGGGTATCCTGGTGGCTCTGATGACTCCTGGGTATCCTGGTTGCTCTGGTGACTCCTGGGTATTCTGGTGGCTCTGGTGAATTCTGGGTATCCTGGTGGATCTGGTGATTTCTCGGTATCCTAGTGGCTCTGTTGACTTCTGGGTATTCAGGTGGCTCTGGTGATTCCTGGGTATCCCGCTGACTCTGGTGATTTCTGGGTGTTCCGGTGGCTTTGGTGATTCCTGGGTATCCTGGTGATTTCTGGGTATCTCAGTGACTCTGGTGATTTCTGGGTATCCCGGGGACTCTGGTGATTCCTTGTATCCTGGTTGCTCTGGTGACTCCTGGGCATCCTGGTGACTCTGGTGATTTCTGGGTATCCTAGTGCCTCTGGTGATTTCTGGGTCTCCTGGTGACTTTTGTGATTTCTGGGTATCCTGGTGGCTCTGGTAATTTCTGGGTAACCTGGTGTCTCTGGTGATTTCTGGGTATCCTGGAGGTTCTGGTGATTTCTGGGTATCCTAGTGGCTCTCGTGATTCCTGGGTATCCCGGTGATTTCTGGGTATCTCAGTTACTCTGGTGATTTCTGGGTATCCCGGTGACTCTGGTGATTCCTGGGAATCCTGGTGGCTCTGATGATTCCTGGGTATCCTGGTGGCTCTGATGACTCCTGGGTATCCTGGTTGCTCTGGTGACTCCTGGGTATTCTGGTGGCTCTGGTGAATTCTGGGTATCCTGGTGGCTCTGGTGATTTCTCGGTATCCTAGTGGCTCTGGTGACTTCTGGGTATTCAGGTGGCTCTGGTGATTCCTGGGTATCCCGCTGACTCTGGTGATTTCTGGGTAATCCGGTGGCTCTGGTGATTTCTGGGTATTTTGGAGGCTCTGGTGATTCCTGGGTATCCTGGTGGCTCTGGTGATTTCTGGATATCCTGGTGGCTCTGGTGACTCCTGGGTATCCCGTTGGCTCTGGTGATTCCTACCTCTCCTGGTGACTCTGGTGATTCCTGGGCATCCTGGTGACTCTGGTGATTTCTGGGTATCCTAGTGCCTCTGGTGATTTCTGGGTCTCCTGGTGACTTTGGTCATTTCTGGGTATCCTGGTGGCTCTGGTAATTTCTGGGTAACCTGGTGTCTCTGGTGATTTCTGGGTATCCTGGTGGCTCTGGTGATTTCTGTATATCCTAGTGGCTCTTGTGATTCCTGGGTATCCCGGTGATTTCTGGGTATCCCGGTAACTCTGATGATTCCTGGGTATCCTGGTGGCTCTGATGACTCCTGGGTATCCTGGTTGCTCTGGTGACTCCTGGGTATCCTGGTTGCTCTGGTGACTCCGGGGTATTCTGGTGGCTCTGGTGAATTCTGGGTATCCTGGTGGCTCTGGTGATTTCTCGGTATCCTAGTGGCTCTGGTGACTTCTGGGTATCCAGGTGGCTCTGGTGATTCCTGGGTATCCCGCTGACTCTTGTGATTTCTGGGTATCCCGGTGACTCTGGTGATTCCTGGGTATCCTGGTGGCTCTGATGACTCCTGGGTATCCTGGTTGCTCTGGTGACTCCTGGGTATTCTGGTGGCTCTGCTGAATTCTGGGTATCCTGGTGGCTCTGGTGATTTCTCGGTATCATAGTGGCTCTGGTGACTTCTGGGTATCCAGGGGTCTCTGGTGATTCCTGGGTATCCCGCTGACTCTTGTGATTTCTGGGTATTCCGGTGGCTCTGGTGATTTCTGGGTATTTTGGAGGCTCTGGTGATTCCTGGGTATCCTGGTGGCTTTGGTGATTTCTGCGTATCCCGGTGGCTCTGGTGATTCCTGGGTATCCCGGTTGCTCTGGTGATTCCTGCGTCTCATGGTGACTCTGGTGATTTCTGGGGATCCTGGTGACTCTGTTGATTTCTGGGTATCCTGGTGGATTTGGTGATTTCTGGGTATCCCGGTGGCTCTGGTGATTTCTGAATCTCCTGGTGACTCTGGTGATTCCTGGGGATCCCGGTGACTCTGGTGATTTCTTGGTACCCTGGTGGCTCTGGTGATTTCTGGGTACCCTGGTGGCTCTGGTGATTTCTGGGTACCCTGGTAGCTCTGGTGATTTCTGGGTACCCTGGTGGCTCTGGTGAGTCCCTGGGATCCTGGTGATTTCTGGGTATCCCGGTGACTCTGGTGATTTCAGGGTATCCCGGTGACTCTGGTGATTCATGGGAATCCTGGTGGCTCTGGTGATTTCTGGGTATCTCGGTGGCTCTGGTGATTCCTGGGTATCCCGTTGGCTCTGGTGATTCCTGGGTATCCTAGTGGCTCTGGTGATTTCTAGGTATCCTGGTGACTTTGGTGATTTCTGGGTATCCTGGTGGCTCTGGTAATTTCTGGGTAACCTCGTGTCTCTGGTGATTTCTGGGTATCCTGGTGGCTCTGGTAATTTCTGGGTATCCTAGTGGCTCTGGTGATTCCAGGGTATCCCGGTGATTTCTGGGTATCTCAGTGACTCTGCTGATTTCTGGGTATCCCGGTGACTCTGATGATTCCTGGGAATCCTGGTGGCTCTGATAATTCCTGGGTATCCTTGTGGCTCTGATGACTCCTGGGTATCCTGGTTGCTCTGGTGACTCCTGGGTATTCAGGTGGCTCTGGTGATTCCTGGGTATCCCGCTGACTCTGGTGATTTCTGGGTATTCCGGTGGCTCAGGTGATTCCTGGGTATCCTGGTGATTTCTGGGTATCTCAGTGACTCTGGTGATTTCTGGGTATCCCGGTGACTCTGGTGATTCCTGGGTATCCTGGTGGCTCTGATGACTCCTGGGTATCCTGGTTGCTCTGGTGACTCCTGGGCATCCTGGTGACTCTGGTGGTTTCTGGGTATCCTAGTGCCTCTGGTGATTTCGGGGTCTCCTGGTGACTTTGGTGTTTTCTGGGTATCCCGGTGACTCTGGTGATTCCTGGGTATCCTGGTGGCTCTGATGACTCCTGGGTATCCTGGTTGCTCTGGTGACTCCTGGGCATCCTGGTGACTCTGGTGATTTCTTGGTATCCTAGTGCCTCTGGTGATTTCTGGGTCTCCTGGTGACTCTGGTGATTTCTGGGTATCCCGGTGACTCTGGTGATTCCTGGGTATCCTGGTGGCTCTGATGACTCCTGGGTATCCTGGTTGTTCTGGTGACTCCTGGGCATCCTGGTGACTCTGGTGATTTCTGGGTATCCTAGTGCCTCTGGTGATTTCTGGGTCTCCTGGTGACTTTGGTGATTTCTGGGTATCCTGGTGGCTCTGATGATTCCTGGGAATCCTGGTGGCTCTGATGATTCCTGGGAATCCTGGTGGCTCTGATGATTCCTGGGTATCCTGGTGGCTCTGATGACTCCTGGGTATCCTGGTTGCTCTGGTGACTCCTGGGTATTCTGGTGGCTCTGGTGAATTCTGGGTATCCTGGTTGCTCTGGTGATTTCTCGGTATCCTAGTGGCTCTGGTGACTTCTGGGTATTCAGGTGGCTCTGGTGATTCCTGGGTATCCCGCTGACTCTGGTGATTTCTGGGTAATCCGATGGCTCTGGTGATTTCTGGTTATTTTGGAGGCCCTGGTGATTCCTGGGTATCCTGGTGGCTCTGGTGATTTCTGGGTATCCTGGTGGCTCTGGTGATTCCTGGGTATGCCGTTGGCTCTGGTGATTCCTGCCTCTCCTGGTGACTCTGGTGATTCCTGGGCATCCTGGTGACTCTGGTGATTTCTGGGTATCCTAGTGCCTTTGGTGATTTCTGGGTCTCCTGGTGACTTTGGTGATTTCTGGGTATCCTAGTGGCTCTGGTAATTTCTGGGTAACCTGGTGTCTCTGGTGATTTCTGGGTATCCTGGTGGCTCTGGTGATTTCTGTATATCCTAGTGGCTCTTGTGATTCCTGGGTATCCCGGTGATTTCTGGGTATCCCGGTGACTCTGGTGATTCCTGGGTATCCTGGTGGCTCTGATGACTCCTGGGTATCCTGGTTGTTCTGGTGACTCCTGGGCATCCTGGTGACTCTGGTGATTTCTGTATATCCTAGTGGCTCTTGTGATTCCTGGGTATCCCGGTGATTTCTGGGTATCTCAGTGACTCTGGTGATTTCTGGGTATCCCGGTGACTCTGGTGATTCCTGGGAATCCTGGTGGCTCTGATGATTCCTGGGTATCCTGGTGGCTCTGATGACTCCTGGGTATCCTGGTTGCTCTGGTGACTCCTGGGTATTCTGGTGGCTCTGGTGAATTCTGGGTATCCTGGTGGCTCTGGTGATTTCTCGGTATCCTAGTGGCTCTGGTGACTTCTGGGTATCCAGGTGGCTCTGGTGATTCCTGGGTATCCCGCTGACTCTTGTGATTTCTGGGTATTCCGGTGGCTCTGGTGATTTCTGGGTATTTTGGAGGCTCTGGTGATTCCTGGGTATCCTGGTGGCTCTGGTGATTTCTGGGTATCCTGGTGGCTCTGGTGATTTCTGGGTATCCTTGTGGCTCTGGTGATTCCTGGGTATCCCGTTGGCTCGGGTGATTCCTGCGTCTCCTGGTGACTCTGCTGATTCCTGGGTATCCTAGTGGCTCTGGTGATTTCTAGGTCTCCTGATGACTTTGGTGATTTCTGGGTATCCTGGTGGCTCTGGTAATTTCTGGGTAACCTGGTGTCTCTGGTGATTTCTGGGTATCCTGGTGGCTCTGGTAATTTCTGGGTATCCTAGTGGCTCTGGTGATTCCTGGGTATCCCGGTGATTTCTGGGTATCTCAGTGACTCTGCTGATTTCTGGGTATCCCGGTGACTCTGGTGATTCTTGGGAATCCTGGTGGCTCTGATAATTCCTGGGTATCCTGGTGGCTCTGATGACTCCTGGATAGCCTGGTTGCTCTGGTGACTCCTGGGTATCCTGGTGGCTCTGGTGATTTCTGGGTATCCTGGTGGCTCTGGTGATTTCTGGGTATCCTGGTGGCTCTGGTGATTTCTGGGTATCCTAGTGGCTCTCGTGATTCCTGGGTATCCCAGTGATTTCTGGGTATCTCAGTGACTCTGGTGATTTCTGGGTATCCCGGTGACTCTGGTGATTTCTGGGTATCCCGGTGACTCTGGTGATTCCTGGGAATCCTGGTGGTTCTGATGATTCCTGGGTATCCTGGTGGCTCTGATGACTCCTGGGTATCCTGGTAGCTCTGGTGACTCCTGGGTATTCTGGTGGCTCTGGTGAATTCTGGGTATCCTGGTGGCTCTGGTGATTTCTCGGTATCCTAGTGGCTCTGGTGACTTCTGGGTATCCAGGTGGCTCTGGTGATTCCTGGGTATACCGCTGACTCTTGTGATTTCTGGGTATTCCGGTGGCTCTGGTGATTTCTGGGTATTTTGGAGGCTCTGGTGATTCCTGGGTATCCTGGTGGCTCTGGTGATTTCTGCGTATCCCGGTGGCTCTGGTGATTCCTGGGTATCCTGGTTGCTCTGGTGATACCTGAGTATCCCGGTGGCTCTGGTGATTCCTGCGTCTCATGGTGACTCTGGTGATTTCTGGGGATCCTGGTGACTCTGTTGATTTCTGGGTATCCTGGTGGATTTGGTGATTTCTGGGTATCCCGGTGGCTCTGGTGATTTCTGAATCTCCTGGTGACTCTGGTGATTCCTGGGGATCCCGGTGACTCTGGTGATTTCTTGGTACCCTGGTGGCTCTGGTGATTTCTGGGTACCCTGGTAGCTCTGGTGATTTCTGGGTACCCTGGTGGCTCTGGTGAGTCCCTGGGATCCTGGTGATTTCTGGGTATCCCGGTGACTCTGGTGATTTCAGGGTATCCCGGTGACTCTGGTGATTCCTGGGAATCCTGGTGGCTCTGGTGATTTCTGGGTATCTCGGGGGCTTTGGTGATTCCTGGGTATCCTGGTGCCTCTGGTGATTTCTGGGTCTCCTGGTGACTTTGGTGACTTCTGGGTATCCTGGTGGCTCTGGTAATGTCTAGGTAACCTGGTGTCTCTGGTGATTTCTGGGTATCCTGGTGGCTCTGGTGATTTCTCGGTATCCTGGTGGCTCTGGTGATTCCTGGGTATCCCGCTGACTCTGGTGATTCTTGGGAATCCTGGTGGCTCTGATAATTCCTGGGTATCCTGGTGGCTCTGATGACTCCTGGATAGCCTGGTTGCTCTGGTGACTCCTGGGTATCCTGGTGGCTCTGGTGATTTCTGGGTATCCTGGTGGCTCTGGTGATTTCTGGGTATCCTGGTGGCTCTGGTGATTTCTGGGTATCCTAGTGGCTCTCGTGATTCCTGGGTATCCCAGTGATTTCTGGGTATCTCAGTGACTCTGGTGATTTCTGGGTATCCCGGTGACTCTGGTGATTTCTGGGTATCCCGGTGACTCTGGTGATTCCTGGGAATCCTGGTGGTTCTGATGATTCCTGGGTATCCTGGTGGCTCTGATGACTCCTGGGTATCCTGGTAGCTCTGGTGACTCCTGGGTATTCTGGTGGCTCTGGTGAATTCTGGGTATCCTGGTGGCTCTGGTGATTTCTCGGTATCCTAGTGGCTCTGGTGACTTCTGGGTATCCAGGTGGCTCTGGTGATTCCTGGGTATACCGCTGACTCTTGTGATTTCTGGGTATTCCGGTGGCTCTGGTGATTTCTGGGTATTTTGGAGGCTCTGGTGATTCCTGGGTATCCTGGTGGCTCTGGTGATTTCTGCGTATCCCGGTGGCTCTGGTGATTCCTGGGTATCCTGGTTGCTCTGGTGATACCTGAGTATCCCGGTGGCTCTGGTGATTCCTGCGTCTCATGGTGACTCTGGTGATTTCTGGGGATCCTGGTGACTCTGTTGATTTCTGGGTATCCTGGTGGATTTGGTGATTTCTGGGTATCCCGGTGGCTCTGGTGATTTCTGAATCTCCTGGTGACTCTGGTGATTCCTGGGGATCCCGGTGACTCTGGTGATTTCTTGGTACCCTGGTGGCTCTGGTGATTTCTGGGTACCCTGGTAGCTCTGGTGATTTCTGGGTACCCTGGTGGCTCTGGTGAGTCCCTGGGATCCTGGTGATTTCTGGGTATCCCGGTGACTCTGGTGATTTCAGGGTATCCCGGTGACTCTGGTGATTCCTGGGAATCCTGGTGGCTCTGGTGATTTCTGGGTATCTCGGGGGCTTTGGTGATTCCTGGGTATCCTGGTGCCTCTGGTGATTTCTGGGTCTCCTGGTGACTTTGGTGACTTCTGGGTATCCTGGTGGCTCTGGTAATGTCTAGGTAACCTGGTGTCTCTGGTGATTTCTGGGTATCCTGGTGGCTCTGGTGATTTCTCGGTATCCTGGTGGCTCTGGTGATTCCTGGGTATCCCGCTGACTCTTGTGATTTCTGGGTATTCCGGTGGCTCTGGTGATTTCTGGGTATTTTGGAGGCTCTGGTGATTCCTGGGTATCCTGGTGGCTCTGGTGATTCCTGCGTCTCATGGTGACTCTGGTGATTTCTGTGGATCCTGGTGACTCTGTTGATTTCTGGGTATCCCGGTGGCTCTGGTGATTTCTGAATCTCCTGGTGACTCTGGTGATTCCTGGGGATCCCGGTGACTCTGGTGATTTCTTGGTACCCTGGTGGCTCGGGTGATTTCTGGGTACCCTGGTAGCTCTGGTGATTTCTGGGTACCCTGGTGGCTCTGGTGAGTCCCTGGGATGCTGGTGATTTCAGGGTATCCCGGTGACTCTGGTGATTCCTGGGAATCCTGGTGGCTCTGGTGATTTCTGGGGATCCTGGTGACTCTGGTGATTTCTGGGTATCTCGGTGGCTTTGGTGATTCCTGGGTATCCCGTTGGCTCTGGTGATTCCTGGGTATCCTAGTGGCTCTGGTGATTTCTAGGTCTCCTGATGACTTTGGTGATTTCTGGGTATCCTGGTGGCTCTGGTAATTTCTGGGTAACCTGGTGTCTCTGGTGATTTCTGGGTATCCTGGTGGCTCTGGTAATTTCTGGGTATCCTAGTGGCTCTGGTGATTCCTGGGTATCCCGGTGATTTCTGGGAATCTCAGTGACTCTGCTGATTTCTGGGTATCCCGGTGACTCTGGTGATTCCTGGGAATCCTGGTGGCTCTGATAATTCCTGGGTATCCTGGTGGCTCTGATGACTCCTGGGTATCCTGGTTGCTCTGGTGACTCCTGGGTATTCTGGTGGCTCTGGTGAATTCTGGGTATTCTGGTGGCTCTGGTGAATTCTGGGTATCCTGGTGGCTCTGGTGATTTCTCGGTATCCTAGTGGCTCTGGTGACTTCTGGGTATTTAGGTGGCTCTGGTGATTCCTGGGTATCCCGCTGACTCTGGTGATTTCTGGGTATTCCGGTGGCTTTGGTGATTCTTGGGTATCCTGGTGATTTCTGGGTATCTCAGTGACTCTGGTGATTTCTGTTTATCCCGGTGACTCTGGTGATTCCTGGGTATCCTGGTGGCTCTGATGACTCCTGGGTATCCTGGTTGCTCTGGTGACTCCAGGGCATCCTGGTGGCTCTGGTGATTTCTCGGTATCCTAGTGGCTCTGGTGACTTCTGGGTATTCAGGTGGCTCTGGTGATTCCTGGGTATTCCGGTGGCTCTGGTGATTTCTGGGTATTTTGGAGGCTCTGGTGATTCCTGGGTATCCTGGTGGCTCTGGTGACTTCTGGGTATCCTGGTGGCTCTGGTGATTCCTGGGTATCCCGTTGGGTCTGGTGATTCCTGCCTCTCCTGGTGACTCTGGTGATTCCTGGGCATCCTGGTGACTCTAGTGATTTCTGGGTATCCTAGTGCCTCTGGTGATTTCTGGGTCTCCTGGTGACTTTGGTAACTTCTGGGTATCCTGGTGGCTCTGGTAATGTCTAGGTAACCTGGTGTCTCTGGTGATTTCTGGGTATCCTGGTGGCTCTGGTGATTTCTCGGTATCCTGGTGGCTCTGGTGATTCCTGGGTATCCCGCTGACTCTTGTGATTTCTGGGTATTCCGGTGGCTCTGGTGATTTCTGGGTATTTTGGAGGCTCTGTTGATTCCTGGGTATCCTGGTGGCTCTGGTGATTTCTGCGTATCCCGGTGGCTCTGGTGATTCCTGGGTATCCCGTTTGCTCTGGTGATTTCTGAGTATCCCGGTGGCTCTGGTGATTCCTGCGTCTCATGGTGACTCTGGTGATTTCTGTGGATCCTGGTGACTCTGTTCATTTCTGGGTATCCTGGTGGATTTGGTGATTTCTGGGTATCCCGGTGGCTCTGGTGATTTCTGAATCTCCTGGTGACTCTGGTGATTCCTGGGGATCCCGGTGACTCTGGTGATTTCTTGGTACCCTGGTGGCTCTGGTGATTTCTGGGTACCCTGGTAGCTCTGGTGATTTCTGGGGATCCTGGTGACTCTGTTGATTTCTGGGTATCCTGGTGGATTTGGTGATTTCTGGGTATCCCGGTGGCTCTGGTGATTTCTGAATCTCCTGGTGGCTCTGGTGATTTCTGCGTATCCCGGTGGCTCTGGTGATTCCTGGGTATCCTGGTTGCTCTGGTGATACCTGAGTATCCCGGTGGCTCTGGTGATTCCTGCGTCTCATGGTGACTCTGGTGATTTCTGGGGATCCTGGTGACTCTGTTGATTTCTGGGTATCCTGGTGGATTTGGTGATTTCTGGGTATCCCGGTGGCTCTGGTGATTTCTGAATCTCCTGGTGACTCTGGTGATTCCTGGGGATCCCGGTGACTCTGGTGATTTCTTGGTACCCTGGTGGCTCTGGTGATTTCTGGGTACCCTGGTAGCTCTGGTGATTTCTGGGTACCCTGGTGGCTCTGGTGAGTCCCTGGGATCCTGGTGATTTCTGGGTATCCCGGTGACTCTGGTGATTTCAGGGTATCCCGGTGACTCTGGTGATTCCTGGGAATCCTGGTGGCTCTGGTGATTTCTGGGTATCTCGGGGGCTTTGGTGATTCCTGGGTATCCTGGTGCCTCTGGTGATTTCTGGGTCTCCTGGTGACTTTGGTGACTTCTGGGTATCCTGGTGGCTCTGGTAATGTCTAGGTAACCTGGTGTCTCTGGTGATTTCTGGGTATCCTGGTGGCTCTGGTGATTTCTCGGTATCCTGGTGGCTCTGGTGATTCCTGGGTATCCCGCTGACTCTTGTGATTTCTGGGTATTCCGGTGGCTCTGGTGATTTCTGGGTATTTTGGAGGCTCTGGTGATTCCTGGGTATCCTGGTGGCTCTGGTGATTCCTGCGTCTCATGGTGACTCTGGTGATTTCTGTGGATCCTGGTGACTCTGTTGATTTCTGGGTATCCCGGTGGCTCTGGTGATTTCTGAATCTCCTGGTGACTCTGGTGATTCCTGGGGATCCCGGTGACTCTGGTGATTTCTTGGTACCCTGGTGGCTCGGGTGATTTCTGGGTACCCTGGTAGCTCTGGTGATTTCTGGGTACCCTGGTGGCTCTGGTGAGTCCCTGGGATGCTGGTGATTTCAGGGTATCCCGGTGACTCTGGTGATTCCTGGGAATCCTGGTGGCTCTGGTGATTTCTGGGGATCCTGGTGACTCTGGTGATTTCTGGGTATCTCGGTGGCTTTGGTGATTCCTGGGTATCCCGTTGGCTCTGGTGATTCCTGGGTATCCTAGTGGCTCTGGTGATTTCTAGGTCTCCTGATGACTTTGGTGATTTCTGGGTATCCTGGTGGCTCTGGTAATTTCTGGGTAACCTGGTGTCTCTGGTGATTTCTGGGTATCCTGGTGGCTCTGGTAATTTCTGGGTATCCTAGTGGCTCTGGTGATTCCTGGGTATCCCGGTGATTTCTGGGAATCTCAGTGACTCTGCTGATTTCTGGGTATCCCGGTGACTCTGGTGATTCCTGGGAATCCTGGTGGCTCTGATAATTCCTGGGTATCCTGGTGGCTCTGATGACTCCTGGGTATCCTGGTTGCTCTGGTGACTCCTGGGTATTCTGGTGGCTCTGGTGAATTCTGGGTATTCTGGTGGCTCTGGTGAATTCTGGGTATCCTGGTGGCTCTGGTGATTTCTCGGTATCCTAGTGGCTCTGGTGACTTCTGGGTATTTAGGTGGCTCTGGTGATTCCTGGGTATCCCGCTGACTCTGGTGATTTCTGGGTATTCCGGTGGCTTTGGTGATTCTTGGGTATCCTGGTGATTTCTGGGTATCTCAGTGACTCTGGTGATTTCTGTTTATCCCGGTGACTCTGGTGATTCCTGGGTATCCTGGTGGCTCTGATGACTCCTGGGTATCCTGGTTGCTCTGGTGACTCCAGGGCATCCTGGTGGCTCTGGTGATTTCTCGGTATCCTAGTGGCTCTGGTGACTTCTGGGTATTCAGGTGGCTCTGGTGATTCCTGGGTATTCCGGTGGCTCTGGTGATTTCTGGGTATTTTGGAGGCTCTGGTGATTCCTGGGTATCCTGGTGGCTCTGGTGACTTCTGGGTATCCTGGTGGCTCTGGTGATTCCTGGGTATCCCGTTGGGTCTGGTGATTCCTGCCTCTCCTGGTGACTCTGGTGATTCCTGGGCATCCTGGTGACTCTAGTGATTTCTGGGTATCCTAGTGCCTCTGGTGATTTCTGGGTCTCCTGGTGACTTTGGTAACTTCTGGGTATCCTGGTGGCTCTGGTAATGTCTAGGTAACCTGGTGTCTCTGGTGATTTCTGGGTATCCTGGTGGCTCTGGTGATTTCTCGGTATCCTGGTGGCTCTGGTGATTCCTGGGTATCCCGCTGACTCTTGTGATTTCTGGGTATTCCGGTGGCTCTGGTGATTTCTGGGTATTTTGGAGGCTCTGTTGATTCCTGGGTATCCTGGTGGCTCTGGTGATTTCTGCGTATCCCGGTGGCTCTGGTGATTCCTGGGTATCCCGTTTGCTCTGGTGATTTCTGAGTATCCCGGTGGCTCTGGTGATTCCTGCGTCTCATGGTGACTCTGGTGATTTCTGTGGATCCTGGTGACTCTGTTCATTTCTGGGTATCCTGGTGGATTTGGTGATTTCTGGGTATCCCGGTGGCTCTGGTGATTTCTGAATCTCCTGGTGACTCTGGTGATTCCTGGGGATCCCGGTGACTCTGGTGATTTCTTGGTACCCTGGTGGCTCTGGTGATTTCTGGGTACCCTGGTAGCTCTGGTGATTTCTGGGGATCCTGGTGACTCTGTTGATTTCTGGGTATCCTGGTGGATTTGGTGATTTCTGGGTATCCCGGTGGCTCTGGTGATTTCTGAATCTCCTGGTGACTCTGGTGATTCCTGGGGATCCCGGTGACTCTGGTGATTTCTTGGTACCCTGGTGGCTCTGGTGATTTCTGGGTACCCTGGTAGCTCTGGTGATTTCTGGGTACCCTGGTGGCTCTGGTGAGTCCCTGGGATCCTGGTGATTTCTGGGTATCCCGGTGACTCTGGTGATTTCAGGGTATCCCGGTGACTCTGGTGATTCCTGGGAATCCTGGTGGCTCTGGTGATTTCTGGGTATCTCGGGGGCTTTGGTGATTCCTGGGTATCCTGGTGCCTCTGGTGATTTCTGGGTCTCCTGGTGACTTTGGTGACTTCTGGGTATCCTGGTGGCTCTGGTAATGTCTAGGTAACCTGGTGTCTCTGGTGATTTCTGGGTATCCTGGTGGCTCTGGTGATTTCTCGGTATCCTGGTGGCTCTGGTGATTCCTGGGTATCCCGCTGACTCTTGTGATTTCTGGGTATTCCGGTGGCTCTGGTGATTTCTGGGTATTTTGGAGGCTCTGGTGATTCCTGGGTATCCTGGTGGCTCTGGTGATTCCTGCGTCTCATGGTGACTCTGGTGATTTCTGTGGATCCTGGTGACTCTGTTGATTTCTGGGTATCCCGGTGGCTCTGGTGATTTCTGAATCTCCTGGTGACTCTGGTGATTCCTGGGGATCCCGGTGACTCTGGTGATTTCTTGGTACCCTGGTGGCTCGGGTGATTTCTGGGTACCCTGGTAGCTCTGGTGATTTCTGGGTACCCTGGTGGCTCTGGTGAGTCCCTGGGATGCTGGTGATTTCAGGGTATCCCGGTGACTCTGGTGATTCCTGGGAATCCTGGTGGCTCTGGTGATTTCTGGGGATCCTGGTGACTCTGGTGATTTCTGGGTATCTCGGTGGCTTTGGTGATTCCTGGGTATCCCGTTGGCTCTGGTGATTCCTGGGTATCCTAGTGGCTCTGGTGATTTCTAGGTCTCCTGATGACTTTGGTGATTTCTGGGTATCCTGGTGGCTCTGGTAATTTCTGGGTAACCTGGTGTCTCTGGTGATTTCTGGGTATCCTGGTGGCTCTGGTAATTTCTGGGTATCCTAGTGGCTCTGGTGATTCCTGGGTATCCCGGTGATTTCTGGGAATCTCAGTGACTCTGCTGATTTCTGGGTATCCCGGTGACTCTGGTGATTCCTGGGAATCCTGGTGGCTCTGATAATTCCTGGGTATCCTGGTGGCTCTGATGACTCCTGGGTATCCTGGTTGCTCTGGTGACTCCTGGGTATTCTGGTGGCTCTGGTGAATTCTGGGTATTCTGGTGGCTCTGGTGAATTCTGGGTATCCTGGTGGCTCTGGTGATTTCTCGGTATCCTAGTGGCTCTGGTGACTTCTGGGTATTTAGGTGGCTCTGGTGATTCCTGGGTATCCCGCTGACTCTGGTGATTTCTGGGTATTCCGGTGGCTTTGGTGATTCTTGGGTATCCTGGTGATTTCTGGGTATCTCAGTGACTCTGGTGATTTCTGTTTATCCCGGTGACTCTGGTGATTCCTGGGTATCCTGGTGGCTCTGATGACTCCTGGGTATCCTGGTTGCTCTGGTGACTCCAGGGCATCCTGGTGGCTCTGGTGATTTCTCGGTATCCTAGTGGCTCTGGTGACTTCTGGGTATTCAGGTGGCTCTGGTGATTCCTGGGTATTCCGGTGGCTCTGGTGATTTCTGGGTATTTTGGAGGCTCTGGTGATTCCTGGGTATCCTGGTGGCTCTGGTGACTTCTGGGTATCCTGGTGGCTCTGGTGATTCCTGGGTATCCCGTTGGGTCTGGTGATTCCTGCCTCTCCTGGTGACTCTGGTGATTCCTGGGCATCCTGGTGACTCTAGTGATTTCTGGGTATCCTAGTGCCTCTGGTGATTTCTGGGTCTCCTGGTGACTTTGGTAACTTCTGGGTATCCTGGTGGCTCTGGTAATGTCTAGGTAACCTGGTGTCTCTGGTGATTTCTGGGTATCCTGGTGGCTCTGGTGATTTCTCGGTATCCTGGTGGCTCTGGTGATTCCTGGGTATCCCGCTGACTCTTGTGATTTCTGGGTATTCCGGTGGCTCTGGTGATTTCTGGGTATTTTGGAGGCTCTGTTGATTCCTGGGTATCCTGGTGGCTCTGGTGATTTCTGCGTATCCCGGTGGCTCTGGTGATTCCTGGGTATCCCGTTTGCTCTGGTGATTTCTGAGTATCCCGGTGGCTCTGGTGATTCCTGCGTCTCATGGTGACTCTGGTGATTTCTGTGGATCCTGGTGACTCTGTTCATTTCTGGGTATCCTGGTGGATTTGGTGATTTCTGGGTATCCCGGTGGCTCTGGTGATTTCTGAATCTCCTGGTGACTCTGGTGATTCCTGGGGATCCCGGTGACTCTGGTGATTTCTTGGTACCCTGGTGGCTCTGGTGATTTCTGGGTACCCTGGTAGCTCTGGTGATTTCTGGGGATCCTGGTGACTCTGTTGATTTCTGGGTATCCTGGTGGATTTGGTGATTTCTGGGTATCCCGGTGGCTCTGGTGATTTCTGAATCTCCTGGTGACTCTGGTGATTCCTGGGGATCCCGGTGACTCTGGTGATTTCTTGGTACCCTGGTGGCTCTGGTGATTTCTGGGTACCCTGGTAGCTCTGGTGATTTCTGGGTACCCTGGTGGCTCTGGTGAGTCCCTGGGATCCTGGTGATTTCTGGGTATCCCGGTGACTCTGGTGATTTCAGGGTATCCCGGTGACTCTGGTGATTCCTGGGAATCCTGGTGGCTCTGGTGATTTCTTGGTATCTCGGGGGCTTTGGTGATTCCTGGGTATCCTGGTGCCTCTGGTGATTTCTGGGTCTCCTGGTGACTTTGGTGACTTCTGGGTATCCTGGTGGCTCTGGTAATGTCTAGGTAACCTGGTGTCTCTGGTGATTTCTGGGTATCCTGGTGGCTCTGGTGATTTCTCGGTATCCTGGTGGCTCTGGTGATTCCTGGGTATCCCGCTGACTCTTGTGATTTCTGGGTATTCCGGTGGCTCTGGTGATTTCTGGGTATTTTGGAGGCTCTGGTGATTCCTGGGTATCCTGGTGGCTCTGGTGATTCCTGCGTCTCATGGTGACTCTGGTGATTTCTGTGGATCCTGGTGACTCTGTTGATTTCTGGGTATCCCGGTGGCTCTGGTGATTTCTGAATCTCCTGGTGACTCTGGTGATTCCTGGGGATCCCGGTGACTCTGGTGATTTCTTGGTACCCTGGTGGCTCGGGTGATTTCTGGGTACCCTGGTAGCTCTGGTGATTTCTGGGTACCCTGGTGGCTCTGGTGAGTCCCTGGGATGCTGGTGATTTCAGGGTATCCCGGTGACTCTGGTGATTCCTGGGAATCCTGGTGGCTCTGGTGATTTCTGGGGATCCTGGTGACTCTGGTGATTTCTGGGTATCTCGGTGGCTTTGGTGATTCCTGGGTATCCCGTTGGCTCTGGTGATTCCTGGGTATCCTAGTGGCTCTGGTGATTTCTAGGTCTCCTGATGACTTTGGTGATTTCTGGGTATCCTGGTGGCTCTGGTAATTTCTGGGTAACCTGGTGTCTCTGGTGATTTCTGGGTATCCTGGTGGCTCTGGTAATTTCTGGGTATCCTAGTGGCTCTGGTGATTCCTGGGTATCCCGGTGATTTCTGGGAATCTCAGTGACTCTGCTGATTTCTGGGTATCCCGGTGACTCTGGTGATTCCTGGGAATCCTGGTGGCTCTGATAATTCCTGGGTATCCTGGTGGCTCTGATGACTCCTGGGTATCCTGGTTGCTCTGGTGACTCCTGGGTATTCTGGTGGCTCTGGTGAATTCTGGGTATTCTGGTGGCTCTGGTGAATTCTGGGTATCCTGGTGGCTCTGGTGATTTCTCGGTATCCTAGTGGCTCTGGTGACTTCTGGGTATTTAGGTGGCTCTGGTGATTCCTGGGTATCCCGCTGACTCTGGTGATTTCTGGGTATTCCGGTGGCTTTGGTGATTCTTGGGTATCCTGGTGATTTCTGGGTATCTCAGTGACTCTGGTGATTTCTGTTTATCCCGGTGACTCTGGTGATTCCTGGGTATCCTGGTGGCTCTGATGACTCCTGGGTATCCTGGTTGCTCTGGTGACTCCAGGGCATCCTGGTGGCTCTGGTGATTTCTCGGTATCCTAGTGGCTCTGGTGACTTCTGGGTATTCAGGTGGCTCTGGTGATTCCTGGGTATTCCGGTGGCTCTGGTGATTTCTGGGTATTTTGGAGGCTCTGGTGATTCCTGGGTATCCTGGTGGCTCTGGTGACTTCTGGGTATCCTGGTGGCTCTGGTGATTCCTGGGTATCCCGTTGGGTCTGGTGATTCCTGCCTCTCCTGGTGACTCTGGTGATTCCTGGGCATCCTGGTGACTCTAGTGATTTCTGGGTATCCTAGTGCCTCTGGTGATTTCTGGGTCTCCTGGTGACTTTGGTAACTTCTGGGTATCCTGGTGGCTCTGGTAATGTCTAGGTAACCTGGTGTCTCTGGTGATTTCTGGGTATCCTGGTGGCTCTGGTGATTTCTCGGTATCCTGGTGGCTCTGGTGATTCCTGGGTATCCCGCTGACTCTTGTGATTTCTGGGTATTCCGGTGGCTCTGGTGATTTCTGGGTATTTTGGAGGCTCTGTTGATTCCTGGGTATCCTGGTGGCTCTGGTGATTTCTGCGTATCCCGGTGGCTCTGGTGATTCCTGGGTATCCCGTTTGCTCTGGTGATTTCTGAGTATCCCGGTGGCTCTGGTGATTCCTGCGTCTCATGGTGACTCTGGTGATTTCTGTGGATCCTGGTGACTCTGTTCATTTCTGGGTATCCCGGTGGCTCTGGTGATTTCTGAATCTCCTGGTGACTCTGGTGATTCCTGGGGATCCCGGTGACTCTGGTGATTTCTTGGTACCCTGGTGACTCTGGTGATTTCTGGGTACCCTGGTAGCTCTGGTGATTTCTGGGTACCCTGGTGGCTCTGGTGAGTCCCTGGGATGCTGGTGATTTCAGGGTATCCCGGTGACTCTGGTGATTCCTGGGAATCCTGGTGGCTCTGGTGATTTCTGGGTATCTCGGTGGCTCTGGTGATTCCTGGGTATCCCGTTGGCTCTGGTGATTTCTGGGTATCCCGGTGGCTCTGGTGATTCCTGCGTCTCATGGTGACTCTGGTGATTTCTGTGGATCCTGGTGACTCTGTTGATTTCTGGGTATCCCGGTGGCTCTGGTGATTTCTGAATCTCCTGGTGACTCTGGTGATTCCTGGGGATCCCGGTGACTCTGGTGATTTCTTGGTACCCTGGTGGCTCTGGTGATTTCTGGGTACCCTGGTAGCTCTGGTGATTTCTGGGTACCCTGGTGGCTCTGGTGAGTCCCTGGGATGCTGGTGATTTCAGGGTATCCCGGTGACTCTGGTGATTCCTGGGAATCCTGGTGGCTCTGGTGATTTCTGGGGATCCTGGTGACTCTGGTGATTTCTGGGTATCTCGGTGGCTTTGGTGATTCCTGGGTATCCCGTTGGCTCTGGTGATTCCTGGGTATCCTAGTGGCTCTGGTGATTTCTAGGTCTCCTGATGACTTTGGTGATTTCTGGGTATCCTGGTGGCTCTGGTAATTTCTGGGTAACCTGGTGTCTCTGGTGATTTCTGGGTATCCTGGTGGCTCTGGTAATTTCTGGGTATCCTAGTGGCTCTGGTGATTCCTGGGTATTCCGGTGATTTCTGGGAATCTCAGTGACTCTGCTGATTTCTGGGTATCCCGGTGACTCTGGTGATTCCTGGGAATCCTGGTGGCTCTGATAATTCCTGGGTATCCTGGTGGCTCTGATGACTCCTGGGTATCCTGGTTGCTCTGGTGACTCCTGGGTATTCTGGTGGCTCTGGTGAATTCTGGGTATCCTGGTGGCTCTGGTGATTTCTCGGTATCCTAGTGGCTCTGGTGACTTCTGGGTATTTAGGTGGCTCTGGTGATTCCTGGGTATCCCGCTGACTCTGGTGATTTCTGGGTATTCCGGTGGCTTTGGTGATTCTTGGGTATCTCAGTGACTCTGGTGATTTCTGGGTATCTCAGTGACTCTGGTGATTTCTGTTTATCCCGGTGACTCTGGTGATTCCTGGGTATCCTGGTGGCTCTGATGACTCCTGGGTATCCTGGTTGCTCTGGTGACTCCAGGGCATCCTGGTGGCTCTGGTGATTTCTCGGTATCCTAGTGGCTCTGGTGACTTCTGGGTATTCAGGTGGCTCTGGTGATTCCTGGGTATTCCGGTGGCTCTGGTGATTTCTGGGTATTTTGGAGGCTCTGGTGATTCCTGGGTATCCTGGTGGCTCTGGTGACTTCTGGGTATCCTGGTGGCTCTGGTGATTCCTGGGTATCCCGTTGGGTCTGGTGATTCCTGCCTCTCCTGGTGACTCTGGTGATTCCTGGGCATCCTGGTGACTCTGGTGATTTCTGGGTATCCTAGTGCCTCTGGTGATTTCTGGGTCTCCTGGTGACTTTGGTGACTTCTGGGTATCCTGGTGGCTCTGGTAATGTCTAGGTAACCTGGTGTCTCTGGTGATTTCTGGGTATCCTGGTGGCTCTGGTCATTTCTCGGTATCCTGGTGGCTCTGGTGATTTCTGGGTATTTTGGAGGCTCTGTTGATTCCTGGGTATCCTGGTGGCTCTGGTGATTTCTGCGTATCCCGGTGGCTCTGGTGATTCCTGGGTATCCCGTTTGCTCTGGTGATTTCTGAGTATCCCGGTGACTCTGGTGATTCCTGCGTCTCATGGTGACTCTGGTGATTTCTGTGGATCCTGGTGACTCTGTTCATTTCTGGGTATCCCGGTGGCTCTGGTGATTTCTGAATCTCCTGGTGACTCTGGTGATTTCTGGGGATCCCGGTGACTCTGGTGATTTCTTGGTACCCTGGTGACTCTGGTGATTTCTGGGTACCCTGGTAGCTCTGGTGATTTCTGGGTACCCTGGTGGCTCTGGTGAGTCCCTGGGATGCTGGTGATTTCAGGGTATCCCGGTGACTCTGGTGATTCCTGGGAATCCTGGTGGCTCTGGTGATTTCTGGGTATCTCGGTGGCTCTGGTGATTCCTGGGTATCCCGTTGGCTCTGGTGATTTCTGGGTATCCCGGTGGCTCTGGTGATTCCTGCGTCTCATGGTGACTCTGGTGATTCCTGGGTATCCTAGTGGCTCTGGTGATTTCTAGGTCTCCTGATGACTTTGGTGATTTCTGGGTATCCTGGTGGCTCTGGTAATTTCTGGGTAACCTGGTGTCTCTGGTGATTTCTGGGTATCCTGGTGGCTCTGGTAATTTCTGGGTATCCCAGTGGCTCTGGTGATTCCTGGGTATCCCGGTGATTTCTGGGTATCTCAGTAACTCTGGTGATTTCTGGGTATCCCGGTGGCTCTGATCACTCCTGGGTATCCTCGTTGCTCTTTTGACTCCTGGGTATTCTGGTGGCTCTGGTGAATTCTGGGTATCCTGGTGGCTCTGGTGATTTCTCGGTATCCTAGTGGCTCTGGTGACTTCTGGGTATTCAGGTGGCTCTGGTGATTCCTGGGTATCCCGCTGACTCTGGTGATTTCTGGGTCTTCCGGTGGCTCTGGTGATATCTGGGTATTTTGGAGGCTCTGGTGATTCCTGGGTATCCTGGTGATTTCTGGGTATCCCGCTGACTCTGGTGATTTCTGGGTATTCCGGTGGCTCTGGTGATTTCTGGGTATTTCGGTGGCTTTGGTGATTCCTGGTTATCCCGTTGGCTCTGGTGATTTCTGGGTATCCCGGTGGCTCTGGTGATTCCTGGGTATCCCGGTGGCTCTGGTGATTCCTGAGTATCCTGGTGGCTCTGGTGATTCCTGCGTCTCATGGTGACTATGGCGATTTCTGGGGATCCTGGTGACTCTGTTGATTTCTGGGTATCCTGGTGGATTTGGTGATTTCTGGGTATCCCGGTGGCTCTGGTGATTTCTAGGTCTCCTGGTGACTTTGGTGATTTCTGGGTATCCTGGTGGCTCTGGTAATTTCTGGGTACCTGGTGTCTCTGGTGATTTCTGGGTATCCTGGTGGCTCTGGTAATTTCTGGGTAACCTAGTGGCTCTGGTGACTCCTGAATATCCTGGTGATTTCTGGGTATCTCAGTGACTCTGGTGATTTCTGGGTATCCCGGTGACTCTGGTGATTCCTGGGTATCCAGGTGGCTCTGATGACTCCAGGGTATCCTGGTTGCTCTGGTGACTCCTGGGCATCCTGGTGACTCTGGTCATTTCTGGGTATCCTAGTGCCTCAGGTGATTTCTGGGTCTCCTGGTGACTTTGGTGATTTCTGGGTATCCTGGTGGCTCTGGTAATCTCTGGGTAACCTGGTGTCTCTGGTGATTTCTGGGTATCCTGGTGGCTCTGGTGATTTCTGGGTATCCTAGTGGCTCTCGTGATTCCTGGGTATCCCGGTGATTTCTGGGTATCTCAGTAACTCTGGTGATTTCTGGGTATCCCGGTGACTCTGATGACTCCTGGGTATCCTGGTTGCTCTGTTGACTCCTGGGTATTCTGGTGGCTCTGGTGAATTCTGGGTATCCTGGTGGCTCTGGTGATTTCTCGGTATCCTAGTGGCTCTGGTGACTTCTGGGTATTCAGGTGGCTCTGGTGATTCTTGGGTATCCCGCTGACTCTGGTGATTTCTGGGTCTTCCGGTGGCTCTGGTGATTTCTGGGTATTTTGGAGGCTCTGGTGATTCCTGGGTATCCTGGTGGCTCTGGTGATTTCTGGGTATCCTTGTGGCTCTGGTGATTCCTGGGTATCCCGTTGGCTCTGGTGATTCCTGCCTCTCCTGGTGACTCTGGTGATTCCTGGGCATCCTGGTGACTCTGGTGATTTCTGGGTATCCTAGTGCCTCTGGTGATTTCTGGGTCTTCTGGTGACTCTGGTGATTTCTGGGTATCCTGGTGTCTCTGGTGATTTCTGGGTAACCTGGTGTCTCTGGTGATTTCTGGGTATCCTGGTGGCTCTGGTGATTTCTTGGTATCCTAGTGGCTCTTGTGATTCCTGGGTATCCCGGTGATTTCTGGGTATCTCAGTGACTCTGGTGATTTCTGGGTATCCCGGTGACTCTGGTGATTCCAGGGAATCCTGGTGGCTCTGATGATTCCTGGGTATCCTAGTGGCTCTGATGACTCCTGGGTATCCTGGTTGCTCTGGTGACTCCTGGGTATTCTAGTGGCTCTGGTGAATTCTGGGTATCCTGGTGGCTCTGGTGATTTCTCGGTGTCCTAGTGGCTCTAGTGACTTCTGGGTATCCAGGTGGCTCTGGTGATTCCTGGGTATCACGCTGACTCTGGTGATTTCTGGGTATTCCGGTGGCTCTGGTGATTCCTGGGTATCCTGGTGGCTCTGGTGATTTCTGCGTATCCCGGTGGCTCTGGTGATTCCTGGGTATCCCGCTTGCTCTGGTGATTCCTGGGTATCCCGGTTGCTCTGGTGATTCCTGAGTATCCCGGTGGCTCTGGTGATTCCTGCGTCTCATGGTGACTCTGGCGATTTCTGGGGATCCTGGTGACTCTGTTGATTTCTGGGTATCCTGGTGGATTTGGTGATTTCTGGGTATCCCGGTGGCTCTGGTGATTTCTAGGTCTCCTGGTGACTTTGGTGATTTCTGGGTATCCTGGTGGCTCTGGTAATTTCTGGGTACCTGGTGTCTCTGGTGATTTCTGGGTATCCTGGTGGCTCTGGTAATTTCTGGGTAACCTAGTGGCTCTGGTGACTCCTGAATATCCTGGTGATTTCTGGGTATCTCAGTGACTCTGGTGATTTCTGGGTATCCCGGTGACTCTGGTGATTCCTGGGTATCCAGGTGGCTCTGATGACTCCAGGGTATCCTGGTTGCTCTGGTGACTCCTGGGCATCCTGGTGACTCTGGTCATTTCTGGGTATCCTAGTGCCTCAGGTGATTTCTGGGTCTCCTGGTGACTTTGGTGATTTCTGGGTATCCTGGTGGCTCTGGTAATCTCTGGGTAACCTGGTGTCTCTGGTGATTTCTGGGTATCCTGGTGGCTCTGGTGATTTCTGGGTATCCTAGTGGCTCTCGTGATTCCTGGGTATCCCGGTGATTTCTGGGTATCTCAGTAACTCTGGTGATTTCTGGGTATCCCGGTGACTCTGATGACTCCTGGGTATCCTGGTTGCTCTGTTGACTCCTGGGTATTCTGGTGGCTCTGGTGAATTCTGGGTATCCTGGTGGCTCTGGTGATTTCTCGGTATCCTAGTGGCTCTGGTGACTTCTGGGTATTCAGGTGGCTCTGGTGATTCTTGGGTATCCCGCTGACTCTGGTGATTTCTGGGTCTTCCGGTGGCTCTGGTGATTTCTGGGTATTTTGGAGGCTCTGGTGATTCCTGGGTATCCTGGTGGCTCTGGTGATTTCTGGGTATCCTTGTGGCTCTGGTGATTCCTGGGTATCCCGTTGGCTCTGGTGATTCCTGCCTCTCCTGGTGACTCTGGTGATTCCTGGGCATCCTGGTGACTCTGGTGATTTCTGGGTATCCTAGTGCCTCTGGTGATTTCTGGGTCTTCTGGTGACTCTGGTGATTTCTGGGTATCCTGGTGTCTCTGGTGATTTCTGGGTAACCTGGTGTCTCTGGTGATTTCTGGGTATCCTGGTGGCTCTGGTGATTTCTTGGTATCCTAGTGGCTCTTGTGATTCCTGGGTATCCCGGTGATTTCTGGGTATCTCAGTGACTCTGGTGATTTCTGGGTATCCCGGTGACTCTGGTGATTCCAGGGAATCCTGGTGGCTCTGATGATTCCTGGGTATCCTAGTGGCTCTGATGACTCCTGGGTATCCTGGTTGCTCTGGTGACTCCTGGGTATTCTAGTGGCTCTGGTGAATTCTGGGTATCCTGGTGGCTCTGGTGATTTCTCGGTGTCCTAGTGGCTCTAGTGACTTCTGGGTATCCAGGTGGCTCTGGTGATTCCTGGGTATCACGCTGACTCTGGTGATTTCTGGGTATTCCGGTGGCTCTGGTGATTCCTGGGTATCCTGGTGGCTCTGGTGATTTCTGCGTATCCCGGTGGCTCTGGTGATTCCTGGGTATCCCGCTTGCTCTGGTGATTCCTGGGTATCCCGGTTGCTCTGGTGATTCCTGAGTATCCCGGTGGCTCTGGTGATTCCTGCGTCTCATGGTGACTCTGGTGATTTCTGGGGATCCTGGTGACTCTGGTGATTTCTGGGTATCCCGGTGGCTCTGGTGATTTCTGAATCTCCTGGTGACTCTGGTGATTCCTGGGGATCCCGGTGACTCTGGTGATTTCTTGGTACCCTGGTGGCTCTGGTGATTTCTGGGTACCCTGGTAGCTCTGGTGATTTCTGGGTACCCTGGTGGCTCTGGTGAGTCCCTGGGATCCTGGTGATTTCTGGGTATCCCGGTGACTCTGGTGATTTCTGTGTATCCCGGTGACTTTGGTGATTCCTGGGAATCCTGGTGGCTCTGGTGATTTCTGGGTATCTCGCTGGCTCTGGTGATTCCTGGGTATCCCGTTGGCTCTGGTGATTTCTGGGTATCCCGGTGGCTCTGGTGATTCCTGGGTATCCCGTTGGCTCTGGTGATTCCTGGGTATCCCGTTGGCTCTGGTGATTCCTGCCTCTCCTGGTGACTCTGGTGATTCCTGGGCATCCTGGTGACTCTGGTGATTTCTGGGTATCCTAGTGCCTCTGGTGATTTCTGGGTCTTCTGGTGACTCTGGTGATTTCTGGGTATCCTGGTGTCTCTGGTGATTTCTGGGTAACCTGGTGTCTCTGGTGATTTCTGGGTATCCTGGTGGCTCTGGTGATTTCTTGGTATCCTAGTGGCTCTTGTGATTCCTGGGTATCCCGGTGATTTCTGGGTATCTCAGTGACTCTGGTGATTTCTGGGTATCCCGGTGACTCTGGTGATTCCAGGGAATCCTGGTGGCTCTGATGATTCCTGGGTATCCTAGTGGCTCTGATGACTCCTGGGTATCCTGGTTGCTCTGGTGACTCCTGGGTATTCTAGTGGCTCTGGTGAATTCTGGGTATCCTGGTGGCTCTGGTGATTTCTCGGTGTCCTAGTGGCTCTAGTGACTTCTGGGTATCCAGGTGGCTCTGGTGATTCCTGGGTATCACGCTGACTCTGGTGATTTCTGGGTATTCCGGTGGCTCTGGTGATTCCTGGGTATCCTGGTGGCTCTGGTGATTTCTGCGTATCCCGGTGGCTCTGGTGATTCCTGGGTATCCCGCTTGCTCTGGTGATTCCTGGGTATCCCGGTTGCTCTGGTGATTCCTGAGTATCCCGGTGGCTCTGGTGATTCCTGCGTCTCATGGTGACTCTGGTGATTTCTGGGGATCCTGGTGACTCTGGTGATTTCTGGGTATCCCGGTGGCTCTGGTGATTTCTGAATCTCCTGGTGACTCTGGTGATTCCTGGGGATCCCGGTGACTCTGGTGATTTCTTGGTACCCTGGTGGCTCTGGTGATTTCTGGGTACCCTGGTAGCTCTGGTGATTTCTGGGTACCCTGGTGGCTCTGGTGAGTCCCTGGGATCCTGGTGATTTCTGGGTATCCCGGTGACTCTGGTGATTTCTGTGTATCCCGGTGACTTTGGTGATTCCTGGGAATCCTGGTGGCTCTGGTGATTTCTGGGTATCTCGCTGGCTCTGGTGATTCCTGGGTATCCCGTTGGCTCTGGTGATTTCTGGGTATCCCGGTGGCTCTGGTGATTCCTGGGTATCCCGTTGGCTCTGGTGATTCCTGCGTCTCCTGGTGACTCTGGTGATTCCTGGGCATCCTAGTGGCTCTGGTGATTTCTAGGTCTCCTGATGACTTTGGTGATTTCTGGGTATGCTGGTGGCTCTGGTAATTTCTGGGTAACCTGGTGTCTCTGGTGATTTCTGGGTATCCTGGTGGCTCTGGTATTTTCTGGGTATCCTAGTGGCTCTGGTGATTCCTGGGTATCCCGGTGATTTCTGGGTATCTCAGTGACTCTGCTGATTTCTGGGTATCCCGGTGACTCTGGTGATTCCTGGGAATCCTGGTTGCTCTGATAATTCCTGGGTATCCTGGTGGCTCTGATGACTCCTGGATAGCCTGGTTGCTCTGGTGACTCCTGGGTATCCTGGTGGCTCTGGTGACTCCTGGGTATCATGGTAGCTCTGGTGATTTCTGGGTATCCTGGTGGCTCTGGTGATTTCTGGGTATCCTACTGGCTCTGGTGATTTCTGGGTATCCTACTGGCTCTGGTGATTTCTGGGTATCCAGGTGGCTCTGGTGATTTCTGGGTATCCAGGTGGCTCTGGTGATTTCTGGGTATCCTGGTTGCTCTGGTGATTTCTGGGTATCCTACTGGCTCTGGTGATTTCTGGGTATCCTACTGGCTCTGGTGATTTCTGGGTATCCAGGTGGCTCTGGTGATTCCTGGGTTTCCCGGTGATTTCTGGGTATCGCGCTGACTCTGGTGATTTCTGGGTATACCGGTGGCTCTGGTGATTTCTGGGTAACCTGGTGTCTCTGGTGATTTCTGGGTATCCTGGTGGCTCTGGTATTTTCTGGGTATCCCGGTGGCTCTGGTGATTTCTGAATCTCCTGGTGTCTCTGGTGATTTCTGGGTATCCTGGTGGCTCTGGTATTTTCTGGGTATCTCAGTGACTCTGGTGATTCCTGGGAATCCTGGTGGCTCCTGTGATTTCTGGGTATCTCAGTGGCTCTGGTGATTCCTGGGTATCCCGTTGGCTCTGGTGATTTCTGGGTATCCCGGTGGCTCTGGTGATTCCTGGGTATCCCGGTGGCTCTGGTGATTCCTGGGTATCCCGGTGGCTCTGGTGATTCCTGGGTATCCCGGTGGCTCTGGTGATTCCTGGGTATCCTGGTGGCTCTGGTGATTCCTGGGTATCCTAGTGGCTCTGGTGATTTCTAGGTCTCCTGGTGACTTTGTTGATTTCTGGGTATCCAGGTGGCTCTGGTAATTTCTGGGTAACCTGGTGTCTCTGGTGATTTCTGGGTGTCCTGGTGGCTCTGGTGCTTTCTGGGTAGCCTAGTGGCTCTGGTGATTTCTGGGTATCCTGGTGGCTCTGGTGATTCCTGGGTATCCTGGTGATTTCTGGGTATCCCGCTGACTCTGGTGATTTCTGGGTATTTCGGTGGCTCTGGTGATACCTGGTTATCCTGTTGGCTCTGGTGATTCCTGGGTATCCCGGTGGCTCTGGTGATTCCTGGGTATCCCGGTGGCTCTGGTGATTCCTGAGTATCCTGGTGGCTTTGGTGATTCCTGCGTGTTATGGTGACTATGGCGATTTCTGGGGATCCCGGTGACTCTGTTGATTTCTGGGTATCCTGGTGGATTTGGTGATTTCTGGGTATCCCGGTGGCTCTGGTGATTTCTAGGTCTCCTGGTGACTTTGGTGATTTCTGGGTATCCTGGTGGCTCTGGTAATTTCTGGGTAACCTGGTGTCTCTGTTGATTTCTGGGTTATCCTTGTGGCTCTGGTAATTTCTGGGTATCCTAGTGGCTCTGGTGATTCCTGGGAATCCTGGTGATTTCTGGGTATCTCAGTGACTCTGGTGATTTCTGGGTATCCCGGTGACTCTGGTGATTCCTGGGAATCCTGGTGGCTCTGATGATTCCTGGGTATCCTGGTGGCTCTGATGACTCCTGGGTATCCTGGTTGCTCTGGTGACTCCTGGGTATCCTGGTGGCTCTGGTGATTTCTGGGTATCCTAGTGGCTCTGGTGATTTCTGGGTATCCAGGTGGCCCTGGTGATTCCTGGGTATCCCGGTGATTTCTGGGTATCCCGCTGACTCTGTTGATTTCTGGGTATTCCGGTGGCTCTGGTGATTTCTGGGTATTTCGGTGGCTCTGGTGATTCCTGGTTATCCCGTTGGCTCTGGTGATTCCTGAGTATCCCGGTGGCTCTGGTGATTTCTGGGTATCCTGGTGGCTCTGGTGATTCCTGGGTATCCCGGTGGCTCTGGTGATTCCTGAGTATCCCGGTGGCTCTGGTGATTCCTGCGTCTCATGATGACTATGGCGATTTCTGGGGATCCTGGTGACTCTGTTGATTTCTGAGTATCCTGGTGGATTTGGTGATTTCTGGGTATCCCGGTGGCTCTGGTGATTTCTGAATCTCCTGGTGACTCTGGTGATTCCTGGGGATCCCGGTGACTCTGGTGATTTCTTGGTACCCTGGTGGCTCTGGTGATTTCTGGGTATCCTGGTGGCTCTGGTGATTCCTGGGTATCCCGGTGGCTCTGGTGATTCCTGAGTATCCCGGTGGCTCTGGTGATTCCTGCGTCTCCTGGTGACTATGGCGATTTCTGGGGATCCTGGTGACTCTGTTGATTTCTGAGTATCCTGGTGGATTTGGTGATTTCTGGGTATCCTAGTGGCTCTGGTGATTCCTGGGTATCCCGGTGATTTCTGGGTATCTCAGTGACTCTGGTGATTTCTGGGTATCCCGGTGACTCTGGTGATTCCTGGGATTCCTGGTGGCTCTGATGATTCCTGGGTATCCTGGTGGCTCTGATGACTCCTGGATATCCTGGTTGCTCTGGTGACTCCTGGGTATCCTGGTTGCTCTAGTGACTTCTGGGTATCCTGGTGGCTCTGGTGATTTCTGGGTATCCTGGTGGCTCTGGTGATTTCTGGGTATCCTGGTGGCTCTGGTGATTTCTGGGTATCCTGGTGGCTCTGGTGATTTCTGGGTATCCTAGTGGCTCTGGTGATTTCTGGGTATCCAGGTGGCTCTGGTGATTCCTGGGTATCCTGGTGATTTCTGGGTATCCCGCTGACTCTGGTGATTTCTGGGTATTCCGGTGGCTCTGGTGATTCCTTGTTATCCCGTTGGCTCTGGTGATTTCTGGGTATCCCGGTGGCTCTGGTGATTCCTGAGTATCCTGGTGGCTCGGGTGATTCCTGCGTCTCATAGTGACTATGGCGATTTCTGGGTTTCCTGGTGACTCTGTTGATTTCTGGGTATCCTGGTGGATTTGGTGATTTTTGGGTATCCCGGTGGCTCTGGTGATTTCTAGGTATCCTGGTGACTCTGGTGATTTCTGGGTATCCCGGTGACTCTGGTGATTTCTGGGTATCCCGGTGACTCTGGTGATTCCTGGGTATCCTGGTGGCTCTGATGACTCCTGGGTATCCTGGTTGCTCTGGTGACTCCTGGGTATCCTGGTGGCTCTGGTGATTTCTGGGTATCCTATTGGCTCTGGTGATTTCTGGGTATCCAGGTGGCTCTGGTGATTCCTGGGTATCCCCGTGATTTCTGGGTATCCCGCTGACTCTGGTGATTTCTGGGTATTCCGGTGGCTCTGGTGATTTCTGGGTATTTCGGTGGCTCTGGTGATTCCTGGTTATTCCGTTGGCTCTGGTGATTTCTGGGTATCCTGGTGGCTCTGGTGATTTCTGGGTATCCCGGTGGCTCTGGTGATTCCTGAGTATCCCGGTGGCTCTGGTGATTCCTGCATCTCATGGTGACTTTGGCGATTTCTGGGGATCCTGGTGACTGTTGATTTCTGAGTATCCTGGTGGATTTGGTGATTTCTGGGTATCCCGGTGGCTCTGGTGATTTCTGAATCTCCTGGTGACTCTGGTGATTTCTGTGTATCCTGGTGACTCTGGTGATTTCTTGGTACCCTGGTGACTCTGGTGATTTCTTGGTACCCTGGTGGCTCTGGTGATTTCTGGGTATCCTAGTGGCTCTGGTGATTCCTGGGTATCCCGGTGATTTCTGGGTATCTCAGTGACTCTGGTGATTTCTGAGTATCCCGGTGACTCTGGGGATTCCTGGGAATCCTGGTGGCTCTGGTGATTTCTGGGTATCCTGGTGGCTCTGGTGATTTCTGGGTATCCTAGTGGCTCTGGTGATTTCTGGGTATCCCGCTGACTCTGGTGATTTCTGGGTATCCCGCTGACTCTGGTGATTTCTGGGTATTCCGGTGGCTCTGGTGATTTCTGGTTATCCCGTTGGCTCTGGTGATTTCTGTATATCCCGGTGGCTCTGGTGATTCCTGGGTATCCTGGTGGCTCTGGTGATTCCTGAGTATCCTCGTGGCTCTGGTGATTCCTGCGTCTCATGGTGACTATGGCGATTTCTGGGGAACCTGGTGACTTTGTTGATTTCTGGGTATCCTGGTGGATTTGGTGATTTCTGGGTATCCCGGTGGCTCTGGTGATTTCTAGGTCTCCTGGTGACTCTGGTAATTTCTGGGTATCCCGGTGGCTCTGGTGATTTCTGGGTATCCCGGTGACTCTGGTGATTTCTGGGTATCCCGGTGACTCTGGTGATTCCTGGGAATCCTGGTGGCTCTGATGATTCCTGGGTATCCTGGTGGCTCTGATGACTCCTGGGTATCCTGGTTGCTCTGGTGACTCCTGGGTATCCTGGTGGCTCTGGTGATTTCTGGGTATCCTATTGGCTCTGGTGATTTCTGGGTATCCAGGTGGCTCTGGTGATTCCTGGGTATCCCGGTGATTTCTGGGTATCCCGCTGACTCTGGTGATTTCTGTGTATTTCGGTGGCTCTGGTGATTCCTGGTTATCCCGTTGGCTCTGGTGATTTCTGGGTATCCTGGTGGCTCTGGTGATTCCTGGGTATCCCGGTGGCTCTGGTGATTCCTGCGTCTCATGGTGACTATGGCGATTTCTGAGTATCCTGGTGGATTTGGTGATTTCTGGGTATCCCGGTGGCTCTGGTGATTTCTGGGTATCCTAGTGGCTCTGGTGATTTCTGGGTATCCAGGTGGCTCTGGTGATTCCTAGGTATCCTGGTGATTTCTGGGTATCCCGCTGACTCTGGTGATTTCTGGGTATTCCGGTGGCTCTGGTGATTCCTGGTTATCCCGTTGGCTCTGGTGATTCCTGGTTATCCCGTTGGCTCTGGTGATTTCTGGGTATCCCGGTGGCTCTGGTGATTCCTGGGTATCCCGTTGGCTCTGGTGATTCCTGGGCATCCCGGTGGCTCTGGTGATTCCTGGGTATCCCGGTGGCTCTGGTGATTCCTGAGTATCCTGGTGGCTCTGGTGATTCCTGCGTCTCATGGTGACTATGGCGATTTCTGGGGATCCTGGTGACTCTGTTGATTTCTGGGTATCCTGGTGGATTTCGTGATTTCTGGGTATCCCGGTGGCTCTGGTGATTTCTAGGTCTCCTGGTGACTTTGGTGATTTCTGGGTATCCTGGTGGCGTTGGTAATTTCTGGGTAACCTGGTGTCTCTGGTGATTTCTGGGTATCCTGGTGGCTCTGGTAATTTCTGGGTATCCTAGTGGCTCTGGTGATTCCTGGGTATCCTGGTGATTTCTAGGTATCCCGGTGACTCTGGTGATTCCTGGGAATCCTGGTGGCTCTGATGATTCCTGGGAATCCTGGTGGCTCTGATGATTCCTGGGTATCCTGGTGGCTCTGATGATTCCTGGGTATCCTGGTGGCTCTGATGACTCCTGGGTATCCTGGTGGCTCTGGTGATTTCTGGGTATCCTATTGGCTCTGGTGATTTTTGGGTATCCAGGTGGCTCTGGTGATTCCTGGGTATCCCGGTGATTTCTGGGTATCCCGCTGACTCTGGTGATTTCTGTGTATTTCGGTGGCTCTGGTGATTCCTGGTTATCCCGTTGGCTCTGGTGATTTCTGGGTATCCTGGTGGCTCTGGTGATTCCTGGGTATCCCGGTGGCTCTGGTGATTCCTGCGTCTCATGGTGACTATGGCGATTTCTGGGGATCCTGGTGACCCTGTTGATTTCTGAGTATCCTGGTGGATTTGGTGATTTCTGGGTATCCTGGTGGCTCTGGTGATTTCTGGGTATCCTAGTGGCTCTGGTGATTTCTGGGTATCCAGGTGGCTCTGGTGATTCCTAGGTATCCTGGTGATTTCTGGGTGTCCCGCTGACTCTGGTGATTTCTGGGTATTCCGGTGGCTCTGGTGATTCCTGGTTATCCCGTTGGCTCTGGTGATTCCTGGTTATCCCGTTGGCTCTGGTGATTTCTGGGTATCCCGGTGGCTCTGGTGATTCCTGAGTATCCTGGTGGCTCTGGTGATTCCTGCGTCTCATGGTGACTATGGCGATTTCTGGGGATCCTGGTGACTCTGTTGATTTCTGGGTATCCTGGTGGATTTGGTGATTTCTGGGTATCCCGGTGGCTCTGGTGATTTCTAGGTCTCCTGGTGACTTTGGTGATTTCTGGGTATCCTGGTGGCTCTGGTAATTTCTGGGTAGCCTGGTGTCTCTGGTGAGTTCTGGGTATCCTGGTGGCTCTGGTAATTTCTGGGTATCCTAGTGGCTCTGGTGATTCCTGGGTATCCTGGTGATTTCTGGGTATCTCAGTGACTCTGGTGATTTCTAGGTATCCCGGTGACTCTGGTGATTCCTGGGAATCCTGGTGGCTCTGATGATTCCTGGGTATCCTGGTGGCTCTGATGACTCCTGGGTATCCTGGTTGCTCTGGTGACTCCTGGGTATCCTGGTGGCTCTGGTGATTTCTGGGTATCCTATTGGCTCTGGTGATTTCTGGGTATCCAGGTGGCTCTGGTGATTCCTGGGTATCCCGGTGATTGCTGGGTATCCCGCTGACTCTGGTGATTTCTGGGTATTCCGGTGGCTCTGGTGATTTCTGGGTATTTCGGTGGCTCTGGTGATTCCTGGTTATCCCGTTGGCTCTGGTGATTTCTGGGTATCCTGGTGGCTCTGGTGATTCCTGGGTATCCCGGTGGCTCTGGTGATTCCTGAGTATCTCGGTGGCTCTGGTGATTCCTGCGTCTCATGGTGACTATGGCGATTTCTGGGGATCCTGGTGAGTGACTCTGTTGATTTCTGAGTATCCTGGTGGATTTGGTGATTTCTGGGTACCCCGGTGGCTCTGGTGATTTCTGAATCTCCTGGTGACTCTGGTGATTCCTGGGGATCCCGGTGACTCTGGTGATTTCTTGGTACCCTGGTGGCTCTGGTGATTTCTGGGTACCCTGGTAGCTCTGGTGATTTCTGTGTACCCTGGTGGCTCTGGTGATTCCCTGGGATCCAGGTGATTTCTGGGTATCCCGGTGACTCTGGTGATTCCTGGTGGCTCTGGTGATTTCTGGGTATCCCAGTGGCTCTGGTGATTCCTGGGTATCCCGTTGGCTCTGGTGATTTCCTGGGCATCCTGGTGACTCTGGTGATTTCTGAGTATCCTGGTGGCTCTGGTGATTTCTGGGTATCCTGGTGGCTCTGGTAATTTCTCGATATCTTAGTGGCTCTAGTGATTTCTGGGTATCCAGGTGGCTCTGGTGATTTCTGGGTAACCCGGTGATTTCTGGGTATCCTAGTGACTCTGGTGATTTCTGGGTATCTCGGTTGCTCTGGTGATTCCTGGGTATCCCGTTGGCTCTGGTGATTTCTGGGTATCCCGGTGGCTCTAGTGATTCCTGGGTAGCCCAGTGGCTCTGGTGATTCCTGGGTATTCCGGTGACTCTGTTGATTCCTGCGTCTTATGGTGACTCTGGTGATTTCTGGGGATCCTGGTGACTCTGTTGATTTCTGAATCTCCTGGGGATACCGGTGACTCTGGTGATTTCTGGGTACCCTGGTGGCTCTGGTGATTCCTGGGGATCCTGGTGACTCTGGTGATTTCTGGGAATCTTGGTGACTCTGGTGATTTCTGAATTTCCTGGGGATCACGGTGACTCTGGTGATTTCTGGGTACCCTCGTGGCTCTGGTGATTTCTGGGTACCCTGGTGGCTCTGGTGATTCCTGGAGATCCTGGTGATTTCTGGGAATCCTGCTTACTCTGGTGACTTCTGGTTATCCCAGTGATTTTGGTGATTCCTGGGAATCCTGGTGGCTCTGGTGATTCCTGGGAATCCTGGTGGCTCTGGTGATTCCTGGGAATCATAGTGGCTCTGGTGATTTCTGAGTATCTCGGTGGCTCTGGTGATTTCTGGGTATCCCGTTGGCTCTGGTGATTTCTGGGTACCCCAGCGGCTCTGGTGATTCCTGGGTATCCCGTTGGCTCTGGTGATTCCTGGGTATCCTGGTGGCTCTGGTGTTTCCGGCATCTCCTGGTGACTCTAGATATTCCTTGGGATCCTGGTGACTATGGTGATTTCTGGGTACCCTTGTGGCTCTGGTGATTTCTGTGTACCCTGGTGGCTCTGGTGATTCCTGGGGATCCTGGTGAGTCTGGTGATTTCTGGGAATCCTGGTGACTCTGTTGACTTCTAGGTATCTAGGTGATTTTGGTGATTTCTGGGTATCCCGGTGGCTCTGGTAATTCCTGGGTTTCCTGGTGGCTCTGGTGATTGCTGCGTATCCTTGTGGCTCTGGTGACTTCTGGGTATCCTGGTGGCTCTGGTGATTTCTGTGTACCCTGGTGGCTCTGGTGATTTCTGTGTATCCTGGTGGCTCTGGTGATTTCTGGGTATCCTGGTGGCTCTGGTGATTTCTTGGTATCCCAGTGGCTCTGGTGATTTCTTGGTATCCCAGTGGCTCTGGTGATTTCTTGGTATCCCAGTGGCTCTGGTGATTTCTGGGTATCCTGGTGGCTCTGGTGATTCCTGGGTATCCTGGTGGCTGGTGATTTCTGTGTACCCTGGTGGCTCTGGTAATTTCTGTGTATCCTGGTGGCTCTGGTGATTTCTGGGTCTCCTGGTGCCTCTGGTGATTGTTGGGTATCCTGGTTGCTCCGGTGATTTCTGGGTATCTGGTGGCTCTGCTGATTTGGTCATCAGTTGGGGTGGGATGGTCGCCCTGATTTATAAATGTCCTTGTAAGATGGTATAGATGTTCCTCTCTGTCTGTTGGGTTGTAGCACATCCGGTTGTATCTAATGACATGGCTGTAGACGATGGACTTTTAATGTGTTTAGGGTGGGAACTGTCCCATCTGAGGTATGTGGGCCGATCAGCTGGTTTCCGGTAGGGATGTCTGTATTGAGTTGTTTAAAATTTTTTATGGTGGTGTCCAAAAAGTTGATTTCTATATCCAATAAGCTTAATGTCAGGTTTGTGGTGGGGCGGAATGCATTGAATCTCTCATGCAATTTTATTAGTTTTTGTTCGCTGTGGGTCCAGATGATTATGATGTCATCAATGTAGCAGAAGTCGGCCAATGGTTTATTGGGGCAGGAGGCCAGAAAGTCACTCTCCAGTTTTGCCATGAAAAGGTTGGCATATTGTGGTGCCATTTTACTGCCCATGGCGGTTCCGGTAAGTTGCAGGAATATCTTTTTTTAACTCGCAAGGTTCATCCTCACAATTATTTCCAAATCATTGTTTGTTTTTTTGTTTTTTCCATAAAAATTTGTAATAATGTTGCCATCCAATAGGTGCTGCTGCAGAGTTAGTATTATCATCTCCTTCTATGTGCAGTTTGTTAAGTAGAGATAACAGACATAAAACTGTCACATTCCTCAGCTCAGTGGACTCATTAAGCACCTATCTTTTAGCTCAGATTGGTGTTATTTTAAGTGTCAAATTTCTGAGTGTGAACATTTATTTAGATCAATAGGGTGCCCCCCCCCCTCATTTGCATGTTATAATTGTGTCCCATCCAAACCAGGTTCATTAGTCTGATGAAGGGTCCATAATATGACCCCCAGATGGTAAAAAATGGTTACTAAAATAAGTTTAAAAAGATTATGGGATAAAATAAAAAAGCATATATATATATATATATAAAGGAAAATGAATGACCTAAAAGCGTCGCTGTAGGCACCATGTAGTCCAAAACTATACATATTATATTTCAAAACATCCAAAACAAAATGAGGAACCCGTTCCAGTATTTTATTGCAGTGTAACTATACTAATTTAAAAAATAGATAACTATAAGTTTAAGAAAAATCACGTTGTCACCAACAATAAAACTAAAAAATGGAAAATAAAGTCAGTGGAAAAAGATACAGGAAAAAAAGATCGCCCTATATGTCGTGGGAAAAAATAATTTTCAGTAACTAAGAACTAACAACACGACCCCCTTGGCCTCCGGGAGAGTAAATGTTCTGTTAGATGGGCCGCTGAGAGGAGCCAGACTGTTAGGACCAGACTGTTACGAGGTGTTAGGACCAGTGGATGGGAGCACACAAGGTGACCGGGCTCATGACGCCCCCTACAGACCACCAATAGAGAGAAGCCAGACTGTTCGGAGGTGTTGGGACCAGTGGATGTGTGAGGACACACAAGGTGACTGGGCTCAGGACGCCCCCTACAGACCACCAGTAGAGAGGAGCATCTGACCAGACTGTTGAGAGGTGTTGGGACCAGTGGATGTGTGAGGCACAGAAGGTGACCGGGCTCAGGACGCCCCCTACAGACCACCAGTAGAGAGGAGAGTCTGACCAGACTGTTAGGAGGTGTTGGGACCAGTGAATGGGGGCACACAAGGTGACCGGGCTCATGACGCCCCCTACAGACCACCAATAGAGAGGAGCCAGACTGTTAGGAGGTGTTGGGACCAGTGGATGTGTGAGGACACACAAGGTGACCGGGCTCAGGACGCCCCCTACAGACCCCCAGTAGAGAGGAGCATCTGACCAGACTGTTGAGAGGTGTTGGGACCAGTGAATGTGTGAGGCACAGAAGGTGACCGGGCTCAGGACGCCCCCTACAGACCACCAGTAGAGAGGAGTGTTTGACCAGATTGTTAGGAGGTGTTGGGACCAGAGGATGTGTGAGGGCACACAAGGTGACTGGGCTCAGGACGCCCCCGACAGACCACCAGTAGAGAGGAGCATCTGACCAGACTGTTAGGAGGTGTTGGAGCCAGTGGATGGGGGCACACAAGGTGACTGGGCTCAGGACGCCCCTCGACAGACCACCAGTAGAGAGGAGCATCTGACCAGACTGTTAGGAGGTGTTGGAGCCAGTGGATGGGGGCACACAAGGTGACCGGGCTCAGGACGCCCCCTACAGACGACCAGTAGAGAGGAGCCAGACTGTTAGGAGGTGTTGGGACCAGTGGATGTGTGAGGATGCACAAGGTGACCGGGCTCAGGATGCCCCCTACAGACCACCAGTAGAGAGGAGCATCTGACCAGACTGTTAGGAGGTGTTGGGACCAGTGGATGGGGGCACACAAGGAGACCGGCAAGACGCCCCCTACAGACCACCAGTATTGTGACCCAGAGATCCTACAGAGTAGTGAAAGAGAGTTAATAAATTCCTGGGATTTCACTATGAGCCTCAAGGCGACATAGGAGGTGCCCAACCTGAGATAGAAGCTGTTATTCCTGAAATAGCTATCCCAGCAACAACTTACTGATTGGTCCTTAGTGGCTTGGAAAAGGTAATTTTAAGTGTGCAGACGTCAGTTGGCAGTTAGAGATTGATAGCATAAGAGGGGAGATGCAAAGACAAGAGCAGAAGAGGGATATAGTGTGATGAGACAGGCCACTATTTCTTATATTTATGGACACTATTGAGAGCGGGGTTGTACCACTGGATTGGCGCATTGTCAATGTGGTTCCGATATACAAAAAGGGGTCGAGAAGAGAGCCTGGTAACTACAGGCCGGTAAGTCTCTCTTCAATAACTGGAAAAATATTCAAGGGGTTTCTGAGAGACGCCATCCTAGGAGAAAAACGGAATAACTCCTCACCAGCATGATTCATGAAGGGTCGCTCATGTCAGACCAATCTGATCAGCTTCTACCATGAAGTAAGCTCTAGGCTGTACCTGGGAGAGTCTATTGATCTTATATCTGGACTTCTCTAAAGCATTTGACACCGTGCCGCATAATAGGCTGATATATAAAATGAGAAGCTCGGATTGGGTGAAAACGTGTGTATCTGGTTAAGGAACTGGCTCAGAGATAGAAAGCAGAGGGGGGTAATAAATGGTTCATACTCTGATTGGGCCCCGGTTGCTAGTGGGGGCCACAGGGTTCAGTATTAGGCCCCATTCTGTTCAATATATTGATCAATGACCTGATAGAGGGGCTGCACAGTAAAATATCAGTATTTGCAGCAATATTTACAAGGCGTACATACTCGAGTATAAGCCACGTTTTTCAGCAAATTTTTTGGTGCTGAAAAAGCCCCCTTCGGCTTATACTTGAGTGAGGTAAAAAAAAAACCTGCAATACTCACCTCCCAACCAGCAACTGTGTTGCCTGGAGCATCTGTGTCCCTGGCGGTGCAGAAAGCTGCTTGAGATTTCTCTCCGATGTCATCTCCCTGCTCGGCTTTCAATTCCCCCGTCGTCAGCGCTGTGTAAGTAAGCGCTGTGATTGGATCAAGTGCCAGTCAATCCCAGCCGGCGCTCAATCATTCACAGCCATTCAGTGAATGACATCACTGAATAGCTATGATTGGTTTATCGAGCGGCGGCTGGGATTGGCTGGCGCTCAATCCAATCACGGCGCTTATGTTACCATGCGTCGGCTGCGGGTCCTCCCAGGGTGGCAGGGCGCTGGGTCCCGCGGTCGGGGCGCGTCCCCCCGGCTGGTTGTCCGGCTGCCGGAGACGCGAGTAGATGGTCGGTGTGGTGTGCGTGCTCATGGGTCTGGGCGGCGACGTGCGAGCGCCTTTGAGTGCAACTCCATGCAGGAGCCCCTGTTTATGGGATCCTGCTGGGAGGTAGCACCTCCCTCTCTCCGCCCCTGGGTGGAGGCTTCTGTTTATAAGGCTGGCAGTGAGGTCCATTCACTGCCAGTTATTGGTTTCTGTTCATCCTGCCTCTGTCAGTCTCCTGTGTTTCTGCTTTTGCTATTTCTGCCAGGTTATCCCATCCGCCTCGGTCTGTGTGTATTTCCTGTTGGTTTTCTTCATATGCCCTTCCTGTCGGCATTCTACCCTGTTCCATCTTTGTACGCCAGTCCCCCTTCTCGGTCCCTAGTGAGAGCAGGGACTGCCGTCCAGTTGCCCGCCTGGGCTTAGCCAGGATTGGAGGCAAGTAGGCAGGGACAGGGGTTGTGGGTGAGATCTAGGGCACCCAGGCTGTCATTTCACGGGTAGTATACCGTAACATAATAACTGGCCTTTAAAATTGCGGGTTTTGTTTTTTGCTCTCCAATGGAGGCCATGAGTACCCTCACAAGTCGGTTGCAGGGTTTAGTGGGTGTGATCCAAGACCTGTCCAGTTGTATGGTGGCTCAGGAGCAGGTTCCTGCCGCCCCGTCTATCCCTGAGCCCAAGTGTCCTCTCCCTGAGGTGTGTTCCGGGGAGAGAAGTAAGTTTTTTGTTTTTCAGCAGGCATGTAGACTATATTTCCAGATGCGGCCCGGATCCTCCAGCTCTGAGTCCCAGAAGGTGGGATTGATTATATCCCTACAGCGGGGTCCCCCCCAGACATGGGCCTACTCCTTACCCAAGAGTTCGGCTTGCCTGCAGTCTGTTGATTTGTTTTTTCGGGAACTAGAAGGTATTTTTGAAGAGCCGGACCGGGCGGGGTTAGCAGCGTCTCATCTCATGTCTCTACATCAGGGGCAGCAGTGTGCTGAAGACTATTGCTCTAAGTTTAGACAGTATGCCAGTGAAACCTCCTGGAACGATGGTGCCCTCAAAGATGTGTTTTTATTTGGTCTTTCTGATGCTGTCAAGGATCTACTTATTTCCCATCCCTCTCCCGCAACACTTAATGAGGCGATGGAATTGACGGTTAAGGCTGACAGGAGACTGAGATCTAGAGAAAAGGAACGTCAGGCCTGTAAAACTAGGGAGTCCTGTAGACCCGCTCCCACTTCTCCCATGCCAACTCCTGGGGCCGAGCCTATGGAAGTGGACCAGCTAAGTCCCGGGGAACGGCGACGGTTCTGGATGACTCAACGTCTTGGCCTCTGCTGTGGGGAAGACGGACATCGGGTAGCAACCTGTCCACAGAAGCAACGACAACATCAGTCTGAATCGGTAGAAAACTACAGATCCTAGGCGATTGTCGGGAGGATCGCCTAGGATCACAGGTACACCCTAAGTTGTTGGTGCCTTGTCAGGAATTTTATTCGGTCTGGTCAAGCCTTTATTGATTCGGGTGCTGCCGCCAATCCGATTAATTTAAATTTTGTCAGACCTCTGATGACCGAACTTTCCATGCTGAAACCCCCCATACGCTTCATTAGTATTGAAGCGACCCCTCTCTCTGCAGGTGTTGTACAATAGAGGACTCCTATCCTACAGTTCACTGTGGGTGCTCTGAATTCTGAGAATCTGTCTTTCCTGGTTGTGGAAAAGATGTCTGTTGATGTGGTACTTGGCATGCCCTGGTTGGCACTGCACAATCCCCGATTTGATTGGTCCACTCGGGAATTGACACTTTGGGGGTTGTCCTGTCATAGTCACTTAGCTACTATATCCATGTGTTCAGCAGATACCATACTTATCCCGGAGTATTTGTCGGATTTTCAGGACGTATTCTCCAAGAAACTGTCTGAGACTTTGCCTCCCCATAGGGAGTGGGACTGTGGTATTGATCTGATTCCCGACAGTCCCATCCCTAAGGGAGCCATTTTCAATTTGTCTAGGCATGAGCACGAAGCTCTTAAGTCCTATATCTCGAAGTCTCTGGCCAAACGACATATCAGGCCGTCCAGTTCCCCTGCCAGAGCAAGTCTCTTCTTTGTAGAGAAGACGGATGGGACATTGAGGCCTTGTGTGGATTATCGGGCTCTGAATAAAATTACAGTGTAGAACCAGTGCTCCTTGCCCCTGATTCCTGATTTATTGAATCAGGTGGTAGGGGCCCACTGGTTTTCCAAATTGAACATAAGGGGGGCTTACAATTTAATTCACATCTGAGAGGAAGATGAGTGGAAGACCGCGTTCAACACCTCATTCGGACATTTTGAATGTCTGGTCATGCCCTTCAGACTTTGTAATGCCCCCGCTGTGTTCCAGGGTTTTATGACCCGGTCTTCCACGACTTCCTGGGGGTATTTTTGGTCCTATATCTCGATGACATTCTGGTGTACTCCCTAGACTGGGATTCACATGTGTGGCACCTGAGGATGGTTCTGACCTGTTTGCGTGAGTACCAACTTTTTGTCAAGTTGGAGAAATGAATTTTTGGTACTAAACAAGTGTCTTTCCTTGGTTATGTGATTTCACCCATGGAGATTCAAATGGAGTCTGATAAAGTGGCAGCAATCTCTCAATGGGTCAGACCGGATAACCTGAAAGCTCTCCAGCGGTTTTTGGGTTTCACAAATTTTTACCGTAAATTCATTAAGAATTACTTACCGAACCCTTGACCAACCTTACTAAGAAGGGGGCCGACTTGGTAAGATGGTCGCCTGCGGCCCTAGAGGCTTTCAGTCATCTAAAAAGAGCATTTACTGCTGCCCCGGTGTCAGTACAGCCGGACGCGTGGTGACCCTTTTTTATTGAAGTAGATGCGTCTGAGGTAGGAGCAGGAGCTGTATTGTCTCAGGAAGTCAGCGGGAGATCTGGGTATAGTCCCTGTGCATTCTTTCCACTGAAGTTTAGTTCGACAGAACGTAACTATGATGTGGGTAACTGTGAGTAACTGGCGATCAAGTGGGCTCTAGAAGAGTGGCGTCACCATCTTGAGGGGGCTAAACATCCCATTACCGTGTATACTGATCAAAAAACCTGGTATACCTCGCCAATGCTAAGAGACTCACAGCTCGTCAGGCCAGGTGGGCGTTGTTTTTCGCCAGGTTTAATTCCGTTGTGGCTTTTATTCTGGGAGAGAAGAACGTGAAGGCGGACGCCCTCTCACGGAGTTTCGGGTCACCGGAAAGTGAGAATGTTACTCCTGAGAATATCTTGGCACCTGGGGTGGTGGTGGCAGCTGTAGAATCTAACCTCATCCCTCAACTACAGAAATGTCAGCAGGACGCTCTCTCGGGGGCGCCGGAGGGCAGATGGTTTGTGCCAGAGACCTTGCGTCTCAGGGTCATTGAAGAGTCTCACTCATCTGTTCTCGCAGGCCATCTGGGGGTTCAGGGGACTCTGGATCTTTGTACTAGACACTACTGGTGGCCAGGCATGTCTCGGGAGATCCGCGACTTTGTTAAAGGATGCTCTGTCTGTGCACGCAGTAAAAGTCGTCGTCGGCGTCTGGAGAGGCCTCTGAGACCGTTACCGGTGCCGCTTCATCCATGGTTGCATTTATCGGTAGATTTTACCACCGAGTCTCGAAGTTCACCGCGATCCTGGTTGTTGTAGAACGTTTCACAAAAATGGCACATTTCGTGGCGTTAAAGAAGCTTCCTTCTGCGATAGAATTTTCCAAGATTTTAGTAAAATAAATCATTCGTCTACATGGGGTCCCGAGAACATCGCATCTGATCGCGGGGTTCAGTTTGCTGCACAATTTTGGTGAGCCTTCTGTAGAAACCTGGGAACGTCGCTTTCCTTCTCTTCAGCATTCCACCAGCAGACTAATGGTCAGACTGAGCGGAAGAACCAGGATTTAGTGCAATATTTACGGTTGTTTGCTAGCGAAAAGGCTCATCAGTGGGCGGAGTTCCTGCCGTTGGCAGAGTTTGCACTAAACGACCGTACTTGTTCTTCCACTGGGGTATCTCCATTTCTTTGTGTATATGGTCAGCATCCTCGCTTCCTTACAGCTATCTCTACTCTGTCTGCCTGTCCTGCAGCTGATGTCCCCACAGATGTGCTGCAGGGGGTATGGAAAGAAGTACAGAAGAACCTGGAAGCAATGGGGACTCATATGCAGTTGCGTAGTGGGAGGAGTCTGTCAGTATCTGAACCTTACAGGATGGGACAGAAGGTATATTTGTTTTCCAGAAATATGAAATTGAAGGTTCTGTCTTTGAAACTGGTGCCGCGTTACGTGGGTCCCTTTGTCATCACGCGTGTAGTAAACCCGCTTGCTTATGAACTTGATTTGCCAGCTACATGGAGGGGTCATAGGGTCTTTCATAAGTCATTATTGAAACCTTTTGTTTCTCCCACTATATAAGGCACTTGTCAGGCCTCACATGGAATACTGCGCACAGTTCTGGTCACCGGGGCTCAGGAAAGATGTTACAGTACTGGAGGGGGTTCAAAGACGGGCATCTAAACTGATACATGGAATGAGGGGACTGGAATACCCAGAGAGGCACCAAAACTGGGATTATTCACCCCGGAAAACAGACAGCTAAGGGGCGACCAAATAACTATGTATAAATCCATGAGGGGACGATACAAGGATCTCTCCCATGATCTGTTTGTACCCAGGACTGCGGCGGTAACAAGAGGGCATCCGCTACGTCTAGAAGAAAGCAGGTCTCAACACAGAAAAGGGTTCTTTACTGTAAGAGCAGTGAGACTGTGGAACTCTCTGCCTGAGGACGTGGTGATGGCAGGATCCTTAGAGGAGTTTAAGAGGGACTGGATGCCTTTCTATGATATTACGGGATATAGACATTAGGTGACCAGCGGGGTTGGTGATCTGGGTATTACAGTCAGGTAGGAACTATCAGAGGTTGGTCCAGGGATTATTCTGACTGCCATTATGGAGTCGGGAGGGAATTTTTTCCCCCAAGGGAGCTAATTGGCTTCTGCCTCATTGGGGTTTTTTTGTGTTCCCCTTGATCAACAAGGGGGTTGAAACAGGCTGAATTGGATGGACATTGTCTTCATTCAGCCTAACATACTATGTTACTATGTGACAATCCAGCTTCTCACACCCCAATAATGCGCCCCTCTCAGACTCTGGTAGCGGGGTCTCTTCTCTGCGTCATAGAGGCGTCTAGCGGTCAACAAGCTCTACAAGCAGAAGAAGAGGTCACTACACACAAGGGGCCTCTGAGAGCCTCTTATAGCCCAAGGGGGGAAACACTTTTAGGGTCTCCGGTGACCGTTGATCTAATCACCACAACTGTCATCATTTACAGATCTGCCTGAGATGGAGCCGCAGGACGGGGACTACAGCAGAACAAAAACTTCTTCTGGGGGCGCCGGAGGGTTTTGATGAAAAGTGTACATGATTAATAAATGTGAAGGCATTAAAGACCTTCTATAGCTAATAAATGTATAGTAAATGTGATGTATAATTGAGTATCCAGCCCAAGAATCCTGTAAGCTTCACGAGACAAAAGTGCCTTCAACCAATCCCCACCAGGGTAAGGCTTATTAACTCCTTCAATGCCAGTGATTCCTAGGGACTATGAACATCCTGCTAGGGTCACATGATGATACAGCTAGATGTTCGGCTACTTTAAATGTAAGTTTGTGAGGAGTTCAAGCAATATATTGTAAGGAGCAGGAATGCCAGTCAGTGCAATAAAGGACGTATGAGGTCTCCCAGCTGATGACTGCGTCTTACAGGTAACTGGTGTAAGGGCAGATTTAAGGCACTTAGGGCTCCTTCAGACTGGCGAGAAAATCACAGCAAAATCACGTCTTTGTTCTCAAGATTTTTGGGTGTCGGCGATGCTTTTCTTGCAAAAACATTGCTGCCGCTTGCGATTTCCTCGTGTATTTTTCTTGCACGTTTTTCCTGCAATTTTCTCGCAAGAAAGACAATAGGACTTTGTAATGTTAAAAACACACCAGATCTTACGAAAATCACAAGTTTGTGCGTTGCGATGCAATAAAAATGAGGCCCCATAGGGAAACATGGGAGGTAAAAAAAAGCAAAACGCAGAAAGATGGGACATACTGCGATTTTTGTTTCACTCCACATCGCAAATGTGAAGGAAACCATTAAAAATACTTGGTTTCATAATTCTGCATTTGCATTGACTCTTGCACATGGCATGTGTGCAGGCACTCCTTAGTCTGTACAATAAGCCGACACATTCATGTTATGGCATTGAGTATGCAGAAATGAATCGAGGGAACAGCATACACATTCAAGCCTGTCTGTAATTCTAGAGCCACGGCATACAATGGAATGGCACTTCTATCCACTCCACGGTGCGACGCTTCTATCCACTCCACGATCCGACGCTTCTATCCACTCCACGGTCCGACGCTCATATCCACTCCACGATCCGACACTTCTATCCACTCCACGATCCGACGCTTCTATCCACTCCACGGTCCAAGGCCTCTATATACTCCACGATCCGACGCTTCTATCCACTCCACGGTCCAAGGCCTCTATATACTCCACGATCCGACACTTCTATCCGCTCCAAGGTCCGATGCTCATATCCACTCCACGATCCGACGCTTCTATCCACTCCACGGTCCGACGCTTCTATCCACTCCATGGTCCGACACTTCTATCCACTCCACGATCCAACGCCTCTATCCATTCCACGGTCCGATGCTTCTATCCACTCCAGGATCTGACGCTTCTATCCACTCCACGGTCCGACGCTTCTATCCACTCCACGATCCGATGCTTCAATCCACTCCACGGTCCAAGGTCTCTATATACTCCACGATCCGACGCTTCTATCCACTCCACCGTCCAAGGCCTCTATATACTCCATGATCCGACGCTTCTATCCACTCCACGGTCCGACGCCTCTATCTACTCCACGGTCCAAGGCCTCTATATACTCCACGATCCGACGCTTTTATCCACTCCAGGATCCGACGCTTCTATCCACTCCACGGTCCGACGCTTCTATCCACTCCACGGTCCAACACTTCTATCTACTCCACGATCGGACGCTTCTATCCACTCCACGATCTGCCGCTTCTATCTACTCCACGATCTGACGCTTCTATCCACTCCACGGTCCGACGCTTCTATCCACTCCACGATCCAACGCCTCTATCCATTCCACGGTCCGATGCTTCTATCCACTCCAGGATCTGACGCTTCTATCCACTCCACGGTCCGACGCTTCTATCCACTCCACGATCCGATGCTTCAATCCACTCCACGGTCCAAGGTCTCTATATACTCCACGATCCGACGCTTCTATCCACTCCACCGTCCGACGCTTCTATCCACTCCACGGTCCAACACTTCTATCTACTCCACGATCGGACGCTTCTATCCACTCCACGATCTGCCGCTTCTATCTACTCCACGATCTGACGCTTCTATCCACTCCACGGTCCGACGCTTCTATCCACTCCACGGTCCAACGCTTCTATCTACTCCACGGTCCAACGCTTCTATCTACTCCAAGATCCGACGCTTCTATCCAGTCCACGATCCGACACTTCTATCCAGTCCACGGTCCGACGCTTCTATCCACTCCACGATCCGTAGCTTCTATCCACTCCACGGTCCGACGCTCATATCCATTCCACGATCTGACGCTTCTATCCACTCCAAGGTCTGACATTCATATCCACTCCACGATCAGACGCTTCTATCCACTCCACGGTCCGACGCTCACATCCACTCCACGATCCGACGCTTCTATCCGCTCCAAGGTCCGACGCTCATATGCACTCCACGATCCGATGCTTCTATCCACTCCATGGTCCAACGCTTCTATCTACTCCACAATCCGACACTTCTATCCACTCCACGATCTGACGCTTCTATCCACTCCACAGTCCGACGCTTCTATCCACTCCACGGTCCAACGCTTCTATCCACTCCACGATCCGACGCTACTATCCACTCCACGGTCCAACGCTTCTATCTACTCCACGGTCCAACGCTTCTATCTACTCCACAATCCGACGCTTCTATCCACTCCACGATCCGACGCTTCTATCCACTCCATGGTCCGACGCTTCTATCCACTCCACGGTCCAACGCTTCTATCCACTCCACGGTCCAACGCTTCTATCTACTCCACGATCCGACACTTCTATCCACTTCACGGTCCAACGCTTCTATCCACTCCATGATCTGACGCCTCTATATAGTCCACGGTCCGGCACTTCTATCCACTCCATGATCCGACACTTCTATCTACTCCACAATCCGACTCCTCTTATATACGCCACGATCCGACGCTTCTATCCACTCCACGATCCGACACTTCTATCCACTCCACGATCCAACGCCTCTATCCATTCCACGGTCCGATGCTTCTATCCACTCCAGGATCTGACGCTTCTATCCACTCCACGGTCCGACGCTTCTATCCACTCCACGATCCGATGCTTCAATCCACTCCACGGTCCAAGGTCTCTATATACTCCACGATCCGACGCTTCTATCCACTCCATGGTCCGACACTTCTATCCACTCCACGATCCAACGCCTCTATCCATTCCACGGTCCGATGCTTCTATCCACTCCAGGATCTGACGCTTCTATCCACTCCACGGTCCGACGCTTCTATCCACTCCACGATCCGATGCTTCAATCCACTCCACGGTCCAAGGTCTCTATATACTCCACGATCCGACGCTTCTATCCACTCCACGGTCCAAGGCCTCTATATACTCCACGATCCGACGCTTCTATCCACTCCACGGTCCGACGCTTCTATCCACTCCATGGTCCGACGCCTCTATCTACTCCACGGTCCAAGGCCTCTATATACTCCACGATCCAACGCTTTTATCCACTCCAGGATCCGACGCTTCTATCCACTCCACGGTCCGACGCTTCTATCCACTCCACGGTCCAACACTTCTATCTACTCCACGATCGGACGCTTCTATCCACTCCACGATCTGCCGCTTCTATCTACTCCACGATCTGACGCTTCTATCCACTCCACGGTCCGACGCTTCTATCCACTCCACGATCCAACGCCTCTATCCATTCCACGGTCCGATGCTTCTATCCACTCCAGGATCTGACGCTTCTATCCACTCCACGGTCCGACACTTCTATCCACTCCACGATCTGATGCTTCAATCCACTCCACGGTCCAAGGTCTCAATATAATCCACGATCCGACGCTTCTATCCACTCCACGGTCCAAGGCCTCTATATACTCCACGATCCGACGCTTCTATCCACTCCACGGTCCGACGCTTCTATCCACTCCACGGTCCGACGCCTCTATCTACTCCACGGTCCAAGGCCTCTATATACTCCACGATCCGACGCTTTTATCCACTCCAGGATCCGACGCTTCTATCCACTCCACGGTCCGACGCTTCTATCCACTCCACGGTCCAACACTTCTATCTACTCCACGATCGGACGCTTCTATCCACTCCACGATCTGCCGCTTCTATCTACTCCACGATCTGACGCTTCTATCCACTCCACGGTCCGACGCTTCTATCCACTCCACGGTCCAACGCTTCTATCTACTCCACGGTCCAACGCTTCTATCTACTCCAAGATCCGACGCTTCTATCCACTCCATGGTCCGACACTTCTATCCACTCCACGATCCAACGCCTCTATCCATTCCACGGTCCGATGCTTCTATCCACTCCAGGATCTGACGCTTCTATCCACTCCACGGTCCGACGCTTCTATCCACTCCACGATCCGATGCTTCAATCCACTCCACGGTCCAAGGTCTCTATATACTCCACGATCCGACGCTTCTATCCACTCCACGGTCCAAGGCCTCTATATACTCCACGATCCGACGCTTCTATCCACTCCACGGTCCGACGCTTCTATCCACTCCATGGTCCGACGCCTCTATCTACTCCACGGTCCAAGGCCTCTATATACTCCACGATCCAACGCTTTTATCCACTCCAGGATCCGACGCTTCTATCCACTCCACGGTCCGACGCTTCTATCCACTCCACGGTCCAACACTTCTATCTACTCCACGATCGGACGCTTCTATCCACTCCACGATCTGCCGCTTCTATCTACTCCACGATCTGACGCTTCTATCCACTCCACGGTACGACGCTTCTATCCACTCCACGATCCAACGCCTCTATCCATTCCACGGTCCGATGCTTCTATCCACTCCAGGATCTGACGCTTCTATCCACTCCACGGTCCAACGCTTCTATCCACTCCACGATCTGATGCTTCAATCCACTCCACGGTCCAAGGTCTCAATATACTCCACGATCCGACGCTTCTATCCACTCCACGGTCCAAGGCCTCTATATACTCCACGATCCGACGCTTCTATCCACTCCACGGTCCGACGCTTCTATCCACTCCACGGTCCGACGCCTCTATCTACTCCACGGTCCAAGGCCTCTATATACTCCACGATCCGACGCTTTTATCCACTCCAGGATCCGACGCTTCTATCCACTCCACGGTCCGACGCTTCTATCCACTCCACGGTCCAACACTTCTATCTACTCCACGATCGGACGCTTCTATCCACTCCACGATCTGCCGCTTCTATCTACTCCACGATCTGACGCTTCTATCCACTCCACGGTCCGACGCTTCTATCCACTCCACGGTCCAACGCTTCTATCTACTCCACGGTCCAACGCTTCTATCTACTCCAAGATCCGACGCTTCTATCCAGTCCACGATCCGACGCTTCTATCCAGTCCACGGTCCGACGCTTCTATCCACTCCACGATCCGTAGCTTCTATCCACTCCACGGTCCGACGCTCATATCCACTCCACGATCTGACGCTTCTATCCACTCCAAGGTCTGACATTCATATCCACTCCACGATCAGACGCTTCTATCCACTCCACGGTCCGACGCTCACATCCACCCCACGATCCGACGCTTCTATCCGCTCCAAGGTCCGACGCTCATATGCACTCCACGATCCGATGCTTCTATCCACTCCATGGTCCAACGCTTCTATCTACTCCACAATCTGACGCTTCTATCCACTCCACGATCTGACGCTTCTATCCACTCCACAGTCCGACGCTTCTATCCACTCCACGGTCCAACGCTTCTATCTACTCCACGATCCGACGCTACTATCCACTCCACGGTCCAACGCTTCTATCTACTCCACGGTCCAACGCTTCTATCTACTCCACAATCCGACGCTTCTATCCACTCCACGATCCGACGCTTCTATCCACTCCATGGTCCGACGCTTCTATCCACTCCACGGTCCAACGCTTCTATCCACTCCACGGTCCAACGCTTCTATCTACTCCACGATCCGACACTTCTATCCACTTCACGGTCCAACGCTTCTATCCACTCCATGATCTGACGCCTCTATATAGTCCACGGTCCGGCACTTCTATCCACTCCATGATCCGACACTTCTATCTACTCCACAATCCGACTCCTCTTATATACGCCACGATCCGACGCTTCTATCCACTCCACGATCCGACACTTCTATCTACTCCACAATCCGACTCTTCTATCCACTCCACAGTCCGACGCTTCTATCCAGTCCACGATCCGACGCTTCTATCTGCTCCACGATCCGACGCTTCTATCTGCTCCACGATCCGACGCTTCTATCTACTCCACGATCCGACGCTTCTATCTACTCCACGATCCGACGCTTCTATCTACTCCACGATCCGACGCTTCTATCTACTCCACGATCCGACACTTCTATCCACTTCACGGTCCAACGCTTCTATCCACTCCATGATCTGACGCCTCTATATAGTCCACGGTCCGGCACTTCTATCCACTCCATGATCCGACACTTCTATCTACTCCACAATCCGACTCCTCTTATATACGCCACGATCCGACGCTTCTATCCACTCCACGATCCGACACTTCTATCTACTCCACAATCCGACTCTTCTATCCACTCCACAGTCCGACGCTTCTATCCAGTCCACGATCCGACGCTTCTATCTGCTCCACGATCCGACGCTTCTATCTGCTCCACGATCCGACGCTTCTATCTACTCCACGATCCGACGCTTCTATCTACTCCACGATCCGACGCTTCTATCTACTCCACGATCCGACGCTTCTATCTACTCCACGATCAAACGCCTCTATATACTCCACGATCCGACGCCTCTATATACTCCACGATCCGACGCTTCAATCCACTCCACGGTCCAAGGTCTCTATATACTCCACGATCCGACGCTTCTATCCTCTCCACGGTCCAAGGCCTCTATATACTCCACGATCCAACGCTTCTATCCACTCCACGGTCCAAGGCCTCTATATACTCCACGATCCGACGCTTCTAACCACTCCACCGTCCAAGGCGTCTATATACTCCACGATCCGACGCTTTTATCCACTCCAGGATCCGACGCTTCTATCCACTCCATGATCTGACGCTTCTATCCACTCCACGGTCCAACACTTCTATCTACTCCACGATCGGACGCTTCTATCCACTCCACGATCTACCGCTTCTATCTACTCCACGATCTGACGCTTCTATCCACTCCACGGTTTGACGCCTCTATATACTCCACGGTCCGACGCTTCTATCCACTCCACGGTCCAAAGCTTCTATCTACTCCACGGTCCAACGCTTCTATCCACTCCACGGTCCGACGCTCATATCCACTCCACGATCTGACGCTTCTATCCACTCCAAGGTCTGATGCTCATATCCACTCCACGATCCGACGCTTCTATCCACTCCACGGTCCAACGCTTCTATATACTCCACGGTCCGACGCTTCTATCCGCTCCAAGGTCCGATGCTCATATCCACTCCACGATCCGACGCTTCTATCCACTCCACGGTCCAAGGCCTCTATATACTCCACGATCCGAGGCTTCTATCCACTCCACGGTCCAAGGCCTCTATATACTCCACGATCCGACACTTCTATCCGCTCCAAGGTCCGATGCTCATATCCACTCCACGATCCGACGCTTCTATCCACTCCACGGTCCGACGCTTCTATCCACTCCATGGTCCGACACTTCTATCCACTCCACGATCCAACGCCTCTATCCATTCCACGGTCCGATGCTTCTATCCACTCCAGGATCTGACGCTTCTATCCACTCCACGGTCCGACGCTTCTATCCACTCCACGATCCGATGCTTCAATCCACTCCACGGTCCAAGGTCTCTATATACTCCACGATCCGACGCTTCTATCCACTCCACGGTCCAAGGCCTCTATATACTCCACGATCCGACGCTTCTATCCACTCCACGGTCCGACGCTTCTATCCACTCCATGGTCCGACGCCTCTATCTACTCCACGGTCCAAGGCCTCTATATACTCCAAGATCCGACGCTTTTATCCACTCCAGGATCCGACGCTTCTATCCACTCCACGGTCCGACGCTTCTATCTACTCCACGATCTGACGCTTCTATCCACTCCACGGTCCGACGCTTCTATCCACTCCACGATCCAACGCCTCTATCCATTCCACGGTCCGATGCTTCTATCCACTCCAGGATCTGACGCTTCTATCCACTCCACGGTCCGACGCTTCTATCCACTCCACGATCCGATGCTTCAATCCACTCCACGGTCCAAGGTCTCTATATACTCCACGATCCGACGCTTCTATCCACTCCACGGTCCAAGGCCTCTATATACTCCACGATCCGACGCTTCTATCCACTCCACGGTCCGACGCTTCTATCCACTCCACGGTCCGACGCCTCTATCTACTCCACGGGCCAAGGCCTCTATATACTCCACGATCCGACGCTTTTATCCACTCCAGGATCCGACGCTTCTATCCACTCCACGGTCCGACGCTTCTATCCACTCCAGGATCCGACGCTTCTATCCACTCCACGATCGGACGCTTCTATCCACTCCACGATCTGCCGCTTCTATCTACTCCACGATCTGACGCTTCTATCCACTCCACGGTCCGACGCTTCTATCCACTCCACGATCCAACGCCTCTATCCATTCCACGGTCCGATGCTTCTATCCACTCCAGGATCTGACGCTTCTATCCACTCCACGGTCCGACGCTTCTATCCACTCCACGATCCGATGCTTCAATCCACTCCACGGTCCAAGGTCTCTATATACTCCACGATCCGACGCTTCTATCCACTCCACGGTCCAAGGCCTCTATATACTCCACGATCCGACGCTTCTATCCACTCCACGGTCCGACGCTTCTATCCACTCCACGGTCCGACGCCTCTATCTACTCCACGGGCCAAGGCCTCTATATACTCCAGGATCCGACGCTTTTATCCACTCCAGGATCCGACGCTTCTATCCACTCCACGGTCCGACGCTTCTATCCACTCCAGGATCCGACGCTTCTATCCACTCCACGATCGGACGCTTCTATCCACTCCACGATCTGCCGCTTCTATCTACTCCACGATCTGACGCTTCTATCCACTCCACGGTCCGACGCTTCTATCTACTCCACGGTCCAACGCTTCTATCTACTCCAAGATCCGACGCTTCTATCCAGTCCACGATCCGACGCTTCTATCCAGTCCACGGTCCGACGCTTCTATCCACTCCACGATCCGTAGCTTCTATCCACTCCACGGTCCGACGCTCATACCCACTCCACGATCTGACGCTTCTATCCACTCCAAGGTCTGACATTCATATCCACTCCACGATCCGATGCTTCTATCCACTCCACGGTCCGACGCTCATATCCACTCCACGATCCGACGCTTCTATCCGCTCCAAGGTCCGACGCTCATATGCACTCCATGATCCGATGCTTCTATCCACTCCATGGTCCAACGCTTCTATCTACTCCACAATCCGACGCTTCTATCCACTCCACGATCTGACGCTTCTATCCACTCCACAGTCCGACGCTTCTATCCACTCCACGGTCCAACGCTTCTATCCACTCCACGATCCGACGCTACTATCCACTCCACGGTCCAACGCTTCTATCTACTCCACAATCCGACGCTTCTATCCACTCCACGATCCGACGCTTCTATCCACTCCATGGTCCGACGCTTCTATCCACTCCACGGTCCAACGCTTCTATCCACTCCACGGTCCAACGCTTCTATCTACTCTACGATCCGACACTTCTATCCACTTCACGGTCCAACGCTTCTATCCACTCCATGATCTGACGCCTCTATATAGTCCACGGTCCGGCACTTCTATCCACTCCATGATCCGACACTTCTATCTACTCCACAATCCGACTCCTCTTATATACGCCACGATCCAACGCTTCTATCCACTCCACGATCCGACACTTCTATCTACTCCACAATCCGACTCTTCTATCCACTCCACAGTCCGACGCTTCTATCCAGTCCACGATCCGACGCTTCTATCTGCTCCACGATCCGACGCTTCTATCTGCTCCACGATCCGACGCTTCTATCTACTCCACGATCCGACGCTTCTATCTACTCCACGATCCGACGCTTCTATCTACTCCACGATCCGACGCTTCTATCTACTCCACGATCAAACGCCTCTATATACTCCACGATCCGACGCCTCTATATACTCCACGATCCGACGCTTCAATCCACTCCACGGTCCAAGGTCTCTATATACTCCACGATCCGACGCTTCTATCCACTCCACGGTCCAAGGCCTCTATATACTCCACGATCCGACGCTTCTATCCACTCCACGGTCCAAGGCCTCTATATACTCCACGATCCGACGCTTCTAACCACTCCACGGTCCGACGCTTCTAACCACTCCACGGTCCGACGCTTCTATCCACTCCACGATCCGATGCTTCAATCCACTCCACGGTCCAAGGTCTCTATATACTCCACGATCCGATGCTTCTATCCACTCCACGGTCCAAGGCCTCTATATACTCCACGATCCGACGCTTCTATCCACTCCACGGTCCGACGCTTCTATCCACTCCACGGTCCGACGCCTCTATCTACTCCACGGGCCAAGGCCTCTATATACTCCACGATCCGACGCTTTTATCCACTCCAGGATCCGACGCTTCTATCCACTCCACGGTCCGACGCTTCTATCCACTCCAGGATCCGACGCTTCTATCCACTCCACGATCGGACGCTTCTATCCACTCCACGATCTGCCGCTTCTATCTACTCCACGATCTGACGCTTCTATCCACTCCACGGTCCGACGCTTCTATCCACTCCACGATCCAACGCCTCTATCCATTCCACGGTCCGATGCTTCTATCCACTCCAGGATCTGACGCTTCTATCCACTCCACGGTCCGACGCTTCTATCCACTCCACGATCCGATGCTTCAATCCACTCCACGGTCCAAGGTCTCTATATACTCCACGATCCGACGCTTCTATCCACTCCACGGTCCAAGGCCTCTATATACTCCACGATCTGACGCTTCTATCCACTCCACGGTCCGACGCTTCTATCCACTCCACGGTCCGACGCCTCTATCTACTCCACGGGCCAAGGCCTCTATATACTCCACGATCCGACGCTTTTATCCACTCCAGGATCCGACGCTTCTATCCACTCCACGGTCCGACGCTTCTATCCACTCCAGGATCCGACGCTTCTATCCACTCCACGATCGGACGCTTCTATCCACTCCACGATCTGCCGCTTCTATCTACTCCACGATCTGACGCTTCTATCCACTCCACGGTCCGACGCTTCTATCTACTCCACGGTCCAACGCTTCTATCTACTCCAAGATCCGACGCTTCTATCCAGTCCACGATCCGACGCTTCTATCCAGTCCACGGTCCGACGCTTCTATCCACTCCACGATCCGTAGCTTCTATCCACTCCACGGTCCGACGCTCATACCCACTCCACGATCTGACGCTTCTATCCACTCCAAGGTCTGACATTCATATCCACTCCACGATCCGATGCTTCTATCCACTCCACGGTCCGACGCTCATATCCACTCCACGATCCGACGCTTCTATCCGCTCCAAGGTCCGACGCTCATATGCACTCCATGATCCGATGCTTCTATCCACTCCATGGTCCAACGCTTCTATCTACTCCACAATCCGACGCTTCTATCCACTCCACGATCTGACGCTTCTATCCACTCCACAGTCCGACGCTTCTATCCACTCCACGGTCCAACGCTTCTATCCACTCCACGATCCGACGCTACTATCCACTCCACGGTCCAACGCTTCTATCTACTCCACAATCCGACGCTTCTATCCACTCCACGATCCGACGCTTCTATCCACTCCATGGTCCGACGCTTCTATCCACTCCACGGTCCAACGCTTCTATCCACTCCACGGTCCAACGCTTCTATCTACTCTACGATCCGACACTTCTATCCACTTCACGGTCCAACGCTTCTATCCACTCCATGATCTGACGCCTCTATATAGTCCACGGTCCGGCACTTCTATCCACTCCATGATCCGACACTTCTATCTACTCCACAATCCGACTCCTCTTATATACGCCACGATCCGACGCTTCTATCCACTCCACGATCCGACACTTCTATCTACTCCACAATCCGACTCTTCTATCCACTCCACAGTCCGACGCTTCTATCCAGTCCACGATCCGACGCTTCTATCTGCTCCACGATCCGACGCTTCTATCTGCTCCACGATCCGACGCTTCTATCTACTCCACGATCCGACGCTTCTATCTACTCCACGATCCGACGCTTCTATCTACTCCACGATCCGACGCTTCTATCTACTCCACGATCAAACGCCTCTATATACTCCACGATCCGACGCCTCTATATACTCCACGATCCGACGCTTCAATCCACTCCACGGTCCAAGGTCTCTATATACTCCACGATCCGACGCTTCTATCCACTCCACGGTCCAAGGCCTCTATATACTCCACGATCCGACGCTTCTATCCACTCCACGGTCCAAGGCCTCTATATACTCAGGGATCCGACGCTTCTAACCACTCCACCGTCCAAGGCGTCTATATACTCCACGATCCGACGCTTTTATCCACTCCAGGATCCGACGCTTCTATCCACTCCATGATCTGACGCTTCTATCCACTCCACGGTCCAACACTTCTATCTACTCCACGATCGGACGCTTCTATCCACTCCACGATCTGCCGCTTCTATCTACTCCACGATCTGACGCTTCTATCCACTCCACGGTCCGACGCCTCTATATACTCCACGGTCTGACGCTTCTATCCACTCCACGGTCCAAAGCTTCTATCTACTCCACGGTCCAACGCTTCTATCCACTCCACGATCCGACGCTTCTATCCAGTCCACGGTCCGACGCTTCTATCCACTCCACGATCCGACGCTTCTATCCACTCCACGGTCCGACGCTCATATCCACTCCACGATCTGACGCTTCTATCCACTCCAAGGTCTGACGCTCATATCCACTCCACGATCCGACGCTGCTATCCACTCCACGGTCCAACGCTTCTATCTACTCCACGATTTGACACTTCTATCCACTCCACGGTCCGACGCTCATATCCACTCCACGATCCGACGCTTCTATCCGCTCCAAGGTCCGACGCTCATATCCACTCCACGATCCGACGCTTCTATCCACTCCATGGTCCAACGCTTCTATCCACTCCACAGTCCGACGCTTCTATCCACACCACGGTTCAATGCTTCTATCCACTCCACGATCCGACGTTTCTATCCACTCCACTATCCGACGCTTCTATCCACTCCACGATCCGACGCTTCTATCCACTCAACGGTCCGACACTTCTATCCACTCCACGGTCCGACGCTTCTATCCACTCCACGGTCCGACGCTTCTATCCACTCCACGGTCCAACGCTTCTATCTACTCCACGATCCGACACTTCTATCCACTTCACGGTCCGACGCTTCTATCCACTCCATGATCTGACGCCTCTATATAGTCCACGGTCCGGCACTTCTATCCACTCCACGATCCAACACTTCTATCTACTCCACAATCCGACTCCTCTTATATACGCCACGATCCGACGCTTCTATCCATTCCACGATCCGACTCCTCTACATACGCCACGATCCGACGCTTCTATCCACTCCACGATCCGACACTTCTATCTACTCCACAATCCGACTCTTCTATCCACTCCACAGTCCGACGCTTCTATCCAGTCCACGATCCGACGCTTCTATCTACTCCACGATCCGACGCTTCTATCTACTCCACGATCCGACGCTTCTATCTACTCCACGATCCGACGCCTCGATCTACTCCACGATCCGACGCCTCTATATACTCCTTGATCTGACGCTTCTATCCACTCCATGGTCCGACACTTCTATCCACTCCACGGTCCGACGCTTCTATCCACTCTACAATCCGACGCTTCTATCCACGGTCCGACGCCTCTATCTACTCCACAATCCGACGCCTCTATCTACTCCACGATCCAACGCTTCTATCCACTCCACGGTCCGACACCTCTATATACTCCACGGTCCGACACCTCTATCTACTCCACGATCCGACACTTCTATCCATTCCACGATCCGACACTTCTATCCACTCCACGATCCGACGCTTCTATCCACTCCTGGATCCGACGCTTCTATCCACTCCACGGTCCGATTCTTCTATCCACTCCACGGTCCAACACTTCTATCCACTCCACGGTCCGACGCCTCTATCTACTCCACGATCCAATGTTTCTATCCACTCCAAGGTCTGACGCTTCTATCCACTCCAAGGTCCGACGCTTCTATCTACTCCAAGGTCCGACGCCTCTATATACTCCACGGTCCGACGCCTCTATCTACTCCACGATCCAACGCTTCTATCCACTCCACGGTCCAACGCCTCTATATACTCCATGGTCCGACGCCTCTATCTACTCCACGAACCGACGCTTCTATCTCCTCCACGAGCCGACGCTTCTATCCTCTCTACGATCCGACGCTTCTATCCACTCCACGATCCGACGCTTCTATCCACTCCATGGTCCGACGCTTCTATCCACTCCACGGTCCAACGCTTCTATCCACTCCACGGTCCGACGCTTCTATCCACTCCACGGTCCAACGCTTCTATCTACTCAACAATCCGACACTTCTATCCACTTCACGGTCCGACGCTTCTATCTACTCCACAATCCGACGCTTCTATCCACTCCACGATCAGACGCTTCTATCCACTCCATGGTCCGAAGCTTCTATCCACTCCACGGTCCAACGCTTCTATCCACTCCACGATCCGACGCTACTATCCACTCCACGGTCCAACGCTTCTATCTACTCCACGATCCGACGCTTCTATCCACTCCACGATCCGACGCTTCTATCCACTCCACGGTCCGACGCTTCTATCCACTCCACGGTCCAACGCCTCTATATACTCCACGGTCTGACGCCTCTATCTACTCCACGATCCGACGCTTCTATCTCCTCCACAAGCAGACGCTTCTATCCTCTCTACGATCCGACGCTTCTATCCACTCCACGATCCAACGCTTCAATCCACTTCATGGTCCGACGCCTCTCTCTACTCCATGATCCGATGCTTCTATCTACTCCATTGTCCGACGCTTCTATCCACTCAACGGTCCGATGCTTCTATCCACTCCACGGTCCGACGCCTCTATATACTCCACGGTCCGACGCCTCTATCTACTCCATGATCCGACGCTTCTGTCTTCTCCACGACCTGACGCTTCTATCCACTCCACTGTCCGATGCTTGTATCTACTCCACAAGCCGACGCTTCTATCCACTCCATGATCCGACGCCTCTATATACTCCACGATCCGATGCTTCTATCTACTCCACAATCTGATGCCTCTATATACTCCACGATCCGACGCTTCTCTCCACTCCACGATCCTACGCTTTCATCCACTCGACGATCCGACGCTTCTATCTACTCCATGATCCGACGCTTCTATCCACTCCACGATCCGACGATTCTATCCACTCCATGATCTGACGCCTCTATGTATTCCACGATCCAATGCTTCTATCCACTCCACGATCCATGCTTCTATCCACTCCACGATCCGACGCTTCTATCCACTCCACGATCCGACGCTTCTATCCACTCCATGTTCCGACGCTTCTATCCACTCCATGGTCTGACGCCTCTATATATTCCACGATCCAACGCTTCTCTCCACTCCACTATCCGACGCTTCTATCCACTCCACGATCCGCCGCTTCTATCCACTCCACGATCCGACGCTTCTATCCACTCCACGGTCTGATGCTTCTATCCACTCCACGATCCGCCGCTTCTATCCACTTCACGGTCCGACACCTCTATATACTCCACGATCCGACACTTCTATCCATTCCACGATCCGACGCTTCTATCCACTCCATGATCCGACGCTTCTATCCACTCCATGATCCGACGCTTCTATCCACTCCATGATCCAACATTTCTATCCACTCCAGGATCCGACGCTTCTATCCACTCCACGATCCGACGCCTCTATCTACTCCACGATCCAACGTTTCTATCCACTCCAAGGTTTGACGCTTCTATCCACTCCAAGGTCCGACGCCTCTATCCACTCCACGGTCCGACGCCTCTATCTACTCTACGATCCGATGCTTCTATATACTCCACAATCCGACGCTTCTATCCTCTCTACGATCCGACGCTTCTATCCACTCCACGATCCAACGCTTCTATCCACTCCACGATCCAACGCTTCTATCCACTCTACGATCCGACGCTTCTATCCACTCCACGATCCGACGCTTCTATCCTCTCTACGATCCAACGCTACTATCCACTCCACGATCCAACGCTTCTATCCACTCCACGGTCCGATGCCTCTATCTACTCCACGATCCAACGTTTCTATCCACTCCACGGTCCAACGCCTCTATATACTCCACGGTCCGATGCCTCTATCTACTCCACGATCCGACGCTTCTATCTACTCCACAAGCAGACGCTTCTATCTACTCCACGATCCGACGTTTCTATCCTCTCCACGATCCAACGCTTCTATCCACTTCATGGTCTGACGCCTCTCTCTACTCCATGATCCGATGCTTCTATCTACTCCAGGGTCCGACGCTTCTATCCACTCCATGGTCCGACGCTTCTATCCACTCCACGTTCCAACGCCTCTATATACTCCACGGTCCGACGCCTCTATCTACTCCACGATCCGACGCTTCTGTCTACTCCACGATCCGACGCTTCTATCCACTCCACTGTCTGATGCTTGTATCTACTCCACAATCTGATGCTTCTATCCACTCCATGATCTGACGCCTCTATATACCCTACGATCCGACGCTTCTCTCCACTCCACGATCCGACGCTTTCATCCACTCCACGATCCGACACTTCTATCCACTCCACGGTCCGACGCTTCCATCCACTCCACGATCCGACACTTCTATCCACTCCACGATCCGACGCTTCTATCCACTCCATGATCTGACGCCTCTATATATTCCACGATCCAACGCTTCTATCCACTCCACGATCCGACGCTTCTATCCACTCCACGATCCGATGCTTCTATCCATTCCACTGTCCGATGCTTGTATCTACTCCACAATCTGATGCTTCTATCCACTCCATGATCTGACGCCTCTATATACCCTACGATCTGACGCTTCTCTCCACTCCACGATCCGACGCTTTTATCCACTCCACGATCCGACGCTTCTATCCACTCCACGATCCGACGCTTCCATCCACTCCACGATCCGACGCTTCTATCCACTCCACGATCCGACGCTTCTATCCACTCCATGATCTGACGCCTCTATATATTCCACGATCCAACGCTTCTATCCACTCCACGATCCGACGCTTCTATCCACTCCACGATCCGATGCTTCTATCCACTCCATGATCTGACGCCTCTATATATTCCATGATCCAACGCTTCTATGCACTCCACGATCCGACCCTTCTATTCACTCCATGATCTGACGCCTCTATATATTCCATGATCCAAAGCTTCTATCCACTCCACGATCCGACTCCTCTATATAGTCCATGGTACGACACTTCTATCCATTCCACGATCCGATGCTTCTATCCACTCCACGATCCGACGCTTGTATCCACTCCACGACCCGACGCTTCTATCCACTCCACGATCCGACTCCTCTATATAGTCCATGGTACGACACTTCTATCCATTCCACGATCCGATGCTTTTATCCACTCCACGATCCGACGCTTCTATCCACTCCACGATCCGACGCTTATATCCATTCCACGATCCGACTCCTCTATATAGTCCACGGTCCGACGCTTCTATCCATTCCACGATCCGACTCCTCTATATAGTCCACGGTCCGACGCTTCTATCCATTCCACGATCCGACTCCTCTATATAGTCCACGGTCCGACGCTTCTATCCACTCCACGGTCCGACGCTTCTATCCACTACACGATCCGACTCCTCTATATAGTCCACGGTCTGATGCTTCTATCAAGTCTCTCTCTCTCTGCCGCCCCGCCCTCCCCCCCCCCCCCCTCCTGCTCGGACAAGAATGCAGTCACTCGAGAAGAGCAAGGCTCCCTCGAGTAACTGACTTATCCGAGCGTGCTCGCTCATCTCTAGTGCTAATCAGTAAGACCCTTGCAGGGGTTCCACTGAGGGGCATCTGCGCTCTGCCTCCAATATCATATCCTATCCATTCCGAAATGGTTCTGCAAGTTCTAGCCTGACGACCCCCCCCCCCCCCCCCCCAACAGTGATTCAGGGATCATAAAACTTTCACTCCATTATCAGTGTCTAGACAAAAAAGTTTATCTCTGTTCCAGAATTCCTCTTAAGTGCGAACCAATCACATCCGTGTCTGTGCCTTGTCATAAGTATATATATATCCATATCTGTGCCTTGTCATAAGTATATATATATATCCATATCTGTGCCTTGTCATAAGTATATATATATATCCATGTCTGTGCCTTGTCATAAGTATGTGTGTATATCTCCATGTCTGTGCCTTGTCATAAGTGTGTATATATATATATATATATATCCATGTCTGTGCCGTGTCATAAGTATATATATATATCCATGTCTGTGCCGTGTCATAAGTATGTATGTTATAAGTGTGTATAAATATCCAGGCCTCTTCAGATCCAATCCATTAAGCCTGAAGAAGAGCCCGAGAGGTTTGCAGGCTCGCTATAACATCATGTATTTTTGTTAGCCATTAAAGGTCTCATATCTACAGGATCACCTGGTTTCTCTTGCTGGGAACAATCACATTTTGCAAGTTCTAGCAAACAGTTGAAGATTTTCACAACTTCTACGAATCAGACTTCACAACCCTGACTGCCACCAATCAGCAGTAATACCGCCTTTAGTATATACGTATCATAGCACTAAAAATGTCCACCAAATATAAAAGAAATCGTATAGTAACCTGTAACTGTGGATTCTCACAAACCCCTCCCCATTCTAGATTTCCGAGAATCGCATTATTCCCCGCTCCCCCCGCAGCCGAACGGCTCAGGCGCTTTTGTTTTAGTTGTGAAGAAATGGGAAGAGGTATTTATAACCTAAAAACTAATGAAAGTAAGTTGTTGTGAACAGCCAGATCATTATTGTGTAAAAAAGTCAACCACAATGTATAGGAGACTGCGAGCCCACGAGAGCCCACGCCCACGCCCACGGAAGTAAATCACATCCGCAATTGAAGGTTATCTGTCTCCAGCAAATCAGTAATTGCCGCTTGCTGCACGCAGTTTGTAAATAACCACTGAAAAGTCCACAACTAACGGTTTCCCTGAAAATAAGTCCCAGTCGTATTTAAATTTTTGCTCCAAAGGAGGCAATAGGTCTTATTTTCAGGGGATGTCTTATTATATTTACCCAGCATCCTCCACTGCTCTCCGGAGCTCCGACGCACTTCTTGCAGTCCTCGGACACCCAATAAATCCCATGACTTAGCCAATGAATGCCGTGGCTCAGGTAATTAATAAATCCCGCCTCCAGGAAGTGATGGCCCTGATTGGCTTGAGCAGCGCTCAAAAACCAATCAATGCAGCTCTTGAAGAGACAATCACAGTCATCGCATTATGGAGGCGCGATTTAGGAATTGCCTGAGCCACGGCATTGTCTGAATAGCGGGATTTATAGATTGGCCAATCAATTCAGCGCTCGATGAACCAATCACAGCCAGAGAGCAGCGGGAGGGACCTCGATCGAGCCTGCCAGGTAATGTATTGTTTTTATTTTAATGTAATGCAGCTATGTCTTATTTTGGGGATAGAGCTTATATTTCAAGCCTCCCCAAATAATGAGGGTAGGGTTTATTTTCAGGAAAACAGGGTAGCAGTTTTTGTAAATACTTAAAGGGGTTGTCCCGCGCCGAAACGGGTTTTTTTTTTTTTTCAATAGCCCCCCCGTTCGGCGCGAGACAAACCCGATGCAGGGGTTTAAAAAAAAAAAAAACGGATAGAACTTACCCGAATCCCCGCGCTCCGGTGACTTCTTACTTACCTTGCGAAGATGGCCGCCGGGATCTTCACCCACGGTGGACCGCAGGTCTTCTCCCATGGTGCACCGTGGGCTCTGTGCGTTCCATTGCCGATTCCAGCCTCCTGATTGGCTGGAATCGGCACACGTGACGGGGCGGAGCTACAAGGAGCAGCTCTCCGGCACGAGTGGCCCCATTCAGAAGGGAGAAGACCCGGACTGCACAAGCGCGTCTAATCGGGCGATTAGCCGCTGAAATTAGACGGCACCATGGCGACGGGGACGCTAGCAACGGAGCAGGTAAGTGAATAACTTCTGTATGGCCAATATTTAATGCACGATGTACATTACAAAGTGCATTAATATGGCCATACAGAAGTGTATAACCCCACTTGCTGCCGCGGGACAACCCCTTTAAACAGACTCCCGAAAAGTCCCAGGCTCGCTTCCATTAAAGTCTCAGTCCCTTCGATATCTGTTCAGGCCCCACTTTACTAGTGCCCTGCAGAATAGTGTTGTGTTCCTAGCAGTCCTGTGCAGTCCCTAATGGGAACCTGCCATGTCCCTATGAACTAAGCTATGGTGCTGTTGGGGTATGTGACAGGGAGCCACATCCAGTGGTGTCTCCTGCGGAATCTGACTCTTTTCAGTTCTCTGCATGCGGCCTCCTATACAATTCTCTGGGGCAGCACTGGCACAGTACTCTGAAAAGAGTCACGGGAATGGTTGAGTATAAAGAAATACCCCACCTAGCTCCCTGTCAAGTCACCTAACGGCAGCAGATCTTAGACTATAGGGTGTGACAGGATCCCTTTAAGTCAGTTTCTGTGAGTTCGTGTTCAGGTTTTATTGAGGCCGATCCTCACTTATGGTTCAAACCCAAATAAATGATGTTCTCCTTTGATAGAACAGCGTTGCTTGCTATCGCAGTCTGTCCCTCTGTCTGAATGCAGTTCATTAGCAGTAGGCAGCTCCTCCTTACTTTAGGGATAAAGCTCAGTGGGTCTTTGGCACTTCTTTCACAAACTTCTACAGAGCCTCTAAACAGTCCGTGTGCTGCCAATATGAAGGCAATCCAACGGACCCACAGGACGCCTTTACTTTGTACAGCAGACGTCGTCCTGTAACACTACAATAAACATTAAGCCTTTTAGCCACAAGGTGGCAGCAGAGCCTCATTATTACTGCAAAAGGAGGGCATACACAAGAATGATAGAACATTATGTGACACATGGGAGCCCCTCTTACATGTCATCAGACTGAAGAGGGGGAGTGTGTGGCCCTGTAAGTGTCAGACTCCAGGAGATGGCACAACACCTTTGGGATCTGCCTGAGAGCTCTTCAGTGGATCTCCTCACACCTGGATCCTACACAATCCACTTTATAAAATGTCTGCTATTCCTATTCCTTTCCCATTTATTTTGTAACGGTCTTGTTTTATGTCATTTTTTAACCACTTGCATTACCTCCTAATGTAAACATCCTTGTGAGTTCTGGAGAGCCTCTGGCCTATGATAGTGTTAACCCTTTGCTGGAGCTCAATGGGTGCCCGATCAGGCACCATAATATAATTTGGTCAGTGCTGTATTGTGGGACATGCAGGACCATGTGGGGAGCGATCTTCACTCCATGTTGCAATATGTGCGAGATTGGAGGAGTGAAAGTAGAACAAGCCCTTGTACATCATGTGCTGGGAAATCCTGGTAACACGAGAGCTCATCTGTGATTCGCACCACGCTCCGGACAAGTGCAAATAGAAGGGGAATGCAAACAAATAGACAATGAAACAGGCTGAACAGTAAACGGGACTTGTGAGACGACATCCAACAACGACTGACAAACAGAAAGAGAATTAACAAGGTGTAAGAGACCCGAAAGACAACTGCTGGAAAGACCAGCGCACAAGTTAGTGTTCTCACCTGATTCGCTTGTGCTGAAATGTGCACAACTACACAAATCCCTTCAGGGTCGCAGGTGTGATAGAGCGGACATGGGGAGGAAAGGCGAGACCTTCTAGGCCCTCCGGACAGCCTTTCTACAGCTCAAATCAGGCAACATATTGTAGCAAGTGAAAACCCCTTCCACCGGTGCTGCTGCCCGGCGCCAATCATGGCAGACGTATGTCCAATTAAAGGTCACTCTTTATTAACGCAAACATGAACATAAATACAACACTATGTGTTTCCACCCGGAATGGGGTCTTCTTCAGGCCTCCAGAAGCACAGGCACAGAGTCCCTCCGGCAGACCCCATTCCGGGTTGGAACAATGTTGTTTTGTATTTTTTAGTAAGAAACAGTGAATTTTAATTGGAGATAAGCCTGCCAGGATGACTGGAGCCGGCAGACGCACCCATGAAAGTGCTTTATATTAAAGTTATGACTGTCAGCGGACAACAAGACAAAAACACAATTCTTAAAAGTGTTTTTATTGTGCTAATGAAGTAAAACATAAAAAACTAAATAAATTGAGCATTGTTGTAATCGTAGCAACCAGCATCATAAAGCAAGTACTTGTGCCTTCTAGTAAATAGCACTTCAGCAGATGCATAAACCCTTGTGGACGGGGGCTTGCATCCTCTTATGGTAAGAGCTGAACAAAAGCCATGTCCACCCAGCTCAGCCTATGGAACTCGGAGCGTCAACATCAACAACATATGGCTTTAGAAGTGTGGAGATTCAGCAAAGTACAATCAAGGCGTCCTAAAGGCCAAAATCAGCCAAAGAGATCAAAAATTGTAGCGAAAATCTTTTTTTCTTTAATCCACCCCCTTTATGTAGTATATGACTGCAGATCAAATATTGACAGTCCCCACATGGTAAATGGGAAAAACTACCACGGGGCGCGTCAAAAATATCCCGGTCCTGGATGCTCCTGCGTTATGAATACAGCTTGTGGGGACCTTTCAGTGTCGCTGCTGTAAAGGTAAACTGTGTTTTTGGGGCTTCTAAAAAGACCAATGATTTCCATGCAGTTTTAAGAATTTTTGGGTGACGTTTCTCCATAAACAAACAGGCATTTTTCCACATGTTTTTTCCAACAAATAAGTCTCCAGGAAAACACAAGAGAGCAATTCAAACATGCAATCTGTTTACTGCATTTCATATTTTATTGACCTATAGGTAACATCTGGCTAAAGGGGTGTTTGCTACAAAAATGCAGGTAAAAGCGGGAGATTAACACAAGCCACTGTGTGAGAAATCCCTCTATTTCCCACAATATTTCCTCCATTAATCCCGCTCACAGGTTATCTCAAATAAATAGAATTTGGGTGTTTGGAAGATCCAAGACGATTACATTGTAAACTGCTTAATTCTCAGTGTGACATCGCTGATGAGTTTCAAAGTTTAAATGCGTTGTAAAGCATTTCCCACAAACAGAGCATGAAATTGGCTTCTCTCCCGTGTGAATTTTCTGATGATCTCTAAGTTTGGTTTTAGTAATAAAACATTTCCCACATTCTGAACATGAATACGGCTTCTCTCCTGTGTGAATTCTCTCATGTTTAACAAGGTGCGATTTATCTATAAAACATTTCCCACATCCTGAGCATGGAAATGGCCTCTCTCCTGTGTGAATTCTCTTATGTATAACAAGATCTGATTTATTTACAAAACTTTTCCCACATTGATAACATGAATGCGGTTTCTCTCCTGTGTGAATTCTCTTATGTGTAATAAGATGTGATGTACTTGTAAAACATTTCCCACATTCTGAACATGAATATGGCTTCTCTCCTGTGTGAATTCGCTGATGTGTAACAAGATGTGATTTATTTGTAAAACATTTTCCGCATTCAGAACATGTAAATGGCTTCTCTCCTGTGTGAATTCTCCCATGTCTAACTAGATTAGATTTATTTGTAAAACATTTCCCACATTCTGAACACGAATATGGCTTCTCTCCAGTGTGACTTCTGTCATGTATTAAAAGATTTGATTTATCTGTAAAACTTTTACCACATTTTGAACATGAATACGGCTTTTCTCCTGTGTGAACTCTCTCATGTATAACAAGATCTGATTTATTTGTAAAACATTTCCCACATAATGAACAAGTAAACGGCTTCTCTCCTGTGTGGCTTCTCTCATGTCTAACAAGATCTGATTTATTTATAAAACATTTGCCACATTCTGAACATGAATACGGCTTCTCTCCTGTGTGAGTTCTCCAATGATCTGCAAGTTTGTATTTAAAAGTAAAAGATTTGCCACATTCTGAACATGAATACGGCTTTTCTCCTGTGTGACTTCTCCAGTGATCCGCAAGTTTGTACTTTACAGCAAAGCATTTCCCACATTCTGAACATGAATATGGCTTCTCCCCTGTGTGAATTCTTTGATGCCGAACAAGATGTGATTTATCTGTAAAACCTTTCCCACATTCTGAACATGAATACGGCTTCACCCCGGTGTGAATTCTTCGGTGTGTATAAAGATTTGAGCTACTTGTAAACTGTTTTCCACATTCATCACACTGATACCTTTTCTCCCCGTTCTGAGCCGCACTTGTGGTAACAACCTGTGATTGGTCAGGAGAAGGTTCCCCATGATTAGGGGGATTATATGATGGATCTGTACTGTGAAGTCCTGGAGGTACATTAATGGTCATGAGGTTTTCTCCTGAAGAGCACTGCACAATATTCTGATCTTCTACCTTAAAATTTACCGATAACATGAAGTTTCCCTCAGAGGTCTCACTGGGATTGTCTGTGAGGAATAAAAAGGGATTTTATCATTTTGCTTTCAAACCACAAAATAAACAAATTGCTATCATTCCTATTAGGCAAGAAACATATATGTATTTTTTGGCCTATTTTTTCATGAAGTTTATTCAGCAGAGGGGCGGGGGTTGGTTAGCCACTGAATGGTGGAGATGCACATCAGTGTTGTTCTGTTGCTATCAATTTAAATCCTGAGCTAATCCTATTTGCTTGACCGTGATGTTCTCTAGGTACAGGACTTACCCCCGGTTTTTTGGAATCCTGATTGCCATGGCTGTGCCTTTTATTTGGACTTTTTGGCCCTATATATTATGTTAAATCAGACAATGCCCCTACGGTCCTTCTCGGTACAGATGCCGAAAAGGCATTTGACAGAGCTAACTAGGATTACATGAGAGGGGTCTTAACTAAATTTGGGTTCCCACTACAACTTATATCCCCTATATTTTCCATGAATGATAAACCTTCTGCCAGAATCAATGGCACCTTCCCAGCTCCTTTTAGGATCAATAATGGTACTACGTGGGGTGCCTCTAATCTCCCACCCTGGTTATGCTGCTGATGGAGATTCGCCTATAAAAAAAATATTAGGCAATCTCCTCCTATCAAGCGTCTTAAAGTAGGTAGCGCACTTCATACTACAATGGTCTTTTGCTCAATTCATCACAAAATAAACCCTGGTATCGGGAAAGGGATTTAACACTACCTTTTTAAAAGAAGAAGTAAGATTTTCTTCAATGGCTCAATGGCACCGTGAAGCAAATGCTTAAGATGTTGGTTGAGTCTCACGGATGTGACTGGGAGCCGTACCTCCCACACCTGTTGTTCGCTTACCGAGAGGTACCTCAGGCCTCCATGGGATTCTCCCCCTTCGAGCTCCTGTGTGGAAGGCGGGTACGGGACCTATGGCTCTGATAAGAGACCTGGGAAGGAAAACTGGTCACCTCGGAATTGTCAGGCACTGACTATATCATGCGGCTCCGTGACAAAATGCAGAAATTAACCCAGCTTGTGCACGAGAACGTGGCACCGGCCCAAGACAGCCAAAAACAGTAGTACAACCGGAACGCCAGAGAAAGAGCTTATGAGGCGGGTCAGAAGATGTGGGTCGTAGACCCACTGATCCAAAACAAGCCCCAGACTGCTAAGGAAGGCCCATACCTCATACACCAGCGACTCAACGAGGTGAACTACATGGTCACAATTGGTCACGCTTGAAAGAAGCAGAGCGTCTTCCACATAAATATGATAAAGGTTCATCTTGAAGGAGGGCGTGTGCTTTACCTGTGTGCAGCCTTTCTGAAGACAGCGAGAGAGAGATCCTAGTGGATCTACTAGCCACAGCTCAGGCGGATGGATCCATCAAGAGTGTATCTTTCAACCTGCAGCTCTCTAGAACCCAGCAGTCCCAGCTGCAGGAGGTCCTGCTCCACTTCATTTCCACCTTCAGCGGGAAGCAGGGGAGGACCCAGTTGACCGTTCACCATGTGAACACTGGAGACCACCCTGCTGACAGGCAGCCCGCCTACTGAGTTTCCTTGGAGGTGCAGGTGGATATGGAAGGACCAGACGACCCAGTTCTGCGTGGACTATAGGACGTTGAACACCATCACAGTGCCCAATGCTTATCCGATGCCCAGTACATTAGGATTATGGATCTGAGTCGGTGGTATTGACAGATACCCATGACGACAGAAGCACAGGAAAGGTCTGCCTTCATCACCCAGTTTGGACTATAGGAGTCCAAGGTGATGCCCTTTGGAATAAAGAATCCTCCGGCCACTTTTCAATGCTTGGTGGATGGTCTGCTTGAGGAGCCTGAAGAGTGTGCAGTTGTATTTTTGGATGATATTGCTGTCTTCAGCCCCAATTGGGGGGGGGACACCTAGAGCACCTGCTGCAGATGCTCAGACAGATCCAGGCCTGACCATCAAGCCTGAAAAGTGCAATTGTCATGCCAGAGGTGCAGTATCTAGGGCACCGAGTAGGTGTAGTTCCCCACTACAGTGCCCTGGCCAAGCCTCTCACTGACCTGACCAAGATAAAACTGCCACCAGTAATGAGCTGGACCACTGCTTGGGAATGTTCCTTCGCAGCCCTGAAGGCTGCTCTATCCAGCCCTCCAGTTCTGTAGCCACCAGACTTAACCTGGAGATTTGTAGTGCGGACCAATGTTAACGCATATGGCCTGGGTGCTGTTCTAAGCCAAGTAAACTCTAGCGGGAAGAACACCCGGTGTTATATCTGAGTCACAAGCTTCTGCCCACAGAGGTGGCATATGCCATATGCTTAGCCATTGTGTGGGCCCTGCAGAAGCTGCAGCTGTATCTGTATGGGTGAAATTTCACAATAGTGAGGGATCACAACCCGATCAGTTGGCTGCATAGTGCCTCAGGTGCCAGTGGTAAACTGCTCCACTGGAGCTTGGCGCTGCAGCAGTATGATTTCACCATCCAGCACAAAAAGGGCAGTGAGCATAATAACGCTGATGGGTTGTCCCATTGAGGGGGGCGAGGGAGGGGGCTGAGCAGCTGAGATGTACTTAGCAAGTGATCTGGGGGATCGACCTACTAGACCCACTCTAAACCAGGGGGGATGGATATAAGGATTGATGCAGTACCAACCAGGTGCCTATCAGCTGCCATTCAGGACACTAGGAAAGTTTAACTGACATCCTTCCTGCCCTTGTCTCCCCCCTCCCTCACAACTGCCAGGCCTTTGTGACCACGTGGCCTTAGGAAGTGCTTTGTTCAGATGGCCATAAAGTTAAGGCAATAACAGGGGGATGCTAATTACCTCCTGCAAGTGAGGTGTCACACATCAGAAGGTTCCCAGAGACACCCTGGCTCCAAAATGTTTATTAAAGGAAAATCTCTTAATAAGAGTTATAAGTTGTGTGAAGGTCCAAGCCCAACATGAATTCTATTTTTCGAATCAGGTGGGCCAGCTGAATTGAACGAATATGCACACATTGAGGTATGGGCCCCGGAGCACTCCCAAATGGCATATCCGTGTACCTGACTATAATTTACGTGTCATGCTTGGTATCGCTGAATAGATAAAATCATGACCAGAAGTATGTCGGGCATACATTCCCGATCGGAGGGCCTCCTGCGAAGATATTACAAAAATGGGAATTAGGGTAACTACACCTCTGTGCTCATTGTGCTCCCCACAAGGACACCTTTTCCTCTTAGATTCCCAGCTGCTAACCATGACTTAACCCTTCAAAATTAAATAAATGAATTAATCTTGGTATTTGTATTTATTCTGCAGCTTCCAGGTAATTTATTTATCACCCCCCACCAAGCTGGGTGCTCATTTTACCGACCTCAGGATGGAGGGCTGAGTCAACCTTGAGCTGACTACCATTTTGTACACCCCCATGTGTGCACATTAAGCATCATCTTTTGAGTTGAATTTCCGTTTTCTTGCCAGCATGAGTTGGACTCCTTCTGAGACTTAAACATTTAGAGAGCGGGGCGAGATTGCGAGTGAACTCTGGTTCTTTTCACAGTCCTCTGAGGTGAAGTCCTCAGGCTCCTCTCTCCTCCGTTCGCCATGTGCCTGCGGTACTGAATCTCCTTATGTGGCATCAGCCATGAGTGTCTCGCTCGGTTTGTAGTTTTTTGCACACTTGTATCTTCCGTCTGCATCTTCTTTTGTTCGTATAAGAAAACAAGTTTATTGAGTCAAAGCCAGGAGTGTCTGCTGCAGGAAGGAAACGTAGTCATCTCTCCTTCTGTCAGATGAGCAGATGTCGACCCACCCTGCTTGGGACTTCTGAGGGCAGCCGCTAGGGACCCCTGGTTTTTACCCTTTAAACCTTCCAATTGGTATCTGCTCTTTGTGGCAGGAGTCCCCAGACTGTTACCCCAAGAGTGATCTCTGTTCAGTGGCAACGGATGCTGACAAGAAAGGAACACTGTAGCTCGATGCAGGAGGAGAACAGAGTCATAGTCAATGAGGCGGAGATCAGGGGAGGCAGAGGGTCAGTGCAGGCAGCAAACAGATACAACATGGTCAAAGTACAAACTGAGGTGAAGACAGGAGAAAATGGGAAGGCTGGCTACATCAGGCATGAGTCCACCCAGAAGTAAGTTGGAATATAATAGCACCTTTGTACTGTGCACCGGAGGAGGGTGCCTTCATAATCAGGGAGCTGTCTGGATCAGCTGGGGATGGAAGAGCTGCAAGCATGTGCTGGTCCTTTACAAGGCAGGCAGGTGAACATATGAACCCTAAATACAGGTGCCCTGACAAAGCAGGTGGTGCAGGGTCAGCCATTCTTGACAGCTGGAGAAGGTCTAAATGGGGGGTGAGGAGGAGCTGCCGGCCGTGGCCATCGACTGTCACAGTAACCCCTTATTTCTTTATTGTTATCCAAAATTGTCTCTTTATTGTTGATTCACAATGTAGTTGAAGCAGCCTGAGAAGAGCCGAGCATTAATGTTTTCAGTTCCCAAGACTTTTCTTCCAGACTAAAGCTCTTCCAGTCCAAGACTCCTTTTTACAGCCTCCTAATTCTTCCTCCAGAGCAGCAGATTCAGGACTGGAGACCTTAAAAAAGATTTAGAATTAAGGGCTTGAGGAGGAAGACATGACAGGAATTAGGGATTCACCATTAAGGAGGAAGATGAAGTCTAAGAGTTGCTTGAGAACCAGGAATGGACCAAGGTACATTGGAGTGAACTTGAACAGGAGTCTTTTAATGGTTATTTCTGGATGACAACAAACTCTACCTCCTGGGGGGCAATGAGGAGGCCGTCCGCAGGTCTCATCTGCACGCCACTTCATGTGGACAGAGGCTTGAGAGAGGGAAGCTTTGAACTCTTGCCAGATTCTAAGGAATTTCCTATGAGCAACATTAGCAGTGGGCACATTAAACACAGGAAGAGGAAGACGAGGATGTCACAGTAAAAAAAAGAGGTTCCCATAGACCCAGAGATGTGGTTATTAAAGGAAACTTCTGCTCAAGAAAGAAGTGAAATCCAGTTGAGCTGACGGGAGGACACAAAATGTAGGTCTCCAGGGTTTGATTTACTCGCCCAACTTTGGCCATTGGATTGAGGGTGGTAAGCTGAAGAGAAGTCTAAAGTAAAATCCAGTAGACAACACAATGCTCTCTAGAACATACAGCTAAACTGCGCCCCTCTGTCAGACACAATATGTAGTGGTAGACCATGTAGAAGAAGGATGTGCTCGACGAAGAGGTGGACCAGAAGGACACCCCAGGGGAAAACTGGACAAAGGAGTAAAATGTGTTATTTTGAAAAATTGATCCACAACAAACTAGACAAAAAGGAACAACCATAAGAACGGAGGAGACAAGTAATGTAGCCATGGAGCCTGAGGAACCAGCAATGGTAATAATAATCCTTGGATGACAAGACAAGTCCCTGGCACAGACCTGGCGGGCGGCAACAGATTCTTGAACATCCTTGGGCAATGAAGGGCCACCATTATGATGGGAAATAAATGCCAAGGTTTTTCTGACTCCCAGATGACCTGCTAGTTTAGAGTCTTGACTCCGGGCCAGAATCTGACTGCATTTGACCACAGGAAGGAAGGCTTTACCTGGAAGAAGGTCCTTTAACCATTGAGGGGTCACTGCAACAATTCAGGCATTATCAGTGATCAGTAAATGGAGAAAGGATGCCAACAGCACAGTCCTTGTGTTACATACAGCCGGACGGCCACATGCAAAGTCACCTTAGAGGGTCTGATCCACAATGACCCAAATGTAGTACCAGATGGAAAGCCGGCGTGACGCCATACACGGTGCAGTGAAAAACAAACAGTAAAACATACGACGTTTCGACTCTCCTGAGTCTTTATCAAGTATGAGGCTAAAATGTGCCCTTCTATACTGCACTCTCTCTTTATGCTTGATGAATGGAAATAAAGACATCAGGCTATTAGAATACCTCTTGCCTAGTTTTGGTTTATCATGCTTTATTGTTTTTTTTATACCTTTTCGCATATACATGCCTCGTTGACGGATAGAGGAGACATTAGTGAGTAATTATGGTTTTAGGATTCCCCCTTTCTTTAGATCGTATCCGAGATGAAATACTTACCTGCTGGAGTGACACTATTGCGCTAATGGCTGTATACCATATTAATGAATGGGAGCCCGTTGTTTGTACTGATGATGACTGCAGTCTATACAGCATCCCCAGTCCGTATATCGGGTGACATTAAGTGATGGGATGCATACATTTCCAATGGCAAGGGTAGATCTACATGTTGGTAAGATTGGGTGATATGCCCATTTCATCACACCTGCTGGTCTTGGTATTATATCCAAGTACTGCAGCGTTATGCTGGCGGGCGGAAGCCTGCACACGCCCAGATGCCCTTCAGATCCATCATACTCATTCTTTCCTCCACACCGTTCAGATCCCGTGCATGCGGCTGCGGTCACACGCATGTGCAGTGAGCGTTACCCATGGGGTTTAGCTTGGGAGACTACACGTACTAGAATCTGCATGTCGCTGAAATCTCACGATAGCGGGTGTAGTCCCGCGAGGCGGACGCCGTCAACGCCACGGGTTTCACTCTCATGCCAATTCCAGAGGACATGCACCATATACCATAGGGAATCTCTGGATGCACTGGTGATATATGTGTGTTTGGAACATTCCTGCCATGACACACATGTCAGGTGGGTCTGATTGTAGCGGGCGGTAACTGCCCAATGGTCTGACACACGGGGATTCGTTCACCTCTTTGTAATGGTTCTATATAAGTGCACACATTGCTTTTAGCCTCATACTTGATAAAGATTCCGGAGAGTCGAAACGTTGTATGTTTTACGGTTTGGAGGAATGAAGCAGTAGGTTTTTCACTGCACCGCGTCTGCCGCCACGCCTGCTTTCCAATAGGTATCATCAATGATAAGCTGACATTTCAAATAGAGATTAGTGGAACTGAATTAACAAGAGAGACCATACGGCCTGATGAGGATCCAGGCGCTGCGCAGTTTGAAGGTAGACAAGGCTTTTATGGTCAGGATGGCTCATCCTAGGGTGGCTGGCACCTCCAGAAGATGTATGCGTTCCTTGCAGGCCAGCTTGATGGCCAGGAGTTCTCTATCCCACATAGCATCATGTCTCTCAACAGAAATAACGGCTTCAGATGAAAAGCCACAGAGCCAACTCCTTCTACTAGGATTCTTCTAAAAGAGAACGGCTTGTACTTACATACAAGATATGCCAACCTCCTGTGAAATAGTCTGAGACCATCTGAGCAATGAAGAAGTGAAGCTGAAGAACAGGCCCGCCGGCGCCCTAGATAGGCCACTTCAGCCTGCAGAGGCCACCGTTTAGTATGCAGAGAGGAGCGAGCAGGGAATCAACTGCTAGTAATAGTGAATCCTATGAACCGCTGGTCTTTTTAAGACCTTGTGCATGAGTTAAGCTCTGCAGATAACTTGTTGGAACCCAACTGGAGACCAGCATCAAAAGTTATGGAACCAGAAGGCCTGACTGTTGTTCTTGAACAGACATTTTTCGAGGCATAATGAGGTGTTGGGTAGAGCCATCTTGTATATTAAGTGGTCTTCCACTTGTCGCCTTCTTGGATGAGGATCAGATTGTAAGTGGTTCACAGATCAAGCTTAGTAAACATCTCAGACCGGCTCAGCTTCCATTTCGGCAGCGCTGCGAGTGATACCAGCGATACTCGCTCCAGTGTAACAGCGTGTAGCAAGCATCACTGGGACCAGCTGCCCGGGCATCAGGCCAAACACAGAAGGCAATCATCTCAGGATCCAGGACTCCAGCCTGAAGAGTCAGCGATAACAAACATGACGACATCAAGCAGAAGCTTTCCATTCACTGAAGTGGCAGTAAGCGGTTCTTTCAGGGGAATTGTGCGAATGTGATATCGGGTCACCTCAGTCTGGTAACACCCAGAGTCCAGGCCTCTTCAGAAAAAAGGATGTTACCACGTGACACTACAGTAAACTCCTAAAGTTAGGGACAGTTTTTCTAAGGGTCAGTCTTAGGGAAATGTTATGGACAGGTTGGTCTTGGCGTAGCATGCATTCATGGTGGGTGCCTGGCTTCCCACGTCCGATGCTTGTAGAGCGCAGACGGCTGCAGATAACATAGTTTTTGTAGTGATTGGATAGATTAGTTTTAGAGGTGCACTTAGGGCATTATGGCTTGTAGACCGGTCGGGCGGGGGGTTAGTTGTAGAGGTGCACTTAGGGCATTATGGCTTGTAGACCGGTCGGGCGGGGGGTTAGTTGTAGAGGCGCACTTAGGGCATTATGGCTTGTAAACCGGTCGGGCGGGGGGTTAGTTGTAGAGGTGCACTTAGGGCATTATGGCTTGTAGACCGGTCGGGCAGGGGGTTAGTTATAGAGGTACACGTAGGGCATTATGGCTTGTAGACCGGTCGGGTGGGGGGTTAGTTGTAGAGGTGCACTTAGGGCATTATGGCTTGTAAACCGGTCGGGCGGGGGGTTAGTTGTAGAGGTGCACTTAGGGCATTATGGCTTGTAAACCGGTCGGGCGGGGGGTTAGTTGTAGAGGTGCACTTAGGGCATTATGGCTTGTAGACCGGTCGGGCAGGGGGTTAGTTATAGAGGTACACGTAGGGCATTATGGCTTGTAGACTGGTCGGGCGGGGGGTTAGTTATAGAGGTACACGTAGGGCATTATGGCTTGTAGACTGGTCGGGCGGGGGGTTAGTTGTAGAGGTGCACTTAGGGCATTATGGCTTGTAGACCGGTCGGGTGGGGGGGTTAGTTGTAGCTTGACAGGTCCCAGACAGCGAACTCTGCCCACGGACTGTTGCCATTTGCTTTAATTACTGTTTGATTTCTGGTGTAGTTCAATTAAATGTATGTAAATTCAGACCCAAACTAAGTCATAATTTAGTTCTAAGACCCTCCTTGAGGATAGTCGTTCTGCTGGTTATGGTAGATCTAGGTTAACAGGATGATGAGTAGTAAGTGCAGCTTGTGAAGGTCACAGACGGCTCCAGAGGGACCTCGGAGGGGGACTTTATCCTGGTTAGGTGACTAGTTGGCTGAGAGGCCGGTGGCTCGGTGTAGTTGTTGGTAGCAGTAAGTGATCATTCTGCGGGCTGTTGTGTTATGTAAGGATTCTGTTCTTGTTACTGCTACATTTTCAAATTCCATAATATCATCTCTGGAATCTTCCAGGACTTCTTCTGGAGCCTCGGTGGACTCTGAGGTCTGCTTGGGTTCCTTGTCCTGTTGGAAGGTCCAGTAACGGCTGAGCTTCATCTTCCTCCTCCAGATGCATGGCTGATCCAGAGGCCCAAAAGTTCCAGTTTAGTTCCATCATTCCACAGAACTGAATCCCCAAACTCCTGAGGTTATTCTCTTGTCTTCAGCATATTGGAGACGAATTTTCTTGTGCTTTTGGGTCAGTAGAGGAGAAGTCTTGGGGTTTGGACATGAATATCTGAAGTGTTTAGTACACATGCCCCTGTGCCGACGGAAGCCTCAGTGCTGCCCCCACCAGATCTTGCTGCAGGTCTTTTTGCAGTCACTGGAAAGTTTTTGGCCTCCTCAGAAATCTGGTAGCAGCCGCTGATAGCGCCCACTTTCTGCCATACCCAGGTAGTGCAGCCATTGATCCTGAACTTAAGAACGGCCTCCAGCTGTATCTGGTCTGATCTAGGGCCGCTCTCACACATGGCGTTGGCAAAACGCTGAGATTTTCATCACAGCGTTTTGTCACGATTTTATCAGGGTTTTCAAATGCAGGCCACGGCTTCTGGCAGCGCTTTTTAACACGCACCGTCATTGTGATGGGTGATGAAGTGCGTTAAAAAGTGTGAAAATGCACAAAACTAGAGCAGATAGCGCTCAGAAATCACGGCATGCGAGTGCAGCTCTGCGAGGCCTTGAAATGAACGGGAGCAATGAATCGCGATTACCGCGGAGGTAGAAAGCGCCTGTTGAGAGTGGCTGAAAGTGGCTGAAAGTGGCCTTTAGGGGTGAATCTGCAGAAACCGCGGGTTATATCTGTTGTGTTTGGCTTTCAGATTGTCTTTTAGTTTCAACAGATTTTATTAAAGTTCAGAAAGTTAAGACAGTAGTCATTCATGCCTTCTTATTTCCTCAGGCAGGGGGCGGGGAGACTAATAGAAGGAATGACAAAGGTGTATTTTCAGACATTTTTGTACATTTCTTACATAACCTTTCTTTTAACGAGCTGAATTCTATTGTAGCGCCTGTTTCTGACCTTTTCGGTGAATTCTGGGTAGTCAGGCTTCAGCAATTACAAAATTATAAAGGAAACATAAAAACATGAAAGAACATGAAAAAGTAGGTCTTCACATCTTGTTTTCCATTCGCTACCAGCTTTTCAAATTGTTTTTGCTTCATTATTTTTTTTTCAAACAGCTTAAAGTTTGTAAATCCGGCAAAAAACAATAATTTGCAATCAGAGTTGAAGAATTTTGATCTCAACTATAATATAGAGCTGCTCAAAACCAAATTATTACTGATCCCCCTCTTATTCTGGTAGTAGAAGTGCTGATCTGCGGTAAGGAGAATATCCTAGCAATAAGAACCGAACCTTAAGGAACCCCCAGCTCATCACCACCTACCTGCGGGAACGTCCTCCTCCACCTCACTCTTCCACGGGTGATCGCCCCTCATCCTCTCTTCTTCTACCTCCACTTTAATATCATCTTCACCCTGATGTGTCATATGGAAGAATTCAGTACAATATGGCGGAGCGGAGGGAAATCTAACCAACCGCCGAAATCTATTACTGCAGGAGGAAAGAGCTTCACCCCCTATATAGAGCAGAACCACAGAGCTCCACCCCCTGAGATAGATCAGGACCAGAGCTCCACCCCCTATATAGAAAAGGACAATAGCTCCACCCCCTATATAGAGCAGGACTACAGAACTGCACACACTATATAGAGCAGGAGCATGGAGCTCTACCCCCTATATAGAGCAGGAGAAAGAGCTCCACCCCCTATATAGACCAGGACCAGAGCTCCACTCCCTATATAAAGCAAGACCAGAACTTCCCTATCCATATAGAGCAGGACTAGAGCTTCACCCCCTATTTAGAGCAGGACCAGATAACTCCACCCCCCATATAGAGCAGGACCAGATAGCTCTGCCCCTATAAAGAGCAGCACCATATAACTCCACCCCCTATATAGAGCATGGCCAGAGAGCTTCACCCCCTATACAGAACAGAACTAGATAGCTCCACTCTCTATATAGAGCAGAACAGATAGCTCCACCCCCATATAGAGCAGGAGCAGATAGCCCCACCCCCTATATAGAGCAGCACCATATAACTCCACCCCCTATATAGAGCATGGCCAGAGAGCTTCACCCCTATATAGAACAGAACTAGATAGCTCCACCCTCTATATAGAGCAGGACAGATAGCCCCACCCCCATATAGAGGAGCAGATAGCTCCGCCCCCTATATAGAGCAGCACCATATAACTCCACCCCCTATATAGAGCAGCACCATATAACTCCACTCCCTATATAGAGCATGACCAGAGAGCTCCACCCCCTATATAGAGCAGGACCAGAGAGCTCCACCCCCTATATAGAGCAGGATTAAAAAATAACCTTTATTTATTAAAACCAGAGCAATTTGGCAATTAGTGGCAGATAAAGATACAACATTGATGAGAAGGGGGCTTAGTAATTTAATTCTAACCGCCCTGATAACTAGCAGCAAGATGTACAAACCCTCTAAGACTTACCTGCTACCAACCCTCTGACTCTCTATGCTGCTAGTGAGAACGAGCTACTGAGCGCCAGTCTATTCAGCCATATGTCGAGGGATGAAGACTGCCGTACCAAGCGTTGGTGTATCCTGCCAGCTAATACATCAGCCAGCACTGTCTTCTCTCCGAGCTGTAGACTCCTGACGAAAGACTAATTACCTGCATCTTAGAAGCGCATCATTGTATGTAATGCGCTGGAACCATATCTGGGTGTCACGCACCGTCAGCGTCTATTTGGGCCGGCACTCATTTTGGTTTTCCGTTGAGGATTTAAATCAAGTCCGTGGATACATGGTGGGATTCTGAATCTTTTAGAACACGTTGGAACCCACCTGCGAGTGTCATGCAGTCAGCATCCATCTTTTGCCGGCACTCAGTCAGATGATTCATAGACATTTGGTGTACTGTAGGTGGGCTATGCTAAGTCAGTAGTCGTTGACATAATATTGGAACCCATTTGTGAGAGTTATACATATAGCAGCTGTCACGTCTGTCTCCTGGGATCTGTGGTACTACAGGTTCTCTGAAGCTTTCCTACTCAAGCGTGGGTATTGTGCTGGCTGGGCATATGTCTCCAGTCAGCCAATCACGCCACGTCAGTAAACATAAAAGCCGTCTTCCCAGGCGTAGCTATGGTCTGCCATCTTCCCAGGAGTGGCCGTGGCCGGCTGTCTTCTCAGGTGTGGTCCGCTGTCTTCCCAGGTGTCGCCGCGGACCGCTGTCTTCCCAGGTGTCGCCGCGGTCCGCTGTCTTCCCAGGTGTCGCCGCGGTCCGCTGTCTTCCCAGGTGTCGCCGCGGTCCGCTGTCTTCCCAGGTGTCGCCGCGGTCCGCTGTCTTCCCAGGTGTCGCCGCGGTCCGCTGTCTTCCCAGGTGTCGCCGCGGTCCGCTGTCTTCCCAGGTGTCGCCGCGGTCCGCTGTCTTCCCAGGTGTCGCCGCGGTCCGCTGTCTTCCCAGGTGTCGCCGCGGTCCGCTGTCTTCCCAGGTGTCGCCGCGGTCCGCTGTCTTCCCAGGTGTCGCCGCGGTCCGCTGTCTTCCCAGGTGTCGCCGCGGTCCGCTGTCTTCCCAGGTGTCGCCGCGGTCCGCTGTCTTCCCAGGTGTCGCCGCGGTCCGCTGTCTTCCCAGGTGTCGCCGCGGTCCGCTGTCTTCCCAGGTGTCGCCGCGGTCCGCTGTCTTCCCAGGTGTCGCCGTGGTCCGCTGTCTTCCCAGGTGTCGCCGTGGTCCGCTGTCTTCCCAGGTGTCGCCGTGGCCCGCTGTCTTCCCAGGTGTCGCCGCGGTCCGCTGTCTTCCCAGGTGTCGCCGCGGTCCGCTGTCTTCCCAGGTGTCGCCGTGGTCCGCTGTCTTCCCAGGTGTCGCCGTGGTCCGCTGTCTTCCCAGGTGTCGCCGTGGCCCGCTGTCTTCCCAGGTGTCGCCGCGGCCCGCTGTCTTCCCAGGTGTCGCCGCGGCCCGCTGTCTTCCCAGGTGTCGCTGTGGTCCGCTGTCTTCCCAGGTGTCGCCGTAGTCCGCTGTCTTCCCAGGTGTCGCCGCGGTCCGCTGTCTTCCCAGGTGTCGCCGCGGTCCGCTGTATTTCCAGGTGTCGCCGTGGTCCGCTGTCTTCCCAGGTGTCGCCGTGGTCCGCTGTCTTCCCAGGTGTGTGTAAGGTCAGCTTTCTCTTTTCTCATTCTCTCTCTGTGTGGTGTGAGCAGGTTCTATACATGGTGGCTGCAAGAAAGGTTTGTGTCTTGTGGTTTTATTTGACTATGTCGCTGGACTCCTGGTTAGTGTAGGGACCAGCGGTATTGCCGGGAGCCGTGACGTGGCCCGCTAACTTCCATGTTTTGGCCAAAATGTCAAAAAATACCTGGCATTTATAGCATTAACATTAGCCATTAGTGTTTGCATATTGGCTGCTGCATGGTGTGATTCTGGCTCTGTGTGTCTCCTTATCCTGACCAGTTGTGTCTGTCGGTGGTGGCATGTGTCCTGGCATGGATGTGTGTGTGTTCCTAGGGGCACCAAGGGCCCAGATCCGAAGACCGCAGACCCGTGACCTTTTGGGGTGATGTCCCCTCTCGGGTAGGTCAGTGTCACTTACCCCAATAGAAAATAAGGAAAGGTAATAATCGGTGATTGTTTCACCTGGTGTTCCCTATCCATGGTAACGTTCATGTGATTCCGGTGCTCACTTGCCAACAAGAACGTAACAGCAGGAGACCAGATCTCAATCCCTTATAAAGGGCAGGACCTGAGAGCTCCACCCCATATATAGAGTAGGACCTGAGAGCTCCACCCCATATATAGAGTAGGACCAGAGAGCTCCACCCCATATATAGAGCAGGACCAGAGAGCTCCACCCCATATATAGAGCAGGACCAGAGAGCTCCACCCCATATATAGAGCAGGACCAGAGAGCTCCACCCCATATATAGAGCAGGACCAGAGAGCTCCACCCCATATATAGAGCAGGACCAGAGAACTCTACCTCCTATATAGAGCAGGACCAGAGAGCTCCAGCCCCTATATGAAGCAAGAGCAGACAGCTCCACCCCCTATATGAAGCAGGACCACAGGGCTCCACCCCCAATATGGAGTAGGACTACAGGGCTCCACCCCCTATATGGAGCAGGACCACAGGGCTCCACCCCCTATATGGAGCAGGACCACAAGGCTCCACCCCCTATATGGAGCAGGACCACAGGGCTCCACCCCCTATATGGAGCAGGACCACAGGGCTCCACCCCCTATATGGAGCAGGACCACAGGGCTCCACCCCCTATATGGAGCAGGACCACAGGGCTCCACCCCCTATATGGAGCAGGACCACAGAGCTCCACTCCCCCCTAGATTTACTACAGGGCTCAGCACCATCTACCTGCTGGTTCTGCGGGATATCTTCCTCTGGGCGGGCCTGGGAATACGGAGGACGGGGACATCCATCTGGGGTTTTTCTCCTCCCGGCTCCATCTGTGGAGACACACAGTGATGGAATAGATTATACATCCAATGATGGGAGAATGTAGGCGACCTCATACCTGCCGCCTCTTATCTGATGACACCGCCTCCAGCATGGCGGCCGCATACACATCCCGCCGGCCCTCTACATACTCCCACTCCACTTACCTGGTGACCGTGCAGGCAGGAGCCCCTATAGCATGGCGGTCGCGTACACATCCCACCAACCCTCTACATACTCCCACTCCTCTTACCTGGTGACCCCGCCTCCAGCATGGCGGCCGCGCACACATCCCGCTGGCCCTTTACATACTCCCACTCCTCTTACCTGGTGACCCCGCCTCCATCATGGCGGCCGCTTACACATCCCGCCGGCCCTCTACATACACCCACTCCTCTTACCTGGTGACCCCGCCTCCAGCATGGCGGCCCCGTACACATCCCTCTACATCCCCCCACTCCTCTTACCTGGTGACCCCGCCTCCAGCATGGCGGCCGCGTACACATCCCGCCGGCCCTCTACATACTCCCACTCCTCTTACCTGGTGACCCCGCCTCCAGCATGGCGGCCGCGTACACATCCCTCTACATACTCCCACTCCTCTTACCTGGTGAGCCCGCCTCCATCATGGCGGCCGCGTACACATCCCGCCGGCCCTCTACATACTCCCACTCCTCTTACCTGGTGACCCCGCCTCCAGCATGGCGGCCACGTACACATCCCGCCGGCCCTCTACATACTCCCACTCCTCCATGGAGAAATAGACGGCCACATCCTGACATCTTAAAGGAACCTGACAACACAATATCCAGTCATCAGCCAGAGCCCCCCGCTAGAATGTCCCCCCACATTCTCCGCAGTCACCTCTCCTGTCAGCAGCTCTGTCATCTTGTTGGTGAGTTCTAGAAGCTTCTGGATCAGGGAGTGAGGATGGATGATGGGAGTCGCTGTCTTCTTCACTGCTGTGTACTCCTGTGGATGGAGGGAGACGCTCAGGGATGGCACAAATACAAGACAGATGGGAGGAATGGAGGGAAGTTCACCTCTCCGGTCAGCAGGTAGATGATCTCCCAGGTGACGGCTAATATCCTTCCGCTCATCTCCGTGCCGTCCATCTTGGGGTTATTAAGGAGAAGGATGATGGGGGTTGGAGTTTTGCAGGCGCCTCAACGAGAGAAGGAGGAAACATATAGAAATCTATATATTTGCTATCGATATGACAGAAAACCACTAATGGACCCCACTGTATATCAGCAGGCCTGGAACTAAGAGTGATCACATCAGGGGGACGGACACCAACCACCACTGATGGACCCCACTGTATATCACCAGACGCTGGAACTAAGACAGATCACATCTGGAAGTGAGACAACAATCATCACTGATGAACCCCACAGCATATCACCAGACCCCGGAACTAAGACTGATTACATCTGGAGGACGGACACTAACAATCACTGATGGACCCCACTGTATATCACCAAACTACAGAACTAAGACTCATCACATCGGGAGGAAGGACAACAACCAGCCCAATGGACTCCACTGTATATCACCGGACTCCGGAACTAGGACTGATCACATCTGGAAGGTGGACACCAACCACCACTGATGGACCCCACTGTATATCACCAGACTCCGGAACTAAGACTCATAACATCTGGGGGACGGACACCAACCACCACTGATGGACCCCACTGTATATCACCGGATCCCGGTACTAGGACTGATCACATCTGGAGGAAGGACACCAATCATCACTGATGGACCCCACAGCACATCATCAGACCCCAAAACTAAGACTGTTCACATCTGGAGGAAGGACACCAACCACTACCGATGAAACTCACTGTATAGCACCAGACCCCGGAACTAAGACTGATCACATCTGGAGGACGAACACCAACCACTAATGATGGACCCCACTGAATATCAGCGGAACCCCGGAAGTAGGACCGATCACATCTGGAGGACGGACACCAACACCACTGATGGGCCCCAGTGAATATCATCTGACCACAGCACTAAGACTGATCACATCTGGAAAATGGACACCTACCACCACTGATGGATCCCAGGGTACAATATCGGACCCCGGCACTAAGACTGAGCACATTTGGAGGACAGACACCAAGCACCACTGATGGACCCCACTGTATATCACCAGACCCCAGAACTAAGACTGATCACATCTGGAGGACGGACACCAACCACCACTGATGGACCCCACTGTATATCACCAGACCCCATACCTAAGACTGATCACATCTGGAAGACGGACACCAACACCCACTGATGGACCCCACTGTATATCCCCAGACTAAAGAATTAAGGCTGATCACATCTGTAGGACAGACACCAACCACCAGTGATGGACCCCACTGTATATCACGTGACCCCAGAACTAATCAGATCTGAAGAACAGACACCAACCACCACTGATGGACCTCACTGTATATCACTAGTCCTGGCTCTAACACTGATCACATCTAGAGGACAGACACCAACCACCACTGATGAAACAACTGTATATGAGCAGACCCCTGAACTAAGACTGACCACATCTTGAGGATGGACACCAACCATCACTGATGGACCCTACTGTATATCACTGTACCCCGGAACTAAAACTGATCACATCTAGAGGAGGGACACCAATCACCACTCATCGACCCCACTATATATCATCATGCCCCGGTACTAAGAGTGATCACATCTGGGGGATGGACACCAATCATCACTGATGGACCCCACTGTATATCACAAGACCCCGGAACTAAGACTAATCACATCTAGAGGAGGAACACCAACCACTAATGATGGACCCCACTGTATATCACCAGACCCCAGGACTAAGACTGATGACATCTGGAGGACAGACACCAGCCACCACTGATGGACCCCACTGTATATCACCGGACCGCAGTACTAAGTCTGATCACATCTGGGGGATGGACAACAACCACCACTGATGGACCCCACTGTATATCACTGGACCCCAGAATTAATACTGATCACATCTGGAGGACGGACAGCAACCACTACTGATGGACCCCACTGTATATCACCAGACCCCGGAACTAAGACTGATCACATCTGGAGGACGGACACCAACCACCACTGATGGACCCCACTATATATCACCGGATCCCAGAACTAAGACTGATCACATCTGGAGGACAGACACCAACCACCACTGATGGACCCCACTATATATCACCAGACCCCAGAACTAAGACTGATCACATCTGGGGGACGGACACCAACCACGTCTGATGGACCCCACTGTAAATCACCAGAACCCAGAACTAAGACTGATCACATTTGGGGGGACGGACACCAACCACTAATGATGGACCCCACTGTATATCACCAGACCCCAGAACTAAGGCTGATCACATCTGGAGGAAGGACACCAACCACTAATGATGGACCCCACTGTACATCACTATATCCCCGAACTAACATTGATCACATCTGGAGGAAGGACACCAACCACCACTGATGGACACCACTGTATATCACCGGACCGCAGAACAAAGACTGATCACATCTGGGGGACGGACACCAACCACTGATGGACCCCACTGTATATCACCAGACCCCGGAACTAAGACTGATCACATCTGGAGGACGGACACCAACCACCACTGATGGACCCCACTATATATCACCGGATCCCAGAACTAAGACTGATCACATCTGGAGGACAGACACCAACCACCACTGATGGACCCCACTATATATCACCGGATCCCAGAACTAAGACTGATCACATCTAGAGGACGGACACCAACCACCACTGATGGACCCCACTGTATATCACCGGACCCCGGAACTAAGACTGATCACATCTGGAGGACGGACACCAACCACCACTGATGGACCCCACTGTATATCACCAGACCCTAGAACTAAGACTGATCACATCTGGAGGACGGACACCAACCACCACTGATGGACCCCTCTGTATATCACCAGACCCTAGAACTAAGACTGATCACATCTGGAGGACGGACACCAACCATCACTGATGGACCCCACTGTATATCACCAGACCCTAGAACTAAGACTGATCACATCTAGAGGACGGACACCAACCACCACTGATGGACCCCACTGTATATTACCAGACCCCGGAACTAAGACTGATCACATCTGGGGGACGGACACCAATCACTAATGATGGACCCCACTGTATATTACCGGACCCCGGAACTAAGACTGATCACATCCTGGAGGACGGACACCAACCACCACTGATGGTCCCCACTGTATATCACCAGACCCCCGAACTAAGACTGATCACATCTGGGGGACAGACACCAACCACCACTGATGGACCCCAATGTATATCACCAGACCCCAGAACTAAGACTGATCTCATCTGGAGGACGGACACCACCCATCACTGATGGACCCCACTATATATCACCGGATCCCAGAACTAAAACTGATCACATCTGGGGGACGGACACCAACCACTACTGATGGACCCCACTGTATATTACCGGACCGCAGAACTAAGACTAATAACATCTGGAGGACGGACACCAACCACCACTGATGGACCCCACTGTATATCACCGGACCCCAGAACTAAGACTGATCATATCTGGGGGACGGACACCAACCACCACTGATAGACCCCACTGTATATCACCGGACCCCGGAACTAAGACAGATCACATCTGGAGGACGGACACCAACCATCACTGATGGACTCCACTGTATATCACCGGACCCCAGAACTAAGACTGATCACATCTGGAGGACGGACACCAACCACCAATGATGGACCCCAATGTATATCACCAGACCCCGGAACTAAGACTGATCACATCTGGAGGACGGACACCAACCATCACTGATGGACCCCACTGTATATTACCAGACCCCAGAACTAAGACTGATCACATCTGGGGGACAGACACCAACCATCACTGATGGACCCCACTGTATATCACCGGACCCCGGAACTAAGACTGATCACATCTAGAGGACGGACACCAACCACCACTGATGGACCCCACTGTATATCACCGGACCCCGGAACTAAGACTGATCACATCTGGAGGACAGACACCAACCATCACTGATGGACCCCACTGTATATCACCGGACCCCGGAACTAAGACTGATCACATCTGGAGGACAGACACCAACCATCACTGATGGATCCCACTGTATATCACCGGACCCCAGAACTAAGACTGATCACATCTGGAGGACGGACACCAACCATCACTGATGGACCCCACTGTATATCACCGGACCCCAGAACTAAGACTGATCACATCTGGAGGACGGACACCAACCACTAATGATGGACCCCACTGTATATCACCGGACTCCGGGACTAAGACTGATCACATCTGGGGGACAGACACCAACCACCACTGATAGACCCCACTGTATATCACCAGACCCCATACCTAAGACTGATCACATCTGGAGGATGGACACCAACCACCGATGAACCCCACTGTATGTCACCAGACCCCAGAACTAAGACTGATCACATCTGGAGGACGGACACCAACCACTAATGATGGACCCCACTGTATATCACCAGACCCCAGAACTAAGACTGATCACATCTGGGGGATGGACACCACCCATCACTGATGGACCCCACTGTATATCACCAGACCCCGGAACTAAGACTGATCACATCTGGTGGAGGGACACCAACCACCACTGATGGACCCCACTGTATATCACCAGACCCCGGAACTAAGACTGATCACATCTGGGGGATGGACACCAACCATCACTGATGGACCCCACTGTATATCACCAGACCCCATACCTAAGACTGATCACATCTGGTGGAGGGACACCAACCACCACTGATGGACTCCACTGTATATTACCAAACCCTGGAACTAAGACTGATCACATCTGGAGGACGGACACCAACCACCACTGATAGACCCCTCTGTATATCACCAGACCCCAGAACTAAGACTGATCACATCTGGAGGACGGACACCAACCACCACTGATAGACCCCTCTGTATATCACCGGACCCCGTCACTGCGGCGGCCGCTCTCTAGTATTGTTGGGCCGCTCTGCCCCCTGCAGGTCACCATCAGCCCTGCACCTTCCAGCTGATAACACCTTATATACTTACGGTCTAATCCAGACATCGGCTTGACCCCTGGTCACATGACAGTGACATCATCACAGGTCCTTGTACTACTGATTCATCTCACTGCTGAGCTCCACCCCCTGGTCACATGACAGTGACATCATCAGAAGCTCTATACTTATTTGCACTGCCTCAGTGGATGCATAATGATGACGTCATCACAGGTCCTTCAGCTTCTGTCCTGTGCTGTTCTATCTGTTATCAGCCGGTATCAGAGGATATATATATATACAGCAGTATGGTAAGCTGACATGGGGGTTGTTCTCTCTGTTATCAGCCAGTATCAGAGGATATATACACAGCAGTACGGTAAGCTGACATAGGGGTTGTTTTTTCTGTTATCAGCCAGTATCAGAGGATATATATATCCAGCAGTACGGTGACATCTCTGCACCTTTCCTCCAAAACATCACCAACTGTCTGTCCGCTGTCTCTAACACCATGTCCTCTCTCTACCTAAAACTAAACCTCTCTAAAACTGACCTGCTGGTGTTTCCGCCCTCCACTAACCGCCCTCATCCTGACATCTCCATCTCAGTGTGTGGCACCATAACTCCCAGCATGCCCGCTGCCTTGGGGTCATATTTGACTCTGATCTCTCCTTTACCCCCTACATCCAATCTCTGGCCCGAACATGTCAGCTGCACCTCAAGAACATCGCAAGAATCTGCTCTTTTCTCACTGTGGACTCGCTAAAAACACTCCCTGTTGCCCTCATCCACAGTGCAGCGCCCCCTATATTGTATCCCTCATCCACAGTGCAGCACCCCCCTATATTGTATCCCTCATCCACAGTGCAGCGCCCCCTATATTGTATCCCTCATCCACAGTGCAGCGCCCCCTACATTGTATCCCTCATCCACAGTGCAGCGCCCCCCTATATCGCCTCCCTCATCTCCATCCATCACCCAGCCCGGGCTCTCCGCTTTGCTAACGAAACCAGACTGAGCGCCCCTTTAATTCGAACTTCTCATTCCGGCCTCCAAGACTTCTCCAGAGCAGCACCGGTCCTCTGGAACGCACTACCAAAGGCTTCCCGGGCAATCCAGGACTCGCAGAACTTCAGGCGTGCTCTAAAAACGCACCTCTTCAGGGAGGCATACCGCATTCCCTAAACAAACCCCTCTGTACCCACCTGATAACATGCTCCCTGACCTACTGACTGCAATCCCTGCTAGCCATCATAAACCGCTCCTGCAGTCACACCGTTTCTGCCGTCACACGGCTAAATGCCTGACCATTGTCTGTGTGTATGGCATCCTTCACTCTCCACCCCGCCATACCGCGCCCATCTCCACCCCGCCATACCGCGCCCATCTCCACCCCGCCATACCGCGCCCATCTCCACCCCGCCATACCGCGCCCATCTCCACCCCGCCATACCGCGCCCATCTCCACCCCGCCATACCGCGCCCATCTCCACCCCGCCATACCGCGCCCATCTCCACCCCGCCATACCGCGCCCATCTCCACCCCGCCATACCGCGCCCATCTCCACCCCCTTTACCCTCTGTATCCCCCCATTACTTGTAGTATGTAAGCCCGTTGGAGCCGGACCCTCACCCCTATTGTTCCTATCAACTGATTACTATGTAACCGCGGTTCTGTAATGTTTGTACTTTTGTCTTTCTGTATTCCCCCTGTCTATGTAAGCGCTGCGGAATATGTTGGCGCTATACAAATAAAGTTTATTATTAGTAGTAGTAGTATTTCCAGCAGTACAGTAAGCTGACATCACGGGTTGTTCTCTCTGTTATCAGCCGGTATCAGAGGATATATATATACAGCAGTACAGGGGTTGCGCTCTCTGTTATCAGCCGGTATCAGAGGATATATATATACAGCAGTACAGGGGTTGCGCTCTCTGTTATCAGCCGGTATCAGAGGATATATATATATACAGCAGTACAGGGGTTGCGCTCTCTGTTATCAGCCGGTATCAGAGGAGATATAATATATATATATATATATATATATATATATATATATATATATATATATATATACATACAGCAGTACAGGTGTGAGGTCTGGTATAGTTTCTCACACGGGACATGGCTCTCAGCTGTGCCGACGTGCTTTATTACAGATTACATGAGATCTTATACCCTTTGTCCTATCCCCACCACCAAGGGGTGATAGGCTTATAACCATATATGGGAAGTCCGGATTTTCGGCCTGAGACAGTGAAAATTATGTACATGGTTGAACATCTTGATATCTTGTTCCAGCGCTTCTGGGAAATCGGCCAAGTACACGCGGCCTTGTGTCTGGTTCCGTATCTTCTCTGAATTTCTAGAACATCTCTCTCAGCCTTCTAAAGCCTTGGAATATCTGATGTTAAGGTGACAGATTAAGTTTTTTTTCTTATTTGGAATTGAATAAAACTTGCATATAGGTATAAAGAACATATGGCAATATATATATATATATACCCTCACAGTATCAGAGGATATATATATATATATATATATATATATATATATATATATATATATATATATATATATATATATATATATATCCTCACAAACCCCCCTAAAAAACTTAATATGGAGATCAAGAATCAGACTTTGCACTCTTCCTCGGTCGTCTCTCCCTTGCGTCAGGGTTTCTCCACTGCCTGTAAGTCCCTACTCCTAAAAGGGAGGGATCCCTACCTCACCTCAGAAGGAGGCCATGGATTCCCTGGGCTCATTTCCGGGCATCCATACCCTCTATCTGTACAAGTTAACACCCCGCAGGGTGTGCCCTCGCCGGAACCTAAGGTCTTCTGCACTTTCCCTAGGCAAATGAGAAGTCCACTGACAGTCCATCTTATGAGACCGGGGCAGGCATAGTACTAGTCCATCTCTCCATTCTTCTGGTAACGTATCTGGTTGGCATTATCGGAACTGGCTCTTCGTCTTTTTCAAACAAGGGAAACATTGGTCACATTAAAGGGAGAATACACGTACAGGAAATTACATACCCCACCTCTTTCTGCTAAAATCATATCCAGGGCCACTCTATTTTGGAATGCCATGGATGCAGTGGGCCCTAACTGGTCAGCTAACCCTTGTAAAGCATCTCTGGTGTAGTTTACAAACCTCTGCTGATTGTAATAGATATAATTCATCCAATCTACATTATTAACAGTGACAAAAGCAAATAAGGACTCAAAACCTGCTTTAGCCTGATCTCTAGAATTACATTCATCTGGCACCCCCCTTGGCACTCCTATTGCATCTATGTATACATGTGGATCAAAGTTACCACCTGGAGCGTCAACTTCCCTCTTAGCACGATGCGGTGTTGGATTCTCACCCTCAGTGTAGGCTTCATATTGCACATTTGATTGTATTAATTTGTTCTGTAACAGGGGGCTAGTGTACAGTAGTCAAAGGTGTGTGTTAGAGGAATTGTACCACATTATAGCATGTAAAGGATATGCAGGATCATTAGTTCTTTCAGTGCGAAGTGTGGATCCAAGTGGGCTTTCCTTCGAGCTTGACTGCAGTTGGGGTGGTAAGCAACATCTGGTAGGGACATTCAAACCGGGTTTCTCTCTTAAACTTTTTCACATAGACCCTGTCACCTGGTTTCAGATTGTGACACTCATCTGTAGGACCTGGGAGAAAAGCAGAGACTGCAGAATACATTACTAACAATTCCTTGGGGAGACCCATGACAACATTAACAAGAGAATCATTCCCCAAACTCTGCTACTGAGGCATGTACCCTCCGGAGAAAAAGGAAAACTAATGGGAGACACTCAATTCAAAATTTTACCATTTTCTTCATTGCCTTTTGTATCTACTTTCCCACTACTCCGCGGATGGTAGGGTGTGTGAAAAGCCTGGAATATACCCAAAAACAGACATGATGTGTTGCATTATTTCACCTGTGAAGTGTGTACCTTTGTTTGACTCAATCACTTCCGGTGCCCTGTATCTGCGGATTACCTCATTCATGAGCTTCTGTGCGGTTACCTGCTTATTTACTTTGGTAACAGAGTAGGTCTCCAACCTGAAAAGACATCAACAACAACAAGCACATATTCATGCTTCCCAACAAGTAGGAGCTGAGTGTAGACAATTTGCAATCCCTGAAATGGGTAGAGTGGTCTAGGCAAGTGTGATGTGGCAAATTTTACTTCTGCCCTGTTGCTTTACGGCAAAGATCATGCAAAATTGGACAAATGATGCAGCAGCTACAGAAAACCAAGGAGCCACCCGTCCTTGTTCAAGCATCGACATCATTGCTGCTTTGAGAGGTGCGTCTTTCCGTGCATCAGCTGGGCCATCATGGGGCACAGGGATCGTGGTGGGCAAGTGCTGTTGACTGTTCACCATACGCCGTCCCTTTTTAGTCCATTTGTCTTTTTCTTAACTGTAAAGTCTTTAGCATGTCAAAGTCCAAGTTCATATCAAAGGCCAAGATTTTATCAAAGTCCAAATTTATTGTCAAATTCTTCTCTTCTTTCTTCCACGGCTTAAGGGCCGCTGCTTTTGCTGTGTGGCCTGTGATGGCATTGCCTCTTGCTTCTCCGGTGTAGGAATTGGTGTGAGCTTTCCACCTTGTCAGGTAGCAGTAGGGCTTCCATGAGACTCTGCCCGCTGCATCATTCTTAATTGGCTGTCCTGCTGTGGTAAAAAACTGTCTGGCCTTCCATGTTGGGCCGTAATCATGAGCTATGCCAAATGCATACCGGGAGTCAGTGTAAATGTTTGCCGTCTTACCTTCCTCCACTCTACACGCCTCAGCGAGGGCTTTTAGTTCCGCTTCTTGTACTGCGACATGCGGAGACATTCTGCTTTTAGGACATCTTGTTGTGTGACCACTGCATATCCAGTGTGGAGTCGTCAATCACCCTGGTACCATCTATAAAAAACAACTCAAAATATGCATTATTAACAAGGGCTTTCAGTAACTTTTTAAAACTTAAATTTTCTTGTTGCATCAATGCTGGACAATCAGGCTGGTATTCTATTTCAAAAAGATTAGAACCTTGTTGCAAAAAATTTAAAAAAATTTAAAAATGGCTTGCAAAAATTTTTTTAAAAATGGCTGACTTGCAATACCTAGATCACCTATGCCTTCTCCTCCCCCCCTTTAAATCAGGGTACTCAATTGGAAGAATAGTACCCGGTTTAAGTTAGTACAACATTGTAAAAAGATTTGATGGATGCAGATAAGGCCTGTAAGATGTTAGCACCAATAACAGACATGAGTTACATCGGGGAAGAATAACCTACAAAACATCTACTAATATTTGAAATGTGAGATCCCTTTAAGTGAATTCATTATTAGTCTGTTCCTGCCTGCAATATCTTATCAAATCTGAGACAGGAGAGAAAGAAAACAAAACAACAAAACTTTTACTAGCTGTTCAAGATCCTCACCCCCTCCCTTGTACAAGAGGGATGAAACATTACGTACTATTACATCATCTAGCTCCACCCCTTCGATATTGGCTCCGTGCGACTTTCTTCCCAACTCCATTTCAGCGTAACAGTCCACACGTCCACATCTCAACCAAGCAAAGTCCCATGCATGGGGAGGACTTTTATCCCTAGTCATTACCTGCATCACACACTCACTACAGCCCGAACACGGGTCACTAACTCTCATCCATCCATGCTCTCAAGTCTGCTCCGTCACCCCCCTTGAAGGTGTACCAGTACATACAGATGCACAGAAAAGAAAGTTTGACAAACATACATACATCAGCTGAAAAACATTGAGGTGAGTGCTATAATGTTATAAAGTACAGGATTCTATTGAGATGAGATTGTGAATGAGCGCTATCTTTGACAAATTATGTGAAAAAGTTTGCTGAGTGACTGAGACATTTTATCTTTCTTATCTACTGAAGCTATTATATGCTGTATTAAACGCTGAAGTATTTTAGAATCTGTGGGTATCTTTCTGCCCCCCTTGTCTTTCTTTCTCTGTATTTGACCCTGAACAAAAAGTGAAGTCTGAAAGCCCCCACCTTTTCAAAATAAATCTCTGAATATGCATTCACTGACTGAACAACCCTGCATTTGAACTCATAAATACAGCACAACATGTTCTTCATTTTCAACCCCTGTATAAGAATATAACTTAGAAATTGATTGCTACATTTCCTGTCTACTAAGACAGTATAACTAATTAAATTCATTTCAATTCTTCATTCCTTTACAGCAAGCAGAGATATTAACCAAGGTTGTTATTGCATTTTTTCTCTCGCTTCGTTATCTCTTGACCTTGAAGACTAAACAGACTGAACACAAGCTCGCAGCTACATGTCAACAAAACTCTTCTCCCCTAAAAGCAAGCTCAGTTAACTATTTGCACATACAGTATATACATATATATATATACACACACACATATATATCTATATCTATTATCTATCTTGTATTATACACATTTTCATCTCTTTACCAACAAATCACATGCATTGTAACTTTCTTATCGACTTGCTTGTTCCTCATACTTCTCTCCCCTACCTAACTGCCAATATAACCTTTAATAGACACTCTCCTGACGCCCTCTTGATCACTTACTGTACTTTTCAACATTTCACTTACGGACACTTTCTTAAACAAATAATGTGTACATACCTAACTTACTCTGACTGTCTCTCTCTCTCTCTCCTCCTCCTCCAGCATTTTCTAGCAAACCTTGGTCTTCCAAGGCACCTCTCGGTCCTAAAGACCTCCTCCCAGACACCATTTTGTAATCTGCCGTGCGGGTCGGTGTCACACATTTTCATTAGAGTTTTCTTACATTTTACAGATTCATCCACACGGCGGCAGCCCTTGAGGGGCTCTATCTTCTTTAATAAGATCTTACGCATATTACAACAACAACAATAATAATAATAACACGCTCCATAGAATGCATCCCTCTTAATTTTCAAATTGTCAGCCCCTTATATACCGGCAAAACAACCGAGGGTCCCTTCTCCTATGAAGCCTATCTCACAAAATGCATCCCTCTCTGCTAAACCATTAACAACTAACTAAACTAAACCGAGGGTCCCTTCTCTTGTTAGATTAAATGAAAAGAAAGAGAGAGAAAAAAAAAACTTCTGCAGATACAACAATCTCCACTATTATTAAAACGTTAAAACTTCAAAGTACAAATAAACTACAGACTAGTTTCCGGGTGACCGATTGGTGCACATATCACGGTCAGTGGTCCATGACGGCAAACCCGAAGCCCACACGAGTTACCGTGTAGAACTCTTAACCCAACCCGTCCGGTCACAAACCACAGATAGTCAGTCCCGCTGCAAGACTCGCAGTATAAAACACAACATAAATATATGCTGGTCTTACCTGGAGTTCTTGTGAGTTGATCAGGCTCGGTTTGCAGCAGGACGGCTTCTCAGTAGCGTGGATCCGGGTGGAATGCGTTGTAGGCTCTGGCTTTGTCGCCCCAGTTGGTTGCGCCATTTAACAGGGTTAAAAATATTCTAAGTACAGCACCAATCGGGCCCACCCCACTTGCCCGCTGCAGGCGGTAAGAAGAGACACCACACAGAGGTCTGGTATAGTTTCTCACACGGGACATGACTCTCAGCTGTGCCGACGTGCTTTATTACAGATTACATGAGATCTTATACCCTTTGTCCCATCCCCACCAACAAGGGGTGATGGGCTCATAACCATATATGGGCAGTCCGGATTTTCGGCCTGAGACAGTGAAAATTATGTACATGGTTGAACATCTTGATATCTTGTTCCAGCGCTTCTGGGAAAACGGCCAAGTACACGCGGCCTTCATGTCTGGTTCCGTATCTTCTCTGAATTTCTAGAACATCTCTCTCAGCCTTCTAAAGCCTTGGAATATCTGATGTAAGGCGACATATAAGTTTTTTTTTCTTATTTGGAAGTGAATAAAACTTGCATATAGGTATAAAAGTATAAAGAACATATGGCAATATATATATATACCCTCACAGTATCAGAGGATATATATATATACACACACACACACATCTGGGTTGCGCTCTCTGTTATCAGCCGGTACCATGTGACCTCTCTCTCCTCAGGCCCCGATGGACGGCACGGAGATGAGCGGAAGGATATTAGCCGTCACCTGGGAGATCATCTACCTGCTGACCGGAGAGGTGAACTTCCCTCCATTCCTCCCATCTGTCTTGTATTTGTGCCATCCCTGAGCGTCTCCCTCCATCCACAGGAGTACACAGCAGTGAAGAAGACAGCGACTCCCATCATCCATCCTCACTCCCTGATCCAGAAGCTTCTAGAACTCACCAACAAGATGACGGAGCTGCTGACAGGAGAGGTGACTGCGGGGAATGTGGGGGGACATTCTAGCGGGGGGCTCTGGCTGATGACTGGATATTGTGTTGTCAGGTTCCTATAAGGTGTCAGGATGTGGCCGTCTATTTCTCCATGGAGGAGTGGGAGTATGTAGAGGGCCGGCGGGATGTGTACGGGGCCGCCATGCTGGAGGCGGGGTCACCAGGTAAGGGGAGTGGGAGGATGTAGAGGGCCGGCGGGATGTGTACGGGGCCGCCATGCTGGAGGCGGGGTCACCAGGTAAGAGGAGTGGGAGGATGTAGAGGGATGTGTACGGGGCCGCCATGCTGGAGGCGGGGTCACCAGGTAAGAGGAGTGGGAGTATGTAGAGGGATGTGTACGGGGCCGCCATGCTGGAGGCGGGGTCACCAGGTAAGAGGAGTGGGAGTATGTAGAGGGCCGGCAGAATGTGTACGGGGCCGCCATGCTGGAGGCGGGGTCACCAGGTAAGAGGAGTGGGAGGATGTAGAGGGATGTGTACGCGGCCGCCATGCTGGAGGCGGGGTCACCAGGTAAGAGGAGTGGGAGGATGTAGAGGGATGTGTACGGGGCCGCCATGATGGAGGCGGGGTCACCAGGTAAGAGGAGTGGGAGTATGTAGAGGGCCGGCGGGATGTGTACGGGGCCGCCATGCTGGAGGCGGGGTCACCAGGTAAGAGGAGTGGGAGTATGTAGAGGGCCGGCGGGATGTGTACGGGGCCGCCATGCTGGAGGCGGGATCACCAGGTAAGAGGAGTGGGAGGATGTAGAGGGATGTGTACGGGGCCGCCATGCTGGAGGCGGGGTCACCAGGTAAGAGGAGTGGGAGGATGTAGAGGGCCGGCGGGATGTGTACGCGGCCGCCATGCTGGAGGCGGGGTCACCAGGTAAGAGGAGTGGGAGGATGTAGAGGGCCGGCGGGATGTGTACGTGGCCGCCATGCTGGAGGCGGGGTCACCAGGTAAGAGGAGTGGGAGGATGTAGAGGGATGTGTACGTGGCCGCCATGCTGGAGACGGGGTCACCAGGTAAGAGGAGTGGGAGGATGTAGAGGGATGTTTACGCGGCCGCCATGCTGGAGGCGGGGTCACCAGGCAAGAGGAGTGGGAGGATGTAGAGGGTCGGCGGGATGTGTACACGGCCGCCATGCTGGAGGCGGGGTAACCAGGCAAGAGGAGTGGGAGGATGTAGTGGGCTGGCGGGATGTGTGCACGGCCGCCATGCTGGAGGCGGGGTCACCAGGCAAGAGGAGTGGGAGTATGTAGAGGGCCGGCGGGATGTGTGCACGGCCGCCATGCGGGGTCACCACATAAGAGGAGTTTGGAGTAGAGGGTCTTATTTCTTGGTGCTGAAGCAACATGGATGATGTGTGGGCAGCAGAGTGATGACCGCTGACATGACTGATAGTCAGAGCCGTTAGTTGACATGGTTCTTTGGTCGGCTCTGCGGACTACACTCGTCAAGTCTCACGAGTTGCATTTGAGAAGCCAGGGGACGCTCTCCTCTATGAGAATAGGGGGTACCAGTAGAATCCGATCCGTGAATAGTATTACCGATATTACCAGGATGACCCCGCTGTACGGAGCCTGGACACTGTCAGCAACAGAGACAGATCTAGGAATCATTAGCAAATGATAACACCAGTGTTTCTGTCTGTCTTACCCACACACAGAGCTCTGCTATATGCATGGCTTATATGCACACGGAGCTCTGCTACATGCACGTTACACCCACACGGAGCCCTGCTACATGTCTGTCTTACCCACACACGGAGCTCTGCTACATGCACGTTACACGCACACGGAGCTCTGCTACATGTCTGTCTTACCCACACACAGAGCTCTGCTACATGCACGTTACACCCACACACGGAGCCCTGCTACATGTCTGTCTTACCCACACACGGAGCTCTGCTACATGCACGTTACACGCACACGGAGCTCTGCTACATGTCTGTCTTACCCACACACGGAGCTCTGCTACATGCACGTCCTCATCCCATACAACAGGTCTGCCGTTTTTTTTAATAAAGTGAAGGAGCTGTGATGACCTTACCATCCTGTGATCAGGGGTGGAGCTCAGTGCCCTGGTGGCATCTTCACATGTATGTCAAACAGTCACTCGCTCAATTATAGACGGGTGCTTGTTAGTATTCCATAGCAACTGAGGCTGTGGGCGTTTGTAGGGGATGTATTCTGCCCATAGTCTGCACAAGGATGAAGGGCCTGTGATGATGTCACTATCATGATCAGGGGCGGAGCATGTAACTCACTCATGGACACAGAGACCAGGTGATTGATGACATGACTGTGACATCACAGATCCTGTAAACACACAGCTGCTGTCAGGCTCTACAGGTTTTATGTTTTCGGACCTTTGACATCACAGTCATGTGATCAGGGGCGGAGCATGTAGCTCACACAGTCACTCACAGACACACAAGTGGTCATTAGTATTTTGATAACGCTGCTGTACTGCGTTCCTTCATTAGCACAGTAGGCTACACATTTTGGTGTCAACGATAAGGGAAACCTTTTACAAACTGGTTGGAATACTGCAGCAGTATGACTACATTTATATGGGGGGTCCCCACTAGGAGGGGCTTCGAAGGAAGTGATAGCTACTGAGTACCATCTTAGGGCGGCCCTTGTGTAACTATTGTTCTCGTTCCTTATAACCTGAGCTGGGGGGGCAGTTGGTTTCAGGATCCCATGTGACAGATGCCAGTTCCTACAGATGGGGCGACATTTGCTATGGGGGGATTTGGTGAGAACATGGGGCATCGGTACTCCGACTTCAGGGAAAGCCCTTCAGCAGTCGGCAGCCATCAGCAGGAATCCGTGACTGTTCTTGGACAATAGCGCAGTAATATCTTCTGTCAGCGGAGGAATACCAGCCCTCCTGCTCTACCGGCCTCCACATGTTCTAAAAGGAACCCTAAATACAAAGGCGGGTTTCCTGTTGCCATACACTGGATCCCGGGGAATGGTCTCATCCCTAGAAGATCTCTTTGTGGGTTTTTTTTTTGCCTACTAAATCCTAAGTGTCCAGAAGTTACTCACTGAATTGAGGAGATCCTTGGGCTCACAGGACTGGAGTCACCAGACACACGTGCCCCCTCCGAACCCAGAGTTCACCAGGAGTTACTTTCATCGTGGCCCCAAAGGATCTGGTTCTCTCTTTTGAGAATCCGGGTTCCAGGACATCTTCCGGATTTATTGACCCCGGGTCCCCTCGCTAGAGATGCGTCAGCCGTCCTCTTCAGTATGGAGACTGAAGTATCCATCACAGAGAGGTCTGACGGAGAAAGGGAGCCTTCCAATTCTGAAGAAGAGAATACTGATGAGCCGGACCGGCAGCATCCCTACAGGCCCAACGGTGGCAGTGCAGAGTCTGCGACCGCTGACCTCTCCGGAGTCTTCGCTGTGTACAGGAGTCGTGAATGGAGTTTCTGTTATGATGCTCGGCCTGTGACCACGTGCAATGAGCCGGCGGGCTTGGTGTTTGACAAGGGTGCTTTTAGTTTCCGTTCCAATCGGTGGATTAACACTAAAACATGTTTTCTCGTTGTCGTAATTACATGACAAAGCGTGCGCCAGCTCCACACAAGAACCGCTCTCTAACGGAATTTTATCTTCAGTGACCCTAAAGTCCGAGTTGCTTCCTCTTTTCTAGATCTTGGGACCGTTCCCTCCTTCCGTGGTTGACCACGAACACAGCTTTTACTGTCCTGATGTAAGACGTTCTCTGGCAGACTCAAGGCCAAAGTATAAAGCACGGTGGTGGTGGTGGTGTGTGGGGTAGGGGTTACCGCCCCCTGTTCTTATCCTATCAGGAGACCATTTCAGCTGATGCCAGCATGGAGACTTCCAGGATTTTTGCACTGCGGCACACGCCCCGGTGGTCTGGGCTCATTTGGCCTCTTGGTGGTGGTTATTCTATTTCTCTTATCTTACATCCTTTACTCTTCTATTACAACACAAACTGACCTCAATGCCGGTCTGCGGGTATACACTGCGCTGGAGGGTTTTTTTCCTTAGTGTTACATCTTTTAGTGAAGGCAACCTACCCCAATGGTCCGGTGTCCCCCCAATGACAACTAGGAGCTTTCACGGTAAGTACCAAAATCCTCTTATTTGTGTCTCATAGAAAGTATCCCACCAGAGAGATGTCCCCGTCCTCCGTATTCCCAGGACTGTCCAGAGGAAGATGTCCTGGAGAAGCAGCAGGTAGATGGTGCTGAACCCTATACTACATATATTTAGGGGGTGGAGCTCTGTGGTTCTGTTCGATGTAGGGGGTGGAGCTCTGTGGTTCTGTTTGATGTAGGGGGTGGAGCTCTGTGGTCCTGCTATAGAGGAAGATGTCCTGGAGAACCAGCAGTTAGATGGTGCTGAGGTCTCACCAGGATCTGACCATAAAGTGATGGAACCAAAGACCATTTTACATTCTTCTTCTCTTTTTAGGGTGGTAATCTGATGGACATTAAGGTTGAGGTTATAGACGAAGCAGAGGAGCCGGATATAAGGGCCGATCAGCAGTGTAAGGAGGGCAGACTGTTATTGGGGGTCACCTAGATACGCCCGTCATCTGCTATTCCATCACTGTGTGTCTCCACAGATGGATCCGGGAGGAGAAACCTCCCAGAGAGATGTCCCCGTCCTACGTATTTCCAGGACCGTCCAGAGGAAGATGTGGCGGGGAACCAGCAGGTAGATGGTGCTGAGCTCTGTAATATGTCTATATAGGGGGTGGAGCTCTCTGGTCCTGCTCTATATAGGGGGCAGGACTCTCTGGACCTGCTCTATATATAGGGGTGGAGCTCTCTGGTCCTGCTCTATATATAGGGGTTGGAGCTCTCTGGTCCTGCTCTATATATAGGGGTTGGAGCTCTCTGGTCCTGCTCTATATATAGGGGTTGGAGCTCTCTGGTCCTGCTCTATATATAGGGGTTGGAGCTCTCTGGTCCTGCTCTATATATAGGGGTTGGAGCTCTCTGGTCCTGCTCTCTATATATTGGGTGGAGCTCTCTGGTCCTGCTCTATATAGGGGGTGGAGCTCTCTGGTCCTGCTCTATATAGGGGGTGGAGCTCTCTGGTCCTGCTCTATATAGGGGGTGGAGCTCTCTGGTCCTGCTCTATATAGGGGGTGGAGCTCTCTGGTCCTGCTCTATATAGGGGGTGGAGCTCTCTGGTCCTGCTCTATATAGGGGGTGGAGCTCTCTGGTCCTGCTCTATATAGGGGGTGGAGCTCTCTGGTCCTGCTCTATATAGGGGGTGGAGCTCTCTGGTCCTGCTCTATATAGGGGGTGGAGCTCTCTGGTCCTGCTCTATATAGGGGGTGGAGCTCTCTGGTCCTGCTCTATATAGGGGGTGGAGCTCTCTGGTCCTGCTCTATATAGGGGGTGGAGCTCTCTGGTCCTGCTCTATATAGGGGGTGGAGCTCTTTCCTCCTGCAGTCATACATTTCCTGCCCCTCCACCATATTGTACTGATTTCTTCCATATGACACATCAGGGTGAAGATGATATTAAAGTGGAGGTAGAAGAAGAGAGGATGAGGGGCGATCACCCGTGGAAGAGTGAGGTGGAGGAGGACGTTCCCGCAGGTAGGTGATGATGAGCTGGGGGGTCCTTAAGGTTCGGTTGCTCCTTAGCGCTCTAGTAACCCTTCAGGAATGTATAGAAATCTATAGATCTTAATCCCACCACAGCTTTTGCCATAAGCTCAAATCCACAGTTGGTTCTCCTTTAAAAAGTATCCTTTTATCCAGCATGGCGGCCCCGTACACATCCCTCTACATCCTCCCACTCCTCTTACCTGGTGACCCCGCCTCCATCATGGCGGCCCCGTACACATCCCTCTACATCCTCCCACTCCTCTTACCTGGTGACCCCGCCTCCAGCATGGCGGCCCCTAAACATCCCTCTACATACTCCCACCCCTCTTACCTGGTGAGCCCGCCTCCAGCATGGCGGCCCCGTACACATCCCTCTACATCCTCCCACTCCCCTTACCTGGTGACCCCGCCTCCAGCATGGCGGCCCCGTACACATCCCGCCGGCCCTCTACATACTCCCACTCCTCTTACCTGGTGACCCCGCCTCCAGCATGGCGGCCCCGTACACATCCCGCCGGCCCTCTACATACTCCCACCCCTCTTACCTGGTGACCCTGCCTCCAGCATGGCGGCCCCGTACACATCCCTCTACATACTCCCACTCCTCTTACCTGGTGACCCCGCCTCCAGCATGGCGGCCGCGTACACATCCCGCCGGCCCTCTACATACTCCCACTCCTCCATGGAGAAATAGACGGCCACATCCTGACACCTTATAGGAACCTGACAACACAATATCCAGTCATCAGCCAGAGCCCCCCGCTAGAATGTCCCCCCACATTCCCCGCAGTCACCTCTCCTGTCAGCAGCTCCGTCATCTTGTTGGTGAGTTCTAGAAGCTTCTGGATCAGGGAGTGAGGATGGATGATGGGAGTCGCTGTCTTCTTCACTGCTGTGTACTCCTGTGGATGGAGGGAGACGCTCAGGGATGGCACAAATACAAGACAGATGGGAGGAATGGAGGGAAGTTCACCTCTCCGGTCAGCAGGTAGATGATCTCCCAGGTGACGGCTAATATCCTTCCGCTCATCTCCGTGCCGTCCATCGGGGCCTGAGGAGAGAGAGGTCACAGGGTACCGGCTGATAACAGAGAGCGCAACCCCTGTACTGCTGTATATATATCCTCTGATACCGGCTGATAACAGAGAGCGCAACCCCTGTACTGCTGTATATATATATCCTCTGATACCGGCTGATAACAGAGAGCGCAACCCCTGTACTGCTGTATATATATATCCTCTGATACCGGCTGATAACAGAGAGCGCAACCTCTGTACTGCTGTATATATATCCTCTGATACCGGCTGATAACAGAGAGTGCAACCCAGACATCAGCTTACCGTACTGCTGTGTATATATATCCTCTCATACCAGCTGATAACAGAGAGCGCAACCCCTGTACTGCTGTATATATATATCCTCTGATACCGGCTGATAACAGAGAGCGCAACCCCTGTACTGCTGTGTGTATATATATATATCCTCTGATACCAGCTGATAACAGAGAGCGCAACCCCTGTACTGCTGTGTATATATATATATTCTCTGATACCGGCTGATAACAGAGAGCGCAACCCCTGTACTGCTGTATATAAATATATATCTCCTCTGATACCGGCTGATAGAGAGAACAACCCGTGATGTCAGCTCACTGTAGTGCTGGAAATACTACTACTACTAATAATAATAATAATCTGTATTTGTATAGCGCCAACATATCCCGCAGCGCTTACATAGACGGGGGGAATACAGAAAGACAAAAGGACAGACATTACAGAACCACGGTTACATAGTAATCAGCTGATGGAAACAATAGGGGTGAGGGTCCTGCTCCAACGAGCTTACATACTACAAGTAATGGGGGGATACAGAAGGTAAAGGGCTGGAGATGTGCGCGGTATGGTGGAGATGTGCACGGTATGGCAGGGTGGAGATGTGCACGGTATGGCGAGGTGGAGATGTGCACGGTATGGGGGGTGGAGATGTGCACGGTATGGCGAGGTGGAGATGTGCACGGTATGGCGAGGTGGAGATGTGCACGGTATGGCGAGGTGGAGATGTGCACGGTATGGCGGGGTGGAGATGTGCACGGTATGGCGGGGTGGAGATGTGCGCGGTATGGCGAGGTGGAGATGTGCACGGTATGGCGAGGTGGAGATGTGCACGGTATGGCAGGACTGTGCACGGTATGGGGGGGTGGAGATGTGCAGGTATGGTGGGGTGGAGATGTGCACGGTATGGGGGGTGGAGATGTGCGCGGTATGGCGAGGTGGAGATGTGCGCGGTATGGCGAGGTGGAGATGTGCACGGTATGGCGGGGTGGAGATGTGCGCGGTATGGCGAGGTGGAGATGTGCACGGTATGGCGGGGTGGAGATGTGCACGGTATGGCGAGGTGGAGATGTGCACGGTATGGCGACGTGGAGATGTGCGCGGTATGGGGGGGTGGAGATGTGCACAGTATGGTGGGGTGGAGAGTGAGGGATTCTATACACATAGACAATGGTCAGACATTCAGCCATGTGACGGCAGGATTGGTATGACTGCAGGGGGCGGTTGATGGCAGCTAGCAGGGATTGCAGTCAGTAGGTCAGGGAGCATGTTATCAGGCGGAGTACAGAGGGGTTTGGTTTAGGAGATATGGTAAGCTTCCCTAAACAGGTACGTTTGTAGAGCACACCTGGATTGCTCGGGTAGCCTTTGGTAGCGCGTTCCAGAGGACCGGTGCTGCTCTGGAGAAGTCTTGGAGGCGGGAATGAGAGGTTCGAATTAAAGGGGCGCTCAGTCTTGTTTCATTAGCAGAGAGGAGAGCCCGGGCTGGGTGATGGATTGAGATGAGGGATACAATATAGGGGGGCGCTGCACTGTGGATGAGGGATACAATATAGGGGGGCGCTGCGCTGTGGATGAGGGATACAATATAGGGGGCGCTGCGCTGTGGATGAGGGATACAATATAGGGGGCGCTGTGGATGAGGGATACAATATAGGGGGGCGCTGCGCTGTGGATGAGGGATACAATATAGGGGGCGCTGTGCTGTGGATGAGGGATACAATATAGGGGGCGCTGCGCTGTGGATGAGGGATACAATATAGGGGGGCGCTGCGCTGTGGATGAGGGATACAATATAGGGGGGCGCTGCGCTGTGGATGAGAGATACAATATAGGGGGGCGCTGCCCTGTGGATGAGGGATACAATATAGGGGGCGCTGCGCTGTGGATGAGAGATACAATATAGGGGGGCACTGCGCTGTGGAGGGCTTTGTGGATGAAGGTAGTGAGTTTAAATTGAATTCTGTATTTAAAGGGGTTGTCCCGCGGCAGCAAGTGGGGGTATACACTTCTGTATGGCCATATTAATGCACTTTGTAATATACATCGTGCATTAATTATGAGCCATACAGAAGTTATTCACTTACCTGCTCCGTTGCTGGCGTCCTCGTCACCATGGATCCGTCTAATTTCAGCGTCTAATCGCCCGATTAGACGCGCTTGCGCAGTCCGGTCTTCTCCCTTCTGAATGGGGCCGCTCGTGCCAGAGAGCTGCTCCTCGTAGCTCCGCCCCGTCACGTGTGCCGATTCCAGCCAATCAGGAGGCTGGCATTGGCAATGGACCGCACAGAAGACCTGCGGTCCACCGAGGGTGAAGATCCCGGCGGCCATCTTTGCAAGGTAAGTAAGAAGTCACCGGAGCGCGGGGATTCAGGTAAGTACTATCCATTTTTTTTTTTAAACCCCTGCATCGGGTTTGTCTCGTGCCAAACGGGGGGGGGGGGGGGCTATTGAAAAAAAAAAAACGTTTCGGCGTGGGACAACCCCTTTAACGGGCAGCCAGTGCAGTGACTGGCACAGGGCAGAGGCGTCCGAGTAGCGGCTGGACAGGAAGATGAGCCTGGCTGCTGCATTCAGGATGGATTGGAGGGGGTAGAGTCTGGTGCGGGGGGCCGATCAGCAACGAGTTGTAATAATCGAGCCGGGAGTGGATGAGGGCGACAGTAAGCGTTTTTAGTGTGGCCGCGGTGAGAAAAAGGTAGATTCCTGCGATGTTCTTGAGGTGCAGCTGACATGTTCGGGAAGAGATTGGATGTGGGGGTGAAGGAGAGATCAGCATTGAATATGACCCCAAGGCAGTGGGCATGCTGGGAGTTATGGTGCCACACACTGAGATGGAGATGTCAGGAGGAGGTCGGTTAGTGGAGGGTGGAAATACCAGTAAGTCAGTTTTAGAGAGGTTTAGTTTTAGGTAGAGAGAGGACATAGTGTTAGAGACAGCGGACAGACAGTTAGTGATGTTTTGGAGTAAAGGTGCAGAGATGTCATGGGCAGAGGTGTATAGCTGGGTGTCATCAGCATACAGGTGGTATTGCAGGCCAAATCTCCTGATGGCTTGTCCAATAGGGACTGTGTAGATGGAGAAGAGGAGGGGGCTGAGGGCGGAGCCCTGGGGGACCCCAACAGCAAGGGGAAGAGGAGGGGAGGTAGAGCCAGCAAAGGAGACACTGAAAGCGGTCAGATAGGTAGAAGCAGAACCATATAAACAATCTCTGTAGCTCTTGTAGGTGTGGCTTAGGGAACAGGCGCCATCTTAAGTAGATTATCTCCTGTGAAGTAATGAAACAATGACCTTGTTATATCTACAACAGCTGGGAGGCAGATGAGATGGGTCACTAGTGCAGATGTTGAAGTCACCAAGGAAAAGGTTTGGGAGTTCGCAGGATAGGAACTGGGGAACCAGGCACCGAAATGGTCCAGGAATAGGCAGGTGGAACACAGTAGATGACTGCAACACGCAGAGAGAGTGTAGAAAGTGGACGGAAGAGTGGTAGAGAATGGACTTTAAATGAAGAGAAGGTGAGTGAGGGAGCCTGGGGGGATGACCTGGAAGGTGCAATTTGGTGAGAGGAGAACACCTACTTCTCAGCCGTGCGAGCAGGTTGATTCTGGATGTATCCTAGACACAACTTGGCCACGAGCAAAATGCCATGAATAGAGCAGAACGACTTGATGACATATTGAAAATCCTGCAAGAGTGCACATACCCTCCACCATCACAAAAATAGGCACACAACTGCACCCATCGCAGTACCTGATACCTTTTGTTGTGAGTTTCAGTCAAAGATAAAGTAGTTCTGCCTTAGATGAAAACTAAAGCAGGAGAAGTACAAAACAATCATGTAGACGCCCCAAGGAGACGTGCAGGTCCAAGGAATAAGCCACCCTATTGACATGATAAAACCCAATGCCCCTCACATCAAGCCTTCCTCGTGAACTAAGGACTTGCACCCCCCCCCCCCCCCCCCCAAGGAACATACATGCCATGTTGAAAAGCCACCATAAGGGAAATGGTGTAACATTATTTATTTCAGAAAAACATACTTTTGTTGGTATTGCTATGAAATTACACAATGTGTTTTTCCAAAATCGTGGTAAAACTGCACAATTTTGCTGTGATTTTGCAGTAGTTGAGGCATAAAACACGGGATGAACCAATGTCAGAAGTGAATTGATAAGTAAAGGGAAATCTAAAGCAAGCACTTCTACTTCCTGCTGGATCCACTTCTGTCAGCAGCTCAAAAACAGCACATGTGTTTTCAGCATAATAGAATTGTGATACATTTGTCTACTTTGTGGTTTGTAATCAAGTAATGAAATCCATTTTATTCTTCACAGACAATCCCGGTGCGACCTCTGAGGGAAACTTCATGTTATCAGTAAATTATAAGGTAGAAGATGAAGATATCGTGCAGCGCTCTTCAGGAGAAAACATCATCACCATCACTGTACCTCCAGCACTTCACAGTACAGATCCATCATATAATCCCCCTAATCATGAGGAACCTTCTCCTGACCAATCACAGATGGTTACCACAAGTTCCGGTCAGAACGGGGGGAAAAGGTTCCAATGTGGTGAATGTGGAAAACGATTTACAAGAAGCTCAGGTCTTCGAACACACAGCAAAATTCACAAAGGAGAGATGCCGCATCCATGTTCAGAATATGAAAAATGCCTTATAGATAAATCAAGTCTAGCTAAGCATAGGAGAATTAACACAGAAAGAAAGTCATATTCATGTTCAGAATGTGGGAAATATTTTAAAAATCAGTCAAATCTTATTAGACATCAGAGAAGTCACACAGTAGAGAAGCCGTATTCATGTTCAGACTGTGGGAGATCTTTTACAGATAAATCACATCTTGTTAAACATGAAAGAAGACACACAGGAGAGAAGCCGTATTCATGCTCAAAATGTGGGAAAGGTTTTGAACATAAATCAGCTCTTGTTGTACATGAGAGAAGTCACACAGGAGAGAAGCCGTATTCATGTTCAGAATGTGGAAGATGTTTTAGATATACATCACATCTTGTTAAACATGAAAGAAGACACACAGGAGAGAAGCCGTATTCATGTACAGAATGTGGGAAATGTTTTATAGATAAATCAAATCTTGTTAGACATCAGAGAATTCACACAGGGGAGAAGCCGCATACATGTTCAGAATGTGGAAAATCTTTTATAGATAAATCAGATCTTGTTACACATGGGAGAAGACACACAGGAGAGAAGCCATATTTATGTTCAGAATGTGGGAAATGCTTTATAGATAAATCAAATCTTGTTAGACATCAGAGAATTCACACAGGAGTGAAGTCCTATTCATGTTTAGAATGTGGGAAATGTTTTCAACAGAAATCACATCTTATGGTACATAAGAGAAGTCACACAGGAGAGAAGCCGTATTCATGTTCAGAATGTGGGAAGTGTTTTGTTACTAAAAATAGGCTTAGGGATCATCAGAGAATTCACACATGAAAAACGTTGTTGCCATGATGTATTAGAAAATGTTTTACAAAGAAATCAACTTTAAAACTCAACAGAGACTAAACACAGAGAAGACACCAGAATTTTGTTAGGTTTCAAACACATCAGAATTCGGGGTGTCATTGTGAGCCAGCCTTTCCTGAATGCTGCAGACAGCACTGTCGTCCAGGAAAAGTCCAGCCAGAAAGTGAATGGACCCCATTACAGTCAGTCCACCATAAGACAGATCCGTTCAGCCAGTGGATTCCTGGAGAGTAGACCCCACAACACTAAGATGAAAGCCTCAGGAATGTGAGGAAAGGTCTAAGAGCCAAAAGGATCTCTAATCCTTCAGTTATTTATGGGCATTAAGCAGCCAATAAGAGTGATCGGTTGTGGGTGAGAACAGCCCAGATCTTACTTGAGGTGATCTGTGACCGGGATCTATGGAGGACAAGTAATGTGGAAAATAGTAGGCTTCACACACTTTGTTTATACACCATATTTGTCACTAAGTTTATATTAACACAATAAACACAGTAGACGTTTGGGGGGGGGGTTGTATTTTTCCGTCATGCAGCGGGCTCTCATGTTGGCATTTCCGTCATGCAGCGGGCTCTCATGTTGGCATTTCCTTCATGCAGCGGGCTCTCATGTTGGCATGTCCTTCATGCAGCGGGCTCTCATGTTGGCATGTCCTTCATGCAGCGGGCTCTCATGTTGGCATTTCCTTCATGCAGCGGGCTCTCATGTTGGCATGTCCTTCATGCAGCGGGCTCTCATGTTGGCATGTCCTTCATGCAGCGGGCTCTCATGTTGGCATTTCCTTCATGCAGTGGGCTCTCATGTTGGCATTTCCTTCATGCAGCGGGCTCTCATGTTGGCATTTCCTTCATGCAGCGGGCTCTCATGTTGGCATGTCCTTCATGCAGTGGGCTCTCATGTTGGCATTTCCTTCATGCAGCGGGCTCTCATGTTGGCATGTCCTTCATGCAGTGGGCTCTCATGTTGGCATTTCCTTCATGCAGCGGGCTCTCATGTTGGCATTTCCTTCTTCATTTTCCCATAGACTTTTTATAGGAAAAAAAAACGCATGAAAAAATGCTTTTGTGTAAAAAAAAAAAAGCTGCCCAAAAATACTTGTAAAAACACATAAAATCATCACCTCTGTAGAAGCCTCCAACATGCCACAAAAACATCCTGAAGTCACAGAGATTTGCATCCTTTTAGAGCAGTGCCGGTAAATTGTCCGTGTGTGTTCATAAACCACCCGGACTGCAGAAGAATGCAGAGCGACATGGGGAACACGTCCGGATGCCCCACGGGAGCTCTCTGAAGTTAGCCTGTGTGGACGCATCTATATTTAATCTAATTCTTATGAGCGCAGTATAAAAAGGCAAAATCAGCGCCTACTTGTCATGTTCAGAAAACGTGAATATTATTGTACTCACCTGGTGCACGGAGGACCTCCCTGCCTAGAGAGTCCACCGGCACCTTCTATCCTTGTTGGCTTGTCACAAATTCCTGGGTCTCGAATCCGGATCACCAGAGAGCGGTCAGGGGGTTGCAGCCTTAAATCGGCTGTTGCATAGCGCACCGAATAGAAACTAAAAAAGGCCCCGCGCTCGTGGACTCCGGGAATGCAGAGAAGGACACAATGGTCCGTATATTCTATTTTATTGTTAACTGCAACGCGTTTCGGCGATAGGAATCGCCCTTCTCAAGCCTAACATTTACAATTCATAGACATACATTTATACAAAAGTCCATAACTCACATTGTCTCGCAGACGCCGCTGGTCGGGGCCATCTTGGAATCACGTGTGCGCCTACGTCATCATTGCATCACGTGTTACCGGCCTTATTCTTAAGGTCATGTGACCTGTCTCTTTACAACTACACATTCATAAAAAACGGCCTTAAAAGCCATCTACTTAGTGCGATTCCATTCCATCCATTGTTTCCCATCGGGCTTGTTACCAGCACTGTTACCTTTAGTTATTCTACCTTTTATTTCAGTCCCACCTTAAAAACCGGATTATTTTAAAACACATTATATTCTCTATAAGTAGCGGAAGGTTCCTACGGGCGCAGTGCCGGTCAAAAGCTGCCGAACACAAAAGTATTGAAGGAAAAGGCCCCCGAGCATCCAAGAACCTGCTGTATATGTGTCCACAAACCACAGATGTAGAATCACTTCAAGGGACGGTCAATGGAAGGTCTACCTCACGTAAAAACCTAAAGGTACTATAAACTAACATGGAATCCAACAGTAGGCGGAGTTTAGGATTTTAAACAAAGGACTTCTTCGGGGAACACATCAAGGACGGCGGCTCTGCGGCACAGAAAGAAAAGGATGGTTTGAAACTGGATGCAAACATTTTCTACAGGCGTCTGAACTTTTGTAGAATACTTCCACATCCTCTGATTCTGTATAACCAGTGTTGGAACAGACTGCATCATAACACCCTGTAGGGCTCTTCAGGGCACACTGCTATTATAAGGGCAAGAAAAAGACAGCCAAAGAACATAGACAATTAATAACCCTTAGATGTGTAGATGGAGAAACTTCCAAGAAAGCCAAGGTGGCAGTCAGTAGTTACCTATACCATCAAAAGGCACTTAGAAACTGACCGTAAGATTTCTGGCAGACCGAAGGCTACTACAAAACCACATGTCAAGAGTCAACAGTTTGTGTGATCGGCGTCTCAGAGCACTGAACCTTCAAGCACAGCTTAATGCAGCAAAAAATAAACCAGTTTCCATTTCAGCTGGGATGAGAAGACTTCTGTCTGCAGGTCTGAAAGGTAGAGTAGCAGTAAAAAAGCCACTGCTAAGGTTGCCTGGGCTTAGCAGCAGATCCAGTGGACTATTGAAGAGCGGAAGGTCTTATTGACTGATGAATCAAAATCTGACATCTTTGGTGCACCGCAGAAGGTTTTTGTACGCCGTCAAGTAGGTGACGGGATGGTTCCTTAGTGTGTGACACCAACTGGATCTAGAGTTGGCAACTTGCACAGGGTGACTGGCACACTGAACACAAAGGGCTACCACAGAATTTTTATACACCATGCAATACCCTCTGGTGAACGCCTAGTTGGTCAGGCGTTCACATTACAGCAAGACAATGATCCAAAAGATACTTCTTGGTTACGTTACAGCTACTAAGGAAGACAAGAAGAGCCGGCTACAGAGAATGGAAAGGCCTGCACCGTCTCCAGACTTAAACCCTATTGAGCCTGTTTGGGGTTTAATCTATGCCTTCTCCAGGCAATTAGATCCCTGCTATGACCACCAGTATTGTCACAGGATACACATGCCATTGGGAAAGAGAGCCTACAGGTTCATGTAACTAAAAGGAGCCATGTTCTTATTAACATCCATTAACCCCTTAATGACATGGCCAGCTTCAGTTTTTCTTACTTCCTTTCAAATAGCATAACTCCTATTTATCCATCACCCTCGATGTCTGAGAGTTGTTGTATTTTATGGGGCGAGTTGTATATTTACTGAAAAACCTTAAATTCTAAGTGGAGTAAAATGTAAATAAAAGGCGATTCTGCTATCTTGACTGGTTAAATGTATTCTGTGGGTCGGTACAATTACTACAAGGCTAAATTTATGTAGTTTTCTCTTTTTTTGCTGTTGTTGCACTACTTTTATAAAATAAAATGCCTTTGGAAAAAAATACAATTTTTTTCTGTCGCCATCTTCTGACCGCCATAACTATTTTATTTTCCTGTCAACATAATTATGTGAGGTGCAGATTTTGTGGGACATCCTGTTTTTACTAGTACTATTTTGGAGTACTTACAACTTATATATATATATATATATATATATATATATATATATATATATATATATATATATATATATATATATATATATATATATATATGTGGGATATAGGAAGATATAGCATGCTGCTAGTATAAGTAGTGAAGGGGTTAAACGAAACCTTTTCTATATACCAGTGAATGGTAGGGGATGAAGACAGACAGAAGATAAGATAGTCCACCAGACCCCCTCCCTTGCATTCCTTCTCACTGAATTCATAACGGTTTCATTGTATGTTATAGTTACACCTTAAAGGTGTAACTTATGTTAATCATTTTAGTTGTACCCCATCATGTATTCTTAGTAGTTTTGGAGGTATGTACTTTTGCTGTGATGTCATTTATGATATATAAATCACATGCAACTTTGAATACAATAGAAATCCTTTGATACCGCAACAGGCTGGTGTGATTTTGTATTTCTCCTTAGGGCCCATGCTTCTACAAGGGATCTGATTGTCTTCTCCTTGGTAACCAAACTTTCTTCACATATATATCACACATATATACCTACATTTATACCCACATATATACCACAGATATTTACGGCACATAAAACATACACACATACATATTTTATATATATATATATATATATATATATATATATATATCAACATATATATACCACACATGTATACCCACATATATAACACACATATACCATACATGCATATCCACATATATACACCACACATATGTATTCCACAAATATATAGCTGACATATATACCACACATATACACCCACATATATACAACACATATACACCCACATATATACACCCCTATATAGCACACATATATAACACTAATAGCAAAAACAATTAACTGATACATTGATCTACAATTTTCTTAATATTCCCCACTTTACATCAATACATCAACACAGTATGTTAGTAAGACTGTCTCAAATCTATATATATAAAGCTGAAAGCCCTCACTGACTCACTCACTCACTCAATGACTCACTCACTCACTCACTGACTGACTCACCAAAAGTTCTCCAACTTCCCGATATCGTAGAAACATGAATTTTGGCACGAGCATAGATTATCTCCAAAATAGGAAAAGTAATTGGGTCCCAACTCGATTATTCAATTCTAGCGCAAAAGAATTGGCGTCGAAATTTTACGTACATAATTAGAGATGAGCGAGCACCAAAATTTTTCGCGATGCTCGAGGGTTCGTTTCGAGTAACGAACCCTATTGAAGTCAATGGGCGACTCGAGCATTTTTGTATATGACCGATGCTCGCTAAGGTTTCCATTTGTGAAAATCGGGGCAATTCAAGAAAGTGATGGGAACGACACAGAAACGGATAGGGCAGGCGAGGGGCTACATGTTGGGCTGCATCTCAAGTTCCCAGGTCCCACTATTAAGCCACAATAGCGGCAAGAGTGCCCCCCCCCCCCCCAACAACTTTAAAGGAGTTGTCCCGCGCCGAAACGGTTATTTTTTTTTTTTTTTAACCCCCCCCCCCCCCCCCCCCCGTTCAGCGCGAGACAACCCCGATGCAGGGGTTAAAAAAACACACCGGGTAGTACTTACCCGAATCCCGGCGGTCCGGCGTCTTCATACTCACCTGCTGAAGATGGCCGCCGGGATCCTGTCTCTCCGTGGACCGCAGGGCTTCTGTGCGGTCCATTGCCGATTCCAGCCTCCTGATTGGCTGGAATCGGCACGTGACGGGGCGGAGCTACACGGAGCCGGCATTCTGCACGAGCGGCCCCATTGAAGACAGCAGAAGACCCGGACTGCGCAAGCGCGGCTAATTTGGCCATTAGAGGCCGAAAATTAGTCGGCACCATGGAGACGAGGACGCCAGCAACGGAGCAGGTAAGTATAAAACTTTTGATAACTTCTGTATGGCTCATAATTAATGCACAATGTATATTACAAAGTGCATTAATATGGCCATACAGAAGTGTATAGACCCACTTGCTGCCGCGGGACAACCCCTTTAACATCTGAAAAGCCCTCATTAGCATGGCATACCTTAGCTAAGCACCACACTACCTCCAACAAAGCACAATCACTGCCTGCATGACACTCCGCTGCCACTTCTCCTGGGTTACATGCTGCCCAACCCCCCCTCCTGCACGACCCAGTGTCCACAGCACACACCAAAGTGTCCCTGCCCAGCCTTCAGCTGCCCTCATGCCACGCCACCCTCATGTCTATTTATAAGTGCGTCTGCCACAGGAAAAGCAGGAACACACTGCAGAGGGTTGGCACGGCTAGGCAGCGACCCTCTTTAAAAGGGGCGGGGCGATAGCCCACAATGCTGTACAGAAGCAATGAGAAATCCAATCCTGTGCCACCGCCATCAGGAGCTGCACACGTGGGCATAGCAATGGGGAATCTATGTGCCACACACTATTTATTCTGTCAAGGTGTCTGCATGCCCCAGTCAGACCGCGTTTTTTTATATATAGTCACAGGCAGGTACAACTCCGCAATGGGAATTCCGTGTGCACCCACAGCATGGGTGGCTCCCTGGAACCCACCGGCGGTACATAAATATATCCCATTGCATTGCCCAACACAGCTGAGGTAGTAATGTCATGTTTAATGCAGGTGGGCTTCGGCGGAGAAGAGAAGTCTGGGGAAATCCAGGCTTTGTTCATCTTGATGAGTGTTAGCCTGTCGGCACTGTCGGTTGACAGGCGGGTACGCTTATCTGTGATGATTCCCCCAGCCGCACTAAACACCCTCTCCGACAAGACGCTAGCCGCAGGACAAGCAAGCACCTCCAGGGCATACAGCGCGAGTTCAGGCCACGTGCCCAGCTTCGACACCCAGTAGTTGTAGGGGGCAGAGGCGTCACGGAGGACGGTCGTGCGATCGGCTAGGTACTCCCTCACCATCCTTTTACAGTGCTCCCGCCGACTCAGCCGTGACTGGGGAGCGGTGACACAGTCTTGCTGGGGAGCCATAAAGCAGTCAAGGGCCTTAAAGAGTGTTGCCCTGCCTGTGCTGTACATGCTGCCTGATCTCCGCGCCTCCCCTGCTACCTGGCCCTCGGAACTGCGCCTTCGGCCACTAGCGCTGTCGTATGGGAATTTTACCATCAGTTTGTCCGCCAGGGTCCTGTGGTATAGCAACACTCTCAAACCCCTTTCCTCTTCGGGTATGAGAGTGGAAAGGTTCTCTTTATACCGTGGGTCGAGCAGTGTGTACACCCAGTAATCCGTAGTGGCCAGAATGCGTGTAACGCGAGGGTCACGAGAAAGGCATCCTAACATGAAGTCAGCCATGTGTGCCAGGGTACCTGTACGCAACACATGGCTGTCCTCACTAGGAAGATCACTTTCAGGATCCTCCTCCTCCTCCTCAGGCCATACACGCTGAAAGGATGACAGGCCAGCAGCATGTGTACCCTCACCAGTGGGCCAAGCTGTCTCTTCCCCCTCCTCCTCATCTTCCTCCTCCTCCTCCTCACCGCGCTGAGATATAGACAGGAGGGTGCTCTGACTATCCAGCGACATACTGTCTTCCCCCTGCTCTGTTTCCGAGTGCAAAGCGTCTGCCTTTATGCTTTGCAGGGAACTTCTCAAGAGGCATAGCAGAGGAATGGTGACGCTAATGATTGCAGCATCGCCGCTCACCATCTGGGTAGACTCCTCAAACTTTCCAAGGACCTGGCAGAGGTCTGCCAACCAGGCCCACTCTTCTGAAAATAATTGAGGAGGCTGACTCCCACTGCGCCGCCCATGTTGGAGTTGGTATTCCACTATAGCTCTACGCTGCTCATAGAGCCTAGCCAACATGTGGAGCGTAGAGTTCCACCGTGTGGGCACATCGCACAGCAGTCGGTGCACTGGCAGATTAAACCGATGTTGCAGGGTGCGCAGGGTGGCAGCGTCCGTGTGGGACTTGCGGAAATGTGCGCAGAGCCGACGCACCTTTCCGAGCAGGTCTGACAAATTAAAGACGTGGGCCAGGCATGGCACGTGCGTGAGGCTGCCGAGCTGCAGAGCCGCCACCAGGTTACGGTGTCACACACGACCATGCCCGGTTGGAGGCTCAGCGGCGCAAGCCAGCGGTCGGTCTGCTCTGTCAGACCCTGCAGCAGTTCGTGGGCCGTGGGCCTCTTCTCTCCTAAGCTGAGTAGTTTCAGCACGGCCTGCTGACGCTTGCCCACCGCTGTGCTGCCACGACGCGCGACACCGACTGCTGGCGACATGCTGCTGCTAACACATCTTGATTGCGAGACAGAGGTTGCGTTGGAGGAGGAGGAGGAGGGTGCTTTAGTGGAGGAAGCATACACCGCCGCAGATACCACCACCGAGCTGGGGTCCGCAATTCTGGGGGTGGGAAGGACGTGAGCGGTCCCAGGCTCTGACTCGGTCCCAGCCTCCACTAAATTCACCCAATGTGCCGTCAGGGAGATATAGTGGCCCTGCCCGCCTGTGCTTGTCCACGTGTCCGTTGTTAAGTGGACCTTAAGTGGCAGTAACCGCGTTGGTGAGGGCACGTACAATGTTGCGGGAGACGTGGTCGTGCAGGGCTGGGACGGCACATCGGGAAAAATAGTGGCGACTGGGAACTGAGTATCGCGGGGCCGCCGCCGCCATCATACTTTTGAAGGACTCCGTTTCCACAACCCTATACGGCAGCATCTCCAGGCTGATAAATTTGGCTATGTGGACGGTTAACGCTTGAGCGTGCGGGTGCGTGGCGGCGTACTTGCGCATGCGCTCAAACACTTGCGCTAGCGACGGCTGGACGTTGCGCTGAGAGACATTGGTGGATGGGGCCGAGGACAGCGGAGGTGAGGGTGTGGGTGCAGGCCAGGAGACGGTCGTGCCTGTGTCCTCAGAGGGGGGTTGGATCTCAGTGGCAGGTTGGGGCACAGGGGGAGAGGCAGCGGTGCAAACCGGAGGCGGTGAACGGCCTTCGTCCCACCTTGTGGGGTGCTTGGCCATCAAATGCCTGCGCATGCTGGTGGTGGTGAGGCTGGTGGTGGTGGCTCCCCGGCTGATCTTGGCGCGACAAAGGTTGCACACCACTGTTCGTCGGTCGTCTGCACTCTCAGTGAAAAACTGCCAGACCTTTGAGCACCTCGGCCTCTGCAGGGTGGCATGGCGCGAGGGGGCGCTTTGGGAAACAGTTGGTGGATTATTCGGTCTGGCCCTGGCTCTACCCCTGGCCACCGCACTGCCTCTTGAAACCTGCCCTGCTGCTGCCCTTGCCTCCCCCTCTGAAGACCTGTCCTCAGTAGGCGTAGCAAACCAGGTGGGGTCAGTCACCTCATCGTCCTGCTGCTCTTCCTCAGAATCCTCGGTGCGCTCCTCCCTCGGACTTACTGCCCTTACTACTACCTCACTGATAGCCAACTGTGTCTCATCGTCATCGGCCTCCTCACCCACTGAAAGGTCTTGAGACAGTTGCCGGAAGTCCCCAGCCTCATCCCCCGGACCCCGGGAACTTTCCAATGGTTGGGCATCAGTCACGATAAACTCCTCTGGTGGGAGAGGAACCACTGCTGCCCAATCTGAGCAGGGGCCCGAGAACAGTTCCTGGGAGTCTGCCCGCTCCTCAGAATGTCTCATTTTCATGGAGTGAGGAGGCTGGGAGGAAGGAGGAGCAGCAGCCAGAGGATTCTGAGTTGCAGCAGTGGACGGCGCAGAACTGTGGGTGGACGATAGGTTGCTGGAAGCACTTTCTGCCATCCACGACAGGACCTGCTCACACTGCTCATTTTCTAATAAAGGTCTACCGCGTGGACCCATTAATTGTGAGATGAATGTGGGGACGCCAGAAACGTGCCTCTCTCCTAATCGCGCAGCAGTCGGCTGCGACACACCTGGATCAGGATTTCGGCCTGTGCCCACACCCGGACTAGGGCCTCCGCGTCCTCGGCCGCGCCCGCGTCCTCTAGGCCTACCCCTACCCCTCAGCATGCTGTATTACCAGGAATGCAGAAACAGAACGCTGTAATTAAATGTGCCGCTTATTGGCCTGTTGTTGGAGGCTGACTTCGCTTACGGAAAGCCAGGAAATAATTTGGCGCAAGCCTGCTGTAACACTTAGCTGGCTGCGTATTTATTTGGAGAACTACTACCCCCAGCAGACACAGACCCAGAACACTGAGCACAGTGACAGGCAGGCCAAATAGATTTTTTTCCAATACTTTTTGGAAAAGGCCCACTGCCTATATTCAATCAATAATATATGTCTTCTGGCACTGCCTACACAATTCTGTCCCTGGAGTATTACTGCAGGGCGCAATGCTCTGCACGGCCGATATACAATATACAAATATACAGTACTGCACACGGTTAGATGTGGCCCTAAGAAGGACCGTTGGGGTTCTTGAAGCCTACACTAACTCCTAACACTCTCCCTATAGCAGCTCCGGCACCAACAGCACTTTCCCTCCTCTCTGTCAGAATGCATCTGAGGCGAGCCGCGGGAGGGGCCGACTTTTATACTCGGGTGACACCTGATCTCCCCAGCCACTCACTGCAGGGGGGAGGTATAGGGCTTGAACGTCGCAGGGGGAAGTTGTAATGCCTTCCCTGTCTTTCAATTGGCCAGAAAAGCGCGATAACGTCTCAGAGATGAAAGTGAAAGTAACTCGAACATCGCGTGGTACTCGTCACGAGTAACGAGCATCTCGAACACGCTAATACTCGAACGAGTATCAAGCTCGGACGAGTACGTTCGCTCATCTCTATACATAATCTAAATTTGTCACTTCCCAATGCCTTAGAAACATGAAATTTGGCACGAGCATTGATTATGTCATAAATATGAAAAGCTAATGGGTCCCAACTCGATTATTCAATTCTAGCGCAAAAGAATTAGCGTCCAAATTTTATGTACGGAATCTAATTCTCTCACTTCCTGATGTCATTTTATATAATGGAAACGTCGCATGGTTACCTCCCCGTGGTGTTTCCTGGGTAACGCAGAGAACTATGCAAAATGGTGAACATATGTTTTTCCTCAGTATCTCTAAAGTAACCACGACTTCATAAGACTTTCCGTGTGAACACCAGATAAACACCAGTACCAAATTAACTCGGGCGAAGCCGGGTATATCAGCTAGTCTATATATAAAGACGAAAGCCCTCACTGACTCACTGACTCACTGACTGACTCACTGACTGACTCACTGACTGACTCACTGACTGACTCACTGACTCACTGACTGACTGACTTACTGACTGACTCACTGACTGACTCACTGACTGACTCACTGACTGACTCACTGACTGACTCACTCACTCACTCACTGACTCGCCAAAAGTTCTCCAACTTCCCGATATCGTAGAAACATGAATTTTGGCACGAGCATAGATTATCTCCAAAATAGGAAAAGAAATTGGGTCCCAACTCGATTATTCAATTCTAGCGCAAAAGAATTAGCGTCCAAATTTTACGTACGGAATGTAATTTCTTCACTTTCCGGTGTCATAGAAACGTGAAATTTGGCACGAGCATTGATTATGTCATAAATAGGAAAAGTTCATAGGTCCCAACTCCATTATTCAATTCTATGCGCAAAAGAATTAGCGTCCAAATTTTACGTACGGAATGTAATTTCTTCACTTTCCGGTGTCATAGAAACGGGAAATCTGGCACGAGCATTGATTATGTCATAAATAGGAAAAGCTAATGGGTCCCAACTCGATTATTCAATTCTATGCGCAAAAGAATTAGCGTCCAAATTTTACGTACGGAATGTAATTTTTTCACTTTCCGGTGTCATAGAAACGTGAAATTTGGCACCAGCATTGATTATGTCATAAATAGGAAAAGCTAATGGGTCCCAACTCGATTATTTAATTCTATAAGCAAAAGAATTGGCGTCAAAATTTTATGTACGTAATCTAATTCTCTCACTTCCTGATGTCATTTTATATAAAGGAAACGTTGCATGGTTGCCTCCACGTGGTGTTTCCTGGGTAACGCAGAGAACTATGCAAAATGGTGAACATATGTTTTTCCTCAGTATCTCTAAAGTAACCACGACTTCATAAGATTTTCCGTGTGAACACCAGATTAACACCAGTACCAAATTAACTCGGGCGAAGCCGGGTATATCAGCTAGTATATATATATAAAGACGAAAGCCCTCACTGACTCACTGACTGACTCACTGACTCACTGACTGACTGACTGACTCACTGACTCACTGATCACTGACTGACTCGCCAAACGTTCTCCAACTTACCGATGTCGTAGAAACATGAAATTTGTCGCAAGCATAGATTATCTCAAAAATAGGAAAAGAAATTGGGTCCCAACTCGATTATTCAATTCTATGCGCAAAAGAATTAGCGTCCAAATTTTACGTGCGGAATGTAATTTTTTCACTTTCCGATGTCATAGAAACAGGAAATATGGCACCAGCATTGATTATGTCATAAATAGGAAAAGTTAATGGGTCCCAACTCGATTATTCAATTCTAGCGCAAAAGAATTAGTGTCCAAATTTTATGTACGTAATCTAATTCTCTCACTTCCTGATGTCATTTTATATGAAGGAAACGTCGCATGGTTACCTCCCCGCGGTGTTTCCTGGGTAACGCAGAGAACTATGCAAAATGGTGAACATATGTTTTTCCTCAGTATCTCTAAAGTAACCACGACTTCATAAGATTTTCCATGTGAACACCAGATAAATACCAGTACCAAATTAACTCCGGCGAAGCCGGGTATATCAGCTAGTATATATATATAACTCGGGCGAAGCTGGATATATCAGCTAGTATATATATAAAGACGAAAGCCCTCACTGACTCACTGACTGAGTTGCCAAAAGTTCTCCAACTTCCCGATGTCGTAGAAACATGAAATTTGGCACGAGCATAGATTATCTCCAAAATAGGAAAAGTAATTGGGTCCCAACTCGATTATTCAATTCTAGTGCAAAAGAATTAGCGTCGAAATTTAACGTACATAATCTAATTCACTCACTTCCCAATGTCATAGAAACGTGAAATTTGGCACGAGCATTGATTATGTCATAAATAGGAAAAGCTAATGGGTGCCAACTCGATTATTCAATTCTATGCGCAAAAGAATTAGCGTCCAAATTTTACGTGCGGAATGTAATTTTCTCACTTTCCGGTGTCATAGAAATGGGAAATTTGGCACGAGCATTGATTATGTCATAAATAGGAAAAGATAATGGGTCCCAACTCCATTATTCAATTCTAAGCGCAAAAGAATTAGCGTCCAAATTTTATGTACGTAATCTAATTCTCTCACTTCCTGATGCAATTTTATATGAAGGAAACGTCGCATGGTTGCCTCCACGTGGTGTTTCCTGGGTAACGCAGAGAACTATGCAAAATGGTGAACATATGTTTTTCCTCAGTATCTCTAAAGTAACCACGACTTCATAAGATTTTCCGTGTGAACAGCAGATAAACACCAGTACCAAATTAACTCGGGCGAAGCCGGGTATATCAGCTAGTATATATATATATGGGTTGCATATGTGATATATATGTTGGTATGTATGTGGGTATATATGTGTGTAATGTATATTGAACCTTCACCATAAAGCCTTGTTACACCTCGCTGCTTTAGGCCCCCTGCACACGAGCAGAAATTCTGCGGCGGGATTTCCTCCGCTGCAAGCCTGCATAGGATTGCGGTAAGAAACGCAATCCTATGCAGACGGCCGCGATTTGGTTTTGCGAAATATCGCGCGGCAAACAAACCGCAGCATGTACCATTTCTGTGCGGGGCGCGGGTGAGTACGCTCGGGTCCCTGCAGGTGCTCGGGTCCTCGCAGCCGGATCCGACTCGCCCGTCTGCAGGCGGCCTTAGACAGAGTGTCCGTGGACAGAGATCAGACGCCCACCGCGTCCGCAGACGATCCTCCCACCCCGCCAGCGGAAATCAACTGAAGAACATCACACCAACAGCTCCCAGCGAGCAGAGCGGACGGCCGACACTCTCACCGCGGGGACAGACAGGTGAGTATGAGGTCTGTAGGGGGCGCCAGATACCCGACCGTGGGCGTGATATATAATGACAACACAGCTCCTCCCCGCCTGACTGATACTAGCTCCGCCTCCTAGTCACATGACAGTGATGTCACCACAGGTCCTTCAGCTACTGCAGTGAATCTTTGAGTGTTTTTCTCTGTTATCAGCCGGTATCAGAGGATATATATATATATACAGCAGTACGGTAAGCTGACATCAGGGGTTGTTCTCTCTGTTATCAGCCAGTATCAGGGGATATATATATATACAGCAGTACGGTAAGCTGACATCAGGGGTTGCGCTCTCTGTTATCAGCCGGTATCAGAGGATATATAAATACAGCAGTACAGTAAGCTGACATGGGGGTTGCGCTCTCTGTTATCAGCCGCTATCAAAGGATATATATATACAGCAGTACAGTAAGCTGACATAGGGGTTACGCTCTCTGTTATCAGCCGCTATCAAAGGATATATATATACAGCAGGACAGTAAGCTGACATGGGGGGGTGCACCCTCTGTTATCAGCCGGTACCACAGGATATATATATACAGCAGTACAAGGGTTGCGCTCTCTGTCATCAGCCGGTATCAAAGGATATATACATATATTTATATAGCAGTACAGTAAGCTGACATGGGGGTTGCGCTCTCTGTTATCAGCCGGTATCAGAGGATATATATATATATATATATATATATATACAGCAGTACAGGGGTTGCGCTCTGTTATCAGCAGGTATCAGAGGATATATATATATACAGCAGTACAGGGGTTGCGCTCTCTGTTATCAGCCGGTATCAGAGGATATATATATATATATATATATATATATATATATATATATATATATATACAGCAGTACAGGGGTTGCGCTCTCTGTTATCAGCCGGTATCAGAGGATATGTATACAGCAGTACAGGGGTTGTGCTCTCTGTTATCAGCCGGTACCAGAGGATGTATATATACAGCAGTACAGGGGTTGTGCTCTCTGTTATCAGCCGGTATCAGAGGATATATATATATACAGCAGTACAGGGGTTGTGCTCTCTGTTATCAGCCGGTATCAGAGGATATATATATACAGCAGTACAGGGGTTACGCTCTCTGTTATCAGCCGGTATCAGAGGATATATATACAGCAGTACAGTAAGCTGACATGGGGGTTGCGCTCTCTGTTATCAGCCGGTATCAGAGGATATATATATACAGCAGTACAGTAAGCTGACATGGGGGTTGTGCTCTCTGTTATCAGCCGGTATCAGAGGATATATATATATATATATACAGCAGTACAGGGGTTGCGCTCTCTGTTATCAGCCGGTATCAGAGGATATGTATACAGCAGTACAGGGGTTGTGCTCTCTGTTATCAGCCGGTACCAGAGGATGTATATATACAGCAGTACAGGGGTTGCGCTCTCTGTTATCAGCCGGTATCAGAGGATATATATATACAGCAGTACAGGGGTTGTGCTCTCTGTTATCAGCCGGTATCAGAGGATATATATATATATACAGCAGTACAGGGGTTGCGCTCTCTGTTATCAGCCGGTATCAGAGGATATATATATACAGCAGTACAGGGGTTGCGCTCTCTGTTATCAGCCGGTACCAGAGGATATATATACAGCAGTACAGGGGGTGCGCTCTCTGTTATCAGCCGGTATCAGAGGATGTATATATACAGCAGTAGAGGGGTTGCACTCTCTGTTATCAGCCGGTATCAGAGGATATATATATATATATATATATATATATATATATATATATATATATATATATATATACAGCAGTACTGGGGTTGCGCTCTCTGTTATCAGCCGGTATCAGAGGATATATATATACACAGCAGTACAGGGGTTGCGCTCTCTGTTATCAGCCGGTATCAGAGGATATATATATACACAGCAGTACAGCGGTTGCGCTCTCTGTTATCAGCCGGTATCAGAGGATATATATACAGCAGTACAGGGGTTGCGCTCTCTGTTATCAGCCGGTATCAGAGGATATATATATACAGCAGTACAGGGGTTGCGCTCTCTGTTATCAGCCGGTATCAGAGGATATATATATATATATATACAGCAGTACAGGGGTTGCGCTCTCTGTTATCAGCCGGTATCAGAGGATATATATATACAGCAGTACAGGGGTTGCGCTCTCTGTTATCAGCCGGTATCAGAGGATATATATATACAGCAGTACAGGGGTTGTTCTCTCTGTTATCAGCCGGTATCAGAGGATATATATATACACAGCAGTACAGCGGTTGCGCTCTCTGTTATCAGCCGGTATCAGAGGATATATATACAGCAGTACAGGGGTTGCGCTCTCTGTTATCAGCCGGTATCAGAGGATATATATATATATATATACAGCAGTACAGGGGTTGCGCTCTCTGTTATCAGCCGGTATCAGAGGATATATATATACAGCAGTACAGGGGTTGCGCTCTCTGTTATCAGCAGGTATCAGAGGATATATATATACAGCAGTACAGGGGTTGTTCTCTCTGTTATCAGCCGGTATCAGAGGATATATATATACAGCAGTACAGGGGTTGCGCTCTCTGTTATCAGCCGGTATCAGAGGATATATATATACAGCAGTACAGGGGTTGCGCTCTCTGTTATCAGCCGGTATCAGAGGATATATATATACAGCAGTACAGGGGTTACGCTCTCTGTTATCAGCCGGTATCAGAGGATATATATATACAGCAGTACAGGGGTTGCGCTCTCTGTTATCAGCCGGTATCAGAGGATATATATACAGCAGTACAGGGGTTGCTCTCTCTGTTATCAGCCGGTATCAGAGGATATATATATATATATATATATACACACACACACATCTGGGTTGCGCTCTCTGTTATCAGCCGGTATCAGAGGATATATATATACAGCAGTACAGGGGTTGCGCTCTCTGTTATCAGCCGGTATCAGAGGATATATATATACAGCAGTACAGGGGTTGCGCTCTCTGTTATCAGCCGGTACCCTGTGACCTCTCTCTCCTCAGGCCCCGATGGACGGCACGGAGATGAGCGGAAGGATATTAGCCGTCACCTGGGAGATCATCTACCTGCTGACCGGAGAGGTGAACTTCCCTCCATTCCTCCCATCTGTCTTGTATTTGGGCCATCCCTGAGCGTCTCCCTCCATCCACAGGAGTACACAGCAGTGAAGAAGACAGCGACTCCCATCATCCATCCTCACTCCCTGATCCAGAAGCTTCTAGAACTCACCAACAAGATGACGGAGCTGCTGACAGGAGAGGTGACTGCGGGGAATGTGGGGGGACATTCTAGCGGGGGGCTCTGGCTGATGACTGGATATTGTGTTGTCAGGTTCCTGTAAGGTGTCAGGATGTGGCCGTCTATTTCTCCATGGAGGAGTGGGAGTATGTAGAGGGCCGGCGGGATGTGTACGGGGCCGCCATGCTGGAGGCGGGGTCACCAGGTAAGAGGAGTGGGAGGATGCAGAGGGCCGGCGGGATGTGTACGCGGCCGCCATGCTGGAGGCGGGGCCACCAGGTAAGAGGGGTGGGAGTATGTAGAGGACCGGCGGGATGTGTACGGAGCCGCCATGCTGGAGGCGGGGTCACCAGGTAAGAGGAGTGGGAGGATGTAGAGGGCCGGCGGGATGTGTACGGGGCCGCCATGCTGGAGGCGGGGTCACCAGGTAAGAGGAGTGGGAGGATGTAGAGGGATGTGTACGGGGCCGCCATGCTGGAGGCGGGGCCACCAGGTAAGAGGAGTGGGAGTATGTAGAGGGATGTGTACGGGGCCGCCATGCTGGAGGCGGGGTCACCAGGTAAGAGGAGTGGGAGTATGTAGAGGGCCGGCGGGATGTGTACGCGGCCGCCATGCTGGAGGCGGGGCCACCAGGTAAGAGGAGTGGGAGTATGTAGAGGGCCGGCGGGATGTGTACGGGGCCGCCATGCTGGAGGCGGGGCCACCAGGTAAGAGGAGTGGGAGTATGTAGAGGGCCGGCGGGATGTGTACGGGGCCGCCATGCTGGAGGCGGGGCCACCAGGTAAGAGGAGTGGGAGGATGTAGAGGGCCGGCGGGATGTGTACGGGGCCGCCATGCTGGAGGCGGGGTCACCAGGTAAGGGGAGTGGGAGTATGTAGAGGGCCGGCGGGATGTGTACGGGGCCGCCATGCTGGAGGCGGGGCCACCAGGTAAGAGGAGTGGGAGTATGTAGAGGGCCGGCGGGATGTGTACGGGGCCGCCATGCTGGAGGCGGGGTCACCAGGTAAGAGGAGTGGGAGGATGTAGAGGGATGTGTACGGGGCCGCCATGCTGGAGGCGGGGTCACCAGGTAAGAGGGGTGGGAGTATGTAGAGGGCCGGCGGGATGTGTACGGGGCCGCCATGCTGGAGGCGGGGTCACCAGGTAAGAGGAGTGGGGGATGTAGAGGGATGTGTACGGGGCCGCCATGCTGGAGGCGGGGCCACCAGGTAAGAGGAGTGGGAGGATGTAGAGGGATGTGTACGGGGCTGCCATGCTGGAGGCGGGGTCACCAGGTAAGAGGAGTGGGAGTATGTAGAGGGCCGGCGGGATGTGTACGGGGCTGCCATGCTGGAGGCGGGGCCACCAGGTAAGAGGGGTGGGAGGATGTAGAGGGATGTGTACGGGGCCGCCATGCTGGAGGCGGGGTCACCAGGTAAGAGGAGTGGGAGTATGTAGAGGGCCGGCGGGATGTGTACGCGGCCGCCATGCTGGAGGCGGGGTCAGCAGGTAAGAGGAGTGGGAGTATGTAGAGGGCCGGCGGGATGTGTACGCGGCCGCCATGCTGGAGGCGGGGTCAGCAGGTAAGAGGAGTGGGAGTATGTAGAGGGCCGGCGGGATGTGTACGGGGCCGCCATGCTGGAGGCGGGGCCACCAGGTAAGAGGAGTGGGAGTATGTAGAGGGATGTGTACACGGCCGCCATGCTGGAGGCGGGGTCACCAGGTAAGAGGAGTGGGAGTATGTAGAGGGCCGGCGGGATGTGTACGGGGCCGCCATGCTGGAGGCGGGGTCACCAGGTAAGAGGAGTGGGAGGATGTAGAGGGCCGGCGGGATGTGTACGGGGCCGCCATGCTGGAGGCGGGGTCACCAGGTAAGAGGAGTGGGAGGATGTAGAGGGATGTGTACGGGGCCGCCATGCTGGAGGCGGGGCCACCAGGTAAGAGGGGTGGGAGTATGTAGAGGGCCGGCGGGATGTGTACGGGGCCGCCATGCTGGAGGCGGGGTCACCAGGTAAGAGGGGTGGGAGGATGTAGAGGGATGTGTACGGGGCCGCCATGCTGGAGGCGGGGTCACCAGGTAAGAGGAGTGGGAGGATGTAGAGGGCCGGCGGGATGTGTACGGGGCCGCCATGCTGGAGGCGGGGCCACCAGGTAAGAGGAGTGGGAGGATGTAGAGGGCCGGCGGGATGTGTACGGGGCCGCCATGCTGGAGGCGGGGTCACCAGGTAAGGGGAGTGGGAGTATGTAGAGGGCCGGCGGGATGTGTACGGGGCCGCCATGCTGGAGGCGGGGCCACCAGGTAAGAGGAGTGGGAGTATGTAGAGGGCCGGCGGGATGTGTACGGGGCCGCCATGCTGGAGGCGGGGTCACCAGGTAAGAGGAGTGGGAGGATGTAGAGGGATGTGTACGGGGCCGCCATGCTGGAGGCGGGGTCACCAGGTAAGAGGGGTGGGAGTATGTAGAGGGCCGGCGGGATGTGTACGGGGCCGCCATGCTGGAGGCGGGGTCACCAGGTAAGAGGAGTGGGGGATGTAGAGGGATGTGTACGGGGCCGCCATGCTGGAGGCGGGGCCACCAGGTAAGAGGAGTGGGAGGATGTAGAGGGATGTGTACGGGGCTGCCATGCTGGAGGCGGGGTCACCAGGTAAGAGGAGTGGGAGTATGTAGAGGGCCGGCGGGATGTGTACGGGGCTGCCATGCTGGAGGCGGGGCCACCAGGTAAGAGGGGTGGGAGGATGTAGAGGGATGTGTACGGGGCCGCCATGCTGGAGGCGGGGTCACCAGGTAAGAGGAGTGGGAGTATGTAGAGGGCCGGCGGGATGTGTACGCGGCCGCCATGCTGGAGGCGGGGTCAGCAGGTAAGAGGAGTGGGAGTATGTAGAGGGCCGGCGGGATGTGTACGCGGCCGCCATGCTGGAGGCGGGGTCAGCAGGTAAGAGGAGTGGGAGTATGTAGAGGGCCGGCGGGATGTGTACGGGGCCGCCATGCTGGAGGCGGGGCCACCAGGTAAGAGGAGTGGGAGTATGTAGAGGGATGTGTACACGGCCGCCATGCTGGAGGCGGGGTCACCAGGTAAGAGGAGTGGGAGTATGTAGAGGGCCGGCGGGATGTGTACGGGGCCGCCATGCTGGAGGCGGGGTCACCAGGTAAGAGGAGTGGGAGGATGTAGAGGGCCGGCGGGATGTGTACGGGGCCGCCATGCTGGAGGCGGGGTCACCAGGTAAGAGGAGTGGGAGGATGTAGAGGGATGTGTACGGGGCCGCCATGCTGGAGGCGGGGCCACCAGGTAAGAGGGGTGGGAGTATGTAGAGGGCCGGCGGGATGTGTACGGGGCCGCCATGCTGGAGGCGGGGTCACCAGGTAAGAGGGGTGGGAGGATGTAGAGGGATGTGTACGGGGCCGCCATGCTGGAGGCGGGGTCACCAGGTAAGAGGAGTGGGAGGATGTAGAGGGCCGGCGGGATGTGTACGGGGCCGCCATGCTGGAGGCGGGGTCACCAGGTAAGAGGAGTGGGAGGATGTAGAGGGCCGGCGGGATGTGTACGGGGCCGCCATGCTGGAGGCGGGGTCACCAGGTAAGAGGAGTGGGAGGATGTAGAGGGATGTGTACGGGGCCGCCATGCTGGAGGCGGGGCCACCAGGTAAGAGGAGTGGGAGTATGTAGAGGGATGTGTACGGGGCCGCCATGCTGGAGGCGGGGTCACCAGGTAAGAGGAGTGGGAGGATGTAGAGGGATGTGTACGGGGCCGCCATGCTGGAGGCGGGGTCACCAGGTAAGAGGAGTGGGAGGATGTAGAGGGATGTGTTCGCGGCCGCCATGCTGGAGGCGGGGTCACCAGGTAAGAGGAGTGGGAGTATGTAGAGGGCTGTGTTTGCGGCCACCATGCTGCAGGTGGGTTCACCAGGTAAGAGGCGGCTGGTATGAGGTCGCCTACATTCTCCCATCATTGGATGTATAATCTATTCCATCACTGTTTGTCTCCACAGATGGAGGCGGGAGGAGAAACTATCCAGAGGAAGATGTCCCGGGGAACTGGCAGGTAGAAAGTGCTGTGCCCTGTACTACATCTATTTAGAGAGCTGAGCTCTCTGGTCCTGCTCTATATAGGGGGTGGAGCTTTCTCGTCCTGCTCTATATAAGGGGTAGAGCTCTGGTCCTGCTCTATATAGGGGGTGGAGCTCTCTGGTCCTGCTCTATATGGGGGGTGGAGCTCCCTGGTCCTGCTCTATATGGGGGGTGGAGCTCTCTGGTCCTGCTCTATATAGGGGGTGGAGCTCTCGGGTCCTGCTCTATATGGGGGGTGGAGCTCCCTAGTCCTGCTCTATATAGGGGGTGGAGCTCTCTCTATATAGGGGGTGGAGCTCTTTCCTCCTGCAGACATAGATTTCGGCGGTCGGTTAGATTTCCCGCCGCTCCGCCATATTGTACTGAATTCTTCCATATGACACATCAGGGTGAAGATGATATTAAAGTGGAGGTAGAAGAAGAGAGGATGAGGGGCGATCACCCGTGGAAGAGTGAAGTGGAGGAGGACGTTCCTGCAGGTAGGTGATGATGAGCTGGGGGGTCCTTAAGGTTTGGTTGCTCCTTAGCGCTCTAGTAGCCCTTCAGGAACTGTATAAACGTCGTCACTGAGATCCAGTTCGGCGCCATCATTTTCCTCTAGTTTTTCATATAGTTTTCATTACTTTTACTTCTTGTCATTCTTTTCCTCCCAGAACTAGTAGTGTCTCCAGTGATGGCTGTGTGTGCAAGGACTGAAAAACTGCAACTGTGGGGGCGTGGCCTGATTGCAGGGTGGGGCTGGACGGGGGGCGTGGTCTGACTACAGGGACCTGAATCCAGGGCGTGGCCTGACTGCAGTTGCGGTTCCTTTCTGCTGTGCGGGGCCTTGGTGTGGGCGTGGGCTGACTGGGGTGGGTCCTGACTGCAGGGGCGGGGCCTGAAGTACACCAGGATGGACTCCCTCGAGGTCCTGCAGAGTGCTAGCAGCAGCAAAATAATCTCACCTCCAGCTACTTGCACCACGGGGGGCAGCTGGCATCTTCCCGCCTCGCAGCCCCCAGCATAGTGTTAGCGGATGTAGGGCAGAGATCAGCTGGCAGCTCCCTTACTGTGATGCCCCCTGCTGCCAGGTGGCAAAGGAGATTAACCCTTGCAGGGCCCCCGGTAGAGGATCACAGAACTCCGCTTCCTCCAGTCCTGTAAAACAAAACCCAGAAGGGAAGAGAACCCTCAGCGCACAGGAAAGCGGAGCGACCCCACTAACAGCAGGCTGAGCCCCACAAGGCGGCTTCTGGGGGGCTGTGGAAGTGATGATTACAGTATGATCCGTCCATCTTTACTGACCCCCAGGGTGGAGACATCAGACTGAATCCACGATGGAAGAGTCCCCACAGCGATGGGCCGCCGCTCTCGGATCTGAAGCTCTGATGCCAACATGGAGGCCGCAGCAGCCAAACAATGTCACATTTAGAGGGATTCCGGAAAAAGCCCAAAATTCGGATTTCATCGATTACGTACAAAACCTAATACAGACGCTTCTTCCCCCAGCCAATCACGAGATCCGCTGCCGAACGGCGCACATAGATGGCGCAACCCAACATCCGTTAGCCCGAGACGTCACATTGGAGGCCCTGACCCCCGGGACCTACAAGAATTTGACCTGCCATCAGAGGAAGAGCTTTCCCCCGTCACGACCGCTTCGGCACCATGAGATTACCTGCTGAGAAATGATTGGTCTTTAAGGACGGGGAAAAGTGATAAGATGGAGGAAGGCCAATCCATCCTCAAGCCATGGGGTCCGCACTAACACTGCATCCCCTCCCCCAAGCCTGGAGTATTCCAGAGGTCTCCTTACCTCCCGCTTGTCTTATGTACATAGTAACATAGTATGTTAGGCTGAATGAAGACAATCTCCATCCAGTTCAGCCCGTTTATCCTCCTGTGTTGTTGATCCAGAGGAAGGCAAAAAAAGCCACAGAGCCAATGGGTTCGAATGGAGGAAAAAAATTCATTCCGGACTCCCTAATGGCAGCCAGAGTAATCCCTGGATCACCAACCCGCTGGTCACCTACTGTCTATATCCTGTAATATCACAGAGAGACATCTAGTCCCTCTTACACTCCTCTATGGATCCTGCCATCACCACGTCCTCAGGCAGAGAGTTCCACAGTCTCACTGCTCTTACAGTAAAGAACCCCCTTCTGTCTTGGTGATGAAACCTGCTTTCTTCTAGACGTAGCGGATGTCCTCTTGTTACCGTCGCAGTCCTGGGTGTAAACAGATCATGGCAGAGATCCTTGTATCGTCCCCTCATGTATTTATACAGAGTTATTTGGTCGCCCCTTAGCCGTCTTTATTCCGGGGTGAATAATCCCAGTTTTGGTGCCTCTCTGAGTATTCCAGTCCCGTCATTCCATGTATTAGTTTAGTTGCCCTTCTTTGAACCCCTCCAGCACTGTAACATCTTTCCTGAGCCCCGGTGACCAGAACTGTACGCAGTATTCCACGTGAGGCCTGACAAGTGCCTTATATAGGGGGAGGATAATGTTCTCGCCCCTCGCCCCTATACCTCTTTTACTGCACCCCAAGACTTTATTAGCTTTTGCAGCAGCTGACTGGCATTGGTTACTGCAGTTTAGTCTACAGTCCACTAGTACCCCCAGGTCTTTTCCCTAGCAGTACCCCATTTAGTGTATATTGGTGACACCCGTTTCTCCTGCCCATGTGCAGAACCTTACATTTATCCACATTGACCTTCATTCACCATCTCCCCCCCCCCCCCCCCCAAGCCCCCGACTTATCTCGGTCCGTTTGTAGCCGCACATTGTCCTCCGTTGTATTGGTTATCTTGTATAATTTTGTATTATCTGCAGATACTGATATTTTGCTGTGCAGCCCCTCTATCAGGTCGTTGATAAATATATTGAACAGAGTGGGGCCTAATACTGAACCCTGTGGCCCCCACTAGTGACGGTGGTCCAATCAGAGTACGAACCATTTATTACCACCCTCTGCTTTCTATCTCTTAGCCAGTTCTTTCCCCACTTACACACGTTTTCGCCCAGTCCGAGCTCTTTCATTTTATATATCAGCCTATTATGTGGCACGGTGTCAAACGCTTTAGAGAAGTCCAGATATACAAGATCAATAGACTCTCCCTGGTCCAGCCTAGAGCTTACTTCATTGTAGAAGCTGATCAAATTGGTCTGACATGATCAATCCTTCATGAACCCGTGCTGGTGAGGAGTTATTCCCTTATTCTCCTTGAGGTATTCCAGGATGGCGTCTCTCAGAAACCCCTTGAATATTTTTCCAGTTACTGAAGTGAGACTTACCGGCCTGTAGTTACCAGGCTTTCTTTTGGATCCCTTTTTGTATATTGGAACCACGTTGGCAATGCGCCAATCCAGTGGTACAACCCTGGTCTCGATGGCGTCCATAAATATAAGATATAGCAGTCTAGCTATCACATCACTTAGTTCCCTTGGTACCCTTGGGTGGGTGTATTCCTTCTGGGCCTGGCGATTTATCGATTTTAATCTTCTTTAAGCGGTTCCGCACCTCCTCCTGTGTTAGGTATGAGATATTTTGTGAGGGGTTCGTTTTATTCCCCTGTATCTCATGAAATATTTTTTTTTCGTTTGTGAATACACTTGAAAAAAAACTATTTAATAGATTTGCCTTTCCTTCATCGTCTTCAATGATTTCTCCTGCATTATTTCTTAAAGGGCCAGTGCTCTCAGTGCAAATCCTTTTGCTGTTAATATAATTAAAAAACAGTTTTGGGTTGTTTTTGCTCTCTTTGGTGATCAGTCTTTCTGCCTCCTCCTTAGCAATTTTAATCTTTTCTTCACATATAGTTTTTTCCCCTGTACGATTTTAGCACTTCTTTGCTGCCTTCTTGCTTTAGTAGTTTGAACGCTTTCTTTTTTTGTTTATTGCCCCTCTTACCGTCTTGTCGAGCCACATTGGTTTCCTTTTACTTGAAGTTCTTTTATTTTTGAAGGGTATGAACTGCTCACATGAGGCGATTAGGATCCTTTTAAACTTCTCCCATTTGTCCTCTGTACTGATATTTTTGATGATGTTGTCCCAATTAATGTTACCGATAGTAAGGTATATATTTCCATCAGTTTACTTTATTCTGGAAGCACATTTGAAAAACTTTTATGTTTTTTAACCATTTAGGAGACGTACAAATTTAACATTACATTTCAGCATTTTGAAGAACATTTTGTTTTCCTACACCAAGCCAAGTTTACAAAGGCTTATAGGTGTTAGAATAATAGATACCCCCACAAATGACCCTATTTTAAAAACTACACCCCTTAATGTATTCACTGAGGGGTGTCAGGAGTATTTTGACCTCGCAGTTTTTTTCCAGGAATTAATTCAATTTAGAGGAGAAAAAGTAAAATTTCATATTTTTGCAAATATGTCATTTTAAAGACACATTTTTTTTCTATAGTTTACATGAAAATGAGGATTTTCACCCTAAAATGGATTTCCATGTTTGTCCTGTGTTCAAAAATATACCTATTGTGGCCCTAATGTTATGTCTGGATGCACAACGGGGCCCAAAAGGAAAGGAGTAGTCGGTGGCTTTCAGAACAGAAATTTTTAGGCCCCATAGCACACATGTAGAGTTCTTGAGCGCCCAAAACCATAGAAAACCCCCACAAATGACCCCATTTGGAAAACTAGACCCCTTAACGAATTTATCTAGGGGTGTACTGTGTATTTTGACCCCACAGTTTTTGAATGAATTCAAGCCAGGCAAAAGGAAAAAATTGTGATTTTTTTTTAAATTTTTTTGGCAATTCTGTCATTTTAAAAACAGCTTTTTTGTACAGCACACACATGAATGAAGACTTGCACCCCAAAATGGATCCCCCTGTTTGTGCTGTTTTCAGAAATATACCCATTGTGGCCCTAATCTTATGTCCGCATGCACAACGGGGCCCAAAATGAAAGGAGTAATCGGTGGCTTTTAGAACATAAATTTTGCTTGAAGGCCTTTTATGCCCCATTGCCCACTTGTAGAGTTCTTGAGCGGCCAAAACCATAGAGAACCCCCACAAATGACCCCATTTTGAAAACTAGACCCCTTAACAAATTCATCTGAGGTGTACTGCGTATTTTGACCCCACAGTATTTGACTGAATGTTATCAAAGCAGAAGGAAAAAATTATGATTTTCAATTTTTTTTGAGAATTTTTTTAAATGTAAAAACAGTTTTTTTGTACAGTGTACATAGGAATGAAGACGTTCACCCCAAAATGGATCCCCCCATTTGTCCCGAGTTCAGAAACATACCCATTGTGGCCCTAATCTACTTACAGGGCCCATGGCAAGGCTTATAATGGAGGGAGCACCCGTTGGATTGCAGGGCACAACTGAATAAATTCCAGGCCCCATTGCTCATTTGTACGGAATAAAAATTGACTCCCTAAATATAACCCCCCCCCCCCCCTCCCCTTTTCGGCGTTCCCCAAATCTTAGATAAAAGTAATAATGTGAACTGTGTGGTATTTCCGAAGACAGGGGTAATTACGGAGGCTGGTTGGATGGGTACATGGGGCAATAAAACCGGGTATCCCCCCTCCTCTCATGCTTTTTGGGGGTCATTTTTTGACCTCAGTAGCGGGTATGGGGTGTAAAAAGTGGCGCTCTGTGAGTCTTCACAATCTTGCGGCGGTCTCACACAGAAGGCGCTCAACAAGCTGCTCCTGGAACTGCATGAAGGCGAGTGTTTCCGGGGCTTCTTGTAAATTACGTATTACAGGTAGCGGTCTGAATAACGCCGGGCTCACGCAGCCGTAGGTGGAATCCGCTTGCAAAGGTCTGCTGCAGATCCCAGCTGTGAGCCGGCCGTGACCCTGCGCACGGCCGCGTATTGTACTGCGCATAACTGCCTACTCACACAGGCGGTCATGCGCAGTACAAATTTTTTTTGTTTGTTTGTATTTCCCGCACCGTCGCTTAGCGATGACGCGGGTACCCGCAGCCCGTATACAACGTAGTTGCGTATGGGCAGCGGGTATATCTGCGACCATGGGGCACAACAATAGAACCTGCTGCAAGTGGATTACGTAATTCCAACCCACTAATGTGAGCGGAATTGTGTAATCCAATGCGATTGGTCTGCGTATTAGCGCGGATCAGACGCATGCGGAATCCGTAATTCCTATCTGGTCATGTGAGACCGACCTATGTTAGATCGCTCCTTTTTTTTTTGTGACCGGGGACCGCTCAACGAGGTCACTGCTCCAGGCTCTTGGCGACCGTTGGTCCCTGGGAGCAAGGAGATTTTAAGTTTCCTGGGCTCCCCGACTCCTGCGCATGTGTCCGGCATTTTGTCGACGGTCGCATGTGCAGAATCCGGGTAAGTTCACGGAGGAGGATCACGTCGGGGGTTCAAATACTCAGGCCTCTGGTAAAAAGTTTCATCTCATCTCACCGATCGCATCAGTGAGGGGAGATGAAACTTCAATTTTTTTTTTACTTTTACGTGACGGCCATTATCCATTGGATAACGGCGAACACGTGACCAGGAACCACTCACCGCGGCCCCCCGTGAAATCTCTGGGCTCTTGGCTCAGTTTTGTAGCCAGGAGCAGGGAGAATTTCAATTATCCTGGCAATCCACAGCTTTTGCGCATGCGTCCACCATTTTGGCAACGGGCGGGTGCGCAGAAGCTGGGGTAAGGTCCGTGGATAAATCCGGGGCCTTATGTACGTACTTTCATCCTCCCTCACGGATATGATCTGTGGGGGGAGATGAAACATACACGCTTTTTAAACCTTTTTTTTAACTTTTTTTTTACTTTTTACACTTTTTTTTACTTTACATGATCACTGTTATCCATTGGGTAACAGTGATCATGTCCCCGGTATAATCTCTCTGCTCCTGGCTACACATGTCAATCATCAAGCGCGCGTGCGCAGAGGGGGACTTCGGGTCCCATAACACCGGGGACATCGGCGGACCGGAGGGGAGTATTTTCACATCCCCTCAAGGATCGGATCCATGAAGGGAGGTGAAACTTGTACTTTTTTTTAACTTTTGTAAACTTTTTCGTGATTGCCGCTATCCATTAGATAAGGGCGATCACGGGGCTGGGGCCGCGATTTTGAATTTGCCCCATGGCTCCCGGGCTTCTGTGCAGGCGGGTCTGGGAAGACCCCGGAGAAGACGGGTAAGTAATTTCAGCTGCCCTGATGGATCCGATCCATCAGGGCAGCTGAATCTTTAACTTTTTTTGTACTTTTTGTAACTTTTATGCGATCGGCGCTATCCATTGGATAGCGCCGATCGCAATGCCGGGGAGGGGGGGTCCCCGAAGCCCGGGATGACAGCTCAATGCTGTCGGCTACCTGGAGCTGTCACGTCCATAGCCCACGGGGCTTTATTCTCTGTAGGACGCATGTTTTTACATCCTCAGAGAATAAAGCCCACTTGGGCAGGATGTAAAAAGGCAATGGACTGGTCGTTAAGGGTTTAATAGTAAGATTTCAGTTTCTTCTCTTGCTTTTGGTGGTCTAAAGAAAACCCCTATCAGAATTTTGTTACTTTTTTCCTCCCTGTATTTCTACCCACAGAGATTCCACCTGTTCTTATCCTACCCCTATGTCCTCTCGTAGCCTCGGCATTAAGTACGATTTAACGTACAGACATACCCCTCCCCCTTTCTGGTTCCCACTGTCTCTTCTGATGAGATTGTAACCCTGTAAATTCACCGCCCAATCGCACTTTTCATCCAGCCAGGTTTCCGTAATTCCGACTACATCATAACTTTCATCAGTCATTCTCGCTTCAAGCTCACCCACTTTACCGATCAGACTTCTTGCATTCGTGGTCATACAATTTATACAGTTTTTTTTTTTTTGTTCTTTAATTTCATTTTGTTACTAATGGTACTATTGGCTGATCTGTCAGTTCTAACTGTACTAACCCCTTATGTTCTAACCTGGAGGGGGGGGGGGGGTTGGGGTTGAAACACGCTGAACTAAATGGACATTGTCTCCCTTCATACTATGTTACTTATCAGTCCTTGTCAGCAGCAGTCTTCCTCCTCAGCAGCCAATGACATCAACCGCAGGCTCAGCATCAGGACCTCTCACTGCGACGATCTCAGTCCCTAGCTTCCTGCCGCTCCAGGACCCGCTCCTCCTTTTCTCCCCACTAGATGGATCCTCGAGGGGCTCCCTCGGCTCCTCGGTCTCCTTGCGGCGGATCTGATGTCACGACGATGTTTCTCTGCACCTGGCTCGCATCTGACGTCACTTCTGGTTTCTATATATAGGAGGATGATCACACTTTCACGTCCAACTTTTCCCCAAAGTTTAGTAGCATAATGCAGTATTATTGTATCTTGTCACCACCAGGAAGTACTGGTGGAGACGAGACTGCCAGGCTGGTTACACCCCCTGTAGCGGATTGGCTGCTCAGGTGCAGGTCCTGGAAGGATACTAAGCTTTCAGAGGCAGCGTGCAGAGGAGGACAGCGGCAAAGCTATGAGTGGTGGCGGGGAGGAGATTGGCAAACAGTCGGAGCGCCGGCCGCACAAGAAGATCTAGAGGATGCAGAGGTAGGGGAGGACAGCGGTAAGCCTGCAACCGCTGGCGGCGCTGGTGGTAGCGCCGTTAGGACTTGCTGAGGCATCGGTGGCTGGAGAAGCACAGCCATCTCTAATCCCCCAACAGCAGCGGCAAGCCTCAGAGTGGCTGCAGTGGCAGGGAAGACAGTGGGAGTTCAGGAAGCACAGCCGGAGCAGTTAGGCAGCTAAGGTACAGCTTCAGTGCAAGGGGACTGCTGCCGCGCGGAGGTGCCAGCTACAGGGAACATGCTTCGGGGAAACTCCTAGCAGCAGCGTATGTATGGATTGTTGCCTGAGCTGGAGGGTTAGGGTTAGGGCTTGGTGTTCATGTTAGGCTTGCATTATTCGCTGTAAATGCTTCCATGTTACCCCTGTACCCGTGTAACATGCAAGTATTTACAGCTAAAAATGTAAGCCTAACAAGGACACCAACCCCTAATCCTCCAGGCCAGGCAACCATCTATACAGGCGCTGCTGCGAGGACCTTACAGAAGTCACCCATTCACGAGCTATGGGCATGACGGGGCGTTCCTCCATCAAGGCCCTGTCAAACCCTGAGCTGCCGGCGGTGACAAGGTACAATAATACCACATTATACTGCTTACTGGCTGTTCACCTTATTTCTGGTTCACACTGTTGTGGATTTCCCTTTTGGCATGTCTGGTTTGGTCACCCTGCTACATGAGTACTTTGCGTCCTTTCCCAACATGCCTTGGGTATGTCCTGATGGTAATGGTAATTCTGAGCTACTCAAAGCCTCTCCCCAAATACAAACCTGTCAATTAGAATGTCCTCCCTAAACACCAATGGCTTGAATAGCCCCTTACAAGATCATCAGTTTGGAAAGTCTCCTTGACAGATCATACAGACAGATGCACTTTTCCTTCCATAATCCCCCAAGATAACAATTCCCAAACCTTTTTATGGCGAATGCGAGCTTAAAAACAGCGAGGGCTTTAATAGCCGTCAAAGATTTGGTGACTATCCCACTAACTGAATGCGTGAGCGACGCCGGGGGCAGGTACCTTACCTTAATATGTAGGATCAATACCACTCCTCAGCTTGGATCTCCCTAATGTCTCTTAAATACATTGTTTTTAATTTCCTGAGCTTTATTTGAAAACAATCTAAGAAGAAGACCACCGGATTTTGTGGGGATTTCAGCCCGATCCTTGATAAATCTTTAGACACATCCAACAAAACTCTCGGTAACCCGACAACCCAACTCCCCAACTAAAGAGGATGTATCTGACACATTCAGATGTCTCAGTGTCCTCAAGAGAATATTCCTTTAATTCTAACAGACACAAGACATTCTCTAGGATGGATCTTGGACATTTCAATTAGCTAAAAAAGTAGAAATAGGCGATTATATCGGGGTCAGACTGCGCACCATACATTTAACTCTATGACTCCCACCTTTCACGCCTCCTGCCAGCTCTCCCAACACTTAGAGAGACACTATAGACCCATATAAAAGAATATTCTGCTAATAGCCCCTCAGATACCTCCATCCTAACAGTCTGGAATGCCCATAAGGCCTACATCAGAGTATCCTGATACATCAGACTTCCCAAGACAAAAGAAAGAACAAGTAAGGACTCTGCTTCAACAGATAAAAGGGCAGAGGCCCAACTGCAAGGAGACCCGTCCAACATACAGGACAGCGTATCCACCCTGAGAACTCCCCTCGTATCTGAATAGGAGTAGAATCTCACCGCTCTGCGAATGACATACTACTCATCCTACAACAAGCCGAGTAAACTCAAAGGGTCAAACAAATCCGACCAGCGTCTAGAATCCCCTCTGTGTGGTCAAAAGATCAAACACACAAAATTACTCCTTCTCAGGAAATCGTAAATATGTTCAGTCCTTATCATAGGGGGTCTACAACCTGAGCCAAGATTCCTCCACTAATCACCCAGCAGAAGAACAGATTAATGAATTAATTCAATCTTCCCAAAATCCCCAGTGATGAACTGGAAGTGCTCCATAGTCCTGTTTCTCCTGCTGAGGCTTACAAAGTTATCAAACTCTGTAATCGGGGCAGAGCGCCAGGCCAGATGGGTTCTTGATTGAAAATTACCAACATTCTTTGCCTATTCTCTGACCCTTCCTGGTGGGGACCTTTAATGAAGCGGCCCAGATTGGAGATCTCCCCCCAGAATGTTACAAGCCACTGCAGTCACAATCCCTAAACAAGGAGAAACTCCAGATTGTCCAGTGAACGTTACCGACATTTCTCTGCTCAATTGTGATACAAACCTCTTTGCCAAAATCATAGCTATGCCACTAATTAACCTACTTTCATTGAATCAGATGGGGTTTTCCAGGGCTAGAGCGGCCCCAGATGCCACAAGACGCGCAGCAGACTTGATGTCCGTGCTGGAGAGAGACTGAGCGCCTTCTCTGCACTGAACATTGGGTCGGACCCGATGACCCCGGAGGTCCCTTCCTACGCTACCAGTCTAGGATTCTATGATTATGGAGAAGAAGATTGTGGAGAAGAAGTTTGACAGAACTCACTGGGGTTTTGCATTCGCTGCCTTACGTTCATTTGGCTTTGAAGGGAGCATTATGAAAGCTATTCAGGCCTTATACTCGCCCCCTCAGCTGGGATGCTTTCTGGAGCTTTTGAAATAACCAGTGGCACCAGACAGGTATGCCCTCTCTGCCCTCTAATACGTCCCCTGATAATGGAACCTTTGTCAGAGGCTATCCAAACCAACCCTCTAATTCAGGGCATACATGCAGGTCTGAGACAATTCTGTGGAAATGATGCAGTATCACCCGGAGGTAGTTTGTTCTTCTTTATCCCAGTTGGGACCTCGTCTGCATACCTGTGCATCCATTTTTTAGCTTCCACATGTGGGAATGTGTGTTTTCACTTGTGAACTTTGACACTTTGGAATAAAGAAGAACAAACTACCTCCGGGTGATACTGCATCATTTCCACAGAAGAAACCCTCTGCAGTGACTTACAGGCGATCCTGGGACCCCAAGGGTGGAGGTATACCCCATTAGTGCGACTTTTGGGGAAGCCTCCTCCCTTCAGAGTGAGTACTCAGACTTATACATTTAGTTCTCTTATTTGAGCGCACGGCCAGATTGTCTTACACTGTTCACACTACACAAACAGAGAAAACGCTAGCAGCCTCTAGCAGAGGAGCTGGTATATATGAGCAACAGACCTGGGGGATTGGCTGGCTGGAGCATTCCACACCCAGACAGCTCAATTATCCCCACCTGTGAAGCTGAGCTGATGAAAACCCATGTAGTACAACAGATCCCAGCAGGAACCCTAACAGCCATTCTCTTTCATCATCTTTGGGACTTGGGGTAATCCTACTCAAGCAATTAGCTGGCCTGCCATAGAACAGGATCTAATGGGAAGAGTTCCAATATGCACCCATTTACTGGGGTTTCTTATCCACCCGAAAACAATATTCCACATCCCGTAACTATAAGAGCCACGATCTCAGTCTGGTCGCTCTTGTTAGAGTCCATTAAAAAATCCAAGACTCTATGTCAAATCTGGGTTTTGATAGAGATTTTGGAGATGCGCTTCAAATCTATGCTGGCGCAACTGTGGTAATGGACGCTGCTTTGCCTTACTAACCTTAGGCATTGGACCACTACCACCCAACATCAGGAGTCTGATTCGACATGTCTTCCTCCTGATTGCAAGAAGCTGGCGTTCCACCGCCCCTCCATCGTTAGACTCCCTGACAACTACAGTATCCTAATACTGTTTCCTTGAAAGCTTGTTTCACTACAGACAAGGTCGGCCCTTCATTTATGGTGGGACCCATGGGTCCACGAATGTCCTAGAGGAGGGAGCCCTTAACGATCTCAGGATCCTTCCAACGGTAAAATTGGGTATAGTTGGCCAAGATTCTGGCTGGTCCTAGGACACAGGAAATGTCGTCTGGGCCTCAAACCCAGAGCTGTTCTCTCCTAGTGAATATCCCATCTGCACGCCCCTCCCCTTGTTCTTAGTTTTTATATATTTTCTGCTCCATTCTAGATTCCTTTCTATCTATTTGCACAGTTAATTTTAATCCTAATATGTGACCGATTGACTGTATTGCCGTAGACTGAATAGATCAGCCGCGGACTTTATGCAAATGACTTTATTCCGTACTGATGAAAAACTGAATGAAAATCTTTAACAGTTAATAAGTGGGACTGCGCCATTTGTTTGTGGGGGGGGGGGGGGGGTCTTAGTGTTATCGTCATTCATGGTGCAGTGAAGAAACCCTGTGAACTGCATTCTGCTGCCACTATGATTGTGGCAATGACAAATGTCATTTCTTATGTTTGGCTAGTTTTAAAAGAAAACTTTTTTGGAAAAACAGATCTCCCTTCTCGCTGCCACCGTCTGCGACGCTCAACCGCTATAGTTTTTTCATCGATTGCGTGAGGGCTCATATTGTTGTGGAGCAACCTGTAGTTTTTAATAGTAGCACTTTGGAGTAAATACATCTTTTTACTCAAAGACAATTGTGGAATTGCGTACTTTTATTTATTTTTCCATTGGCCCATAAGACAAACAGTGCGGTATTAAATAGTTTGGGTTTTTATGAACAACCAAATAGTGTTTTATTGTTTAGAGTGTTATAGGAGAAGTGGGAAAAAGCTTTTTTGAACTTTCAATATTTTTTTCATCCTTTTTTAAAAAAAAATTTTTGCCCTCATATACACTATATATTACTTTTCAGTCTTGCCTATTAAGGCCTAGCAAGTCTTAATAAACAGCTCTGCATGGTTGCCCAGGGAACCTTCACTACTTTTGTGCTGCTATGTTACCCCATTGTTATTCGGCAATTGTATCCAAGTAGGGCTGATGGTCCGTGGGAAGGGGATTTCCCCTCCGGATGACTGTTTAGATGAGTGGGCAGTTTTTACTGCGGCATTTAAATAGTTAACTGTTAAATTGAGAGCAAACTCCAATAGCAGCAGTGACTGTAAGCTGTGAAAAACAGCCAATAGGCGCCGGGTATGAAGTGTCAACGCTGCTCTATACACACAACTGCATGATGTATATTTATGTTCTGCGGTCAGGAAGTGGTTACACTGTTCTGTAGTTACTGACTCTGATAGGACCGGGAGACATAAAGGAAGGACTTTCACTTCCTGCTGAATCCACTTCTAGTTTTGTTCCTGAAAATCAAAAACTCCATGTATGTTTCCATCCTAATAGAAATGTGATAATTTCTTAACTTTATAAAAAATAAATCCTGAAATCAATTTTTTTTATCCCGTCAGACAATCCCAGTGCGACCTCTGAGGGAAACTTCATGTTATTAGTAAATTATAAAGCAGAAGATGAAGATATGGTGCAGCGCTCTTCAGGAGAAAACCTCATTACCATTAATGTACCTCCAGGACTGCACAGTACAGATCCATCATATAATCCCCCTAATCATGAGGAACCTTCTCCTGACCAATCACAGGTTGTAACCATAATTGCTGATCAGGACGAGGAGAAAAGGTCCCAATATGGTAAAAGTAGAAAACAGTCTACAAAAAGCTCCGGTCTTTTCATCAACAAAAGAATTCGCTCAGGAGAGAAGCCGTATTCATGTCCACAATGTGGGAAATGTTTTACAGATAAATCAAGTCTTGTTGTACATGAGAGAAGTCACACAGGAGAGAAGCCGTATTCATGCTCAGAATGTGAGAAATGTTTTGCACATAAATCAAATCTTGCTGCACACAGGAGAATTCACACAGGAGAGAAATCATTTTCATGTTCAGAATGTGGGAGATTCTTTAGAAGTAAAGGAAGTCTTGTTATACATGAGAGAAGTCACACAGGAGAGAAGCCATTTTCTTGTTTAGAATGTGGGAAATGTTTTACAAATAAATCAGATCTTGTTAAACATGAGAGAATTCACACAGGAGAGAAGCCGTATTCATGTTCACAATGTGGGAAATGTTTTACAGATAAATCAAATCTTGTTCGACATCACATAATTCACACAGGAGAGAAGCCGTATTCATGTTCAGAATGTGGGAAAGGTTTTACAGAAAAATCATATCTTGTTATACATGAGAGAAGTCACACAGGAGAGAGACCATTTACTTGTTTAGAATGTGAAAAATGTTTTACAAATAAATCTAATCTTAATAAACATCAGAGAAGTCACACAGGAGAGAGACCATACACATGCCTAGACTGTGGGAGAGGATTTATTACTAAAGACAAACTTACAGATCATCAGAAAACTCACACAGGGGAGAGGTCGTATTTATGTGCAGAACTTTTGTAAATAAAACAGGTCTTAACATACATTATATAGTATATCCTGACCTTAGTAAAGCATCTGACAAAGTATCTCAGACCATACTTATTGAGAAAATGACCAAATCTGGGATTGACAAGGCAACTGTTAGGTGGATTCACAACTGGCTGAGTGATCGTACTCAAAGAGTGGTCATAAATGGCTGCACATCCAAGTGGAAGAATGTATCAAATGGGACCACAAGGCTCTGTCCTAGACCCAGTGTTGGCCAACATTGTCATAAATGATCTGGAAGAGGAAATTGTGGGAAACTGACCAAATCTGGGATTGACAGGGCAACTGTTAGGTGGATTCACAACTGGCTGAGTGATCGTACTCAAAGAGTGGTCATAAATGGCTGCACATCCAAGTGGAAGAATGTATCAAGTGGGGACCATAAGGCTCTGTCCTGGGCCCAGTGTTGGTCAACATTGTTATAAATGATCTGGAGGAGGGAATTGTGGGAAACTGACCAAATCTGGGATTGACAGGGCAACTGTTAGGTGGATTCACAACTGGCTGAGTGATCGTACTCAAAGAGTGGTCATAAATGGCTGCACATCCAAGTGGAAGAATGTATCAAGTGGGGACCATAAGGCTCTGTCCTGGGCCCAGTGTTGGTCAACATTGTTATAAATGATCTGGAGGAGGGAATTGAGGGAAACTGATCAAAATTGCTGACGACAGAAAGCTAGGAGGGATAGCTAACACTAGGGAAGAGAGGGAGAGGATTCAAAAAGATCTAGAAAAGCTTGAACAGTGGGCAGCAACTAACAGAATGGTATTTAACAAGGAGAAATGCAAAGTCCTACATCTGGGCAAGAAGAATGAAAAAAGCACAGAATGGGAGGAATTGGGCTAAGCAGCAGCACATGTGAAAAAGACTTGGCTATACTAATAGATCATAGACTGAACATGAGCCAACAATGTGATGCAGCAGCCAAAAAGGCAAACACAATTCTGGGATATATTAAGAGAAGCATAGTCTAGATCACGTGAGGTCATTATCCCCTCTACTCTTCCTTTGTCAGACCTCATCTTGAATACTGTGTCCAGTTTTGGGCATCCCACTTTAAAAAAGACATAGACAAACTGGAGCAAGTTCAGAGAAGAGTTACCAAGATGGTGAGCGGTCTGCAAATCATGTCCTATGAGGAACGGGTAAAGGATCTGGGAATGTTTAGCTTTCTACAAATATCTGAAGGGCTGTCACAGTACAGAGGGATCAGCCCTTTTCTCATCTACACAAGGAAATGCTAGAAGCAATGGGATGAAACTGACAGGGAGGAGACACAGATTAGATATTAGACAGTGAGGGGGATCAATGAGTGGAACAGGTTACCACGGGAGGTGGGGAGTTCTCCTTCAATGGAAGTGTTCAAACAAAGGCTGGACAAATACCAGGGGGTGGGACCCGATGACCATGGAGGACCCTTCCAACTGGACCAGCCTAGGATGCTACATTATAGAAAACACAGAATAAAAGCACACTGGAGATAAGCTGTATTCATGCAGGTGCTCTGCAAGTAAATCAGATCTTGCTAGATGTGAGAAAAGTCACAGTACAGAGGCTGGGTTCATGTTCTGCATGTAGAAAATGTTGTTTTTTTAAATCAATCGGTCCCCTTTGTTGAGCCAGCAATGGATCAAGTCCCAGACAATAGCAGCTCTCAGCAGGACTCGGACTTGCATTCCGAAAGGGGCCCAACAACAGTTAAGCGCAAGGGACCCTGATCGGCACATGCAGCTCATTCTCCAGCTGTGAGAGGCTGCAGAGCGCAAGGCAGAACGCGAAGCTGCAGAGTGCAAAGCCGAGACGGAAGCTGCAGAGTGCAAGGCCAAGTGCGAGGCTACGGAGCGAGAGTATGAGGCTGCAGAGTGAGAGCGCAAAGCTGCAGAATGCCAGGCAGAGAAAGAGGCTGCAGCTACAGAATGTCACGCAGAGCGTATGCACCAGCTGCAAGTAGTGGAGTTCCATGCAGGGAATCCAACACCAGAGACACATGAGTCCAGCGGCACGAGGAGCACGCGACCCCGGCAAGAACATTTCCCTGTCTTAGAGAAAGACAAGGACCTGGACATTCTTCTGAGGGGGTTTGAAAAGGTCTGCCACCAGTACCAACCGCCCACCGAGCAATGGGCTAGGAACTTGACCCCAGAGCTCAAGGGCAAGGCCCTGGAGGTGTTTACAAAAATTTCCTAAGAGCAGGATGATAACTATTAGGTCATCAAAGCAGCCCTGATCCAGGAATTCAACCTCAGTCTGGAGGTGTACCACCAGAAGTTCTAGGAGCTGCAGCATGGGCCCAAGGACAGCCTTGTGCACCTGCTGGGTCAACAGTGGACTGCCCTCCAGTAGTGGATCAAGGAGCAATCCATCACCTAGTTTGAGAACCTGGACGATATGGTGCTGATGGAGCAGTTCCTGGAGACTTGTACAGCCAACAGTCACCAAAGGGACAAAAGGTTTCAATAATGACTTATGAAAAACCCTATGAACCCTCCATGTGGCTGGCAAATCAAGTTCATAAGTAAGTGGATTTACTACACGCGTGATGACAAAGGGCCCCACGTAACGTGGCGCCAGTTCAAAGACGGAACCTTCAATTTGAGATTTCTAGAAGACAAATATACCTTCTGTCCCATCCTGTAAGGTTCAGATACTGACAGACTCCTCCCACTACGCAACTGTATAAGAGCCCCCGTTGCTTCCAGGTTCTTCTGTACTTCTTTCCAAACTCCCTGCAGCACATGTGTGGCGACATCAGCTGCAGGACAGGCAGACGGCGCAGAAATAGCTGTAAGGAAGCGAGGATGCTGACCATATACACAAAGGAATGGAGATACCCCAGTGGAAGAACAAGAACAGTTGTTTAGCGCAAACTCTGCTAACGGCAGGAACTCTGCCCACTGATGAGCCTTTTCGCCACCAAACAACCGTAAATATTGCACTAAATCCTGGTTCTTCCGCTCAGTCTGACCATTAGTCTGCGGGTGGAATGCTGACGAGAAGGAAAGCGACGTTCCCAGGTTTCTACAGAAGGCTCACCAAAATTGCGCAACAAACTGAACCCCGCGATCAGATACGATGTTCTCAGGAGCCCCATGTAGATGAATGATTTCTTTTACAAAAATCTTGGAAAATTCTTTCGCAGAAGGAAGCTTCTTTAACGCCATGAAATGTGCCATCTTTGAGAAACGGTCTACAACAACTAGGATAGTGGTGAACTTCTGAGACTCAGGTAGATCGGTGATAAAATCTACCAATAAATGTGACCACAGACGACAAGGCACCGGTAACAGTCTCAGAGGCCCCTCTGGAGGACACCGACGACTTTTACTGCGTGCACAGACAAAGCATCCTTTAACAAAGTCACGGATCTCCTGAGACATGCCTGGCCACCAGTAGAGTCTAGTACAAAGATCCAGAGTCCCTTGAACCCCTAGATGGCCTGCGAGAACAGATGAGGGAAGCTCTTCAATGACTCTCAGACGCAAGGTCTCTGGCACAAGCCATCTGCCCTCCGGCACCCCCGAGGGAGCGTCCTGCTGACAATTTTGTAGATGAGGAACGAGATCAGGTTCTAAAGCTGCCACCACCACCCCAGGTGCCAAGATATTCTCAGGAGCCACTGTCTAACTTTCCGGTGAACCAAAACTCCGTGAGAGGGCATCCGCCTTCACGTTCTTCTCTCCCGGAATAAAAGCCACAACGGAATTAAACCTGGCGAAAAACAACGCCCACCTGGGCTGACGAGCCGTGAGTCTCTTAGCATTGGCGAGATATACCAAGTTTTTATGATCAGTATACACGGTAATGGGATGCCTTGCCCCCTCAAGATGGTAACGCCACTCTTCTAGAGACTTAATCGCCAATAACTCACGATTACCCACATCCTAGTTATGTTCCGCCGAACTGAACTTCCGTGAGAAGAACACACATGGACTATACCCAGATCTCCCACTGACTTCCTGAGACAATACAGCCCCGCCCCCACCTCAGACACATCTACCTCAATGAAGAACGGTCGCCGCGCGTCAGGCTGTACTAGCATCGGGGCAGCAGTAAACACCTTTTTGAGACGACTAAAAGCCTCTAGGGCCTCTGGCGATCATCTTACCAAGTCGGCACCTTTCTTGGTAAGATAGGTCAGGGGTTGAGCAATAACAGAATAATTCTTAATGAATCTACGGTAGAAATTTGCGAAACCTAAAAACTGCTGTAGAGCTTTCAGGTTATCTGGTCTGACCCATTGGGAGATTGCTGCCACTTTATCAGACTCCATTTGAATCTCTGTGAGTGAAATCACATAACCAAGGAAAGACACTTGTTTAGTACCAAAAATGCATTTCTCCAACTTGACAAAAAGTTGGTACCCACGCAAACGGGTCAGAACCAGCCTCAGGTACCGCACATGAGAATCCCAGTCTGGGGAATACACCCGAATGTCATTGAGATATATGACCAAAAATACCCCCAGGAAGTCGTGGAAGACCGCGTTCATAAATCCCTGGAACACAGCGGGGGCATTACAAAGTCCGAAGGGCATGACCAGACATTCAAAATGTCCAAACGAGGTGTTGAACGCGGTCTTCCACTCATCTCCCTTGTGGATGCGAATTAAATTGTAAGCCCCTCTTTAGTCCAATATGGAAAACCAGTGGGCCCCTACCAACTGATTTCAAAAAATCAGGAATCAGGGGCAAGGAGCACTGGTTCTACACTGTAATTTTATTCAAAGCCCGATAATCCACACAAGGCCTCAATGTCCCATCCTCCTTCTCTACAAAGAAGAGACCTGCCCCGGCAGGGGACCGCGATGACCTGATATGTCGTTTGGCAAGAGACTCTGAGATATAGGACTTAAAGGGGTTGTCCGGCCATAAACATTAGGTCTCATTACTTCTGTTTGCCCATTTCCATGCACTTTGTAATATACATTGTGCATGGAAAATGAAGCAAACAGAAGTTTTGGACTTACCTGAAGGGATGCCCCCCCCCCTGTGTTGCTCCTCCGTCGTCCCTGGTTACCACAAGAATCTTCTCTTCTTGTCGGGCCAGCTCTTGTCGGCGTGGGAACGAGCCCCTTCTCATCCGCGCATGCGCAGTTCTTCTCTCTGCAGCCGGGACCGATATACGATCTTCTTGTGTGCAGGGGGGGGGAGGATGGAAGAGCCTCAGAGCAGGAACTGAGCTCCCGCCCCCTCTCTGCCTCCTTTCCGCCCCTCTGCACTATTTTCAATGAGGAGAGGCGGGATGGGGGCGGGGCTAAGGCCCCCTTAGTAATGAGACCTAATGTTTATGGCCGGACAACCCCTTTAAGGGCTTCGTGCTCACGCCTAGACAAATTGAAAATGGCTCCCTTAGGGATGGGACCGTCGGGGATCAAATCAACACTTCACCAGGAGGTTTGTAGTGCAGACCCATATTAGTGCTTATGGCCTGAGTGCTAAGCTAAGTAAATCTGGCAGGCATAGCACCCAGTGTTATATATGCAAGCTTCTGCCCAGAGACGTGGCATTTGCCACCTTAGAAAAAAATTGCTTAGCCATCATGTGGGCCTTGTAGAAGCTGCAGCCGTATCTCTATGGGTGGAATTTCACCATAGTAATGGATGACAACCCGCTAAGTTGGCTGCATTGTACCACAGGCACCAATGGTAAACTGCTCCGCTGGAGCTTGGCACTGCAGCAGTATGACTTCACGATTCAGCACAAAAAGGGGAGTGAGCATATTAATGCCGATGGGTTGTCCCGTCGAGAGGTGGCAGCTGAGATGGGCGTAGCAGGTGACCTGGGGGATCAACCTACTAGACCAACTCTGAGGGGAAGGTGTGGTATAAGGAGTGATGCAGTATCAACCAGCTGCCCATCAGCTGCCGCTCAGGATACTGGGAAAGCTGAACTCCTCATATATTTAAATTCCCCTTCCTCCCTCACATCTGAGAGGTCTCTGATATGCATTTGGCTTCAGGAAGTCTTTGATCATGATGGCAATAAAGTTAGCCAGGGACAGGGGGATGTTAATCACCCCCTGCCAGCCAGGTTTGACACGTCTGGTATTCCCCACAGACAACCTGGCTCCAAGATTCAAATCAGAAGAAAATCTCTTAATAAAGATTATTGGTTGTATGAAGGGCCCAGCCCGATATGAATTATATTTTTGGAATCGGACGGTCCAGCCGATTAATCAAGTGATCAATCAAGGCTCTGCTGTGACAAGCGATCACAGCGGCAACAAAGTTAAAGGGGTTGTCTCGCGGCAGCAAGTGGGTCTATACACTTCTGTATGGCCATATTAATGCACTTTGTAATGTACATCGTGCATTAATTATGAGCCATACAGAAGTTATAAAAAGTTTTATACTTACCTGCTCCGTTGCTGGCGTCCTCGTTCCCATGGAGCCGACTAATTTTCGGCCTCCGATGGCCAAATTAGCCGCGCTTGCGCAGTCCGGGTCTTCTGCTGTCTTCAATGGGGCCGCTCGTGCAGAATGCCGGCTCCGTGTAGCTCCGCCCCGTCACGTGCCGATTCCAGCCAATCAGGAGGCTGGAATCGGCAATGGACCGCACAGAAGCCCTGCGGTCCACCGAGGGAGAAGATCCCGGCGGCCAAGCACTCTCCGGTTTGTTTTTTTAACCCCTGCATCGGGGTTGTCTCGCGCCGAACGGGGGGGGGGGGGGGGGGGGGGGGGGTTAAAAAAAAAAAAACCCGTTTCGGCGCGGGACATCTCCTTTAAGATTAGTCGATTTGTGACAAATCAGTGACAGAAGCGGGACTGGTCAGGGACCTCTCCTCTCTCCCTGACAATTATAATAATCTTTATATGTATAGCGCCAACTTGTTCTGCAGCGCTTTCAGTGCACTGACCCGCACTGAGATGGTGTGGGTCTTATATTCCTCATCCTGAGATGGCGTCTTATAAGATTCATCCTGAGCTCAAAAAGGGAAGGTCTAAGGTCCCTATTGAATTGGCATTTCCCAATGACAAGACAGTTGCTGGGGGATGGCAAAATATGTTAAATACATTTACCAACCTCATCATAGAAACCATAATAGAAAAAAGAAAACGTTTAATTATGACCCAATTTAATAAATTAGTATCTGACACTATGAAATATCAACATGAAGATTTAATACAGGCGTTGGATGACACCGATCCCCAGGAACTGGCAATCTTATCCCGGAAAATAATTACATTGAAACGCGATGATTATAAACTTAAGATATTTTTCTCTAGTAAATATAACTGATATGAGAAAACAGAAAAACCGCACATTCCTGAATATTGTCTTTGTTTTGAAGTATAAATAAACATTACTTTTGATCTAGAGGTTATCTGTTTATAAAAATGTGTATATAGGATATGCAGAACATAAAAGTCTTTCTCCTGAGCACAGAAGCAAACTGTGGGAGGTACAATGGCCATTCTCTGTACTTTTTAGACATAAAAAGTGGGAAATAACACTCACTTTCCAAGGACAAAAAGTGCGTTACATAGTGTTATCCAACAGCTTATCCAAACAAGTGGGACAATACATCTGCTCCCCCCAGATCCCCTGGTTTTTATCACCTTCCAAAAATCTATAAAAATGTAACAAAGCCACCCGGCATAGAACCCAGCCCTCAGGCATAGAACCCAGCCCTCAGGCATAGAACCCAGCCCTCAGGCATAGAACCCAGCCCTCAGGCATAGAACCCAGCCCTCAGGCATAGAACCCAGCCCTCAGGCATAGAACCCAGCCCTCAGGCATAGAACCCAGCCCTCAGGCATAGAACCCAGCCCTCAGGCATAGAACCCAGCCCTCAGGCATAGAACCCAGCCCTCAGGCATATAACCCAGCCCCCAGGCATATAACCCAGCCCTCAGGCATATAACCCAGCCCTCAGGCATATAACCCAGCCACCCAGGCATATAACCCAGCCACCCAGGCATATAACCCAGCCACCCAGGCATATAACCCAGCCACCCAGGCATATAACCCAGCCCCCGGCATATAACCCAGCCACCAGGCATACAACCCAGCCCCCAGGCATATAACCCAGGCACCCGGCATATAACCCAGCCCTCAGGCATATAACCCAGCCCCCAGGCATATAACCCAGCCACCAGGCATACAACCCAGCCCCAAGGCATACAACCCAGCCCCCAGGCATATAACCCAGCCACCCAGGCATATAACCCAGCCACCCAGGCATATAACCCAGCCACCAGGCATATAACCCAGCCACCCAGGCATATAACCCAGCCACCAGGCATACAACCCAGCCCCCAGGCATATAACCCAGGCACCCGGCATATAACCCAGCCCTCAGGCATATAACCCAGCCCCCAGGCATATAACCCAGCCACCAGGCATACAACCCAGCCCCAAGGCATACAACCCAGCCCCCAGGCATGTAACCCAGCCACCCGGCATGTAACCCAGCCCCCAGGCATATAACCCAGCTCCCAGGCTTGTAACCCAGCCACCCGGCATATAACCCAGCCCTCAGGCATATAACCCAGCCCCCAGGCATATAACCCAGCCCTCAGGCATATAACCCAGCCCCCAGGCATATAACCCAGCCCCCAGGCATATAACCCAGCCCTCAGGCATAGAACCCAGCCCTCAGGCATAGAACCCAGCCCTCAGGCATAGAACCCAGCCCTCAGGCATAGAACCCAGCCCTCAGGCATAGAACCCAGCCCTCAGGCATAGAACCCAGCCCTCAGGCATAGAACCCAGCCCTCAGGCATAGAACCCAGCCCCCAGGCATATAACCCAGCCCCCAGGCATATAACCCAGCCCTCAGGCATATAACCCAGCCCTCAGGCATATAACCCAGCCCTCAGGCATATAACCCAGCCCTCAGGCATATAACCCAGCCACCCGGCATATAACCCAGCCACCCGGCATATAACCCAGCCACCCGGCATATAACCCAGCCACCCGGCATATAACCCAGCCACCCGGCATATAACCCAGCCACCCGGCATATAACCCAGCCACCCGGCATATAACCCAGCCACCCGGCATATAACCCAGCCACCCGGCATATAACCCAGCCACCCGGCATATAACCCAGCCACCCGGCATATAACCCAGCCCTCAGGCATATAACCCAGCCCTCAGGCATATAACCCAGCCACCCGGCATGTAACCCACCCCCCAGGCTTGTAACACAGCCAGCCAGCATATAACCCAGCCCTCAGGCATATAACCCAGCCACCCGGCATATAACCCAGCCACCCGGCATATAACCCAGCCACCCGGCATATAACCCAGCCACCCGGCATATAACCCAGCCACCCGGCATATAACCCAGCCACCCGGCATATAACCCAGCCACCCGGCATATAACCCAGCCACCCGGCATATAACCCAGCCACCCGGCATATAACCCAGCCACCCGGCATATAACCCAGCCACCCGGCATATAACCCAGCCCTCAGGCATATAACCCAGCCCTCAGGCATATAACCCAGCCCTCAGGCATATAACCCAGCCACCCGGCATGTAACCCACACCCCAGGCTTGTAACACAGCCATACGGCATATAACCCAGCCCCCAGGCATATAACCCAGCCACCCAGGCATATAACCCAGCCCCCAGGCATATAACCCAGCCACACAGGCATATAACCCAGCCACACAGGCATATAACCCAGCCACACAGGCATATAACTCAGCCACCCGGCATATAACTCAGCCACCCGGCATATAACTCAGCCACCCGGCATATAACTCAGCCACCCGGCATATAACTCAGCCACCCGGCATATAACTCAGCCACCCGGCATATAACTCAGCCACCCGGCATATAACTCAGCCACCCGGCATATAACTCAGCCACCCGGCATATAACTCAGCCACCCGGCATATAACTCAGCCACCCGGCATATAACTCAGCCACCCGGCATATAACTCAGCCCTCAGGCATATAACTCAGCCCTCAGGCATATAACTCAGCCCTCAGGCATATAACTCAGCCCTCAGGCATATAACTCAGCCCTCAGGCATATAACTCAGCCCTCAGGCATATAACTCAGCCCTCAGGCATATAACTCAGCCCTCAGGCATATAACTCAGCCCTCAGGCATATAACTCAGCCCTCAGGCATATAACTCAGCCCTCAGGCATATAACTCAGCCCTCAGGCATATAACTCAGCCCTCAGGCATATAACTCAGCCCTCAGGCATATAACTCAGCCCTCAGGCATATAACTCAGCCCTCAGGCATATAACTCAGCCCTCAGGCATATAACTCAGCCCTCAGGCATATAACTCAGCCCTCAGGCATATAACTCAGCCCTCAGGCATATAACTCAGCCCTCAGGCATATAACTCAGCCCTCAGGCATATAACTCAGCCCTCAGGCATATAACTCAGCCCTCAGGCATATAACTCAGCCCTCAGGCATATAACTCAGCCCTCAGGCATATAACTCAGCCCTCAGGCATATAACTCAGCCCTCAGGCATATAACCCAGCCACCCGGCATAAAACCCAGCCCCCAGGCATATAACCCAGCCCCCAGGCATATAACCCAGCCCCCAGGCATATAACCCAGCCCCCAAGCATATAACCCAGCCCCCAAGCATATAACCCAGCCCCCAGGCATATAACCCAGCCCTCAGGCATATAACCCAGCCCTCAGGCATATAACCCAGCCACCCGGCATGTAACCCACCCCCCAGGCATATAACCCAGCCACCAGGCATATAACCCAGCCACCAGGCATATAACCCAGCCCTCAGGCATATAACCCAGCCCTCAGGCATATAACCCAGCCCTCAGGCATATAACCCAGCCCTCAGGCATATAACCCAGCCCTCAGGCATATAACAAAGCCCTCAGGCATATAACAAAGCCCTCAGGCATATAACCCAGCCACCAGGCATAAAGCCCAGCCACCAGGCATATAACCCAGCCACCAGGCATATAACCCAGCCACCAGGCATATAACCCAGCCACCAGGCATATAACCCAGCCACCAGGCATATAACCCAGCCCCCAGGCATATAACCCAGCCCCCAGGCATATAACCCAGCCCCCAGGCATATAACCCAGCCACCCGGCATGTAACCCACCCCCCAGGCATATAACCCAGCCACCAGGCATATAACCCAGCCACCAGGCATATAACCCAGCCCTCAGGCATATAACCCAGCCCTCAGGCATATAACCCAGCCCTCAGGCATATAACCCAGCCCTCAGGCATATAACCCAGCCCTCAGGCATATAACCCAGCCCTCAGGCATATAACAAAGCCCTCAGGCATATAACCCAGCCACCAGGCATAAAGCCCAGCCACCAGGCATATAACCCAGCCACCAGGCATATAACCCTGCCACCCGGCATATAACCCAGCCACTCGGCATATAACTAAGCCCTCAGGCATATAACCAAGCCTTCAGGCATATAACCCAGCCACCAGGCATAAAGCCCAGCCATCAGGCATATAACCCAGCCACCAGGCATATAACCCAGCCCCCAGGCATATAACCCAGCCCCCAGGCATATAACCCAGCCCCCAGGCATATAACCAAGCCACCCGGCATAAACACTCAGCCACCAGGCATATAACCCAGCCCTCAGGCATATAACCCAGCCCCAGGCATATAACCCAGCCACCCGGCATATAACCCAGCCACCAGGCATATAACCCAGCCACCCGGCATATAACTCAGCCCTCAGGCATATAACCCAGCCCTCAGGCATATCACCCAGCCACCCGGCATATCACCCAGCCACCCGGCATATAACCCAGCCACCCGGCATATAACCCAGCCACCCTGCATATAACTCAGCCCTCAGGCATATAACTCAGCCCTCAGGCATATAACCCAGCCCTCAGGCATATAACCCAGCCACCAGGCATATAACCCAGCCACCAGGCATATAACCCAGCCACCAGGCATATAACCCAGCCACCAGGCATATAACCCAGCCACCAGGCATATAACCCAGCCCCCAGGCATATAGCCCAGCCCCCAGGCATATAACCCAGCCACCAGGCATATAACCCAGCCCTCAGGCATATAACCCAGCCACCCGACATATAACCCAGCCCTAAGGCATATAACCCAGGCACCAGGCATATAACCTAGCCACCCGGCATGTAACCCAGCCCTCAGGCATATAACCCAACTACCCGGCATATAACCCAGCCCTCAGGCATATAACCCAGCCACCCGGCATATAACCCAGCCCCCAGGCATATAACCCAGCCACGCGGCATATAACTGAGCCCTCAGGCATATAACAGAGCCGCCAGCATATAACCCAGCCCTCAGGCATATAACCTAGACCCCAGGCATATAAACCAGCCACCCGGCATATAACCCAGCCCCCAGGCATCTAACCCAGCCCTCAGGCATATAACCCAGCCCTCAGGCATATAACCCAGCCCCCAGGCATATAACCGAGCCACGCGGCATATAACCCAGCCCTCAGGCATATAACCCAGCCCTCAGGCATATAACCCAGCCACTCGGCATATAACCCAGCCCCCAGGCATATAACCCAGCCCCCAGGCATATAACCCAGCCCCCAGGCATATAACCCAGCCCCCAGGCATATAACCCAGCCCCCAGGCATATAACCCAGCCCCCAGGCATATAACCCAGCCCCCAGGCATATAACCCAGCCCCCAGGCATATAACCCAGCCCCCAGGCATATAACCCAGCCCCCAGGCATATAACCCAGCCCCCGGCATATAACCCAGCCCCCAGGCATATAACCCAGCCCCCAGGCATATAACCCAGCCCTCAGGCATATAACCCAGCCCTCAGGCATATAACCCAGCCCTCAGGCATATAACCCAGCCCTCAGGCATATAACCCAGCCCTCAGGCATATAACCCAGCCCTCAGGCATATAACCCAGCCCTCAGGCATATAACCCAGCCCTCAGGCATATAACCCAGCCCTCAGGCATATAACCCAGCCCTCAGGCATATAACCCAGCCCTCAGGCATATAACCCAGCCCTCAGGCATATAACCCAGCCCTCAGGCATATAACCCAGCCCTCAGGCATATAACCCAGCCCCCAGGCATATAACCCAGCCCCCAGGCATATAACCCAGCCACCAGGCATAAAGCCCAGCCATCAGGCATATAGCCCAGCCACCAGGCATATAACCCAGCCACCAGGCATATAACCCAGCCCCCAGGCATATAACCAAGCCACCCGGCATAAACACTCAGCCACCAGGCATATAACCCAGCCCTCAGGCATATAACCCAGCCCCAGGCATATAACCCAGCCACCCGGCATATAACCCAGCCCTTAGGCATATAACCCAGCCACCAGGCATATAACCCAGCCACCAGGCATATAACTCAGCCACCCGGCATATAACTCAGCCCTCAGGCATATAACCCAGCCCTCAGGCATATAACTCAGCCCTCAGGCATATAACTCAGCCCTCAGGCATATAACTCAGCCCTCAGGCATATAACTCAGCCCTCAGGCATATAACTCAGCCCTCAGGCATATAACTCAGCCCTCAGGCATATAACTCAGCCCTCAGGCATATAACTCAGCCCTCAGGCATATAACTCAGCCCTCAGGCATATAACTCAGCCCTCAGGCATATAACTCAGCCCTCAGGCATATAACTCAGCCCTCAGGCATATAACTCAGCCCTCAGGCATATAACTCAGCCCTCAGGCATATAACTCAGCCCTCAGGCATATAACTCAGCCCTCAGGCATATAACTCAGCCCTCAGGCATATAACTCAGCCCTCAGGCATATAACTCAGCCCTCAGGCATATAACTCAGCCCTCAGGCATATAACTCAGCCCTCAGGCATATAACTCAGCCCTCAGGCATATAACTCAGCCCTCAGGCATATAACTCAGCCCTCAGGCATATAACCCAGCCACCCGGCATAAAACCCAGCCAAGCGGCATAAAACCCAGCCACCCGGCATAAAACCCAGCCCTCAGGCATATAACCCAGCCCCCAGGCATATAGCCCAACCCCCAGGCATATAACCCAGCCACCCGACATATAACCCAGCTCCCAGGCATATAACCAAGCCCCCAGGCATATAACCCAGACACCCGGCATATAACCCAGACACCCGGCATATAACCCAGACACCCGGCATATAACCCAGCCACCCAACATATAACCCAGCCACCCAACATATAACCCAGCCACCCAACATATAACCCAGCCACCCAACATATAACCCAGCCACCCAACATATAACCCAGCCACCCAACATATAACCCAGCCCTCAGGCATATAACCCAGCCCCCAGGCATATAGCCCAACCCCCAGGCATATAACCCAGCCACCCGACATATAACCCAGCTCCCAGGCATATAACCAAGCCCCCAGGCATATAACCCAGACACCCGGCATATAACCCAGACACCCGTCATATAACCCAGCCACCCGGCATATAACCCAGCCACCCAACATATAACCCAGCCACCAGGCATATAACCCAGCCCCCAGGCATATAACCCAGCCCCCAGGCATATAACCAAGCCACCCGCCCGGCATAAACACTCAGCCACCAGGCATATAACCCAGCCCTCAGGCATATAACCCAGCCCCAGGCATATAACCCAGCCACCCGGCATGTAACCCACACCCCAGGCTTGTAACACAGCCAGCCGGCATATAACCCAGCCCCCAGGCATATAACCCAGCCCCCAGGCATGTACCCAAGCCCCCAGGCATGTACCCCAGCCACCCAGGCATATAACCCAGCCACCCAGGCATATAACCCAGCCACCCAGGCATATAAACCAGCCACCCAGGCATATAAACCAGCCACCCAGGCATATAAACCAGCCACCCAGGCATATAAACCAGCCACCCAGGCATATAAACCAGCCACCCAGGCATATAACCCAGCCACCCAGGCATATAACCCAGCCACCCAGGCATATGAGCCAGCCACCCGGCATATAACTCAGCCCTCAGGCATATAACTCAGCCCTCAGGCATATAACTCAGCCCTCAGGCATATAACTCAGTCCTCAGGCATATAACTCAGCCCTCAGGCATATAACTCAGCCCTCAGGCATATAACTCAGCCCTCAGGCATATAACTCAGCCCTCAGGCATATAACTCAGCCCTCAGGCATATAACTCAGCCCTCAGGCATATAACTCAGCCCTCAGGCATATAACTCAGCCCTCAGGCATATAACTCAGCCCTCAGGCATATAACTCAGCCCTCAGGCATATAACTCAGCCCTCAGGCATATAACTCAGCCCTCAGGCATATAACTCAGCCCTCAGGCATATAACTCAGCCCTCAGGCATATAACTCAGCCCTCAGGCATATAACTCAGCCCTCAGGCATATAACTCAGCCCTCAGGCATATAACTCAGCCCTCAGGCATATAACTCAGCCCTCAGGCATATAACTCAGCCCTCAGGCATATAACTCAGCCCTCAGGCATATAACTCAGCCCTCAGGCATATAACTCAGCCCTCAGGCATATAACTCAGCCCTCAGGCATATAACTCAGCCCTCAGGCATATAACTCAGCCCTCAGGCATATAACTCAGCCCTCAGGCATATAACTCAGCCCTCAGGCATATAACTCAGCCCTCAGGCATATAACTCAGCCCTCAGGCATATAACTCAGCCCTCAGGCATATAACTCAGCCCTCAGGCATATAACTCAGCCACCAGGCATATAACCCAGCCACCAGGCATATAACCCAGCAACCAGGCATATAACCCAGCCACCCGGCATATAACTCAGCCACCCGGCATATAACTCAGCCACCCGGCATATAACTCAGCCACCCGGCATATAACCCAGCCACCCGGCATATAACCCAGCCACCCGGCATATAACCCAGCCACTCGGCATATAACCCAGCCACTCGCCATATAACCCAGCCACCAGGCATATAACCCAGCCACCAGGCATATAACCCAGCCACCAGGCATATAACCCAGCCACCAGGCATATAACCCAGCCACCCGGCATGTAACCCACCCCCCAGGCTTGTAACACAGCCAGCCGGCATATAACACAGCCACCCGGCATATAACCCAGCCCTCAGGCATATAACCCAGCCCTCAGGCATATAACCCAGCCACCCAGCATATAACCCAGACACCCGTCATATAACCCAGACACCCGTCATATAACCCAGCCACCCGGCATATAACCCAGCCACCCGGCATATAACCCAGCCACCCGGCATATAACCCAGCCACCCGGCATATAACCCAGCCACCCGGCATATAACTCAGCCCCCAGGCATATAACCCAGCCCCCAGGCATATAACCCAGCCCCCAGGCATATAACCCAGCCCCCAGGCATATAACCCAGCCCCCAAGCATATAACCCAGCCCCCAAGCATATAACCCAGCCCCCAGGCATATAACCCAGCCCTCAGGCATATAACCCAGCCCTCAGGCATATAACCCAGCCACCCGGCATGTAACCCACCCCCCAGGCATATAACCCAGCCACCAGGCATATAACCCAGCCACCAGGCATATAACCCAGCCCTCAGGCATATAACCCAGCCCTCAGGCATATAACCCAGCCCTCAGGCATATAACCCAGCCCTCAGGCATATAACAAAGCCCTCAGGCATATAACAAAGCCCTCAGGCATATAACCCAGCCACCAGGCATAAAGCCCAGCCACCAGGCATATAACCCAGCCACCAGGCATATAACCCAGCCACCAGGCATATAACCCAGCCACCAGGCATATAACCCAGCCCCCAGGCATATAACCCAGCCACCAGGCATATAACCCAGCCACCAGGCATATAACCCAGCCCCCAGGCATATAACCCAGCCCCCAGGCATATAGCCCAGCCCCCAGGCATATAACCCAGCCCCCAGGCATATAACCCAGCCCTCAGGCATATAACCCAGCCACCCGACATATAACCCAGCCCTAAGGCATATAACCCAGGCACCAGGCATATAACCTAGCCACCCGGCATGTAACCCAGCCCTCAGGCATATAACCCAACTACCCGGCATATAACCCAGCCCTCAGGCATATAACCAAGCCACCCGGCATATAACCCAGCCCCCAGGCATATAACCCAGCCACGCGGCATATAACTGAGCCCTCAGGCATATAACAGAGCCGCCAGCATATAACCCAGCCCTCAGGCATATAACCTAGACCCCAGGCATATAAACCAGCCACCCGGCATATAACCCAGCCCCCAGGCATCTAACCCAGCCCTCAGGCATATAACCCAGCCACTCGGCATATAACCCAGCCCCCAAGCATATAACCCAGCCCCCAAGCATATAACCCAGCCCCCAAGCATATAACCCAGCCCCCAGGCATATAACCCAGCCCCCAGGCATATAACCCAGCCCCCAGGCATATAACCCAGCCCCCAGGCATATAACCCAGCCCCCAGGCATATAACCCAGCCCCCAGGCATATAACCCAGCCCCCAGGCATATAACCCAGCCCCCAGGCATATAACCCAGCCCCCAGGCATATAACCCAGCCCCCAGGCATATAACCCAGCCCCCAGGCATATAACCCAGCCCCCAGGCATATAACCCAGCCCCCAGGCATATAACCCAGCCCCCAGGCATATAACCCAGCCCCCAGGCATATAACCCAGCCCCCAGGCATATAACCCAGCCCCCAGGCATATAACCCAGCCCCAGGCATATAACCAAGCCCTCAGGCATATAACCCAGCCACCAGGCATAAAGCCCAGCCATCAGGCATATAGCCCAGCCACCAGGCATATAACCCAGCCACCAGGCATATAACCCAGCCCCCAGGCATATAACCCAGCCCCCAGGCATATAACCAAGCCACCCGGCATAAACACTCAGCCACCAGGCATATAACCCAGCCCTCAGGCATATAACCCAGCCCCAGGCATATAACCCAGCCACCCGGCATATTACCCAGCCCTTAGGCATATAACCCAGCCACCAGGCATATAACTCAGCCACCCGGCATATAACTCAGCCCTCAGGCATATAACCCAGCCCTCAGGCATATAACCCAGCCACCAGGCATATAACCCAGCCACCAGGCATATAGCCCAGTCCCCAGGCATATAGCCCAGCCCCCAGGCATATAACCCAGCCACCAGGCATATAACCCAGCCCTCAGGCATATAACCCAGCCACCCGACATATAACCCAGCCCTAAGGCATATAACCCAGGCACCAGGCATATAACCTAGCCACCCGGCATGTAACCCAGCCCTCAGGCATATAACCCAACTACCCGGCATATAACCCAGCCCTCAGGCATATAACCAAGCCACCCGGCATATAATCCAGCCCCCAGGCATATAACCCAGCCACGCGGCATATAACAGAGCCGCCAGCATATAACCCAGCCCTCAGGCATATAACCCAGACCCCAGGCATATAAACCAGCCACCCGGCATATAACCCAGCCCCCAGGCATATAACCCAGCCCTCAGGCATATAACCCAGCCCTCAGGCATATAACCCAGCCCTCAGGCATATAACCCAGCCCTCAGGCATATAACCCAGCCCTCAGGCATATAACCCAGCCACCAGGCATATAACCCAGCCACCAGGCATATAACCCAGCCACCAGGCATATAACCCAGCCACCAGGCATATAACCCAGACCCCAGGCATATAAACCAGCCACCCGGCATATAAACCAGCCCCCAGGCATATAACCCAGCCCTCAGGCATATAACCCAGCCCTCAGGCATATAACCCAGCCCTCAGGCATATAACCCAGACCCCAGGCATATAAACCAGCCACCCGGCATATAACCCAGCCCCCAGGCATATAACCCAGCCCTCAGGCATATAACCCAGCCCTCAGGCATATAACCCAGCCCTCAGGCATATAACCCAGCCCTCAGGCATATAACCCAGCCCTCAGGCATATAACCCAGCCCTCAGGCATATAACCCAGCCCTCAGGCATATAACCCAGCCCTCAGGCATATAACCCAGCCCTCAGGCATATAACCCAGCCCTCAGGCATATAACCCAGCCCTCAGGCATATAACCCAGCCCTCAGGCATATAACCCAGCCACCAGGCATATAACCCAGCCACCAGGCATATAACCCAGCCACCCGGCATATAACCCAGCCACCCGGCATATAACCCAGCCCTCAGGCATATAACCCAGCCCTCAGGCATATAACCCAGCCCTCAGGCATATAACCCAGCCCTCAGGCATATAACCCAGCCCTCAGGCATATAAACCAGCCACCCAGGCATATAAACCAGCCACCCAGGCATATAAACCAGCCACCCAGGCATATAAACCAGCCACCCAGGCATATAACCCAGCCACCCAGGCATATAACCCAGCTACCCAGGCATATGAGCCAGCCACCCGGCATATAACTCAGCCCTCAGGCATATAACTCAGCCCTCAGGCATATAACTCAGCCCTCAGGCATATAACTCAGCCCTCAGGCATATAACTCAGCCCTCAGGCATATAACTCAGCCCTCAGGCATATAACTCAGCCCTCAGGCATATAACTCAGCCCTCAGGCATATAACTCAGCCCTCAGGCATATAACTCAGCCCTCAGGCATATAACTCAGCCCTCAGGCATATAACTCAGCCCTCAGGCATATAACTCAGCCCTCAGGCATATAACTCAGCCCTCAGGCATATAACTCAGCCCTCAGGCATATAACTCAGCCCTCAGGCATATAACTCAGCCCTCAGGCATATAACTCAGCCCTCAGGCATATAACTCAGCCCTCAGGCATATAACTCAGCCCTCAGGCATGTAACTCAGCCCTCAGGCATATAACTCAGCCCTCAGGCATGTAACTCAGCCCTCAGGCATGTAACTCAGCCCTCAGGCATGTAACTCAGCCCTCAGGCATGTAACTCAGCCCTCAGGCATGTAACTCAGCCCTCAGGCATGTAACTCAGCCCTCAGGCATGTAACTCAGCCCTCAGGCATGTAACTCAGCCCTCAGGCATGTAACTCAGCCCTCAGGCATGTAACTCAGCCCTCAGGCATGTAACTCAGCCCTCAGGCATGTAACTCAGCCCTCAGGCATGTAACTCAGCCCTCAGGCATGTAACTCAGCCCTCAGGCATGTAACTCAGCCCTCAGGCATGTAACTCAGCCCTCAGGCATGTAACTCAGCCCTCAGGCATGTAACTCAGCCCTCAGGCATGTAACTCAGCCCTCAGGCATGTAACTCAGCCCTCAGGCATGTAACTCAGCCCTCAGGCATGTAACTCAGCCCTCAGGCATGTAACTCAGCCCTCAGGCATGTAACTCAGCCCTCAGGCATGTAACTCAGCCCTCAGGCATGTAACTCAGCCCTCAGGCATGTAACTCAGCCCTCAGGCATGTAACTCAGCCCTCAGGCATGTAACTCAGCCCTCAGGCATGTAACTCAGCCCTCAGGCATGTAACTCAGCCCTCAGGCATGTAACTCAGCCCTCAGGCATGTAACTCAGCCCTCAGGCATGTAACTCAGCCCTCAGGCATGTAACTCAGCCCTCAGGCATGTAACTCAGCCCTCAGGCATGTAACTCAGCCCTCAGGCATATAACTCAGCCCTCAGGCATATAACTCAGCCCTCAGGCATATAACTCAGCCCTCAGGCATATAACTCAGCCCTCAGGCATATAACTCAGCCCTCAGGCATATAACTCAGCCCTCAGGCATATAACTCAGCCCTCAGGCATATAACTCAGCCCTCAGGCATATAACTCAGCCCTCAGGCATATAACTCAGCCCTCAGGCATATAACTCAGCCCTCAGGCATATAACTCAGCCCTCAGGCATATAACCCAGCAACCAGGCATATAACCCAGCCACCCGGCATATAACCCAGCCACCCGGCATATAACTCAGCCACCCGGCATATAACCCAGCCACCCGGCATATAACCCAGCCACTCGGCATATAACCCAGCCACCAGGCATATAACCCAGCCCCCAGGCATATAACCCAGCCCCCAGGCATATAACCCAGCCCCCAGGCATATAACCCAGCCCCCAGGCATATAACCCAGCCCCCAGGCATATAACCCAGCCCCCAGGCATATAACCCAGCCCTCAGGCATATAACCCAGCCACCCGGCATGTAACCCACCCCCCAGGCTTGTAACACAGCCAGCCGGCATATAACACAGCCACCCGGCATATAACCCAGCCCTCAGGCATATAACCCAGCCACCCAGCATATAACCCAGCCACCCAGCATATAACCCAGCCCCCAGGCATATAACCCAGCCCTCAGGCATATAACCCAGCCACCCGGCATGTAACCCACCCCCCAGGCTTGTAACACAGCCAGCCGGCATATAACACAGCCACCCGGCATATAACCCAGCCCTCAGGCATATAACCCAGCCCTCAGGCATATAACCCAGCCCTCAGGCATATAACCCAGCCACCCAGCATATAACCCAGACACCCGTCATATAACCCAGCCACCCGGCATATAACCCAGCCACCCGGCATATAACCCAGCCACCCGGCATATAACCCAGCCACCCGGCATATAACCCAGCCACCCGGCATATAACCCAGCCACCCGGCATATAACCCAGCCACCCGGCATATAACCCAGCCACCCGGCATATAACCCAGCCACCCGGCATATAACTCAGCCCCCAGGCATATAACCCAGCCCCCAGGCATATAACCCAGCCCCCAGGCATATAACCCAGCCCCCAGGCATATAACCCAGCCCCCAGGCATATAACCCAGCCCCCAGGCATATAACCCAGCCCCCAGGCATATAACCCAGCCCCCAGGCATATAACCCAGCCCCCAGGCATATAACCCAGCCCCCAGGCATATAACCCAGCCCTCAGGCATATAACCCAGCCACCCGGCATGTAACCCACCCCCCAGGCATATAACCCAGCCACCAGGCATATAACCCAGCCACCAGGCATATAACCCAGCCCTCAGGCATATAACCCAGCCCTCAGGCATATAACCCAGCCCTCAGGCATATAACCCAGCCCTCAGGCATATAACCCAGCCCTCAGGCATATAACCCAGCCCTCAGGCATATAACCCAGCCCTCAGGCATATAACCCAGCCCTCAGGCATATAACCCAGCCCTCAGGCATATAACCCAGCCCTCAGGCATATAACAAAGCCCTCAGGCATATAACCCAGCCACCAGGCATAAAGCCCAGCCACCAGGCATATAACCCAGCCACCAGGCATATAACCCAGCCACCAGGCATATAACCCAGCCACCAGGCATATAACCCAGCCCCCAGGCATATAGCCCAGCCCCCAGGCATATAACCCAGCCACCAGGCATATAACCCAGCCCTCAGGCATATAACCCAGCCACCCGACATATAACCCAGCCCTAAGGCATATAACCCAGGCACCAGGCATATAACCTAGCCACCCGGCATGTAACCCAGCCCTCAGGCATATAACCCAACTACCCGGCATATAACCCAGCCCTCAGGCATATAACCCAGCCCCCAGGCATATAACCCAGCCACCCGGCATGTAACCCACCCCCCAGGCATATAACCCAGCCACCAGGCATATAACCCAGCCACCAGGCATATAACCCAGCCCTCAGGCATATAACCCAGCCCTCAGGCATATAACCCAGCCCTCAGGCATATAACAAAGCCCTCAGGCATATAACCCAGCCACCAGGCATAAAGCCCAGCCACCAGGCATATAACCCAGCCACCAGGCATATAACCCAGCCACTCGGCATATAACTAAGCCCTCAGGCATATAACCAAGCCTTCAGGCATATAACCCAGCCACCAGGCATAAAGCCCAGCCACCAGGCATATAACCCAGCCCCCAGGCATATAACCCAGCCCCCAGGCATATAACCCAGCCCCCAGGCATATAACCCAGCCCCCAGGCATATAACCAAGCCACCCGGCATAAACACTCAGCCACCAGGCATATAACCCAGCCCTCAGGCATATAACCCAGCCCCAGGCATATAACCCAGCCACCCGGCATATAACCCAGCCACCAGGCATATAACCCAGCCACCAGGCATATAACCCAGCCACCCGGCATATAACTCAGCCCTCAGGCATATAACCCAGCCCTCAGGCATATCACCCAGCCACCCGGCATATAACCCAGCCACCCGGCATATAACCCAGCCACCCTGCATATAACTCAGCCCTCAGGCATATAACCCAGCCCTCAGGCATATAACCCAGCCACCAGGCATATAACCCAGCCACCAGGCATATAACCCAGCCACCAGGCATATAACCCAGCCACCAGGCATATAACCCAGCCACCAGGCATATAACCCAGCCACCAGGCATATAACCCAGCCACCAGGCATATAACCCAGCCCCCTGGCATATAGCCCAGCCCCCAGGCATATAACCCAGCCACCAGGCATATAACCCAGCCCTCAGGCATATAACCCAGCCACCCGACATATAACCCAGCCCTAAGGCATATAACCCAGGCACCAGGCATATAACCTAGCCACCCGGCATGTAACCCAGCCCTCAGGCATATAACCCAACTACCCGGCATATAACCCAGCCCTCAGGCATATAACCAAGCCACCCGGCATATAACCCAGCCCCCAGGCATATAACCCAGCCACGCGGCATATAACTGAGCCCTCAGGCATATAACAGAGCCGCCAGCATATAACCCAGCCCTCAGGCATATAACCTAGACCCCAGGCATATAAACCAGCCACCCGGCATATAACCCAGCCCCCAGGCATCTAACCCAGCCCTCAGGCATATAACCCAGCCACTCGGCATATAACCCAGCCCTCAGGCATATAACCCAGCCCCCAGGCATATAACCGAGCCACGCGGCATATAACCCAGCCCTCAGGCATATAACCCAGCCCTCAGGCATATAACCCAGCCCTCAGGCATATAACCCAGCCACTCGGCATATAACCCAGCCCCCAGGCATATAACCCAGCCCCCAGGCATATAACCCAGCCCCCAGGCATATAACCCAGCCCCCAGGCATATAACCCAGCCCCCAGGCATATAACCCAGCCCCCAGGCATATAACCCAGCCCCCAGGCATATAACCCAGCCCCCAGGCATATAACCCAGCCCCCAGGCATATAACCCAGCCCCCAGGCATATAACCCAGCCCCCAGGCATATAACCCAGCCCCCAGGCATATAACCCAGCCCCCAGGCATATAACCCAGCCCCCAGGCATATAACCCAGCCCCCAGGCATATAACCCAGCCCCCAGGCATATAACCCAGCCCCCAGGCATATAACCCAGCCCCCAGGCATATAACCCAGCCCCCAGGCATATAACCCAGCCCCCGGCATATAACCCAGCCCCCGGCATATAACCCAGCCCTCAGGCATATAACCCAGCCCTCAGGCATATAACCCAGCCCTCAGGCATATAACCCAGCCCTCAGGCATATAACCCAGCCCTCAGGCATATAACCCAGCCCTCAGGCATATAACCCAGCCCTCAGGCATATAACCCAGCCCCCAGGCATATAACCCAGCCCCCAGGCATATAACCCAGCCCTCAGGCATATAACCCAGCCCTCAGGCATATAACCCAGCCACCCAGGCATATAACCCAGCCCTCAGGCATATAACCCAGCCACCCAGGCATATAACCCAGCCCCCAGGCATATAACCCAGCCACCCAGGCATATAACCCAGCCCCCAGGCATATAACCCAGCCCCCAGGCATATAACCCAGCCCCCAGGCATATAACCCAGCCCCCAGGCATATAACCCAGCCCCAGGCATATAACCAAGCCCTCAGGCATATAACCCAGCCACCAGGCATAAAGCCCAGCCATCAGGCATATAGCCCAGCCACCAGGCATATAACCCAGCCACCAGGCATATAACCCAGCCCCCAGGCATATAACCCAGCCCCCAGGCATATAACCAAGCCACCCGGCATAAACACTCAGCCACCAGGCATATAACCCAGCCCTCAGGCATATAACCCAGCCCCAGGCATATAACCCAGCCACCCGGCATATTACCCAGCCCTTAGGCATATAACCCAGCCACCAGGCATATAACTCAGCCACCCGGCATATAACTCAGCCCTCAGGCATATAACCCAGCCCTCAGGCATATAACCCAGCCACCAGGCATATAACCCAGCCACCAGGCATATAGCCCAGTCCCCAGGCATATAGCCCAGCCCCCAGGCATATAACCCAGCCACCAGGCATATAACCCAGCCCTCAGGCATATAACCCAGCCACCCGACATATAACCCAGCCCTAAGGCATATAACCCAGGCACCAGGCATATAACCTAGCCACCCGGCATGTAACCCAGCCCTCAGGCATATAACCCAACTACCCGGCATATAACCCAGCCCTCAGGCATATAACCAAGCCACCCGGCATATAATCCAGCCCCCAGGCATATAACCCAGCCACGCGGCATATAACAGAGCCGCCAGCATATAACCCAGCCCTCAGGCATATAACCCAGACCCCAGGCATATAAACCAGCCACCCGGCATATAACCCAGCCCCCAGGCATATAACCCAGCCCTCAGGCATATAACCCAGCCCTCAGGCATATAACCCAGCCCTCAGGCATATAACCCAGCCCTCAGGCATATAACCCAGCCACCAGGCATATAACCCAGCCACCAGGCATATAACCCAGCCACCAGGCATATAACCCAGCCACCAGGCATATAACCCAGACCCCAGGCATATAAACCAGCCACCCGGCATATAAACCAGCCCCCAGGCATATAACCCAGCCCTCAGGCATATAACCCAGCCCTCAGGCATATAACCCAGCCCTCAGGCATATAACCCAGACCCCAGGCATATAAACCAGCCACCCGGCATATAACCCAGCCCCCAGGCATATAACCCAGCCCTCAGGCATATAACCCAGCCCTCAGGCATATAACCCAGCCCTCAGGCATATAACCCAGCCCTCAGGCATATAACCCAGCCCTCAGGCATATAACCCAGCCCTCAGGCATATAACCCAGCCCTCAGGCATATAACCCAGCCCTCAGGCATATAACCCAGCCCTCAGGCATATAACCCAGCCCTCAGGCATATAACCCAGCCCTCAGGCATATAACCCAGCCCTCAGGCATATAACCCAGCCCTCAGGCATATAACCCAGCCACCAGGCATATAACCCAGCCACCAGGCATATAACCCAGACCCCAGGCATATAAACCAGCCACCCGGCATATAACCCAGCCCTCAGGCATATAACCCAGCCCTCAGGCATATAACCCAGCCCTCAGGCATATAACCCAGCCCTCAGGCATATAACCCAGCCCTCAGGCATATAAACCAGCCACCCAGGCATATAAACCAGCCACCCAGGCATATAAACCAGCCACCCAGGCATATAAACCAGCCACCCAGGCATATAACCCAGCCACCCAGGCATATAACCCAGCTACCCAGGCATATGAGCCAGCCACCCGGCATATAACTCAGCCCTCAGGCATATAACTCAGCCCTCAGGCATATAACTCAGCCCTCAGGCATATAACTCAGCCCTCAGGCATATAACTCAGCCCTCAGGCATATAACTCAGCCCTCAGGCATATAACTCAGCCCTCAGGCATATAACTCAGCCCTCAGGCATATAACTCAGCCCTCAGGCATATAACTCAGCCCTCAGGCATATAACTCAGCCCTCAGGCATATAACTCAGCCCTCAGGCATATAACTCAGCCCTCAGGCATATAACTCAGCCCTCAGGCATATAACTCAGCCCTCAGGCATATAACTCAGCCCTCAGGCATATAACTCAGCCCTCAGGCATATAACTCAGCCCTCAGGCATATAACTCAGCCCTCAGGCATATAACTCAGCCCTCAGGCATATAACTCAGCCCTCAGGCATATAACTCAGCCCTCAGGCATATAACTCAGCCCTCAGGCATATAACTCAGCCCTCAGGCATATAACTCAGCCCTCAGGCATATAACTCAGCCCTCAGGCATATAACTCAGCCCTCAGGCATATAACTCAGCCCTCAGGCATATAACCCAGCCACCCGGCATAAAACCCAGCCAAGCGGCATAAAACCCAGCCACCCGGCATAAAACCCAGCCCTCAGGCATATAACCCAGCCCCCAGGCATATAGCCCAACCCCCAGGCATATAACCCAGCCACCCGACATATAACCCAGCTCCCAGGCATATAACCAAGCCCCCAGGCATATAACCCAGACACCCGGCATATAACCCAGACACCCGGCATATAACCCAGCCACCCAACATATAACCCAGCCACCCAACATATAACCCAGCCACCCAACATATAACCCAGCCACCCAACATATAACCCAGCCACCCAACATATAACCCAGCCACCCAACATATAACCCAGCCCTCAGGCATATAACCCAGCCCCCAGGCATATAGCCCAACCCCCAGGCATATAACCCAGCCACCCGACATATAACCCAGCTCCCAGGCATATAACCAAGCCCCCAGGCATATAACCCAGACACCCGGCATATAACCCAGACACCCGTCATATAACCCAGCCACCCGGCATATAACCCAGCCACCCAACATATAACCCAGCCACCAGGCATATAACCCAGCCCCCAGGCATATAACCCAGCCCCCAGGCATATAACCAAGCCACCCGCCCGGCATAAACACTCAGCCACCAGGCATATAACCCAGCCCTCAGGCATATAACCCAGCCCCAGGCATATAACCCAGCCACCCGGCATGTAACCCACACCCCAGGCTTGTAACACAGCCAGCCGGCATATAACCCAGCCCCCAGGCATATAACCCAGCCCCCAGGCATGTACCCAAGCCCCCAGGCATGTACCCCAGCCACCCAGGCATATAACCCAGCCACCCAGGCATATAACCCAGCCACCCAGGCATATAAACCAGCCACCCAGGCATATAAACCAGCCACCCAGGCATATAAACCAGCCACCCAGGCATATAAACCAGCCACCCAGGCATATAAACCAGCCACCCAGGCATATAAACCAGCCACCCAGGCATATAAACCAGCCACCCAGGCATATAACCCAGCCACCCAGGCATATAACCCAGCTACCCAGGCATATGAGCCAGCCACCCGGCATATAACTCAGCCCTCAGGCATATAACTCAGCCCTCAGGCATATAACTCAGCCCTCAGGCATATAACTCAGTCCTCAGGCATATAACTCAGCCCTCAGGCATATAACTCAGCCCTCAGGCATATAACTCAGCCCTCAGGCATATAACTCAGCCCTCAGGCATATAACTCAGCCCTCAGGCATATAACTCAGCCCTCAGGCATATAACTCAGCCCTCAGGCATATAACTCAGCCCTCAGGCATATAACTCAGCCCTCAGGCATATAACTCAGCCCTCAGGCATATAACTCAGCCCTCAGGCATATAACTCAGCCCTCAGGCATATAACTCAGCCCTCAGGCATATAACTCAGCCCTCAGGCATATAACTCAGCCCTCAGGCATATAACTCAGCCCTCAGGCATATAACTCAGCCCTCAGGCATATAACTCAGCCCTCAGGCATATAACTCAGCCCTCAGGCATATAACTCAGCCCTCAGGCATATAACTCAGCCCTCAGGCATATAACTCAGCCCTCAGGCATATAACTCAGCCCTCAGGCATATAACTCAGCCCTCAGGCATATAACTCAGCCCTCAGGCATATAACTCAGCCCTCAGGCATATAACCCAGCCACCAGGCATATAACCCAGCAACCAGGCATATAACCCAGCCACCCGGCATATAACTCAGCCACCCGGCATATAACTCAGCCACCCGGCATATAACTCAGCCACCCGGCATATAACCCAGCCACCCGGCATATAACCCAGCCACCCGGCATATAACCCAGCCACTCGGCATATAACCCAGCCACTCGCCATATAACCCAGCCACCAGGCATATAACCCAGCCACCAGGCATATAACCCAGCCACCAGGCATATAACCCAGCCACCAGGCATATAACCCAGCCACCCGGCATGTAACCCACCCCCCAGGCTTGTAACACAGCCAGCCGGCATATAACCCAGCCCTCAGGCATATAACCCAGCCCTCAGGCATATAACCCAGCCACCCAGCATATAACCCAGACACCCGTCATATAACCCAGACACCCGTCATATAACCCAGCCACCCGGCATATAACCCAGCCACCCGGCATATAACCCAGCCACCCGGCATATAACCCAGCCACCCGGCATATAACCCAGCCACCCGGCATATAACTCAGCCCCCAGGCATATAACCCAGCCCCCAGGCATATAACCCAGCCCCCAGGCATATAACCCAGCCCCCAGGCATATAACCCAGCCCCCAGGCATATAACCCAGCCCCCAAGCATATAACCCAGCCCCCAAGCATATAACCCAGCCCCCAGGCATATAACCCAGCCCTCAGGCATATAACCCAGCCCTCAGGCATATAACCCAGCCACCCGGCATGTAACCCACCCCCCAGGCATATAACCCAGCCACCAGGCATATAACCCAGCCAACAGGCATATAACCCAGCCCTCAGGCATATAACCCAGCCCTCAGGCATATAACCCAGCCCTCAGGCATATAACCCAGCCCTCAGGCATATAACAAAGCCCTCAGGCATATAACAAAGCCCTCAGGCATATAACCCAGCCACCAGGCATAAAGCCCAGCCACCAGGCATATAACCCAGCCACCAGGCATATAACCCAGCCACCAGGCATATAACCCAGCCACCAGGCATATAACCCAGCCCCCAGGCATATAACCCAGCCCCCAGGCATATAACCCAGCCACCCGGCATGTAACCCACCCCCCAGGCATATAACCCAGCCACCAGGCATATAACCCAGCCCTCAGGCATATAACCCAGCCCTCAGGCATATAACCCAGCCCTCAGGCATATAACAAAGCCCTCAGGCATATAACCCAGCCACCAGGCATAAAGCCCAGCCACCAGGCATATAACCCAGCCACCAGGCATATAACCCTGCCACCCGGCATATAACCCAGCCACTCGGCATATAACTAAGCCCTCAGGCATATAACCAAGCCTTCAGGCATATAACCCAGCCACCAGGCATAAAGCCCAGCCATCAGGCATATAACCCAGCCACCAGGCATATAACCCAGCCCCCAGGCATATAACCCAGCCCCCAGGCATATAACCCAGCCCCCAGGCATATAACCCAGCCCCCAGGCATATAACCAAGCCACCCGGCATAAACACTCAGCCACCAGGCATATAACCCAGCCCTCAGGCATATAACCCAGCCCCAGGCATATAACCCAGCCACCCGGCATATAACCCAGCCACCAGGCATATAACCCAGCCACCCGGCATATAACTCAGCCCTCAGGCATATAACCCAGCCCTCAGGCATATCACCCAGCCACCCGGCATATAACCCAGCCACCCGGCATATAACCCAGCCACCCTGCATATAACTCAGCCCTCAGGCATATAACTCAGCCCTCAGGCATATAACCCAGCCCTCAGGCATATAACCCAGCCCTCAGGCATATAACCCAGCCACCAGGCATATAACCCAGCCACCAGGCATATAACCCAGCCACCAGGCATATAACCCAGCCCCCAGGCATATAACCCAGCCCCCAGGCATATAGCCCAGCCCCCAGGCATATAACCCAGCCACCAGGCATATAACCCAGCCCTCAGGCATATAACCCAGCCACCCGACATATAACCCAGCCCTAAGGCATATAACCCAGGCACCAGGCATATAACCTAGCCACCCGGCATGTAACCCAGCCCTCAGGCATATAACCCAACTACCCGGCATATAACCCAGCCCTCAGGCATATAACCAAGCCACCCGGCATATAACCCAGCCCCCAGGCATATAACCCAGCCACGCGGCATATAACTGAGCCCTCAGGCATATAACAGAGCCGCCAGCATATAACCCAGCCCTCAGGCATATAACCTAGACCCCAGGCATATAAACCAGCCCCCAGGCATCTAACCCAGCCCTCAGGCATATAACCCAGCCACTCGGCATATAACCCAGCCCCCAAGCATATAACCCAGCCCCCAAGCATATAACCCAGCCCCCAAGCATATAACCCAGCCCCCAAGCATATAACCCAGCCCCCAAGCATATAACCCAGCCCCCAGGCATATAACCCAGCCCCCAGGCATATAACCCAGCCCCCAGGCATATAACCCAGCCCCCAGGCATATAACCCAGCCCCCAGGCATATAACCCAGCCCCCAGGCATATAACCCAGCCCCCAGGCATATAACCCAGCCCCCAGGCATATAACCCAGCCCCCAGGCATATAACCCAGCCCCCAGGCATATAACCCAGCCCCCAGGCATATAACCCAGCCCCCAGGCATATAACCCAGCCCCCAGGCATATAACCCAGCCCCCAGGCATATAACCCAGCCCCCAGGCATATAACCCAGCCCCCAGGCATATAACCCAGCCCCAGGCATATAACCAAGCCCTCAGGCATATAACCCAGCCACCAGGCATAAAGCCCAGCCATCAGGCATATAGCCCAGCCACCAGGCATATAACCCAGCCACCAGGCATATAACCCAGCCCCCAGGCATATAACCCAGCCCCCAGGCATATAACCAAGCCACCCGGCATAAACACTCAGCCACCAGGCATATAACCCAGCCCTCAGGCATATAACCCAGCCCCAGGCATATAACCCAGCCACCCGGCATATTACCCAGCCCCTCGGCATATAACTAAGCCCTCAGGCATATAACCAAGCCTTCAGGCATATAACCCAGCCACCAGGCATAAAGCCCAGCCATCAGGCATATAACCCAGCCACCAGGCATATAACCCAGCCCCCAGGCATATAACCCAGCCCCCAGGCATATAACCCAGCCCCCAGGCATATAACCCAGCCCCCAGGCATATAACCAAGCCACCCGGCATAAACACTCAGCCACCAGGCATATAACCCAGCCCTCAGGCATATAACCCAGCCCCAGGCATATAACCCAGCCACCCGGCATATAACCCAGCCACCAGGCATATAACCCAGCCACCCGGCATATAACTCAGCCCTCAGGCATATCACCCAGCCCTCAGGCATATCACCCAGCCACCCGGCATATAACCCAGCCACCCGGCATATAACCCAGCCACCCTGCATATAACTCAGCCCTCAGGCATATAACTCAGCCCTCAGGCATATAACCCAGCCCTCAGGCATATAACCCAGCCCTCAGGCATATAACCCAGCCACCAGGCATATAACCCAGCCACCAGGCATATAACCCAGCCACCAGGCATATAACCCAGCCCCCAGGCATATAACCCAGCCCCCAGGCATATAGCCCAGCCCCCAGGCATATAACCCAGCCACCAGGCATATAACCCAGCCCTCAGGCATATAACCCAGCCACCCGACATATAACCCAGCCCTAAGGCATATAACCCAGGCACCAGGCATATAACCTAGCCACCCGGCATGTAACCCAGCCCTCAGGCATATAACCCAACTACCCGGCATATAACCCAGCCCTCAGGCATATAACCAAGCCACCCGGCATATAACCCAGCCCCCAGGCATATAACCCAGCCACGCGGCATATAACTGAGCCCTCAGGCATATAACAGAGCCGCCAGCATATAACCCAGCCCTCAGGCATATAACCTAGACCCCAGGCATATAAACCAGCCCCCAGGCATCTAACCCAGCCCTCAGGCATATAACCCAGCCACTCGGCATATAACCCAGCCCCCAAGCATATAACCCAGCCCCCAAGCATATAACCCAGCCCCCAAGCATATAACCCAGCCCCCAAGCATATAACCCAGCCCCCAAGCATATAACCCAGCCCCCAGGCATATAACCCAGCCCCCAGGCATATAACCCAGCCCCCAGGCATATAACCCAGCCCCCAGGCATATAACCCAGCCCCCAGGCATATAACCCAGCCCCCAGGCATATAACCCAGCCCCCAGGCATATAACCCAGCCCCCAGGCATATAACCCAGCCCCCAGGCATATAACCCAGCCCCCAGGCATATAACCCAGCCCCCAGGCATATAACCCAGCCCCCAGGCATATAACCCAGCCCCCAGGCATATAACCCAGCCCCCAGGCATATAACCCAGCCCCCAGGCATATAACCCAGCCCCCAGGCATATAACCCAGCCCCCAGGCATATAACCCAGCCCCAGGCATATAACCAAGCCCTCAGGCATATAACCCAGCCACCAGGCATAAAGCCCAGCCATCAGGCATATAGCCCAGCCACCAGGCATATAACCCAGCCACCAGGCATATAACCCAGCCCCCAGGCATATAACCCAGCCCCCAGGCATATAACCAAGCCACCCGGCATAAACACTCAGCCACCAGGCATATAACCCAGCCCTCAGGCATATAACCCAGCCCCAGGCATATAACCCAGCCACCCGGCATATTACCCAGCCCTTAGGCATATAACCCAGCCACCAGGCATATAACTCAGCCACCCGGCATATAACTCAGCCCTCAGGCATATAACCCAGCCCTCAGGCATATAACCCAGCCACCAGGCATATAACCCAGCCACCAGGCATATAGCCCAGTCCCCAGGCATATAGCCCAGCCCCCAGGCATATAACCCAGCCACCAGGCATATAACCCAGCCCTCAGGCATATAACCCAGCCACCCGACATATAACCCAGCCCTAAGGCATATAACCCAGGCACCAGGCATATAACCTAGCCACCCGGCATGTAACCCAGCCCTCAGGCATATAACCCAACTACCCGGCATATAACCCAGCCCTCAGGCATATAACCAAGCCACCCGGCATATAATCCAGCCCCCAGGCATATAACCCAGCCACGCGGCATATAACAGAGCCGCCAGCATATAACCCAGCCCTCAGGCATATAACCCAGACCCCAGGCATATAAACCAGCCACCCGGCATATAACCCAGCCCCCAGGCATATAACCCAGCCCTCAGGCATATAACCCAGCCCTCAGGCATATAACCCAGCCCTCAGGCATATAACCCAGCCCTCAGGCATATAACCCAGCCCTCAGGCATATAACCCAGCCACCAGGCATATAACCCAGCCACCAGGCATATAACCCAGCCACCAGGCATATAACCCAGCCACCAGGCATATAACCCAGACCCCAGGCATATAAACCAGCCACCCGGCATATAAACCAGCCCCCAGGCATATAACCCAGCCCTCAGGCATATAACCCAGCCCTCAGGCATATAACCCAGCCCTCAGGCATATAACCCAGACCCCAGGCATATAAACCAGCCACCCGGCATATAACCCAGCCCCCAGGCATATAACCCAGCCCTCAGGCATATAACCCAGCCCTCAGGCATATAACCCAGCCCTCAGGCATATAACCCAGCCCTCAGGCATATAACCCAGCCCTCAGGCATATAACCCAGCCCTCGGGCATATAACCCAGCCCTCGGGCATATAACCCAGCCCTCAGGCATATAACCCAGCCCTCAGGCATATAACCCAGCCCTCAGGCATATAACCCAGCCACCAGGCATATAACCCAGCCACCAGGCATATAACCCAGCCACCCGGCATATAAACCAGCCACCCGGCATATAACCCAGCCCTCAGGCATATAACCCAGCCCTCAGGCATATAACCCAGCCCTCAGGCATATAACCCAGCCCTCAGGCATATAACCCAGCCCTCAGGCATATAAACCAGCCACCCAGGCATATAAACCAGCCACCCAGGCATATAAACCAGCCACCCAGGCATATAAACCAGCCACCCAGGCATATAACCCAGCCACCCAGGCATATAACCCAGCTACCCAGGCATATGAGCCAGCCACCCGGCATATAACTCAGCCCTCAGGCATATAACTCAGCCCTCAGGCATATAACTCAGCCCTCAGGCATATAACTCAGCCCTCAGGCATATAACTCAGCCCTCAGGCATATAACTCAGCCCTCAGGCATATAACTCAGCCCTCAGGCATATAACTCAGCCCTCAGGCATATAACTCAGCCCTCAGGCATATAACTCAGCCCTCAGGCATATAACTCAGCCCTCAGGCATATAACTCAGCCCTCAGGCATATAACTCAGCCCTCAGGCATATAACTCAGCCCTCAGGCATATAACTCAGCCCTCAGGCATATAACTCAGCCCTCAGGCATATAACTCAGCCCTCAGGCATATAACTCAGCCCTCAGGCATATAACTCAGCCCTCAGGCATATAACTCAGCCCTCAGGCATATAACTCAGCCCTCAGGCATATAACTCAGCCCTCAGGCATATAACTCAGCCCTCAGGCATGTAACTCAGCCCTCAGGCATGTAACTCAGCCCTCAGGCATGTAACTCAGCCCTCAGGCATGTAACTCAGCCCTCAGGCATGTAACTCAGCCCTCAGGCATGTAACTCAGCCCTCAGGCATGTAACTCAGCCCTCAGGCATGTAACTCAGCCCTCAGGCATGTAACTCAGCCCTCAGGCATGTAACTCAGCCCTCAGGCATGTAACTCAGCCCTCAGGCATGTAACTCAGCCCTCAGGCATGTAACTCAGCCCTCAGGCATGTAACTCAGCCCTCAGGCATGTAACTCAGCCCTCAGGCATGTAACTCAGCCCTCAGGCATGTAACTCAGCCCTCAGGCATGTAACTCAGCCCTCAGGCATGTAACTCAGCCCTCAGGCATGTAACTCAGCCCTCAGGCATGTAACTCAGCCCTCAGGCATGTAACTCAGCCCTCAGGCATGTAACTCAGCCCTCAGGCATGTAACTCAGCCCTCAGGCATGTAACTCAGCCCTCAGGCATGTAACTCAGCCCTCAGGCATATAACTCAGCCCTCAGGCATATAACTCAGCCCTCAGGCATATAACTCAGCCCTCAGGCATATAACTCAGCCCTCAGGCATATAACTCAGCCCTCAGGCATATAACTCAGCCCTCAGGCATATAACTCAGCCCTCAGGCATATAACTCAGCCCTCAGGCATATAACTCAGCCCTCAGGCATATAACTCAGCCCTCAGGCATATAACTCAGCCCTCAGGCATATAACTCAGCCCTCAGGCATATAACTCAGCCCTCAGGCATATAACCCAGCCACCAGGCATATAACCCAGCAACCAGGCATATAACCCAGCCACCCGGCATATAACCCAGCCACCCGGCATATAACTCAGCCACCCGGCATATAACCCAGCCACCCGGCATATAACCCAGCCACTCGGCATATAACCCAGCCACCAGGCATATAACCCAGCCACCAGGCATATAACCCAGCCCCCAGGCATATAACCCAGCCCCCAGGCATATAACCCAGCCCCCAGGCATATAACCCAGCCCCCAGGCATATAACCCAGCCCTCAGGCATATAACCCAGCCACCCGGCATGTAACCCACCCCCCAGGCTTGTAACACAGCCAGCCGGCATATAACACAGCCACCCGGCATATAACCCAGCCCTCAGGCATATAACCCAGCCACCCAGCATATAACCCAGCCACCCAGCATATAACCCAGCCCCCAGGCATATAACCCAGCCCTCAGGCATATAACCCAGCCACCCGGCATGTAACCCACCCCCCAGGCTTGTAACACAGCCAGCCGGCATATAACACAGCCACCCGGCATATAACCCAGCCCTCAGGCATATAACCCAGCCCTCAGGCATATAACCCAGCCCTCAGGCATATAACCCAGCCACCCAGCATATAACCCAGACACCCGTCATATAACCCAGCCACCCGGCATATAACCCAGCCACCCGGCATATAACCCAGCCACCCGGCATATAACCCAGCCACCCGGCATATAACCCAGCCACCCGGCATATAACCCAGCCACCCGGCATATAACCCAGCCACCCGGCATATAACCCAGCCACCCGGCATATAACCCAGCCACCCGGCATATAACCCAGCCACCCGGCATATAACTCAGCCCCCAGGCATATAACCCAGCCCCCAGGCATATAACCCAGCCCCCAGGCATATAACCCAGCCCCCAGGCATATAACCCAGCCCCCAAGCATATAACCCAGCCCCCAGGCATATAACCCAGCCCCCAGGCATATAACCCAGCCCCCAGGCATATAACCCAGCCCTCAGGCATATAACCCAGCCACCCGGCATGTAACCCACCCCCCAGGCATATAACCCAGCCACCAGGCATATAACCCAGCCACCAGGCATATAACCCAGCCACCAGGCATATAACCCAGCCCTCAGGCATATAACCCAGCCCTCAGGCATATAACCCAGCCCTCAGGCATATAACCCAGCCCTCAGGCATATAACCCAGCCCTCAGGCATATAACCCAGCCCTCAGGCATATAACCCAGCCCTCAGGCATATAACCCAGCCCTCAGGCATATAACAAAGCCCTCAGGCATATAACCCAGCCACCAGGCATAAAGCCCAGCCACCAGGCATAAAGCCCAGCCACCAGGCATATAACCCAGCCACCAGGCATATAACCCAGCCACCAGGCATATAACCCAGCCACCAGGCATATAACCCAGCCCCCAGGCATATAGCCCAGCCCCCAGGCATATAACCCAGCCACCAGGCATATAACCCAGCCCTCAGGCATATAACCCAGCCACCCGACATATAACCCAGCCCTAAGGCATATAACCCAGGCACCAGGCATATAACCTAGCCACCCGGCATGTAACCCAGCCCTCAGGCATATAACCCAACTACCCGGCATATAACCCAGCCCTCAGGCATATAACCCAGCCCCCAGGCATATAACCCAGCCACCCGGCATGTAACCCACCCCCCAGGCATATAACCCAGCCACCAGGCATATAACCCAGCCACCAGGCATATAACCCAGCCCTCAGGCATATAACCCAGCCCTCAGGCATATAACCCAGCCCTCAGGCATATAACAAAGCCCTCAGGCATATAACCCAGCCACCAGGCATAAAGCCCAGCCACCAGGCATATAACCCAGCCACCAGGCATATAACCCAGCCACTCGGCATATAACTAAGCCCTCAGGCATATAACCAAGCCTTCAGGCATATAACCCAGCCACCAGGCATAAAGCCCAGCCACCAGGCATATAACCCAGCCCCCAGGCATATAACCCAGCCCCCAGGCATATAACCCAGCCCCCAGGCATATAACCCAGCCCCCAGGCATATAACCAAGCCACCCGGCATAAACACTCAGCCACCAGGCATATAACCCAGCCCTCAGGCATATAACCCAGCCCCAGGCATATAACCCAGCCACCCGGCATATAACCCAGCCACCAGGCATATAACCCAGCCACCAGGCATATAACCCAGCCACCCGGCATATAACTCAGCCCTCAGGCATATAACCCAGCCCTCAGGCATATCACCCAGCCACCCGGCATATAACCCAGCCACCCGGCATATAACCCAGCCACCCTGCATATAACTCAGCCCTCAGGCATATAACCCAGCCCTCAGGCATATAACCCAGCCACCAGGCATATAACCCAGCCACCAGGCATATAACCCAGCCACCAGGCATATAACCCAGCCACCAGGCATATAACCCAGCCACCAGGCATATAACCCAGCCACCAGGCATATAACCCAGCCACCAGGCATATAACCCAGCCCCCTGGCATATAGCCCAGCCCCCAGGCATATAACCCAGCCACCAGGCATATAACCCAGCCCTCAGGCATATAACCCAGCCACCCGACATATAACCCAGCCCTAAGGCATATAACCCAGGCACCAGGCATATAACCTAGCCACCCGGCATGTAACCCAGCCCTCAGGCATATAACCCAACTACCCGGCATATAACCCAGCCCTCAGGCATATAACCAAGCCACCCGGCATATAACCCAGCCCCCAGGCATATAACCCAGCCACGCGGCATATAACTGAGCCCTCAGGCATATAACAGAGCCGCCAGCATATAACCCAGCCCTCAGGCATATAACCTAGACCCCAGGCATATAAACCAGCCACCCGGCATCTAACCCAGCCCCCAGGCATCTAACCCAGCCCTCAGGCATATAACCCAGCCACTCGGCATATAACCCAGCCCTCAGGCATATAACCCAGCCCCCAGGCATATAACCGAGCCACGCGGCATATAACCCAGCCCTCAGGCATATAACCCAGCCCTCAGGCATATAACCCAGCCCTCAGGCATATAACCCAGCCACTCGGCATATAACCCAGCCCCCAGGCATATAACCCAGCCCCCAGGCATATAACCCAGCCCCCAGGCATATAACCCAGCCCCCAGGCATATAACCCAGCCCCCAGGCATATAACCCAGCCCCCAGGCATATAACCCAGCCCCCAGGCATATAACCCAGCCCCCAGGCATATAACCCAGCCCCCAGGCATATAACCCAGCCCCCAGGCATATAACCCAGCCCCCAGGCATATAACCCAGCCCCCAGGCATATAACCCAGCCCCCAGGCATATAACCCAGCCCCCAGGCATATAACCCAGCCCCCAGGCATATAACCCAGCCCCCAGGCATATAACCCAGCCCCCAGGCATATAACCCAGCCCCCGGCATATAACCCAGCCCCCGGCATATAACCCAGCCCTCAGGCATATAACCCAGCCCTCAGGCATATAACCCAGCCCTCAGGCATATAACCCAGCCCTCAGGCATATAACCCAGCCCTCAGGCATATAACCCAGCCCTCAGGCATATAACCCAGCCCTCAGGCATATAACCCAGCCCCCAGGCATATAACCCAGCCCCCAGGCATATAACCCAGCCCTCAGGCATATAACCCAGCCCTCAGGCATATAACCCAGCCACCCAGGCATATAACCCAGCCCCCAGGCATATAACCCAGCCACCCAGGCATATAACCCAGCCCCCAGGCATATAACCCAGCCCCCAGGCATATAACCCAGCCCCCAGGCATATAACCCAGCCCCAGGCATATAACCAAGCCCTCAGGCATATAACCCAGCCACCAGGCATAAAGCCCAGCCATCAGGCATATAGCCCAGCCACCAGGCATATAACCCAGCCACCAGGCATATAACCCAGCCCCCAGGCATATAACCCAGCCCCCAGGCATATAACCAAGCCACCCGGCATAAACACTCAGCCACCAGGCATATAACCCAGCCCTCAGGCATATAACCCAGCCCCAGGCATATAACCCAGCCACCCGGCATATTACCCAGCCCTTAGGCATATAACCCAGCCACCAGGCATATAACTCAGCCACCCGGCATATAACTCAGCCCTCAGGCATATAACCCAGCCCTCAGGCATATAACCCAGCCACCAGGCATATAACCCAGCCACCAGGCATATAGCCCAGTCCCCAGGCATATAGCCCAGCCCCCAGGCATATAACCCAGCCACCAGGCATATAACCCAGCCCTCAGGCATATAACCCAGCCACCCGACATATAACCCAGCCCTAAGGCATATAACCCAGGCACCAGGCATATAACCTAGCCACCCGGCATGTAACCCAGCCCTCAGGCATATAACCCAACTACCCGGCATATAACCCAGCCCTCAGGCATATAACCAAGCCACCCGGCATATAATCCAGCCCCCAGGCATATAACCCAGCCACGCGGCATATAACAGAGCCGCCAGCATATAACCCAGCCCTCAGGCATATAACCCAGACCCCAGGCATATAAACCAGCCACCCGGCATATAACCCAGCCCCCAGGCATATAACCCAGCCCTCAGGCATATAACCCAGCCCTCAGGCATATAACCCAGCCCTCAGGCATATAACCCAGCCCTCAGGCATATAACCCAGCCCTCAGGCATATAACCCAGCCCTCAGGCATATAACCCAGCCCTCAGGCATATAACCCAGCCACCAGGCATATAACCCAGCCACCAGGCATATAACCCAGCCACCAGGCATATAACCCAGCCACCAGGCATATAACCCAGCCACCAGGCATATAACCCAGACCCCAGGCATATAAACCAGCCACCCGGCATATAAACCAGCCCCCAGGCATATAACCCAGCCCTCAGGCATATAACCCAGCCCTCAGGCATATAACCCAGCCCTCAGGCATATAACCCAGACCCCAGGCATATAAACCAGCCACCCGGCATATAACCCAGCCCCCAGGCATATAACCCAGCCCTCAGGCATATAACCCAGCCCTCAGGCATATAACCCAGCCCTCAGGCATATAACCCAGCCCTCAGGCATATAACCCAGCCCTCAGGCATATAACCCAGCCCTCAGGCATATAACCCAGCCCTCAGGCATATAACCCAGCCCTCAGGCATATAACCCAGCCCTCAGGCATATAACCCAGCCCTCAGGCATATAACCCAGCCCTCAGGCATATAACCCAGCCACCAGGCATATAACCCAGCCACCAGGCATATAACCCAGACCCCAGGCATATAAACCAGCCACCCGGCATATAACCCAGCCCTCAGGCATATAACCCAGCCCTCAGGCATATAACCCAGCCCTCAGGCATATAACCCAGCCCTCAGGCATATAACCCAGCCCTCAGGCATATAAACCAGCCACCCAGGCATATAAACCAGCCACCCAGGCATATAAACCAGCCACCCAGGCATATAAACCAGCCACCCAGGCATATAACCCAGCCACCCAGGCATATAACCCAGCTACCCAGGCATATAACCCAGCCCTCAGGCATATAACTCAGCCCTCAGGCATATAACTCAGCCCTCAGGCATATAACTCAGCCCTCAGGCATATAACTCAGCCCTCAGGCATATAACTCAGCCCTCAGGCATATAACTCAGCCCTCAGGCATATAACTCAGCCCTCAGGCATATAACTCAGCCCTCAGGCATGTAACTCAGCCCTCAGGCATGTAACTCAGCCCTCAGGCATGTAACTCAGCCCTCAGGCATGTAACTCAGCCCTCAGGCATGTAACTCAGCCCTCAGGCATGTAACTCAGCCCTCAGGCATGTAACTCAGCCCTCAGGCATGTAACTCAGCCCTCAGGCATGTAACTCAGCCCTCAGGCATGTAACTCAGCCCTCAGGCATGTAACTCAGCCCTCAGGCATGTAACTCAGCCCTCAGGCATGTAACTCAGCCCTCAGGCATGTAACTCAGCCCTCAGGCATGTAACTCAGCCCTCAGGCATGTAACTCAGCCCTCAGGCATGTAACTCAGCCCTCAGGCATATAACTCAGCCCTCAGGCATATAACTCAGCCCTCAGGCATATAACTCAGCCCTCAGGCATATAACTCAGCCCTCAGGCATATAACTCAGCCCTCAGGCATATAACTCAGCCCTCAGGCATATAACTCAGCCCTCAGGCATATAACTCAGCCCTCAGGCATATAACTCAGCCCTCAGGCATATAACTCAGCCCTCAGGCATATAACTCAGCCCTCAGGCATATAACTCAGCCCTCAGGCATATAACTCAGCCCTCAGGCATATAACTCAGCCCTCAGGCATATAACTCAGCCCTCAGGCATATAACTCAGCCCTCAGGCATATAACTCAGCCCTCAGGCATATAACTCAGCCCTCAGGCATATAACTCAGCCCTCAGGCATATAACTCAGCCCTCAGGCATATAACCCAGCCACCAGGCATATAACCCAGCAACCAGGCATATAACCCAGCCACCCGGCATATAACCCAGCCACCCGGCATATAACCCAGCCACCCGGCATATAACCCAGCCACTCGGCATATAACCCAGCCACTCGGCATATAACCCAGCCACCAGGCATATAACCCAGCCCTCAGGCATATAACCCAGCCCTCAGGCATATAACCCAGCCCTCAGGCATATAACCCAGCCCCCAGGCATATAACCCAGCCACCCGACATAAAACCCAGCCCTCAGGCATATAACCCAGCCACCCGTCATATAACCCAGCCACCCGGCATATAACCCAGCCCTCAGGCATATAACGCAGTTACCAGGCATATAACGCAGTTACCAGGCATATAACGCAGTTACCAGGCATATAACCCAGCCCCCAGGCATATAACCCAGCCCCCAGGCATATAACCCAGCCCCCAGGCATATAACCCAGCCCCCAGGCATATAACCCAGCCCCCAGGCATATAACCCAGCCCCCAGGCATATAACCCAGCCCCCAGGCATATAACCCAGCCCCCAGGCATATAACCCAGCCCCCAGGCATATAACCCAGCCCTCAGGCATATAACCCAGCCACCCGGCATGTAACCCACCCCCCAGGCTTGTAACACAGCCAGCCGGCATATAACACAGCCACCCGGCATATAACCCAGCCCTCAGGCATATAACCCAGCCACCCAGCATATAACCCAGCCACCCAGCATATAACCCAGCCCCCAGGCATATAACCCAGCCCTCAGGCATATAACCCAGCCACCCGGCATGTAACCCACCCCCCAGGCTTGTAACACAGCCAGCCGGCATATAACACAGCCACCCGGCATATAACCCAGCCCTCAGGCATATAACCCAGCCCTCAGGCATATAACCCAGCCACCCAGCATATAACCCAGACACCCGTCATATAACCCAGCCACCCGGCATATAACCCAGCCACCCGGCATATAACCCAGCCACCCGGCATATAACCCAGCCACCCGGCATATAACCCAGCCACCCGGCATATAACCCAGCCACCCGGCATATAACCCAGCCACCCGGCATATAACCCAGCCACCCGGCATATAACCCAGCCACCCGGCATATAACCCAGCCACCCGGCATATAACCCAGCCACCCGGCATATAACTCAGCCCCCAGGCATATAACCCAGCCCCCAGGCATATAACCCAGCCCCCAAGCATATAACCCAGCCCCCAGGCATATAACCCAGCCCCCAGGCATATAACCCAGCCCCCAGGCATATAACCCAGCCCCCAGGCATATAACCCAGCCCCCAGGCATATAACCCAGCCCTCAGGCATATAACCCAGCCACCCGGCATGTAACCCACCCCCCAGGCATATAACCCAGCCACCAGGCATATAACCCAGCCACCAGGCATATAACCCAGCCCTCAGGCATATAACCCAGCCCTCAGGCATATAACCCAGCCCTCAGGCATATAACCCAGCCCTCAGGCATATAACCCAGCCCTCAGGCATATAACAAAGCCCTCAGGCATATAACCCAGCCACCAGGCATAAAGCCCAGCCACCAGGCATATAACCCAGCCACCAGGCATATAACCCAGCCACCAGGCATATAACCCAGCCACCAGGCATATAACCCAGCCACCAGGCATATAACCCAGCCCCCAGGCATATAACCCAGCCCCCAGGCATATAACCCAGCCACCCGGCATGTAACCCACCCCCCAGGCATATAACCCAGCCACCAGGCATATAACCCAGCCACCAGGCATATAACCCAGCCCTCAGGCATATAACCCAGCCCTCAGGCATATAACCCAGCCCTCAGGCATATAACAAAGCCCTCAGGCATATAACCCAGCCACCAGGCATAAAGCCCAGCCACCAGGCATATAACCCAGCCACCAGGCATATAACCCAGCCACCCGGCATATAACCCAGCCACTCGGCATATAACTAAGCCCTCAGGCATATAACCAAGCCTTCAGGCATATAACCCAGCCACCAGGCATAAAGCCCAGCCACCAGGCATATAACCCAGCCCCCAGGCATATAACCCAGCCCCCAGGCATATAACCCAGCCCCCAGGCATATAACCCAGCCCCCAGGCATATAACCAAGCCACCCGGCATAAACACTCAGCCACCAGGCATATAACCCAGCCCTCAGGCATATAACCCAGCCCCAGGCATATAACCCAGCCACCCGGCATATAACCCAGCCACCAGGCATATAACCCAGCCACCAGGCATATAACCCAGCCACCCGGCATATAACTCAGCCCTCAGGCATATAACCCAGCCCTCAGGCATATCACCCAGCCACCCGGCATATAACCCAGCCACCCGGCATATAACCCAGCCACCCTGCATATAACTCAGCCCTCAGGCATATAACCCAGCCCTCAGGCATATAACCCAGCCACCAGGCATATAACCCAGCCACCAGGCATATAACCCAGCCACCAGGCATATAACCCAGCCACCAGGCATATAACCCAGCCACCAGGCATATAACCCAGCCACCAGGCATATAACCCAGCCACCAGGCATATAACCCAGCCCCCAGGCATATAGCCCAGCCCCCAGGCATATAACCCAGCCACCAGGCATATAACCCAGCCCTCAGGCATATAACCCAGCCACCCGACATATAACCCAGCCCTAAGGCATATAACCCAGGCACCAGGCATATAACCTAGCCACCCGGCATGTAACCCAGCCCTCAGGCATATAACCCAACTACCCGGCATATAACCCAGCCCTCAGGCATATAACCAAGCCACCCGGCATATAACCCAGCCCCCAGGCATATAACCCAGCCACGCGGCATATAACTGAGCCCTCAGGCATATAACAGAGCCGCCAGCATATAACCCAGCCCTCAGGCATATAACCTAGACCCCAGGCATATAAACCAGCCACCCGGCATATAACCCAGCCCCCAGGCATCTAACCCAGCCCTCAGGCATATAACCCAGCCACTCGGCATATAACCCAGCCCTCAGGCATATAACCCAGCCCCCAGGCATATAACCCAGCCACGCGGCATATAACCCAGCCCTCAGGCATATAACCCAGCCCTCAGGCATATAACCCAGCCACTCGGCATATAACCCAGCCCCCAGGCATATAACCCAGCCCCCAGGCATATAACCCAGCCCCCAGGCATATAACCCAGCCCCCAGGCATATAACCCAGCCCTCAGGCATATAACCCAGCCCCCGGCATATAACCCAGCCCCCAGGCATATAACCCAGCCCCCAGGCATATAACCCAGCCCCCAGGCATATAACCCAGCCCTCAGGCATATAACCCAGCCCTCAGGCATATAACCCAGCCCTCAGGCATATAACCCAGCCCTCAGGCATATAACCCAGCCCTCAGGCATATAACCCAGCCCTCAGGCATATAACCCAGCCCTCAGGCATATAACCCAGCCCTCAGGCATATAACCCAGCCACCCAGGCATATAACCCAGCCACCCAGGCATATAACCCAGCCACCAGGCATATAACCCAGCCACCAGGCATATAACCCAGCCCCCAAGCATATAACCCAGCCCCCAAGCATATAACCCAGCCCCCAGGCATATAACCCAGCCCCCAGGCATATAACCCAGCCCCCAGGCATATAACCCAGCCCCCAGGCATATAACCCAGCCCCCAGGCATATAACCCAGCCCCCAGGCATATAACCCAGCCACCAGGCATATAACCCAGCCACCAGGCATATAACCCAGCCACTCGGCATATAACCAAGCCCTCAGGCATATAACCAAGCCCTCAGGCATATAACCAAGCCCTCAGGCATATAACCCAGCCACCAGGCATAAAGCCCAGCCACCAGGCATATAACCCAGCCACCAGGCATATAACCCAGCCACCAGGCATATAACCCAGCCACTCGGCATATAACTAAGCCCTCAGGCATATAACCAAGCCCTCAGGCATATAACCCAGCCACCAGGCATAAAGCCCAGCCATCAGGCATATAGCCCAGCCACCAGGCATATAACCCAGCCCCCAGGCATATAACCCAGCCCCCAGGCATATAACCAAGCCACCCGGCATAAACACTCAGCCACCAGGCATATAACCCAGCCCTCAGGCATATAACCCAGCCCCAGGCATATAACCCAGCCACCCGGCATATAACCCAGCCCTTAGGCATATAACCCAGCCACCAGGCATATAACTCAGCCACCCGGCATATAACTCAGCCCTCAGGCATATAACCCAGCCCTCAGGCATATAACCCAGCCCTCAGGCATATAACCCAGCCACCAGGCATATAACCCAGCCACCAGGCATATAGCCCAGTCCCCAGGCATATAGCCCAGCCCCCAGGCATATAACCCAGCCACCAGGCATATAACCCAGCCCTCAGGCATATAACCCAGCCACCCGACATATAACCCAGCCCTAAGGCATATAACCCAGGCACCAGGCATATAACCTAGCCACCCGGCATGTAACCCAGCCCTCAGGCATATAACCCAACTACCCGGCATATAACCCAGCCCTCAGGCATATAACCAAGCCACCCGGCATATAATCCAGCCCCCAGGCATATAACCCAGCCACGCGGCATATAACAGAGCCGCCAGCATATAACCCAGCCCTCAGGCATATAACCCAGACCCCAGGCATATAAACCAGCCACCCGGCATATAACCCAGCCCCCAGGCATATAACCCAGCCCTCAGGCATATAACCCAGCCCTCAGGCATATAACCCAGCCACCAGGCATATAACCCAGCCACCAGGCATATAACCCAGACCCCAGGCATATAAACCAGCCACCCGGCATATAACCCAGCCCCCAGGCATATAACCCAGCCCTCAGGCATATAACCCAGCCCTCAGGCATATAACCCAGCCCTCAGGCATATAACCCAGACCCCAGGCATATAAACCAGCCACCCGGCATATAACCCAGCCCCCAGGCATATAACCCAGCCCTCAGGCATATAACCCAGCCCTCAGGCATATAACCCAGCCCTCAGGCATATAACCCAGCCCTCAGGCATATAACCCAGCCACCAGGCATATAACCCAGCCACCAGGCATATAACCCAGACCCCAGGCATATAAACCAGCCACCCGGCATATAACCCAGCCCTCAGGCATATAACCCAGCCCTCAGGCATATAACCCAGCCCTCAGGCATATAACCCAGCCCTCAGGCATATAACCCAGCCCTCAGGCATATAACCCAGCCCTCAGGCATATAACCCAGCCCTCAGGCATATAACCCAGCCCTCAGGCATATAACCCAGCCCTCAGGCATATAACCCAGCCCTCAGGCATATAACCCAGCCCTCAGGCATATAACCCAGCCACCAGGCATATAACCCAGCCACCCAGGCATATAACCCAGCCACCCGGCATATAACTCAGCCCTCAGGCATATAACCCAGCCACCAGGCATATAACCCAGCCACCCGGCATATAACCCAGCCACCCGGCATATAACCCAGCCACCCGGCATATAACCCAGCCACCCGGCATATAACCCAGCCACCCGGCATATAACCCAGCCCCCAGGCATATAACCCAGCCCCCAGGCATATAACCCAGCCCTCAAGCATATAACCCAGCCACCCGGCATATAACCCAGCCCCCCGGCATATAACCCAGCCCCCCGGCATATAACCCAGCCCCCCGGCATATAACCCAGCCACCCGGCATATAACCCAGCCACCCGGCATATAACCCAGCCCTCAGGCATATAACCCAGCCACCAGGCATATAACCCAGCCACCCGGCATATAACTCAGCCCTCAGGCACATAACCCAGCCACCAGGCATATAACCCAGCCACCCGGCATATAACCCAGCCACCCGGCATATAACCCAGCCCTCAGGCATATAACCCAGCCCCCAGGCATATAAACCAGCCACCCGGCATATAACCCAGCCACCAGGCATATAACCCAGCCACTCGGCATATAACCCAGCCCCCAGGCATATAACCCAGCCACCCGGCATATAACCCAGCCACCAGGCATATAAACCAGCCCATAAGTCCAGCAAAGTGGTATTATGGATTTTAGTAGGGTTAGCTTCTTTGGTTGGGAGGGTTGTAGTGAGAATTTCTGATTTGTCAATATTGACTTTTCCGAATTTTTCTAATTATTTTAGGATGGTTGGGAGAGCAATTCTAGGATTTGTTACGTACATTAGGAGATTGTCGGCAATTAGAGCTAATTTAGGTTCTTGTGATCCCATTTTGATTCCCTGTGTACAGAGAGTCCCCTACTTGTGAACATTCGAGTTTCAAATCTCGCAAGATACGAACTATCTGTTCTGCACAGTATGATGTCATGCTATGGCATGACATCATACTGTGCAGGACCGGGCAGGCTTCTATCAAACCTGATAGAAACCTGTCCAGTCAGATCGCGGTTGCTAGGCAGCCGGGGGCCTTCTGAAAGGCCCTAGGGCTGTCTTTGCAGAGCGCCTAGCAAGCCGTGCGCTTGATAGGCACTCTGCATAGGCAGCCCTGGGGCCTTTCAGGAGTCCCCGGCTGCCTAGCAACCGCACAGCGTCCCGCGATCTCATCGTGGGACGCTGTACGGGCCCCCTGAACGTCGGGTTCAGGCTGTTTCTTACAGCGGGCACCCGGCGGCAGCAGTTCCGACGAGCCGCGCCGCTCGTCAGAACTGTTAACACTTTAAATACCGCTGTCAGAGTGGTATTTAAAGTGTTAACAGTTCCGACAAGCGGCGCGGCTCGTCGGAACTGCTGCCGCCGGGTGCCCGCTGTAAGAAACAGCCGGCACTCGACGTTGTATGGAGCGGGATCCACCCGCGATCCCCTTCATACAACCATTTGATCGGACTTATGAACAAATCGACTTGCGAACGGGCTTCCGGAACGGAACCTGTGCGCAAAAAGGGGACTAACTGTATTAGGATTTTTTTTAAGTGCGTTCACCAGATTCTCCATTGTGAGAATATATGAAAAGGTAACAGAGGGCATCCCTGTCTGGTGATGATAGCGATCCGTTAATTCGAACCCTTGCTGTTGGATGCTTGCAACCCGAACCAGGGCTGGCGGAGGTGAACCATTTCCTGAATCAACGTTAGTTATTCTCATAGAACTGGGGGTCTCCAAACAAAAAGGTACAGGATTCATTCTTCCAAATATTTTTAAAGTACTGATAAACCGTGGCTTTTACTTGAAGGACTGTTTGAGTTTTATGTTCTTAGTTGACAACCACACCAAGTCTCCGACCAAGAAATTCATCCCCTCACAACGTCTCTTATGCGCCACCCACTTGGACTTTTGAACCGTCCTCTGAAGATTCTTCTGAATATCTTCCCACTCCGCCTCGATGTCGGAGGAGAACTTGGTCTCATCTGGTACCTCCGAAAAATATTTAGAAAAAGGGACCAAAACATGGATGGAACCTAAAATTACAGAAGAAAGGTAACGTCCCCGGAGATTTCAACGATCTATTGTTCAATGCAAATTCAGCTAAAGGAAAAACCCCGACCAATCCACCTGCTTCTCTGAAACACAACACTGCAGGTATTGTTCCAGACTCTGGTTACATATCTCTGTCTGGCCATTAGTCTTGGATGATAGGCTGAGGAACATGAGAGCTCAATACCCAACTGAGAGCAAACAGAACACCAGGACCTGGAAACAAACTGGACCCCACGATCGGAGACGATATTTGCTGGTGACCCTTGTAATCTCACAATGTGAGTAATGAACAATCTAGCCAAGGTTTCAGCATTAGGAAGATCGGGAAGAGCCACAAAATGTCGCATCTTGCTTAAACAATCAACCACAACCCAGATGACAGTGTTACCCTCAGAAGATGGCAAATCCATCATAAAATCCATGAGTCCAAGGTTTCACAGGTATTGGCAAAGGCAGCAACCTTGGGGATTACAAAGCGAATTTGTTGTGGCGCCAACCTCACAAGAAGAGACTAAACTAAATATATCTCGTCGTAATGACGGCCAGTAATTTTCAGGTATTATTATTTCCAGGATGACCAGCTAACACAGAACTATATACTTCAGAAAACACCTGCAGTCTTGGATGAACAGGGGTTAAAAAGCTTTCCCTCAGGAAGACTTGACTGGTGTAAATCCTGAGGTTTACAGACCTGTTTCTCCATATCCAGTGAAACTGCGGACCCCACAACCCCCTCACAGAGAATGGGCACAGGAGGTTCATCCGAAACCACCGGGACAAAACTCCTCGAAAGGGCGTCAGCTTTTATATTTCTACTACCACAACAACACGGAACTAAAAAGTTGAAACGCAAGAAAAATAGCAACCACCACCCCTGTCCCAGATTAAGTCTTTTAGCTGACTGTAAGTAGATCAGGTTTTTGTGGTCAGTAAAAACCGTCACCTTGTGTCAAGCTCCTTCGAGGAGATGCCGCCACTCCTAAAAACTTACTCAATTCCCAAAAGCTCTCTATCCCCAATAAAGTCATTTTGCCCCGTAATAGTAAATTTACATGAAAAAAATCACAAGGATGAAGATTTTGCAATGTATCAGTTCTCTGGGAAAGCACCGCACCCACCCCAACTTCCGAGGCGTCAACCTCCACCACGAAACGTCTAGACAAGTCTGATATAACACTGAGCGGCTCCCCGGCCACATGTCAGGCTCCCTGATGCTGTAATACTGAGCGGCTCCCCGGCCGCATGTCAGGCTCCCCGCTGCTGTAACACTGAGCGGCTCCCCGGCCACATGTCAGGCTCCCTGCTGCTGTAACACTGAGCGGCTCCCCGGCCACATGTCAGGCTCCCCGCTGCTGTAACACTGAGCGGCTCCCCGGCCACATGTCAGGCTCCCTGCTGCTGCAGTAACACTGAGCGGCACCCCGCCCACATGTCAGGCTCCCCGCTGCTGCTGTAACACTGAGCGGCTCCCCGGCCACATGTCAGGCTCCCCGCTGCTGTAACACTGAGCGGCTCCCCGGCCACATGTCAGGCTCCCCACCGCTGCTGTAACACTGAGCGGCTCCCCGGCCACATGTCAGGCTCCCTGATGCTGCAGTAAAACCGAGCGGCTCCCCGGCCACATGTCAGGCTCCCCGCCACTGCTGTAACACTGAGCGGCTCCCCGGCCACATGTCAGGCTCCCCACCACTGCTGTAACACTGAGCGGCTCCCCGGCCACATGCCAGGCTCCCCGCTGCTGCTGTAACACTGAGCGGCTCCCCGGCCACATGTCAGGCTCCCCGCTGCTGCAGTAAAACCGAGCGGCTCCCCGGCCACATGTCAGGCTCCCCGCTGCTGCAGTAAAACCGAGCGGCTCCCTGGCCACATGTCAGGCTCCCTGCTGCTGCAGTAACACTGAGCGGCTCCCCGGCCACATGTCCGGCTCCTTGATGCTGCAGTAACACTGAGCGGCTCCCCGGCCACATGTCAGGCTCCCCGCTGCTGTAACACTGAGCGGCTCCCCGGCCACATGTCAGGCTCCCCACCGCTGCTGTAACACTGAGCGGCTCCCCGGCCACATGTCAGGCTCCCTGATGCTGCAGTAAAACCGAGCGGCTCCCCGGCCACATGTCAGGCTCCCCGCCACTGCTGTAACACTGAGCGGCTCCCCGGCCACATGTCAGGCTCCCCACCACTGCTGTAACACTGAGCGGCTCCCCGGCCACATGTCAGGCTCCCCGCTGCTGCAGTAAAACCGAGCGGCTCCCCGGCCACATGTCAGGCTCCCCGCTGCTGCAGTAAAACCGAGCGGCTCCCCGGCCACATGTCAGGCTCCCCGCTGCTGCAGTAACACTTAGCGGCTCCCCGGTCACATGTCAGGCCCCCGCTGCTGCAGTAACACTGAGCGGCTCCCCAGCCACATGTCAGGCTCCCTAATGCTGCTGTAACACTGAGCGGCTCCCCGGCCACATGCCAGGCTCCCCGCTGCTGCTGTAACACTGAGCGGCTCCCCGGCCACATGTCAGACTCCCCGCTGCTGCAGTATCACTGAGCGGCTCCCCAGCCACATGTCAGGCTCCCCGCTGCTGTAACACTGAGCGGCTCCCCGGCCACATGTCAGGCTCCCGGCTGCTGCAGTAACACTGAGCGGCTCCCCGGCCACATGTCAGGCTCCCGGCTGCTGCAGTAACACTGAGCGGCTCCCCGGCCACATGTCAGGCTCCCCGCTGCTGTAACACTGAGCGGCTCCCCGGCCACATGTCAGGCTCCCTGCTGCTGCAGTAACACTGAGCGCTCCCCGGCCACATGTCAGGCTCCCCGCTGCTGCTGTAACACTGAGCGGCTCCCCGGCCACATGTCAGGCTCCTTGATGCAGCAGTAACACTGAGCGGCTCCCCGGCCACATGTCAGGCTCCCTACTGCTGCAGTAACACTGAGCGGCTCCCCGGCCACATATCAGGCTCCCTGCTGCTGTAACACTGAGCGGCTCCCCGGCCACATGTCAGGCTCCCCGCTGCAGTAACACTGAGCGGCTCCCCGGTCACATGTCAGGCTCCCCGCTGCTGCAGTATCACTGAGCGGCTCCCCAGCCACATGTCAGGCTCCCTAATGCTGCTGTAACACTGAGCGGCTCCCCGGCCACATGTCAGGCTCCCCGCTGCAGTAACACTGAGCGGCTCCCCGGCCACATGCCAGGCTCCCCGCTGCTGCTGTAACACTGAGTGGCTTCCCGGCCACATGTCAGACTCCCCGCTGCTGCAGTATCACTGAGCGGCTCCCCAGCCACATGTCAGGCTCCCCGCTGCTGTAACACTGAGCGGCTCCCCGTCCACATGTCAGGCTCCCCGCTGCTGCAGTAACACTGAGCGGCTCCCCGGCCACATGTCAGGCTCCCTGATGCTGCTGTAACACTGAGCGGCTCCCCGGCCACATGTCAGGCTCCCCGCTGCTGCAGTAAAACCGAGCGGCTCCCCGGCCACATGTCAGGCTCCCCGCTGCTGCAGTAAAACCGAGCGGCTCCCCGGCCACATGTCAGGCTCCCCGCTGTAGTAACACTGAGCGGCTCCCCGGCCACATGTCAGGCTCCCTGCTGCTGCTGTAACACTGAGCGGCTCCCCGGCCACATGTCAGGCTCCCCACCGCTGCTGTAACACTGAGCGGCTCCCCGGCCACATGTCCGGCTCCTTGATGCTGCAGTAACACTGAGCGGCTCCCCGGCCACATGTCAGGCTCCCCGCTGCTGCAGTAAAACCGAGCGGCTCCCCGGCCACATGTCAGGCTCCCCGCTGCTGCAGTAAAACCGAGCGGCTCCCCGGCCACATGTCAGGCTCCCCGCTGTAGTAACACTGAGCGGCTCCCCGGCCACATGTCAGGCTCCCCGCTGCTGCAGTAACACTTAGCGGCTCCCCGGACACATGTCAGGCTCCCCGCTGCTGCAGTATCACTGAGCGGCTCCCCAGCCACATGTCAGGCTCCCTAATGCTGCTGTAACACTGAGCGGCTCCCCGGCCACATGTCAGGCTCCCCGCTGCAGTAACACTGAGCGGCTCCCCGGCCACATGCCAGGCTCCCCGCTGCTGCTGTAACACTGAGCGGCTCCCCGGCCACATGTCAGACTCCCCGCTGCTGCAGTATCACTGAGCGGCTCCCCAGCCACATGTCAGGCTCCCCGCTGCTGTAACACTGAGCGGCTCCCCGGCCACATGTCAGGCTCCCTGCTGCTGCAGTAACACTGAGCGCTCCCCGGCCACATGTCAGGCTCCCCGCTGCTGCTGTAACTCTGAGCGGCTCCCCGGCCACATGTCAGGCTCCTTGATGCAGCAGTAACACTGAGCGGCTCCCCGGCCACATGTCAGGCTCCCCGCTGCTGCAGTAACACTGAGCGGCTCCCCAGCCACATGTCAGGCTCCCTAATGCTGCTCTAACACTGAGCGGCTCCCCGGCCACATGTCAGGCTCCCCGCTGCTGCAGTAACACTGAGCGGCTCCCCGGTCACATGTCAGGCTCCCCGCTGCTGTTGTAACTCTGAGCGGCTCCCCAGACACGTCAGGCTCCCGGCTGCTGTTGTAACTCTGAGCGGCTCCCCGGCCACATGTCAGGCTCCCCGCTGCAGTAACACTGAGCGGCTCCCCGGTCACATGTCAGGCTCCCCGCTGCTGCAGTATCACTGAGCGGCTCCCCAGCCACATGTCAGGCTCCCTAATGCTGCTCTAACACTGAGCGGCTCCCCGGCCACATGTCAGGCTCCCCGCTGCTGCAGTAACACTGAGCGGCTCCCCGGCCACATGTCAGGCTCCCCGCTGCAGTAACACTGAGCGGCTCCCCGGCCACATGCCAGGCTCCCCGCTGCTGCTGTAACACTGAGCGGCTCCCCAGCCACATGTCAGGCTCCCCGCTGCTGCTGTAACACTGAGCGGCTCCCTAGCCACATGTCAGTCTCCCCGCTGCTGTAACACTGAGCGGCTCCCCAGCCACATGTCAGGCACCCTGCTGCTTCAGTAACACTGAGCGGCTCCCCGGCCACATGTCAGGCTCCCCGCTGCTGTAACACTGAGCGGCTCCCCGGCCACATGTCAGGCTCCCCACCGCTGATGTAACACTGAGCGGCTCCCCGGCCACATGTCCGGCTCCTTGATGCTGCAGTAACACTGAGCGGCTCCCCGGCCACATGTCAGGCTCCTTGATGCTGCAGTAACACTGAGCGGCTCCACGGCCACATGTCAGGCTCTCCCCGCTGCTGCAGTAACACTGAGCGGCTCCCCGGCCACATGTCAGGCTCCCCACCGCTGCTGTAACACTGAGCGGCTCCCCGGCCACATGTCAGGCTCCCCGCTGCTGCAGTAAAACCGAGCGGCTCCCCGGCCACATGTCAGGCTCCCCGCTGCTGCAGTAAAACCGAGCGGCTCCACGGCCACATGTCAGGCTCCCCGCTGTAGTAACACTGAGCGGCTCCACGGCCACATGTCAGGCTCCCCGCTGCTGTAACACTGAGCGGCTCCCCGGCCACATGTCCGGCTCCCCACCGCTGCTGTAACACTGAGCGGCTCCCCGGCCACATGTCAGGCTCCTTGATGCTGCAGTAACACTGAGCGGCTCCCCGGCCACATGTCAGGCTCCCGGCTGCTGCAGTAAAACCGAGCGGCTCCCCGGCCACATGTCAGGCTCCCCGCTGCTGCAGTAAAACCGAGCGGCTCCCCGGCCACATGTCAGGCTCCCGGCTGCTGCAGTAAAACCGAGCGGCTCCCCGGCCACATGTCAGGCTCCCCGCTGTAGTAACACTGAGCGGCTCCCCGGCCACATGTCAGCCTCCCCGCTGCTGCAGTAACACTTAGCGGCTCCCCGGTCACATGTCAGGCTCCCTGCTGCTGCAGTATCACTGAGCGGCTCCCCAGCCACATGTCAGGCTCCCCGCTGCTGTAACACTGAGCGGCTCCCCGGCCACATGTCAGGCTCCCCGCTGCAGTAACACTGAGCGGCTCCCCGGCCACATGTCAGGCTCCCCGCTGCAGTAACACTGAGCGGCTACCCGTCCACATGTCAGGCTCCCCGCTGCTGCTGTAACACTGAGCGGCTCCCCGGCCACATGTCAGGCTTCCCGCTGCTGCAGTAACACTGAGCGGCTCCCCGGCCACATGTCAGGCTCCCCGCTGCTGTAACACTGAGCGGCTCCCCGGCCACATGTCAGGCTCCCCGCTGCTGTAACACTGAGCGGCTCCCCGGCCACATGTCAGGCTCCCAGGTGCTGCAGTAACACTGAGCGGCTCCCCGGCCACATGTCAGGCTCCCCGCTGCTGCAGTAACACTGAGCGGCTATGAGGCCACATGTCAGGCTCCTCGCTGCTGCAGTAACACTGAGCGGCTCCCCGGCCACATGTCAGGCTCCCCGCTGCTGCAGTAACACTGAGCGGCTATGAGGCCACATGTCAGGCTCCCCGCTGCTGCAGTAACACTGAGCGGCTCCCCGGTCACATGTCAGGCTCCCCGCTGCAGTAACACTGAGCGGCTCCCCGGCCACATGTCAGGCTCCCTGCTGCTGCAGTAACACTGAGCGGCTCCCCGGCCACATGTCAGGCTCCCCGCTGCTGCTGTAACACTGAGCGGCTCCCCGGCCACATGTCAGGCTCCCCGCTGCTGTAACACTGAGCGGCTCCCCGGTCACATGTCAGGCTCCCCGCTGCAGTAACACTGAGCGGCTCCCCGGCCACATGTCCGGCTCCTTGATGCTGCAGTAACACTGAGCGGCTCCCCGGCCACATGTCAGGCTCCCTGCTGCTGCAGTAACACTGAGCGGCTCCCCGGCCACATGTCAGGCTCCCTGCTGCTGCAGTAACACTGAGCGGCTCCCCGGCCACATGTCAGGCTCCCCGCTGCTGCTGTAACACTGAGCGGCTCCCCGGCCACATGTCCGGCTCCTTGATGCTGCAGTAACACTGAGCGGCTCCCCGGCCACATGTCAGGCTCCCCGCTGCTGTAACACTGAGTGGCTCCCCGGCCACATGTCAGGCTCCCCGGCCACATGTCAGGCTCCCCGCTGCTGCAGTAACACTGAGCGGCTCCACGGCCACATGTCAGGCTCCCCGCTGCTGCTGTAACACTGAGCGGCTATGAGGCCACATGTCAGGCTCCCCGCTGCTGCAGTAACACTGAGCGGCTCCCCGGCCACATGTCAGGCTCCCCGCTGCAGTAACACTGAGCGGCTCCCCGGCCACATGCCAGGCTCCCCGCTGCTGCTGTAACACTGAGCGGCTCCCCGGCCACGTCAGACTCCCCGCTGCTGCAGTATCACTGAGTGGCTCCCCGGCCACATGTCAGGCTCCCCGGCCACATGTCAGGCTCCCCGCTGCTGTAACACTGAGCGGCTCCCCGGCCACATGTCAGGCTCCCTGCTGCTGCAGTAACACTGAGCGGCTCCCCGGCCACATGTCCGGCTCCTTGATGCTGCAGTAACACTGAGCGGCTCCCCGGCCACATGTCAGGCTCCCCACTGCTGCTGTAACACTGAGCGGCTCCCCGGCCACATGTCAGGCTCCCCACCGCTGCTGTAACACTGAGCGGCTCCCCGGCCACATGTCAGGCTCCTTGATGCAGCAGTAACACTGAGCGGCTCCCCGGCCACATGTCAGGCTCCCCGGTGCTGCAGTAACACTGAGCGGCTCCCCAGCCACATGTCAGGCTCCCTAATGCTGCTCTAACACTGAGCCGCTCCCCGGCCACATGTCAGGCTCCCCGCTGCAGTAACACTGAGCGGCTCCCCGGTCACATGTCAGGCTCCCCGCTGCTGCAGTATCACTGAGCGGCTCCCCAGCCACATGTCAGGCTCCCCGCTGCTGCTGTAACACTGAGCGGCTCCCTAGCCACATGTCAGGCTCCCCGCTGCTGTAACACTGAGCGGCTCCCCGGCCACATGTCAGGCTCCCCGCTGCTGCTGTAACACTGAGCGGCTCCCCGGCCACATGTCAGGCTCCCCGCTGCTGCTGTAACACTGAGCGGCTCCCCGGCCACATGTCAGGCTCCCTGATGCTGTAACACTGAGCGGCTCCCCGGCCACATGTCAGGCTCCCCGCTGCAGTAACACTGAGCGGCTCCCCGGCCACATGTCAGGCTCCCCACCGCTGCTGTAACACTGAGCGGCTCCCCGGCCACATGTCAGGCTCCTTGATGCTGCAGTAACACTGAGCGGCTCCCCGGCCACATGTCAGGCTCCCCGCTGCTGCAGTAACACTGAGCGGCTCCCCGGCCACATGTCAGGCTCCCTGATGCTATAACACTGAGCGGCTCCCCGGCCACATGTCAGGCTCCCCACCGCTGCTGTAACACTGAGCGGCTCCCCGGCCACATGTCAGGCTCCCCGCTGCTGCAGTAAAACCGAGCGGCTCCACGGCCACATGTCAGGCTCCCCGCTGTAGTAACACTGAGCGGCTCCCCGGCCACATGTCAGGCTCCCCGCTGCTGCAGTAAAACCGAGCGGCTCCACGGCCACATGTCAGGCTCCCCGCTGTAGTAACACTGAGCGGCTCCCCGGCCACATGTCAGGCTCCCGGCTGCAGTAACACTGAGCGGCTCCCCGGCCACAAGTCAGGCTCCCCGCTGCAGTAACACTGAGCGGCTCACCGTCCACATGTCAGGCTCCCCGCTGCTGCTGTAACACTGAGCGGCTCCCCGGCCACATGTCAGGCTCCCGGCTGCTGTAACACTGAGTGGCTCCCCGGCCACATGTCAGGCTCCCCGCTGCTGCAGTAACACTGAGCGGCTCCCCGGCCACATGTCAGGCTCCCCGCTGCTGCAGTAACACTGAGCGGCTCCCCGGCCACATGTCAGGCTCCCCGCTGCTGCAGTAACACTGAGCGGCTCCCCGGCCACATGTCAGGCTCCCCGCTGCTGCAGTAACACTGAGCGGCTCCCCGGCCACATGTCAGGCTCCCCGCTGCTGCTGTAACACTGAGCGGCTATGAGGCCACATGTCAGGCTCCCCGCTGCAGCAGTAACACTGAGCGGCTCCCCGGCCACATGTCAGGCTCCCCGCTGCTGCAGTAACACTGAGCGGCTCCCCGGCCACATGCCAGGCTCCCCGCTGCTGCTGTAACACTGAGCGGCTCCCCGGCCACATGTCAGACTCCCCGCTGCTGCAGTATCACTGAGCGGCTCCCCAGCCACATGTAAGGCTCCCCGCTGCTGTAACACTGAGCGGCTCCCCGGCCACATGTCAGGCTCCCTGCTGCTGTAACACTGAGCGGCTCCCCGGCCACATGTCAGGCTCCCTGCTGCTGCAGTAACACTGAGCGGCACCCCGGCCACATGTCAGGCTCCCCGCTGCTGCTGTAACACTGAGCGGCTCCCCGGCCACATGTCAGGCTCCCCGCTGCTGCAGTAACACTGAGCGGCTCCCCGGCCACATGTCAGGCTCCCCGCTGCTGCAGTAACACTGAGCGGCTCCCCGGCCACATGTCAGGCTCCCAGGTGCTGCAGTAACACTGAGCGGCTCCCCGGCCACATGTCAGGCTCCCCGCTGCTGCAGTAACACTGAGCGGCTATGAGGCCACATGTCAGGCTCCTCGCTGCTGCAGTAACACTGAGCGGCTCCCCGGCCACATGTCAGGCTCCCCGCTGCTGCAGTAACACTGAGCGGCTCCCCGGTCACATGTCAGGCTCCCCGCTGCAGTAACACTGAGCGGCTCCCCGGCCACATGTCAGGCTCCCCGCTGCTGTAACACTGAGCGGCTCCCCGGCCACATGTCAGGCTCCCCGCTGCTGCTGTAACACTGAGCGGCTCCCCGGCCACATGTCAGGCTCCCCGCTGCTGTAACACTGAGTGGCTCCCCGGCCACATGTCAGGCTCCCCGCTGCTGCTGTAACACTGAGCGGCTCCCCGGCCACATTAGGCTCCCCGCTGCTGCAGTAAAACCGAGCGGCTCCACGGCCACATGTCAGGCTCCCCGCTGTAGTAACACTGAGCGGCTCCCCGGCCACATGTCAGGCTCCCCACCGCTGCTGTAACACTGAGCGGCTCCCCGGCCACATGTCAGGCTCCCGGCTGCAGTAACACTGAGCGGCTCCCCGGCCACATGTCAGGCTCCCCGCTGCAGTAACACTGAGCGGCTCACCGTCCACATGTCAGGCTCCCGCTGCTGCTGTAACACTGAGCGGCTCCCCGGCCACATGTCAGGCTCCCGGCTGCTGTAACACTGAGTGGCTCCCCGGCCACATGTCAGGCTCCCCGCTGCTGCAGTAACACTGAGCGGCTCCCCGGCCACATGTCAGGCTCCCGCTGCTGCAGTAACACTGAGCGGCTCCCCGGCCACATGTCAGGCTCCCCGCTGCTGCAGTAACACTGAGCGGCTCCCCGGCCACATGTCAGGCTCCCCGCTGCTGCAGTAACACTGAGCGGCTCCCCGGCCACATGTCAGGCTCCCCGCTGCTGCTGTAACACTGAGCGGCTATGAGGCCACATGTCAGGCTCCCCGCTGCAGCAGTAACACTGAGCGGCTCCCCGGCCACATGTCAGGCTCCCCGCTGCTGCAGTAACACTGAGCGGCTCCCCGGCCACATGCCAGGCTCCCCGCTGCTGCTGTAACACTGAGCGGCTCCCCGGCCACATGTCAGACTCCCCGCTGCTGCAGTATCACTGAGCGGCTCCCCAGCCACATGTAAGGCTCCCCGCTGCTGTAACACTGAGCGGCTCCCCGGCCACATGTCAGGCTCCCCGCTGCTGCTGTAACACTGAGCGGCTATGAGGCCACATGTCAGGCTCCCCGCTGCAGCAGTAACACTGAGCGGCTCCCCGGCCACATGTCAGGCTCCCCGCTGCTGCAGTAACACTGAGCGGCTCCCCGGCCACATGCCAGGCTCCCCGCTGCTGCTGTAACACTGAGCGGCTCCCCGGCCACATGTCAGACTCCCCGCTGCTGCAGTATCACTGAGCGGCTCCCCAGCCACATGTAAGGCTCCCCGCTGCTGTAACACTGAGCGGCTCCCCGGCCACATGTCAGGCTCCCCACTGCTGCTGTAACACTGAGCGGCTCCCCGGCCACATGTCAGGCTCCCTGCTGCTGCAGTAACACTGAGCGGCACCCCGGCCACATGTCAGGCTCCCCGCTGCTGCTGTAACACTGAGCGGCTCCCCGGCCACATGTCAGGCTCCCCGCTGCTGCAGTAACACTGAGCGGCTCCCCGGCCACATGTCAGGCTCCCCGCTGCTGCAGTAACACTGAGCGGCTCCCCGGCCACATGTCAGGCTCCCAGGTGCTGCAGTAACACTGAGCGGCTCCCCGGCCACATGTCAGGCTCCCCGCTGCTGCAGTAACACTGAGCGGCTATGAGGCCACATGTCAGGCTCCCCGCTGCAGTAACACTGAGCGGCTCCTCAGCCACATGTCAGGCTCCCCGCTGCTGCTGTAACACTGAGCGGCTATGAGGCCACATGTCAGGCTCCCCGCTGCAGTAACACTGAGCGGCTCCCCGGCCACATGTCAGGCTCCCCGCTGCTGTAACACTGAGCGGCTCCCCGGCCACATGTCAGGCTCCCCGCTGCTGTAACACTGAGCGGCTCCCCGGCCACATGTCAGGCTCCCCGCTGCTGCAGTAACACTGAGTGGCTCCCCGGCCACATGTCAGGCTCCCCCGCTGCTGCTGTAACACTGAGCGGCTCCCCCCGGCCACATGTCAGGCTCCCCGCTGCTGCTTGTAACACTGAGCGGCTCCCCGGCCACATGTCAGGCTCCCCGCTGCTGCAGTAACACTGAGCGGCTCCCCAGCCACATGTCAGACTCCCCGCTGCTGCTGTAACACTGAGCGGCTCCCCAGCCACATGTCAGGCTCCCCGCTGCTGTAACACTGAGCGGCTCCCCGGCCACATGTCAGGCTCCCTTCTGCTGCAGTAACACTGAGCGGCACCCCGGCCACATGTCAGGCTCCCTGATGCTGCAGTAACACTGAGCGGCTCCCCGGCCACATGTCCGGCTCCCTGATGCTGCAGTAACACTGAGCGGCTCCCCGGCCACATGTCCGGCTCCTTGATGCTGCAGTAACACTGAGCGGCTCCCCGGCCACATGTCAGGCTCCCCACTGCTGCTGTAACACTGAGCGGCTCCCCGGCCACAGGTCAGGCTCCCCACCTCTGCTGTAACACTGAGCGGCTCCCCGGCCACATGTCCGGCTCCTTGATGCTGCAGTAACACTGAGCGGCTCCCCGGCCACATGTCAGGCTCCCCGCTGCTGTAACACTGAGCGGCTCCCCGGCCACATGTCAGGCTCCCTGCTGCTGCAGTAACACTGAGCGGCACCCCGGCCACATGTCAGGCTCCTTGATGCTGCTGTAACACTGAGCGGCTCCCCGGCCACATGTCCGGCTCCTTGATGCTGCAGTAACACTGAGCGGCTCCCCGGCCACATGTCAAGCTCCCCACTGCTGCTGTAACACTGAGCGGCTCCCCGGCCACATGTCCGGCTCCTTGATGCTGCAGTAACACTGAGCGGCTCCCCGGCCACATGTCAGGCTCCCCGCTGCTGCAGTAAAACCGAGCGGCTCCCCGGCCACATGTCAGGCTCCCCGCTGCTGCAGTAAAACCGAGCGGCTCCCCGGCCACATGTCAGGCTCCCCGCTGTAGTAACACTGAGCGGCTCCCCGGCCACATGACAGGCTCCCCGCTGCTGCAGTAACACTTAGCGGCTCCCCGGTCACATGTCAGGCTCCCCGCTGCTGCAGTATCACTGAGCGGCTCCCCAGCCACATGTCAGGCTCCCCGCTGCAGTAACACTGAGCGGCTCCCCGGCCACATGTCAGGCTCCCCGCTGCTGCTGTAACACTGAGCGGCTCCCCAGCCACATGTCAGGCTCCCCGCTGCTGTAACACTGAGCGGCTCCCCGGCCACATGTCAGGCTCCCTTCTGCTGCAGTAACACTGAGCGGCACCCCGGCCACATGTCAGGCTCCCTGATGCTGCAGTAACACTGAGCGGCTCCCCGGCCACATGTCCGGCTCCCTGATGCTGCAGTAACACTGAGCGGCTCCCCGGCCACATGTCCGGCTCCTTGATGCTGCAGTAACACTGAGCGGCTCCCCGGCCACATGTCAGGCTCCCCACTGCTGCTGTAACACTGAGCGGCTCCCCGGCCACATGTCCGGCTCCTTGATGCTGCAGTAACACTGAGCGGCTCCCCGGCCACATGTCAGGCTCCCCGCTGCTGTAACACTGAGCGGCTCCCCGGCCACATGTCAGGCTCCCTGCTGCTGCAGTAACACTGAGCGGCACCCCGGCCACATGTCAGGCTCCTTGATGCTGCTGTAACACTGAGCGGCTCCCCGGCCACATGTCCGGCTCCTTGATGCTGCAGTAACACTGAGCGGCTCCCCGGCCACATGTCAGGCTCCCCGCTGCTGTAACACTGAGCGGCTCCCCGGCCACATGCCAGGCTCCCCGCTGCTGCTGTAACACTGAGCGGCTCCCCGGCCACATGTCAGGCTCCCGGCTGCTGCAGTAACACTGAGCGGCTCCCCGGCCACATGTCAGGCTCCCCGCTGCTGTAACACTGAGCGGCTCCCCGGCCACATGTCAGGCTCCTTGATGCAGCAGTAACACTGAGCGGCTCCCCGGCCACATGTCAGGCTCCCTACTGCTGCAGTAACACTGAGCGGCTCCCCGGCCACATATCAGGCTCCCTGCTGCTGTAACACTGAGCGGCTCCCCGGCCACATGTCAGGCTCCCCGCTGCAGTAACACTGAGCGGCTCCCCGGTCACATGTCAGGCTCCCCGCTGCTGCAGTATCACTGAGCGGCTCCCCAGCCACATGTCAGGCTCCCTAATGCTGCTGTAACACTGAGCGGCTCCCCGGCCACATGTCAGGCTCCCCGCTGCAGTAACACTGAGCGGCTCCCCGGCCACATGCCAGGCTCCCCGCTGCTGCTGTAACACTGAGTGGCTTCCCGGCCACATGTCAGACTCCCCGCTGCTGCAGTATCACTGAGCGGCTCCCCAGCCACATGTCAGGCTCCCCGCTGCTGTAACACTGAGCGGCTCCCCGTCCACATGTCAGGCTCCCCGCTGCTGCAGTAACACTGAGCGGCTCCCCGGCCACATGTCAGGCTCCCTGATGCTGCTGTAACACTGAGCGGCTCCCCGGTCACATGTCAGGCTCCCCGCTGCTGCAGTAAAACCGAGCGGCTCCCCGGCCACATGTCAGGCTCCCCGCTGCTGCAGTAAAACCGAGCGGCTCCCCGGCCACATGTCAGGCTCCCCGCTGTAGTAACACTGAGCGGCTCCCCGGCCACATGTCAGGCTCCCTGCTGCTGCTGTAACACTGAGCGGCTCCCCGGCCACATGTCAGGCTCCCCACCGCTGCTGTAACACTGAGCGGCTCCCCGGCCACATGTCCGGCTCCTTGATGCTGCAGTAACACTGAGCGGCTCCCCGGCCACATGTCAGGCTCCCCGCTGCTGCAGTAAAACCGAGCGGCTCCCCGGCCACATGTCAGGCTCCCCGCTGCTGCAGTAAAACCGAGCGGCTCCCCGGCCACATGTCAGGCTCCCCGCTGTAGTAACACTGAGCGGCTCCCCGGCCACATGTCAGGCTCCCCGCTGCTGCAGTAACACTTAGCGGCTCCCCGGACACATGTCAGGCTCCCCGCTGCTGCAGTATCACTGAGCGGCTCCCCAGCCACATGTCAGGCTCCCTAATGCTGCTGTAACACTGAGCGGCTCCCCGGCCACATGTCAGGCTCCCCGCTGCAGTAACACTGAGCGGCTCCCCGGCCACATGCCAGGCTCCCCGCTGCTGCTGTAACACTGAGCGGCTCCCCGGCCACATGTCAGACTCCCCGCTGCTGCAGTATCACTGAGCGGCTCCCCAGCCACATGTCAGGCTCCCCGCTGCTGTAACACTGAGCGGCTCCCCGGCCACATGTCAGGCTCCCTGCTGCTGCAGTAACACTGAGCGCTCCCCGGCCACATGTCAGGCTCCCCGCTGCTGCTGTAACTCTGAGCGGCTCCCCGGCCACATGTCAGGCTCCTTGATGCAGCAGTAACACTGAGCGGCTCCCCGGCCACATGTCAGGCTCCCCGCTGCTGCAGTAACACTGAGCGGCTCCCCAGCCACATGTCAGGCTCCCTAATGCTGCTCTAACACTGAGCGGCTCCCCGGCCACATGTCAGGCTCCCCGCTGCTGCAGTAACACTGAGCGGCTCCCCGGTCACATGTCAGGCTCCCCGCTGCTGTTGTAACTCTGAGCGGCTCCCCAGACACGTCAGGCTCCCGGCTGCTGTTGTAACTCTGAGCGGCTCCCCGGCCACATGTCAGGCTCCCCGCTGCAGTAACACTGAGCGGCCTCCCCGGTCACATGTCAGGCTCCCCGCTGCTGCAGTATCACTGAGCGGCTCCCCAGCCACATGTCAGGCTCCCTAATGCTGCTCTAACACTGAGCGGCTCCCCGGCCACATGTCAGGCTCCCCGCTGCTGCAGTAACACTGAGCGGCTCCCCGGCCACATGTCAGGCTCCCCGCTGCAGTAACACTGAGCGGCTCCCCGGCCACATGCCAGGCTCCCCGCTGCTGCTGTAACACTGAGCGGCTCCCCAGCCACATGTCAGGCTCCCCGCTGCTGCTGTAACACTGAGCGGCTCCCTAGCCACATGTCAGTCTCCCCGCTGCTGTAACACTGAGCGGCTCCCCAGCCACATGTCAGGCACCCTGCTGCTTCAGTAACACTGAGCGGCTCCCCGGCCACATGTCAGGCTCCCCGCTGCTGTAACACTGAGCGGCTCCCCGGCCACATGTCAGGCTCCCCACCGCTGATGTAACACTGAGCGGCTCCCCGGCCACATGTCCGGCTCCTTGATGCTGCAGTAACACTGAGCGGCTCCCCGGCCACATGTCAGGCTCCTTGATGCTGCAGTAACACTGAGCGGCTCCACGGCCACATGTCAGGCTCTCCCCGCTGCTGCAGTAACACTGAGCGGCTCCCCGGCCACATGTCAGGCTCCCCACCGCTGCTGTAACACTGAGCGGCTCCCCGGCCACATGTCAGGCTCCCCGCTGCTGCAGTAAAACCGAGCGGCTCCCCGGCCACATGTCAGGCTCCCCGCTGCTGCAGTAAAACCGAGCGGCTCCACGGCCACATGTCAGGCTCCCCGCTGTAGTAACACTGAGCGGCTCCACGGCCACATGTCAGGCTCCCCGCTGCTGTAACACTGAGCGGCTCCCCGGCCACATGTCCGGCTCCCCACCGCTGCTGTAACACTGAGCGGCTCCCCGGCCACATGTCAGGCTCCTTGATGCTGCAGTAACACTGAGCGGCTCCCCGGCCACATGTCAGGCTCCCGGCTGCTGCAGTAAAACCGAGCGGCTCCCCGGCCACATGTCAGGCTCCCCGCTGCTGCAGTAAAACCGAGCGGCTCCCCGGCCACATGTCAGGCTCCCGGCTGCTGCAGTAAAACCGAGCGGCTCCCCGGCCACATGTCAGGCTCCCCGCTGTAGTAACACTGAGCGGCTCCCCGGCCACATGTCAGCCTCCCCGCTGCTGCAGTAACACTTAGCGGCTCCCCGGTCACATGTCAGGCTCCCTGCTGCTGCAGTATCACTGAGCGGCTCCCCAGCCACATGTCAGGCTCCCCGCTGCTGTAACACTGAGCGGCTCCCCGGCCACATGTCAGGCTCCCCGCTGCAGTAACACTGAGCGGCTCCCCGGCCACATGTCAGGCTCCCCGCTGCAGTAACACTGAGCGGCTACCCGTCCACATGTCAGGCTCCCCGCTGCTGCTGTAACACTGAGCGGCTCCCCGGCCACATGTCAGGCTTCCCGCTGCTGCAGTAACACTGAGCGGCTCCCCGGCCACATGTCAGGCTCCCCGCTGCTGTAACACTGAGCGGCTCCCCGGCCACATGTCAGGCTCCCCGCTGCTGTAACACTGAGCGGCTCCCCGGCCACATGTCAGGCTCCCAGGTGCTGCAGTAACACTGAGCGGCTCCCCGGCCACATGTCAGGCTCCCCGCTGCTGCAGTAACACTGAGCGGCTATGAGGCCACATGTCAGGCTCCTCGCTGCTGCAGTAACACTGAGCGGCTCCCCGGCCACATGTCAGGCTCCCCGCTGCTGCAGTAACACTGAGCGGCTATGAGGCCACATGTCAGGCTCCCCGCTGCTGCAGTAACACTGAGCGGCTCCCCGGTCACATGTCAGGCTCCCCGCTGCAGTAACACTGAGCGGCTCCCCGGCCACATGTCAGGCTCCCTGCTGCTGCAGTAACACTGAGCGGCTCCCCGGCCACATGTCAGGCTCCCCGCTGCTGCTGTAACACTGAGCGGCTCCCCGGCCACATGTCAGGCTCCCCGCTGCTGTAACACTGAGCGGCTCCCCGGTCACATGTCAGGCTCCCCGCTGCAGTAACACTGAGCGGCTCCCCGGCCACATGTCCGGCTCCTTGATGCTGCAGTAACACTGAGCGGCTCCCCGGCCACATGTCAGGCTCCCTGCTGCTGCAGTAACACTGAGCGGCTCCCCGGCCACATGTCAGGCTCCCTGCTGCTGCAGTAACACTGAGCGGCTCCCCGGCCACATGTCAGGCTCCCCGCTGCTGCTGTAACACTGAGCGGCTCCCCGGCCACATGTCCGGCTCCTTGATGCTGCAGTAACACTGAGCGGCTCCCCGGCCACATGTCAGGCTCCCCGCTGCTGTAACACTGAGTGGCTCCCCGGCCACATGTCAGGCTCCCCGGCCACATGTCAGGCTCCCCGCTGCTGCAGTAACACTGAGCGGCTCCACGGCCACATGTCAGGCTCCCCGCTGCTGCTGTAACACTGAGCGGCTATGAGGCCACATGTCAGGCTCCCCGCTGCTGCAGTAACACTGAGCGGCTCCCCGGCCACATGTCAGGCTCCCCGCTGCAGTAACACTGAGCGGCTCCCCGGCCACATGCCAGGCTCCCCGCTGCTGCTGTAACACTGAGCGGCTCCCCGGCCACGTCAGACTCCCCGCTGCTGCAGTATCACTGAGTGGCTCCCCGGCCACATGTCAGGCTCCCCGGCCACATGTCAGGCTCCCCGCTGCTGTAACACTGAGCGGCTCCCCGGCCACATGTCAGGCTCCCTGCTGCTGCAGTAACACTGAGCGGCTCCCCGGCCACATGTCCGGCTCCTTGATGCTGCAGTAACACTGAGCGGCTCCCCGGCCACATGTCAGGCTCCCCACTGCTGCTGTAACACTGAGCGGCTCCCCGGCCACATGTCAGGCTCCCCACCGCTGCTGTAACACTGAGCGGCTCCCCGGCCACATGTCAGGCTCCTTGATGCAGCAGTAACACTGAGCGGCTCCCCGGCCACATGTCAGGCTCCCCGGTGCTGCAGTAACACTGAGCGGCTCCCCAGCCACATGTCAGGCTCCCTAATGCTGCTCTAACACTGAGCCGCTCCCCGGCCACATGTCAGGCTCCCCGCTGCAGTAACACTGAGCGGCTCCCCGGTCACATGTCAGGCTCCCCGCTGCTGCAGTATCACTGAGCGGCTCCCCAGCCACATGTCAGGCTCCCCGCTGCTGCTGTAACACTGAGCGGCTCCCTAGCCACATGTCAGGCTCCCCGCTGCTGTAACACTGAGCGGCTCCCCGGCCACATGTCAGGCTCCCCGCTGCTGCTGTAACACTGAGCGGCTCCCCGGCCACATGTCAGGCTCCCCGCTGCTGCTGTAACACTGAGCGGCTCCCCGGCCACATGTCAGGCTCCCTGATGCTGTAACACTGAGCGGCTCCCCGGCCACATGTCAGGCTCCCCGCTGCAGTAACACTGAGCGGCTCCCCGGCCACATGTCAGGCTCCCCACCGCTGCTGTAACACTGAGCGGCTCCCCGGCCACATGTCAGGCTCCTTGATGCTGCAGTAACACTGAGCGGCTCCCCGGCCACATGTCAGGCTCCCCGCTGCTGCAGTAACACTGAGCGGCTCCCCGGCCACATGTCAGGCTCCCTGATGCTATAACACTGAGCGGCTCCCCGGCCACATGTCAGGCTCCCCACCGCTGCTGTAACACTGAGCGGCTCCCCGGCCACATGTCAGGCTCCCCGCTGCTGCAGTAAAACCGAGCGGCTCCACGGCCACATGTCAGGCTCCCCGCTGTAGTAACACTGAGCGGCTCCCCGGCCACATGTCAGGCTCCCCGCTGCTGCAGTAAAACCGAGCGGCTCCACGGCCACATGTCAGGCTCCCCGCTGTAGTAACACTGAGCGGCTCCCCGGCCACATGTCAGGCTCCCGGCTGCAGTAACACTGAGCGGCTCCCCGGCCACAAGTCAGGCTCCCCGCTGCAGTAACACTGAGCGGCTCACCGTCCACATGTCAGGCTCCCCGCTGCTGCTGTAACACTGAGCGGCTCCCCGGCCACATGTCAGGCTCCCGGCTGCTGTAACACTGAGTGGCTCCCCGGCCACATGTCAGGCTCCCCGCTGCTGCAGTAACACTGAGCGGCTCCCCGGCCACATGTCAGGCTCCCCGCTGCTGCAGTAACACTGAGCGGCTCCCCGGCCACATGTCAGGCTCCCCGCTGCTGCAGTAACACTGAGCGGCTCCCCGGCCACATGTCAGGCTCCCCGCTGCTGCAGTAACACTGAGCGGCTCCCCGGCCACATGTCAGGCTCCCCGCTGCTGCTGTAACACTGAGCGGCTATGAGGCCACATGTCAGGCTCCCCGCTGCAGCAGTAACACTGAGCGGCTCCCCGGCCACATGTCAGGCTCCCCGCTGCTGCAGTAACACTGAGCGGCTCCCCGGCCACATGCCAGGCTCCCCGCTGCTGCTGTAACACTGAGCGGCTCCCCGGCCACATGTCAGACTCCCCGCTGCTGCAGTATCACTGAGCGGCTCCCCAGCCACATGTAAGGCTCCCCGCTGCTGTAACACTGAGCGGCTCCCCGGCCACATGTCAGGCTCCCTGCTGCTGTAACACTGAGCGGCTCCCCGGCCACATGTCAGGCTCCCTGCTGCTGCAGTAACACTGAGCGGCACCCCGGCCACATGTCAGGCTCCCCGCTGCTGCTGTAACACTGAGCGGCTCCCCGGCCACATGTCAGGCTCCCCGCTGCTGCAGTAACACTGAGCGGCTCCCCGGCCACATGTCAGGCTCCCCGCTGCTGCAGTAACACTGAGCGGCTCCCCGGCCACATGTCAGGCTCCCAGGTGCTGCAGTAACACTGAGCGGCTCCCCGGCCACATGTCAGGCTCCCCGCTGCTGCAGTAACACTGAGCGGCTATGAGGCCACATGTCAGGCTCCTCGCTGCTGCAGTAACACTGAGCGGCTCCCCGGCCACATGTCAGGCTCCCCGCTGCTGCAGTAACACTGAGCGGCTCCCCGGTCACATGTCAGGCTCCCCGCTGCAGTAACACTGAGCGGCTCCCCGGCCACATGTCAGGCTCCCCGCTGCTGTAACACTGAGCGGCTCCCCGGCCACATGTCAGGCTCCCCGCTGCTGCTGTAACACTGAGCGGCTCCCCGGCCACATGTCAGGCTCCCCGCTGCTGTAACACTGAGTGGCTCCCCGGCCACATGTCAGGCTCCCCGCTGCTGCTGTAACACTGAGCGGCTCCCCGGCCACATGTCAGGCTCCCCGCTGCTGCAGTAAAACCGAGCGGCTCCACGGCCACATGTCAGGCTCCCCGCTGTAGTAACACTGAGCGGCTCCCCGGCCACATGTCAGGCTCCCCACCGCTGCTGTAACACTGAGCGGCTCCCCGGCCACATGTCAGGCTCCCGGCTGCAGTAACACTGAGCGGCTCCCCGGCCACATGTCAGGCTCCCCGCTGCAGTAACACTGAGCGGCTCACCGTCCACATGTCAGGCTCCCCGCTGCTGCTGTAACACTGAGCGGCTCCCCGGCCACATGTCAGGCTCCCGGCTGCTGTAACACTGAGTGGCTCCCCGGCCACATGTCAGGCTCCCCGCTGCTGCAGTAACACTGAGCGGCTCCCCGGCCACATGTCAGGCTCCCCGCTGCTGCAGTAACACTGAGCGGCTCCCCGGCCACATGTCAGGCTCCCCGCTGCTGCAGTAACACTGAGCGGCTCCCCGGCCACATGTCAGGCTCCCCGCTGCTGCAGTAACACTGAGCGGCTCCCCGGCCACATGTCAGGCTCCCCGCTGCTGCTGTAACACTGAGCGGCTATGAGGCCACATGTCAGGCTCCCCGCTGCAGCAGTAACACTGAGCGGCTCCCCGGCCACATGTCAGGCTCCCCGCTGCTGCAGTAACACTGAGCGGCTCCCCGGCCACATGCCAGGCTTCCCGCTGCTGCTGTAACACTGAGCGGCTCCCCGGCCACATGTCAGACTCCCCGCTGCTGCAGTATCACTGAGCGGCTCCCCAGCCACATGTAAGGCTCCCCGCTGCTGTAACACTGAGCGGCTCCCCGGCCACATGTCAGGCTCCCCGCTGCTGCTGTAACACTGAGCGGCTATGAGGCCACATGTCAGGCTCCCCGCTGCAGCAGTAACACTGAGCGGCTCCCCGGCCACATGTCAGGCTCCCCGCTGCTGCAGTAACACTGAGCGGCTCCCCGGCCACATGCCAGGCTCCCCGCTGCTGCTGTAACACTGAGCGGCTCCCCGGCCACATGTCAGACTCCCCGCTGCTGCAGTATCACTGAGCGGCTCCCCAGCCACATGTAAGGCTCCCCGCTGCTGTAACACTGAGCGGCTCCCCGGCCACATGTCAGGCTCCCCACTGCTGCTGTAACACTGAGCGGCTCCCCGGCCACATGTCAGGCTCCCTGCTGCTGCAGTAACACTGAGCGGCACCCCGGCCACATGTCAGGCTCCCCGCTGCTGCTGTAACACTGAGCGGCTCCCCGGCCACATGTCAGGCTCCCCGCTGCTGCAGTAACACTGAGCGGCTCCCCGGCCACATGTCAGGCTCCCCGCTGCTGCAGTAACACTGAGCGGCTCCCCGGCCACATGTCAGGCTCCCAGGTGCTGCAGTAACACTGAGCGGCTCCCCGGCCACATGTCAGGCTCCCCGCTGCTGCAGTAACACTGAGCGGCTATGAGGCCACATGTCAGGCTCCCCGCTGCAGTAACACTGAGCGGCTCCTCAGCCACATGTCAGGCTCCCCGCTGCTGCTGTAACACTGAGCGGCTATGAGGCCACATGTCAGGCTCCCCGCTGCAGTAACACTGAGCGGCTCCCCGGCCACATGTCAGGCTCCCCGCTGCTGTAACACTGAGCGGCTCCCCGGCCACATGTCAGGCTCCCCGCTGCTGTAACACTGAGCGGCTCCCCGGCCACATGTCAGGCTCCCCGCTGCTGCAGTAACACTGAGTGGCTCCCCGGCCACATGTCAGGCTCCCCGCTGCTGCTGTAACACTGAGCGGCTCCCCGGCCACATGTCAGGCTCCCCGCTGCTGCTGTAACACTGAGCGGCTCCCCGGCCACATGTCAGGCTCCCCGCTGCTGCAGTAACACTGAGCGGCTCCCCAGCCACATGTCAGACTCCCCGCTGCTGCTGTAACACTGAGCGGCTCCCCAGCCACATGTCAGGCTCCCCGCTGCTGTAACACTGAGCGGCTCCCCGGCCACATGTCAGGCTCCCTTCTGCTGCAGTAACACTGAGCGGCACCCCGGCCACATGTCAGGCTCCCTGATGCTGCAGTAACACTGAGCGGCTCCCCGGCCACATGTCCGGCTCCTTGATGCTGCAGTAACACTGAGCGGCTCCCCGGCCACATGTCAGGCTCCCCACTGCTGCTGTAACACTGAGCGGCTCCCCGGCCACAGGTCAGGCTCCCCACCTCTGCTGTAACACTGAGCGGCTCCCCGGCCACATGTCCGGCTCCTTGATGCTGCAGTAACACTGAGCGGCTCCCCGGCCACATGTCAGGCTCCCCGCTGCTGTAACACTGAGCGGCTCCCCGGCCACATGTCAGGCTCCCTGCTGCTGCAGTAACACTGAGCGGCACCCCGGCCACATGTCAGGCTCCTTGATGCTGCTGTAACACTGAGCGGCTCCCCGGCCACATGTCCGGCTCCTTGATGCTGCAGTAACACTGAGCGGCTCCCCGGCCACATGTCAAGCTCCCCACTGCTGCTGTAACACTGAGCGGCTCCCCGGCCACATGTCCGGCTCCTTGATGCTGCAGTAACACTGAGCGGCTCCCCGGCCACATGTCAGGCTCCCCGCTGCTGCAGTAAAACCGAGCGGCTCCCCGGCCACATGTCAGGCTCCCCGCTGCTGCAGTAAAACCGAGCGGCTCCCCGGCCACATGTCAGGCTCCCCGCTGTAGTAACACTGAGCGGCTCCCCGGCCACATGACAGGCTCCCCGCTGCTGCAGTAACACTTAGCGGCTCCCCGGTCACATGTCAGGCTCCCCGCTGCTGCAGTATCACTGAGCGGCTCCCCAGCCACATGTCAGGCTCCCCGCTGCAGTAACACTGAGCGGCTCCCCGGCCACATGTCAGGCTCCCCGCTGCTGCTGTAACACTGAGCGGCTCCCCAGCCACATGTCAGGCTCCCCGCTGCTGTAACACTGAGCGGCTCCCCGGCCACATGTCAGGCTCCCTTCTGCTGCAGTAACACTGAGCGGCACCCCGGCCACATGTCAGGCTCCCTGATGCTGCAGTAACACTGAGCGGCTCCCCGGCCACATGTCCGGCTCCCTGATGCTGCAGTAACACTGAGCGGCTCCCCGGCCACATGTCCGGCTCCTTGATGCTGCAGTAACACTGAGCGGCTCCCCGGCCACATGTCAGGCTCCCCACTGCTGCTGTAACACTGAGCGGCTCCCCGGCCACATGACAGGCTCCCCGCTGCTGCAGTAACACTTAGCGGCTCCCCGGTCACATGTCAGGCTCCCCGCTGCTGCAGTATCACTGAGCGGCTCCCCAGCCACATGTCAGGCTCCCCGCTGCAGTAACACTGAGCGGCTCCCCGGCCACATGTCAGGCTCCCCGCTGCTGTAACACTGAGCGGCTCTCCGGCCACATGTCAGGCTCCCCGCTGCTGCAGTAACACTGAGCGGCTCCCCAGCCACATGTCAGGCTCCCTAATGCTGCTGTAACACTGAGCGGCTCCCCGGCCACATGTCAGGCTCCCCGCTGCTGCAGTAACACTGAGCGGCTCCCCGGTCACATGTCAGGCTCCCCGCTGCTGCAGTAACACTGAGCGGCTCCCCAGCCACATGTCAGGCTCCCCGCTGCTGCAGTATCACTGAGCGGCTCCCCGGTCACATGTCAGGCTCCCCGCTGCTGCTGTAACACTGAGCGGCTCCCCGGCCACATGTCAGGCTCCCCGCTGCTGTAACACTGAGTGGCTCCCCGGCCACATGTCAGGCTCCCCGCTGCTGCTGTAACACTGAGCGGCTATGAGGCCACATGTCAGGCTCCTCGCTGCTGCAGTAACACTGAGCGGCTCCCCGGCCACATGTCAGGCTCCCCGCTGCTGCAGTAACACTGAGCGGCTCCCCGGCCACATGTCAGGCTCCCTGATGCTGCAGTAACACTGAGCGGCTCCCCGGCCACATGTCAGGCTCCCAGCTGCTGTAACACTGAGCGGCTCCCGGTCCACATGTCAGGCTCCCCGCTGCTGCTGTAACACTGAGCGGCTCCCCGGCCACATGTCAGGCTCCCCGCTGCTGCTGTAACACTGAGCGGCTCCCCGGCCACATGTCAGGCTCCCCGCTGCTGCTGTAACACTGAGCGGCTCCCCGGCCACATGTCAGGCTCCCCGCTGCTGCAGTAACACTGAGCGGCTCCCCGGCCACATGTCAGGCTCCCCGCTGCTGCTGTAACACTGAGCGGCTATGAGGCCACGTCAGGCTCCCCGCTGCTGCAGTAACACTGAGCGGCTCCCCGGCCACATGTCAAGCTCCCCGCTGCTGCAGCAACACTGAGCGGCTCCCCGGCCACATGTCAGGCTCCCTGCTGCAGTAACACTGAGCGGCTCCCCGGTCACATGTCAGGCTCCCCGCTGCAGTAACACTGAGCGGCTCCCCGGTCACATGTCAGGCTCCCTGCTGCAGTAACACTGAGCGGCTCCCCGGCCACATGTCAGGCTCCCCGCTGCAGTAACACTGAGCGGCTCCCCGGTCACATGTCAGGCTCCCTGCTGCAGTAACACTGAGCGGCTCCCCGGCCACATGTCAGGCTCCCCGCTGCAGTAACACTGAGCGGCTCCCCGGCCACATGTCAGGCTCCCCGCTGCAGTAACACTGAGCGGCTCCCCGGCCACATGCCAGGCTCCCCGCTGCTGCTGTAACACTGAGCGGCTCCCCGGCCACATGTCAGACTCCCCGCTGCTGCAGTATCACTGAGCGGCTCCCCAGCCACATGTCAGGCTCCCCGCTGCTGCAGTAACACTGAGCGGCTCCCCAGCCACATGTCAGGCTCCCTAATGCTGCTGTAACACTGAGCGGCTCCCCGGCCACATGTCAGGCTCCCCGCTGCTGCAGTAACACTGAGCGGCTCCCCGGTCACATGTCAGGCTCCCCGCTGCTGCAGTAACACTGAGCGGCTCCCCAGCCACATGTCAGGCTCCCTAATGCTGCTGTAACACTGAGCGGCTCCCCGGCCACATGTCAGGCTCCCCGCTGCTGCAGTATCACTGAGCGGCTCCCCGGTCACATGTCAGGCTCCCCGCTGCTGCTGTAACACTGAGCGGCTCCCCGGCCACATGTCAGGCTCCCCGCTGCTGTAACACTGAGTGGCTCCCCGGCCACATGTCAGGCTCCCCGCTGCTGCTGTAACACTGAGCGGCTATGAGGCCACATGTCAGGCTCCTCGCTGCTGCAGTAACACTGAGCGGCTCCCCGGCCACATGTCAGGCTCCCCGCTGCTGCAGTAACACTGAGCGGCTCCCCGGCCACATGTCAGGCTCCCTGATGCTGCAGTAACACTGAGCGGCTCCCCGGCCACATGTCAGGCTCCCCGCTGCTGCTGTAACACTGAGCGGCTCCCCGGCCACATGTCAGGCTCCCCGCTGCTGCAGTAACACTGAGCGGCTCCCCGGCCACATGTCAGGCTCCCCGCTGCTGCTGTAACACTGAGCGGCTATGAGGCCACGTCAGGCTCCCCGCTGCTGCAGTAACACTGAGCGGCTCCCCGGCCACATGTCAAGCTCCCCGCTGCTGCACTAACACTGAGCGGCTCCCCGGCCACATGTCAGGCTCCCTGCTGCAGTAACACTGAGCGGCTCCCCGGCCACATGTCAGGCTCCCCGCTGCTGCAGTAACACTGAGCGGCTCCCCGGCCACATGTCAGGCTCCCCGCTGCAGTAACACTGAGCGGCTCCCCGGCCACATGCCAGGCTCCCCGCTGCTGCTTTAACACTGAGCGGCTCCCCGGCCACATGTCAGACTCCCCGCTGCTGCAGTATCACTGAGCGGCTCCCCAGCCACATGTCAGGCTCCCCGCTGCTGCAGTAAAACTGAGCGGCACCCCGGCCACATGTCAGGCTCCCCACTGCTGCAGTAACACTGAGCGGCTCCCCGGCCACATGTCAGGCTCCTTGATGCTGCTGTAACACTGAGCGGCTCCCCGGCCACATGTCAGGCTCCCCGCTGCAGTAACACTGAGCGGCTATGAGGCCACATGTCAGGCTCCTCGTGCTGCAGTAACACTGAGCAGCTCCCCGGCCAGATGTCAGGCTCCCTGCTGCTGCAGTAACACTGAGCGGCTATGAGGCCACATGTCAGGCTCCCCGCTGCTGCAGTAACACTGAGCAGCTCCCCGGCCACATGTCAGGCTCCCTGCTGCTGCAGTAACACTGAGCGGCTCCCCGGTCACATGTCAGGCTCCCCCCTGCTGCAGTAACACTGAGCGGCTCCCCGGCCACATGTCAGGCTCCCCGCTGCAGTAACACTGAGCGGCTCCCCGGCCACATGTCAGGCTCCCCGCTGCTGTAACACTGAGTGGCTCCCCGGCCACATGTCAGGCTCCCCGCTGCTGCTGTAACACTGAGCGGCTCCCCGGCCACATGTCAGACTCCCCGCTGCTGCAGTATCACTGAGCGGCTCCCCAGCCACATGTCAGGCTCCCCGCTGCTGTAACACTGAGCGGCTCCCCGGCCACATGTCAGGCTCCCCGCTGCTGCAGTAACACTGAGCGGCTCCCCGGCCACATGTCAGGCTCCCTGCTGCTGCAGTAACACTGAGCGGCTCACCGGCCACATGTCAGGCTCCCCGCTGCAGTAACACTGAGCGGCTTCCCGGCCACATGCCAGGCTCCCCGCTGCTGCTGTAACACTGAGCGGCTCCCCGGCCACATGTCAGACTCCCCGCTGCTGCAGTATCACTGAGCGGCTCCCCAGCCACATGTCAGGCTCCCTAATGCTGCTGTAACACTGAGCGGCTCCCCGGCCACATGTCAGGCTCCCCGCTGCTGCAGTAACACTGAGCGGCTCCCCGGTCACATGTCAGGCTCCCCGCTGCTGCAGTAACACTGAGCGGCTCCCCAGCCACATGTCAGGCTCCCCGCTGCTGTAACACTGAGCGGCTCCCCGGACACATGTCAGGCTCCCTAATGCTGCTGTAACACTGAGCGGCTCCCCGGCCACATGTCAGGCTCCTTGCTGCTGCAGTAACACTGAGCGGCACCCCGGCCTCATGTCAGGCTCCCCACTGCTGCTGTAACACTGAGCGGCTCCCCGGCCACATGTCAGGCTCCCCACCGCTGCTGTAACACTGAGCGGCTCCCCGGCCACATGTCAGGCTCCCTGATGCTGCAGTAACACTGAGCGGCTCCCCGGCCACATGTCAGGCTCCCCGCTGCTGCAGTAAAACCGAGCGGCTCCCCGGCCACATGTCAGGCTCCCCGCTGCTGCAGTAAAACCGAGCGGCTCCCCGGCCACATGTCAGGCTCCCCGCTGCTGCAGTAAAACCGAGCGGCTCCCCGGCCACATGTCAGGCTCCCCGCTGTAGTAACACTGAGCGGCTCCCCGGCCACATGTCAGGCTCCCCGCTGCTGCAGTATCACTGAGCGGCTCCCCGGTCACATGTCAGGCTCCCCGCTGCTGCAGTATCACTGAGCGGCTCCCCAGCCACATGTCAGGCTCCCTAATGCTGCTGTAACACTGAGCGGCTCCCCGGCCACATGTCAGGCTCCCCGCTGCTGCTGTAACACTGAGCGGCTCCCCGGCCACATGTCAGGCTCCCTGCTGCAGTAACACTGAGCGGCTCCCCGGCCACATGCCAGGTTCCCCGCTGCTGCTGTAACACTGAGCGGCTCCCCGGCCACATGTCAGACTCCCCGCTGCTGCAGTATCACTGAGCGGCTCCCCGGCCACATGTCAGGCTCCCCACCGCTGCTGTAACACTGAGCGCTCCCCGGCCACATGTCCGGCTCCTTGATGCTGCAGTAACACTGAGCGGCTCCCCGGCCACATGTCAGGCTCCCCGCTGCTGTAACACTGAGCGGCTCCCCGGCCACATGTCAGGCTCCCCGCTGCTGTAACACTGAGCGGCTCCTCGGCCACATGTCAGGCTCCCCGCTGCTGCAGTAAAACCGAGCGGCTCCCCGGCCACATGTCAGGCTCCCCGCTGCTGCAGTAAAACCGAGCGGCTCCCCGGCCACATGTCAGGCTCCCCGCTGTAGTAACACTGAGCGGCTCCCCGGCCACATGTCAGGCTCCCCGCTGCTGCAGTATCACTGAGCGGCTCCCCGGTCACATGTCAGGCTCCCCGCTGCTGCAGTATCACTGAGCGGCTCCCCAGCCACATGTCAGGCTCCCTAATGCTGCTGTAACACTGAGCGGCTCCTCGGCCACATGTCAGGCTCCCCGCTGCTGCAGTAAAACCGAGCGGCTCCCCGGCCACATGTCAGGCTCCCCGCTGCTGCAGTAAAACCGAGCGGCTCCCCGGCCACATGTCAGGCTCCCCGCTGTAGTAACACTGAGCGGCTCCCCGGCCACATGTCAGGCTCCCCGCTGCTGCAGTATCACTGAGCGGCTCCCCAGTCACATGTCAGGCTCCCCACCGCTGCTGTAACACTGAGCGGCTCCCCGGCCACATGTCAGGCTCCCCGCTGCTGCAGTAAAACCGAGCGGCTCCACGGCCACATGTCAGGCTCCCCGCTGTAGTAACACTGAGCGGCTCCCCGGCCACATGTCAGGCTCCCCGCTGCTGCAGTAAAACCGAGCGGCTCCACGGCCACATGTCAGGCTCCCCGCTGTAGTAACACTGAGCGGCTCCCCGGCCACATGTCAGGCTCCCCACCGCTGCTGTAACACTGAGCGGCTCCCCGGCCACATGTCAGGCTCCCGGCTGCAGTAACACTGAGCGGCTCCCCGGCCACATGTCAGGCTCCCCGCTGCAGTAACACTGAGCGGCTCACCGTCCACATGTCAGGCTCCCCGCTGCTGCAGTAACACTGAGCGGCTCCACTGAGTGGCTCCCCGGCCACATGTCAGGCTCCCGGCTGCTGTAACACTGAGCGGCTCCCCGGCCACATGTCAGGCTCCCGGCTGCTGTAACACTGAGTGGCTCCCCGGCCACATGTCAGGCTCCCCGCTGCTGCAGTAACACTGAGCGGCTCCCCGGCCACATGTCAGGCTCCCCGCTGCTGCAGTAACACTGAGCGGCTCCCCGGCCACATGTCAGGCTCCCCGCTGCTGCAGTAACACTGAGCGGCTCCCCGGCCACATGTCAGGCTCCCCGCTGCTGCAGTAACACTGAGCGGCTCCCCGGCCACATGTCAGGCTCCCCGCTGCTGCTGTAACACTGAGCGGCTATGAGGCCACATGTCAGGCTCCCCGCTGCAGCAGTAACACTGAGCGGCTCCCCGGCCACATGTCAGGCTCCCCGCTGCTGCAGTAACACTGAGCGGCTCCCCGGCCACATGCCAGGCTCCCCGCTGCTGCTGTAACACTGAGCGGCTCCCCGGCCACATGTCAGACTCCCCGCTGCTGCAGTATCACTGAGCGGCTCCCCAGCCACATGTAAGGCTCCCCGCTGCTGTAACACTGAGCGGCTCCCCGGCCACATGTCAGGCTCCCTGCTGCTGTAACACTGAGCGGCTCCCCGGCCACATGTCAGGCTCCCTGCTGCTGCAGTAACACTGAGCGGCACCCCGGCCACATGTCAGGCTCCCGGCTGCTGCTGTAACACTGAGCGGCTCCCCGGCCACATGTCAGGCTCCCCGCTGCTGCAGTAACACTGAGCGGCTCCCCGGCCACATGTCAGGCTCCCCGCTGCTGCAGTAACACTGAGCGGCTCCCCGGCCACATGTCAGGCTCCCCGCTGCTGCAGTAACACTGAGCGGCTCCCCGGCCACATGTCAGGCTCCCCGCTGCTGCAGTAACACTGAGCGGCTATGAGGCCACATGTCAGGCTCCTCGCTGCTGCAGTAACACTGAGCGGCTCCCCGGCCACATGTCAGGCTCCCCGCTGCTGCAGTAACACTGAGCGGCTCCCCGGTCACATGTCAGGCTCCCCGCTGCAGTAACACTGAGCGGCTCCCCGGCCACATGTCAGGCTCCCCGCTGCTGTAACACTGAGCGGCTCCCCGTCCACATGTCAGGCTCCCCGCTGCTGCTGTAACACTGAGCGGCTCCCCGGCCACATGTCAGGCTCCCCGCTGCTGTAACACTGAGTGGCTCCCCGGCCACATGTCAGGCTCCCCGCTGCTGCTGTAACACTGAGCGGCAACCCCGGCCACATGTCAGGCTCCCCGCTGCTGCAGTAACACTGAGCGGCTCCCCGGCCACATGTCAGGCTCCCCGCTGCTGCTGTAACACTGAGCGGCTATGAGGCCACATGTCAGGCTCCCCGCTGCAGTAACACTGAGCGGCTCCTCAGCCACATGTCAGGCTCCCCGCTGCTGCTGTAACACTGAGCGGCTATGAGGCCACATGTCAGGCTCCCCGCTGCAGTAACACTGAGCGGCTCCCCGGCCACATGTCAGGCTCCCCGCTGCTGTAACACTGAGCGGCTCCCCGGCCACATGTCAGGCTCCCCGCTGCTGTAACACTGAGCGGCTCCCCGGCCACATGTCAGGCTCCCCGCTGCTGCAGTAACACTGAGTGGCTCCCCGGCCACATGTCAGGCTCCCCGCTGCTGCTGTAACACTGAGCGGCTCCCCGGCCACATGTCAGGCTCCCCGCTGCTGCTGTAACACTGAGCGGCTCCCCGGCCACATGTCAGGCTCCCCGCTGCTGCAGTAACACTGAGCGGCTCCCCAGCCACATGTCAGACTCCCCGCTGCTGCTGTAACACTGAGCGGCTCCCCAGCCACATGTCAGGCTCCCCGCTGCTGTAACACTGAGCGGCTCCCCGGCCACATGTCAGGCTCCCTTCTGCTGCAGTAACACTGAGCGGCACCCCGGCCACATGTCAGGCTCCCTGATGCTGCAGTAACACTGAGCGGCTCCCCGGCCACATGTCCGGCTCCCTGATGCTGCAGTAACACTGAGCGGCTCCCCGGCCACATGTCAGGCTCCCCACTGCTGCTGTAACACTGAGCGGCTCACCGGCCACAGGTCAGGCTCCCCACCTCTGCTGTAACACTGAGCGGCTCCCCGGCCACATGTCCGGCTCCTTGATGCTGCAGTAACACTGAGCGGCTCCCCGGCCACATGTCAGGCTCCCCGCTGCTGCAGTAAAACCGAGCGGCTCCCCGGCCACATGTCAGGCTCCCCGCTGCTGCAGTAAAACCGAGCGGCTCCCCGGCCACATGTCAGGCTCCCCGCTGTAGTAACACTGAGCGGCTCCCCGGCCACATGTCAGGCTCCCTGCTGCTGCAGTAACACTGAGCGGCACCCCGGCCACATGTCAGGCTCCTTGATGCTGCAGTAACACTGAGCGGCTCCCCGGCCACATGTCAGGCTCCTTGATGCTGCTCTAACACTGAGCGGCTCCCCGGCCACATGTCCGGCTCCTTGATGCTGCAGTAACACTGAGCGGCTCCCCGGCCACATGTCAAGCTCCCCACTGCTGCTGTAACACTGAGCGGCTCCCCGGCCACATGTCAGGCTCCCCACCGCTGCTATAACACTGAGCGGCTCCCCGGCCACATGTCCGGCTCCTTGATGCTGCAGTAACACTGAGCGGCTCCCCGGCCACATGTCCGGCTCCTTGATGCTGCAGTAACACTGAGCGGCTCCCCGGCCACATGTCAGGCTCCCCGCTGCTGCAGTAAAACCGAGCGGCTCCCCGGCCACATGTCAGGCTCCCCGCTGCTGCAGTAAAACCGAGCGGCTCCCCGGCCACATGTCAGGCTCCCCGCTGTAGTAACACTGAGCGGCTCCCCGGCCACATGACAGGCTCCCCGCTGCTGCAGTAACACTTAGCGGCTCCCCGGTCACATGTCAGGCTCCCCGCTGCTGCAGTATCACTGAGCGGCTCCCCAGCCACATGTCAGGCTCCCCGCTGCAGTAACACTGAGCGGCTCCCCGGCCACATGTCAGGCTCCCCGCTGCTGTAACACTGAGCGGCTCTCCGGCCACATGTCAGGCTCCCCGCTGCTGCAGTAACACTGAGCGGCTCCCCAGCCACATGTCAGGCTCCCTAATGCTGCTGTAACACTGAGCGGCTCCCCGGCCACATGTCAGGCTCCCCGCTGCTGCAGTAACACTGAGCGGCTCCCCGGTCACATGTCAGGCTCCCCGCTGCTGCAGTAACACTGAGCGGCTCCCCAGCCACATGTCAGGCTCCCCGCTGCTGCAGTAACACTGAGCGGCTCCCCAGCCACATGTCAGGCTCCCTAATGCTGCTGTAACACTGAGCGGCTCCCCGGCCACATGTCAGGCTCCCCGCTGCTGCAGTATCACTGAGCGGCTCCCCGGTCACATGTCAGGCTCCCCGCTGCTGCTGTAACACTGAGCGGCTCCCCGGCCACATGTCAGGCTCCCCGCTGCTGTAACACTGAGTGGCTCCCCGGCCACATGTCAGGCTCCCCGCTGCTGCTGTAACACTGAGCGGCTATGAGGCCACATGTCAGGCTCCTCGCTGCTGCAGTAACACTGAGCGGCTCCCCGGTCACATGTCAGGCTCCCCGCTGCTGCAGTAACACTGAGCGGCTCCCCGGCCACATGTCAGGCTCCCTGATGCTGCAGTAACACTGAGCGGCTCCCCGGCCACATGTCAGGCTCCCAGCTGCTGTAACACTGAGCGGCTCCCGGTCCACATGTCAGGCTCCCCGCTGCTGCAGTAACACTGAGCGGCTCCCCGGCCACATGTCAGGCTCCCTGATGCTGCAGTAACACTGAGCGGCTCCCCGGCCACATGTCAGGCTCCCAGCTGCTGTAACACTGAGCGGCTCCCGGTCCACATGTCAGGCTCCCCGCTGCTGCTGTAACACTGAGCGGCTCCACTGAGTGGCTCCCCGGCCACATGTCAGGCTCCCGGCTGCTGTAACACTGAGCGGCTCCCCGGCCACATGTCAGGCTCCCGGCTGCTGTAACACTGAGTGGCTCCCCGGCCACATGTCAGGCTCCCCGCTGCTGCAGTAACACTGAGCGGCTCCCCGGCCACATGTCAGGCTCCCCGCTGCTGCAGTAACACTGAGCGGCTCCCCGGCCACATGTCAGGCTCCCCGCTGCTGCAGTAACACTGAGCGGCTCCCCGGCCACATGTCAGGCTCCCCGCTGCTGCAGTAACACTGAGCGGCTCCCCGGCCACATGTCAGGCTCCCCGCTGCTGCTGTAACACTGAGCGGCTATGAGGCCACATGTCAGGCTCCCCGCTGCAGCAGTAACACTGAGCGGCTCCCCGGCCACATGTCAGGCTCCCCGCTGCTGCAGTAACACTGAGCGGCTCCCCGGCCACATGCCAGGCTCCCCGCTGCTGCTGTAACACTGAGCGGCTCCCCGGCCACATGTCAGACTCCCCGCTGCTGCAGTATCACTGAGCGGCTCCCCAGCCACATGTAAGGCTCCCCGCTGCTGTAACACTGAGCGGCTCCCCGGCCACATGTCAGGCTGCCCGCTGCTGCTGTAACACTGAGCGGCTATGAGGCCACATGTCAGGCTCCCCGCTGCAGCAGTAACACTGAGCGGCTCCCCGGCCACATGTCAGGCTCCCCGCTGCTGCAGTAACACTGAGCGGCTCCCCGGCCACATGCCAGGCTCCCCGCTGCTGCTGTAACACTGAGCGGCTCCCCGGCCACATGTCAGACTCCCCGCTGCTGCAGTATCACTGAGCGGCTCCCCAGCCACATGTAAGGCTCCCCGCTGCTGTAACACTGAGCGGCTCCCCGGCCACATGTCAGGCTCCCCACTGCTGCTGTAACACTGAGCGGCTCCCCGGCCACATGTCAGGCTCCCCGCTGCTGCTGTAACACTGAGCGGCTCCCCGGCCACATGTCAGGCTCCCTGCTGCTGCAGTAACACTGAGCGGCACCCCGGCCACATGTCAGGCTCCCCGCTGCTGCTGTAACACTGAGCGGCTCCCCGGCCACATGTCAGGCTCCCCGCTGCTGCAGTAACACTGAGCGGCTCCCCGGCCACATGTCAGGCTCCCCGCTGCTGCAGTAACACTGAGCGGCTCCCCGGCCACATGTCAGGCTCCCAGGTGCTGCAGTAACACTGAGCGGCTCCCCGGCCACATGTCAGGCTCCCCGCTGCTGCAGTAACACTGAGCGGCTATGAGGCCACATGTCAGGCTCCCCGCTGCAGTAACACTGAGCGGCTCCTCAGCCACATGTCAGGCTCCCCGCTGCTGCTGTAACACTGAGCGGCTATGAGGCCACATGTCAGGCTCCCCGCTGCAGTAACACTGAGCGGCTCCCCGGCCACATGTCAGGCTCCCCGCTGCTGTAACACTGAGCGGCTCCCCGGCCACATGTCAGGCTCCCCGCTGCTGTAACACTGAGCGGCTCCCCGGCCACATGTCAGGCTCCCCGCTGCTGCAGTAACACTGAGTGGCTCCCCGGCCACATGTCAGGCTCCCCGCTGCTGCTGTAACACTGAGCGGCTCCCCGGCCACATGTCAGGCTCCCCGCTGCTGCTGTAACACTGAGCGGCTCCCCGGCCACATGTCAGGCTCCCCGCTGCTGCAGTAACACTGAGCGGCTCCCCAGCCACATGTCAGACTCCCCGCTGCTGCTGTAACACTGAGCGGCTCCCCAGCCACATGTCAGGCTCCCCGCTGCTGTAACACTGAGCGGCTCCCCGGCCACATGTCAGGCTCCCTTCTGCTGCAGTAACACTGAGCGGCACCCCGGCCACATGTCAGGCTCCCTGATGCTGCAGTAACACTGAGCGGCTCCCCGGCCACATGTCCGGCTCCCTGATGCTGCAGTAACACTGAGCGGCTCCCCGGCCACATGTCCGGCTCCTTGATGCTGCAGTAACACTGAGCGGCTCCCCGGCCACATGTCAGGCTCCCCACTGCTGCTGTAACACTGAGCGGCTCCCCGGCCACAGGTCAGGCTCCCCACCTCTGCTGTAACACTGAGCGGCTCCCCGGCCACATGTCCGGCTCCTTGATGCTGCAGTAACACTGAGCGGCTCCCCGGCCACATGTCAGGCTCCCCGCTGCTGTAACACTGAGCGGCTCCCCGGCCACATGTCAGGCTCCCTGCTGCTGCAGTAACACTGAGCGGCACCCCGGCCACATGTCAGGCTCCTTGATGCTGCTGTAACACTGAGCGGCTCCCCGGCCACATGTCCGGCTCCTTGATGCTGCAGTAACACTGAGCGGCTCCCCGGCCACATGTCAAGCTCCCCACTGCTGCTGTAACACTGAGCGGCTCCCCGGCCACATGTCCGGCTCCTTGATGCTGCAGTAACACTGAGCGGCTCCCCGGCCACATGTCAGGCTCCCCGCTGCTGCAGTAAAACCGAGCGGCTCCCCGGCCACATGTCAGGCTCCCCGCTGCTGCAGTAAAACCGAGCGGCTCCCCGGCCACATGTCAGGCTCCCCGCTGTAGTAACACTGAGCGGCTCCCCGGCCACATGACAGGCTCCCCGCTGCTGCAGTAACACTTAGCGGCTCCCCGGTCACATGTCAGGCTCCCCGCTGCTGCAGTATCACTGAGCGGCTCCCCAGCCACATGTCAGGCTCCCCGCTGCAGTAACACTGAGCGGCTCCCCGGCCACATGTCAGGCTCCCCGCTGCTGCTGTAACACTGAGCGGCTCCCCAGCCACATGTCAGGCTCCCCGCTGCTGTAACACTGAGCGGCTCCCCGGCCACATGTCAGGCTCCCTTCTGCTGCAGTAACACTGAGCGGCACCCCGGCCACATGTCAGGCTCCCTGATGCTGCAGTAACACTGAGCGGCTCCCCGGCCACATGTCCGGCTCCCTGATGCTGCAGTAACACTGAGCGGCTCCCCGGCCACATGTCCGGCTCCTTGATGCTGCAGTAACACTGAGCGGCTCCCCGGCCACATGTCAGGCTCCCCACTGCTGCTGTAACACTGAGCGGCTCCCCGGCCACAGGTCAGGCTCCCCACCTCTGCTGTAACACTGAGCGGCTCCCCGGCCACATGTCCGGCTCCTTGATGCTGCAGTAACACTGAGCGGCTCCCCGGCCACATGTCAGGCTCCCCGCTGCTGTAACACTGAGCGGCTCCCCGGCCACATGTCAGGCTCCCTGCTGCTGCAGTAACACTGAGCGGCACCCCGGCCACATGTCAGGCTCCTTGATGCTGCTGTAACACTGAGCGGCTCCCCGGCCACATGTCCGGCTCCTTGATGCTGCAGTAACACTGAGCGGCTCCCCGGCCACATGTCAAGCTCCCCACTGCTGCTGTAACACTGAGCGGCTCCCCGGCCACATGTCCGGCTCCTTGATGCTGCAGTAACACTGAGCGGCTCCCCGGCCACATGTCAGGCTCCCCGCTGCTGCAGTAAAACCGAGCGGCTCCCCGGCCACATGTCAGGCTCCCCGCTGCTGCAGTAAAACCGAGCGGCTCCCCGGCCACATGTCAGGCTCCCCGCTGTAGTAACACTGAGCGGCTCCCCGGCCACATGACAGGCTCCCCGCTGCTGCAGTAACACTTAGCGGCTCCCCGGTCACATGTCAGGCTCCCCGCTGCTGCAGTATCACTGAGCGGCTCCCCAGCCACATGTCAGGCTCCCCGCTGCAGTAACACTGAGCGGCTCCCCGGCCACATGTCAGGCTCCCCGCTGCTGTAACACTGAGCGGCTCTCCGGCCACATGTCAGGCTCCCCGCTGCTGCAGTAACACTGAGCGGCTCCCCAGCCACATGTCAGGCTCCCTAATGCTGCTGTAACACTGAGCGGCTCCCCGGCCACATGTCAGGCTCCCCGCTGCTGCAGTAACACTGAGCGGCTCCCCGGCCACATGTCAGGCTCCCCGCTGCTGTAACACTGAGTGGCTCCCCGGCCACATGTCAGGCTCCCCGCTGCTGCTGTAACACTGAGCGGCTATGAGGCCACATGTCAGGCTCCTCGCTGCTGCAGTAACACTGAGCGGCTCCCCGGCCACATGTCAGGCTCCCCGCTGCTGCAGTAACACTGAGCGGCTCCCCGGCCACATGTCAGGCTCCCTGATGCTGCAGTAACACTGAGCGGCTCCCCGGCCACATGTCAGGCTCCCAGCTGCTGTAACACTGAGCGGCTCCCGGTCCACATGTCAGGCTCCCCGCTGCTGCTGTAACACTGAGCGGCTCCCCGGCCACATGTCAGGCTCCCCGCTGCTGCTGTAACACTGAGCGGCTCCCCGGCCACATGTCAGGCTCCCCGCTGCTGCTGTAACACTGAGCGGCTCCCCGGCCACATGTCAGGCTCCCCGCTGCTGCAGTAACACTGAGCGGCTCCCCGGCCACATGTCAGGCTCCCCGCTGCTGCTGTAACACTGAGCGGCTATGAGGCCACGTCAGGCTCCCCGCTGCTGCAGTAACACTGAGCGGCTCCCCGGCCACATGTCAAGCTCCCCGCTGCTGCAGTAACACTGAGCGGCTCCCCGGCCACATGTCAGGCTCCCTGCTGCAGTAACACTGAGCGGCTCCCCGGTCACATGTCAGGCTCCCCGCTGCAGTAACACTGAGCGGCTCCCCGGTCACATGTCAGGCTCCCTGCTGCAGTAACACTGAGCGGCTCCCCGGCCACATGTCAGGCTCCCCGCTGCAGTAACACTGAGCGGCTCCCCGGTCACATGTCAGGCTCCCTGCTGCAGTAACACTGAGCGGCTCCCCGGCCACATGTCAGGCTCCCCGCTGCAGTAACACTGAGCGGCTCCCCGGCCACATGTCAGGCTCCCCGCTGCAGTAACACTGAGCGGCTCCCCGGCCACATGCCAGGCTCCCCGCTGCTGCTGTAACACTGAGCGGCTCCCCGGCCACATGTCAGACTCCCCGCTGCTGCAGTATCACTGAGCGGCTCCCCAGCCACATGTCAGGCTCCCCGCTGCTGCAGTAACACTGAGCGGCTCCCCAGCCACATGTCAGGCTCCCTAATGCTGCTGTAACACTGAGCGGCTCCCCGGCCACATGTCAGGCTCCCCGCTGCTGCAGTAACACTGAGCGGCTCCCCGGTCACATGTCAGGCTCCCCGCTGCTGCAGTAACACTGAGCGGCTCCCCAGCCACATGTCAGGCTCCCTAATGCTGCTGTAACACTGAGCGGCTCCCCGGCCACATGTCAGGCTCCCCGCTGCTGCAGTATCACTGAGCGGCTCCCCGGTCACATGTCAGGCTCCCCGCTGCTGCTGTAACACTGAGCGGCTCCCCGGCCACATGTCAGGCTCCCCGCTGCTGTAACACTGAGTGGCTCCCCGGCCACATGTCAGGCTCCCCGCTGCTGCTGTAACACTGAGCGGCTATGAGGCCACATGTCAGGCTCCTCGCTGCTGCAGTAACACTGAGCGGCTCCCCGGCCACATGTCAGGCTCCCCGCTGCTGCAGTAACACTGAGCGGCTCCCCGGCCACATGTCAGGCTCCCTGATGCTGCAGTAACACTGAGCGGCTCCCCGGCCACATGTCAGGCTCCCAGCTGCTGTAACACTGAGCGGCTCCCGGTCCACATGTCAGGCTCCCCGCTGCTGCTGTAACACTGAGCGGCTCCCCGGCCACATGTCAGGCTCCCCGCTGCTGCTGTAACACTGAGCGGCTCCCCGGCCACATGTCAGGCTCCCCGCTGCTGCTGTAACACTGAGCGGCTCCCCGGCCACATGTCAGGCTCCCCGCTGCTGCTGTAACACTGAGCGGCTCCCCGGCCACATGTCAGGCTCCCCGCTGCTGCAGTAACACTGAGCGGCTCCCCGGCCACATGTCAGGCTCCCCGCTGCTGCTGTAACACTGAGCGGCTATGAGGCCACGTCAGGCTCCCCGCTGCTGCAGTAACACTGAGCGGCTCCCCGGCCACATGTCAAGCTCCCCGCTGCTGCACTAACACTGAGCGGCTCCCCGGCCACATGTCAGGCTCCCTGCTGCAGTAACACTGAGCGGCTCCCCGGCCACATGTCAGGCTCCCCGCTGCTGCAGTAACACTGAGCGGCTCCCCGGCCACATGTCAGGCTCCCCGCTGCAGTAACACTGAGCGGCTCCCCGGCCACATGCCAGGCTCCCCGCTGCTGCTTTAACACTGAGCGGCTCCCCGGCCACATGTCAGACTCCCCGCTGCTGCAGTATCACTGAGCGGCTCCCCAGCCACATGTCAGGCTCCCCGCTGCTGCAGTAAAACTGAGCGGCACCCCGGCCACATGTCAGGCTCCCCACTGCTGCTGTAACACTGAGCGGCTCCCCGGCCACATGTCAGGCTCCCCGCTGCTGCAGTAAAACTGAGCGGCACCCCGGCCACATGTCAGGCTCCCCACTGCTGCAGTAACACTGAGCGGCTCCCCGGCCACATGTCAGGCTCCTTGATGCTGCTGTAACACTGAGCGGCTCCCCGGCCACATGTCAGGCTCCCCGCTGCAGTAACACTGAGCGGCTATGAGGCCACATGTCAGGCTCCTCGTGCTGCAGTAACACTGAGCAGCTCCCCGGCCAGATGTCAGGCTCCCTGCTGCTGCAGTAACACTGAGCGGCTATGAGGCCACATGTCAGGCTCCCCGCTGCTGCAGTAACACTGAGCAGCTCCCCGGCCACATGTCAGGCTCCCTGCTGCTGCAGTAACACTGAGCGGCTCCCCGGTCACATGTCAGGCTCCCCCCTGCTGCAGTAACACTGAGCGGCTCCCCGGCCACATGTCAGGCTCCCCGCTGCAGTAACACTGAGCGGCTCCCCGGCCACATGTCAGGCTCCCCGCTGCTGTAACACTGAGTGGCTCCCCGGCCACATGTCAGGCTCCCCGCTGCTGCTGTAACACTGAGCGGCTCCCCGGCCACATGTCAGACTCCCCGCTGCTGCAGTATCACTGAGCGGCTCCCCAGCCACATGTCAGGCTCCCCGCTGCTGTAACACTGAGCGGCTCCCCGGCCACATGTCAGGCTCCCCGCTGCTGCAGTAACACTGAGCGGCTCCCCGGCCACATGTCAGGCTCCCTGCTGCTGCAGTAACACTGAGCGGCTCACCGGCCACATGTCAGGCTCCCCGCTGCAGTAACACTGAGCGGCTTCCCGGCCACATGCCAGGCTCCCCGCTGCTGCTGTAACACTGAGCGGCTCCCCGGCCACATGTCAGACTCCCCGCTGCTGCAGTATCACTGAGCGGCTCCCCAGCCACATGTCAGGCTCCCTAATGCTGCTGTAACACTGAGCGGCTCCCCGGCCACATGTCAGGCTCCCCGCTGCTGCAGTAACACTGAGCGGCTCCCCGGTCACATGTCAGGCTCCCCGCTGCTGCAGTAACACTGAGCGGCTCCCCAGCCACATGTCAGGCTCCCCGCTGCTGTAACACTGAGCGGCTCCCCGGACACATGTCAGGCTCCCTAATGCTGCTGTAACACTGAGCGGCTCCCCGGCCACATGTCAGGCTCCCTGCTGCTGCAGTAACACTGAGCGGCACCCCGGCCTCATGTCAGGCTCCCCACTGCTGCTGTAACACTGAGCGGCTCCCCGGCCACATGTCAGGCTCCCCACCGCTGCTGTAACACTGAGCGGCTCCCCGGCCACATGTCAGGCTCCCTGATGCTGCAGTAACACTGAGCGGCTCCCCGGCCACATGTCAGGCTCCCCGCTGCTGCAGTAAAACCGAGCGGCTCCCCGGCCACATGTCAGGCTCCCCGCTGCTGCAGTAAAACCGAGCGGCTCCCCGGCCACATGTCAGGCTCCCCGCTGCTGCAGTAAAACCGAGCGGCTCCCCGGCCACATGTCAGGCTCCCCGCTGTAGTAACACTGAGCGGCTCCCCGGCCACATGTCAGGCTCCCCGCTGCTGCAGTATCACTGAGCGGCTCCCCGGTCACATGTCAGGCTCCCCGCTGCTGCAGTATCACTGAGCGGCTCCCCAGCCACATGTCAGGCTCCCTAATGCTGCTGTAACACTGAGCGGCTCCCCGGCCACATGTCAGGCTCCCCGCTGCTGCTGTAACACTGAGCGGCTCCCCGGCCACATGTCAGGCTCCCTGCTGCAGTAACACTGAGCGGCTCCCCGGCCACATGCCAGGTTCCCCGCTGCTGCTGTAACACTGAGCGGCTCCCCGGCCACATGTCAGACTCCCCGCTGCTGCAGTATCACTGAGCGGCTCCCCGGCCACATGTCAGGCTCCCCACCGCTGCTGTAACACTGAGCGCTCCCCGGCCACATGTCCGGCTCCTTGATGCTGCAGTAACACTGAGCGGCTCCCCGGCCACATGTCAGGCTCCCCGCTGCTGTAACACTGAGCGGCTCCCCGGCCACATGTCAGGCTCCCCGCTGCTGTAACACTGAGCGGCTCCTCGGCCACATGTCAGGCTCCCCGCTGCTGCAGTAAAACCGAGCGGCTCCCCGGCCACATGTCAGGCTCCCCGCTGCTGCAGTAAAACCGAGCGGCTCCCCGGCCACATGTCAGGCTCCCCGCTGTAGTAACACTGAGCGGCTCCCCGGCCACATGTCAGGCTCCCCGCTGCTGCAGTATCACTGAGCGGCTCCCCGGTCACATGTCAGGCTCCCCGCTGCTGCAGTATCACTGAGCGGCTCCCCAGCCACATGTCAGGCTCCCTAATGCTGCTGTAACACTGAGCGGCTCCTCGGCCACATGTCAGGCTCCCCGCTGCTGCAGTAAAACCGAGCGGCTCCCCGGCCACATGTCAGGCTCCCCGCTGCTGCAGTAAAACCGAGCGGCTCCCCGGCCACATGTCAGGCTCCCCGCTGTAGTAACACTGAGCGGCTCCCCGGCCACATGTCAGGCTCCCCGCTGCTGCAGTATCACTGAGCGGCTCCCCAGTCACATGTCAGGCTCCCCACCGCTGCTGTAACACTGAGCGGCTCCCCGGCCACATGTCAGGCTCCCCGCTGCTGCAGTAAAACCGAGCGGCTCCACGGCCACATGTCAGGCTCCCCGCTGTAGTAACACTGAGCGGCTCCCCGGCCACATGTCAGGCTCCCCGCTGCTGCAGTAAAACCGAGCGGCTCCACGGCCACATGTCAGGCTCCCCGCTGTAGTAACACTGAGCGGCTCCCCGGCCACATGTCAGGCTCCCCACCGCTGCTGTAACACTGAGCGGCTCCCCGGCCACATGTCAGGCTCCCGGCTGCAGTAACACTGAGCGGCTCCCCGGCCACATGTCAGGCTCCCCGCTGCAGTAACACTGAGCGGCTCACCGTCCACATGTCAGGCTCCCCGCTGCTGCAGTAACACTGAGCGGCTCCACTGAGTGGCTCCCCGGCCACATGTCAGGCTCCCGGCTGCTGTAACACTGAGCGGCTCCCCGGCCACATGTCAGGCTCCCGGCTGCTGTAACACTGAGCGGCTCCCCGGCCACATGTCAGGCTCCCCGCTGCTGCAGTAACACTGAGCGGCTCCCCGGCCACATGTCAGGCTCCCCGCTGCTGCAGTAACACTGAGCGGCTCCCCGGCCACATGTCAGGCTCCCCGCTGCTGCAGTAACACTGAGCGGCTCCCCGGCCACATGTCAGGCTCCCCGCTGCTGCAGTAACACTGAGCGGCTCCCCGGCCACATGTCAGGCTCCCCGCTGCTGCTGTAACACTGAGCGGCTATGAGGCCACATGTCAGGCTCCCCGCTGCAGCAGTAACACTGAGCGGCTCCCCGGCCACATGTCAGGCTCCCCGCTGCTGCAGTAACACTGAGCGGCTCCCCGGCCACATGCCAGGCTCCCCGCTGCTGCTGTAACACTGAGCGGCTCCCCGGCCACATGTCAGACTCCCCGCTGCTGCAGTATCACTGAGCGGCTCCCCAGCCACATGTAAGGCTCCCCGCTGCTGTAACACTGAGTGGCTCCCCGGCCACATGTCAGGCTCCCCGCTGCTGCTGTAACACTGAGCGGCTATGAGGCCACATGTCAGGCTCCCTGCTGCAGCAGTAACACTGAGCGGCTCCCCGGCCACATGCCAGGCTCCCCGCTGCTGCTCTAACACTGAGCGGCTCCCCGGCCACATGTCAGACTCCCCGCTGCTGCAGTATCACTGAGCGGCTCCCCGGCCACATGTCAGGCTCCCCACCGCTGCTGTAACACTGAGCGCTCCCCGGCCACATGTCCGGCTCCTTGATGCTGCAGTAACACTGAGCGGCTCCCCGGCCACATGTCAGGCTCCCTGCTGCTGTAACACTGAGCGGCTCCCCGGCCACATGTCAGGCTCCCTGCTGCTGCAGTAACACTGAGCGGCACCCCGGCCACATGTCAGGCTCCCGGCTGCTGCTGTAACACTGAGCGGCTCCCCGGCCACATGTCAGGCTCCCCGCTGCTGCAGTAACACTGAGCGGCTCCCCGGCCACATGTCAGGCTCCCCGCTGCTGCAGTAACACTGAGCGGCTCCCCGGCCACATGTCAGGCTCCCCGCTGCTGCAGTAACACTGAGCGGCTCCCCGGCCACATGTCAGGCTCCCCGCTGCTGCAGTAACACTGAGCGGCTATGAGGCCACATGTCAGGCTCCTCGCTGCTGCAGTAACACTGAGCGGCTCCCCGGCCACATGTCAGGCTCCCCGCTGCTGCAGTAACACTGAGCGGCTCCCCGGTCACATGTCAGGCTCCCCGCTGCAGTAACACTGAGCGGCTCCCCGGCCACATGTCAGGCTCCCCGCTGCTGTAACACTGAGCGGCTCCCCGTCCACATGTCAGGCTCCCCGCTGCTGCTGTAACACTGAGCGGCTCCCCGGCCACATGTCAGGCTCCCCGCTGCTGTAACACTGAGTGGCTCCCCGGCCACATGTCAGGCTCCCCGCTGCTGCTGTAACACTGAGCGGCAACCCCGGCCACATGTCAGGCTCCCCGCTGCTGCAGTAACACTGAGCGGCTCCCCGGCCACATGTCAGGCTCCCCGCTGCTGCTGTAACACTGAGCGGCTATGAGGCCACATGTCAGGCTCCCCGCTGCAGTAACACTGAGCGGCTCCTCAGCCACATGTCAGGCTCCCCGCTGCTGCTGTAACACTGAGCGGCTATGAGGCCACATGTCAGGCTCCCCGCTGCAGTAACACTGAGCGGCTCCCCGGCCACATGTCAGGCTCCCCGCTGCTGTAACACTGAGCGGCTCCCCGGCCACATGTCAGGCTCCCCGCTGCTGTAACACTGTGCGGCTCCCCGGCCACATGTCAGGCTCCCCGCTGCTGCAGTAACACTGAGTGGCTCCCCGGCCACATGTCAGGCTCCCCGCTGCTGCTGTAACACTGAGCGGCTCCCCGGCCACATGTCAGGCTCCCCGCTGCTGCTGTAACACTGAGCGGCTCCCCGGCCACATGTCAGGCTCCCCGCTGCTGCAGTAACACTGAGCGGCTCCCCAGCCACATGTCAGACTCCCCGCTGCTGCTGTAACACTGAGCGGCTCCCCAGCCACATGTCAGGCTCCCCGCTGCTGTAACACTGAGCGGCTCCCCGGCCACATGTCAGGCTCCCTTCTGCTGCAGTAACACTGAGCGGCACCCCGGCCACATGTCAGGCTCCCTGATGCTGCAGTAACACTGAGCGGCTCCCCGGCCACATGTCCGGCTCCCTGATGCTGCAGTAACACTGAGCGGCTCCCCGGCCACATGTCAGGCTCCCCACTGCTGCTGTAACACTGAGCGGCTCACCGGCCACAGGTCAGGCTCCCCACCTCTGCTGTAACACTGAGCGGCTCCCCGGCCACATGTCCGGCTCCTTGATGCTGCAGTAACACTGAGCGGCTCCCCGGCCACATGTCAGGCTCCCCGCTGCTGCAGTAAAACCGAGCGGCTCCCCGGCCACATGTCAGGCTCCCCGCTGCTGCAGTAAAACCGAGCGGCTCCCCGGCCACATGTCAGGCTCCCCGCTGTAGTAACACTGAGCGGCTCCCCGGCCACATGACAGGCTCCCCGCTGCTGCAGTAACACTTAGCGGCTCCCCGGTCACATGTCAGGCTCCCCGCTGCTGCAGTATCACTGAGCGGCTCCCCAGCCACATGTCAGGCTCCCCGCTGCAGTAACACTGAGCGGCTCCCCGGCCACATGTCAGGCTCCCCGCTGCTGTAACACTGAGCGGCTCTCCGGCCACATGTCAGGCTCCCCGCTGCTGCAGTAACACTGAGCGGCTCCCCAGCCACATGTCAGGCTCCCTAATGCTGCTGTAACACTGAGCGGCTCCCCGGCCACATGTCAGGCTCCCCGCTGCTGCAGTAACACTGAGCGGCTCCCCGGTCACATGTCAGGCTCCCCGCTGCTGCAGTAACACTGAGCGGCTCCCCAGCCACATGTCAGGCTCCCCGCTGCTGCAGTAACACTGAGCGGCTCCCCAGCCACATGTCAGGCTCCCTAATGCTGCTGTAACACTGAGCGGCTCCCCGGCCACATGTCAGGCTCCCCGCTGCTGCAGTATCACTGAGCGGCTCCCCGGTCACATGTCAGGCTCCCCGCTGCTGCTGTAACACTGAGCGGCTCCCCGGCCACATGTCAGGCTCCCCGCTGCTGTAACACTGAGTGGCTCCCCGGCCACATGTCAGGCTCCCCGCTGCTGCTGTAACACTGAGCGGCTATGAGGCCACATGTCAGGCTCCTCGCTGCTGCAGTAACACTGAGCGGCTCCCCGGTCACATGTCAGGCTCCCCGCTGCTGCAGTAACACTGAGCGGCTCCCCGGCCACATGTCAGGCTCCCTGATGCTGCAGTAACACTGAGCGGCTCCCCGGCCACATGTCAGGCTCCCAGCTGCTGTAACACTGAGCGGCTCCCGGTCCACATGTCAGGCTCCCCGCTGCTGCAGTAACACTGAGCGGCTCCCCGGCCACATGTCAGGCTCCCTGATGCTGCAGTAACACTGAGCGGCTCCCCGGCCACATGTCAGGCTCCCAGCTGCTGTAACACTGAGCGGCTCCCGGTCCACATGTCAGGCTCCCCGCTGCTGCTGTAACACTGAGCGGCTCCCCGGCCACATGTCAGGCTCCCCGCTGCTGCTGTAACACTGAGCGGCTCCCCGGCCACATGTCAGGCTCCCCGCTGCTGCTGTAACACTGAGCGGCTCCCCGGCCACATGTCAGGCTCCCCGCTGCTGCAGTAACACTGAGCGGCTCCCCGGCCACATGTCAGGCTCCCCGCTGCTGCTGTAACACTGAGCGGCTATGAGGCCACGTCAGGCTCCCCGCTGCTGCAGTAACACTGAGCGGCTCCCCGGCCACATGTCAAGCTCCCCGCTGCTGCACTAACACTGAGCGGCTCCCCGGCCACATGTCAGGCTCCCTGCTGCAGTAACACTGAGCGGCTCCCCGGCCACATGTCAGGCTCCCCGCTGCTGCAGTAACACTGAGCGGCTCCCCGGCCACATGTCAGGCTCCTTGATGCTGCAGTAACACTGAGCGGCTCCACGGCCACATGTCAGGCTCCCCCCTGCTGCAGTAACACTGAGCGGCTCCCCGGCCACATGTCAGGCTCCATGCTGCAGTAACACTGAGCGGCTCCCCGGTCACATGTCAGGCTCCCCGCTGCAGTAACACTGAGCGGCTCCCCGGTCACATGTCAGGCTCCCTGCTGCAGTAACACTGAGCGGCTCCCCGGCCACATGTCAGGCTCCCCGCTGCAGTAACACTGAGCGGCTCCCCGGTCACATGTCAGGCTCCCTGCTGCAGTAACACTGAGCGGCTCCCCGGCCACATGTCAGGCTCCCCGCTGCAGTAACACTGAGCGGCTCCCCGGCCACATGCCAGGCTCCCCGCTGCTGCTGTAACACTGAGCGGCTCCCCGGCCACATGTCAGACTCCCCGCTGCTGCAGTATCACTGAGCGGCTCCCCAGCCACATGTCAGGCTCCCCGCTGCTGCAGTAACACTGAGCGGCTCCCCAGCCACATGTCAGGCTCCCTAATGCTGCTGTAACACTGAGCGGCTCCCCGGCCACATGTCAGGCTCCCCGCTGCTGCAGTAACACTGAGCGGCTCCCCGGTCACATGTCAGGCTCCCCGCTGCTGCAGTAACACTGAGCGGCTCCCCAGCCACATGTCAGGCTCCCTAATGCTGCTGTAACACTGAGCGGCTCCGCGGCCACATGTCAGGCTCCCCGCTGCTGCAGTATCACTGAGCGGCTCCCCGGTCACATGTCAGGCTCCCCGCTGCTGCTGTAACACTGAGCGGCTCCCCGGCCACATGTCAGGCTCCCCGCTGCTGTAACACTGAGTGGCTCCCCGGCCACATGTCAGGCTCCCCGCTGCTGCTGTAACACTGAGCGGCTATGAGGCCACATGTCAGGCTCCTCGCTGCTGCAGTAACACTGAGCGGCTCCCCGGCCACATGTCAGGCTCCCCGCTGCTGCAGTAACACTGAGCGGCTCCCCGGCCACATGTCAGGCTCCCTGATGCTGCAGTAACACTGAGCGGCTCCCCGGCCACATGTCAGGCTCCCAGCTGCTGTAACACTGAGCGGCTCCCGGTCCACATGTCAGGCTCCCCGCTGCTGCTGTAACACTGAGCGGCTCCCCGGCCACATGTCAGGCTCCCCGCTGCTGCTGTAACACTGAGCGGCTCCCCGGCCACATGTCAGGCTCCCCGCTGCTGCTGTAACACTGAGCGGCTCCCCGGCCACATGTCAGGCTCCCCGCTGCTGCTGTAACACTGAGCGGCTCCCCGGCCACATGTCAGGCTCCCCGCTGCTGCAGTAACACTGAGCGGCTCCCCGGCCACATGTCAGGCTCCCCGCTGCTGCTGTAACACTGAGCGGCTATGAGGCCACGTCAGGCTCCCCGCTGCTGCAGTAACACTGAGCGGCTCCCCGGCCACATGTCAAACTCCCCGCTGCTGCACTAACACTGAGCGGCTCCCCGGCCACATGTCAGGCTCCCTGCTGCAGTAACACTGAGCGGCTCCCCGGCCACATGTCAGGCTCCCCGCTGCTGCAGTAACACTGAGCGGCTCCCCGGCCACATGTCAGGCTCCCCGCTGCAGTAACACTGAGCGGCTCCCCGGCCACATGCCAGGCTCCCCGCTGCTGCTGTAACACTGAGCGGCTCCCCGGCCACATGTCAGACTCCCCGCTGCTGCAGTATCACTGAGCGGCTCCCCAGCCACATGTCAGGCTCCCCGCTGCTGCAGTAAAACTGAGCGGCACCCCGGCCACATGTCAGGCTCCCCACTGCTGCTGTAACACTGAGCGGCTCCCCGGCCACATGTCAGGCTCCCCGCTGCTGCAGTAAAACTGAGCGGCACCCCGGCCACATGTCAGGCTCCCCACTGCTGCAGTAACACTGAGCGGCTCCCCGGCCACATGTCAGGCTCCTTGATGCTGCTGTAACACTGAGCGGCTCCCCGGCCACATGTCAGGCTCCTTGATGCTGCTGTAACACTGAGCGGCTCCCCGGCCACATGTCAGGCTCCCTGCTGCTGCAGTAACACTGAGCGGCTATGAGGCCACATGTCAGGCTCCCCGCTGCTGCAGTAACACTGAGCAGCTCCCCGGCCACATGTCAGGCTCCCTGCTGCTGCAGTAACACTGAGCGGCTCCCCGGTCACATGTCAGGCTCCCCCCTGCTGCAGTAACACTGAGCGGCTCCCCGGCCACATGTCAGGCTCCCCGCTGCAGTAACACTGAGCGGCTCCCCGGCCACATGTCAGGCTCCCCGCTGCTGTAACACTGAGTGGCTCCCCGGCCACATGCCAGGCTCCCCGCTGCTGCTGTAACACTGAGCGGCTCCCCGGCCACATGTCAGACTCCCCGCTGCTGCAGTATCACTGAGCGGCTCCCCAGCCACATGTCAGGCTCCCTAATGCTGCTGTAACACTGAGCGGCTCCCCGGCCACATGTCAGGCTCCCCGCTGCTGCAGTAACACTGAGCGGCTCCCCGGCCACATGTCAGGCTCCCCGCTGCTGCAGTAACACTGAGCGGCTCCCCGGTCACATGTCAGGCTCCCCGCTGCTGCAGTAACACTGAGCGGCTCCCCAGCCACATGTCAGGCTCCCCGCTGCTGTAACACTGAGCGGCTCCCCGGACACATGTCAGGCTCCCTAATGCTGCTGTAACACTGAGCGGCTCCCCGGCCACATGTCAGGCTCCCTGCTGCTGCAGTAACACTGAGCGGCTCCCCGGCCACATGTCAGGCTCCCTGCTGCTGCAGTAACACTGAGCGGCACCCCGGCCTCATGTCAGGCTCCCCACTGCTGCTGTAACACTGAGCGGCTCCCCGGCCACATGTCAGGCTCCCCACCGCTGCTGTAACACTGAGCGGCTCCCCGGCCACATGTCAGGCTCCCTGATGCTGCAGTAACACTGAGCGGCTCCCCGGCCACATGTCAGGCTCCCCGCTGCTGCAGTAAAACCGAGCGGCTCCCCGGCCACATGTCAGGCTCCCCGCTGCTGCAGTAAAACCGAGCGGCTCCCCGGCCACATGTCAGGCTCCCCGCTGCTGCAGTAAAACCGAGCGGCTCCCCGGCCACATGTCAGGCTCCCCGCTGTAGTAACACTGAGCGGCTCCCCGGCCACATGTCAGGCTCCCCGCTGCTGCAGTATCACTGAGCGGCTCCCCGGTCACATGTCAGGCTCCCCGCTGCTGCAGTATCACTGAGCGGCTCCCCAGCCACATGTCAGGCTCCCTAATGCTGCTGTAACACTGAGCGGCTCCCCGGCCACATGTCAGGCTCCCCGCTGCTGCTGTAACACTGAGCGGCTCCCCGGCCACATGTCAGGCTCCCTGCTGCAGTAACACTGAGCGGCTCCCCGGCCACATGCCAGGTTCCCCGCTGCTGCTCTAACACTGAGCGGCTCCCCGGCCACATGTCAGACTCCCCGCTGCTGCAGTATCACTGAGCGGCTCCCCGGCCACATGTCAGGCTCCCCACCGCTGCTGTAACACTGAGCGCTCCCCGGCCACATGTCCGGCTCCTTGATGCTGCAGTAACACTGAGCGGCTCCCCGGCCACATGTCAGGCTCCCCGCTGCTGTAACACTGAGCGGCTCCCCGGCCACATGTCAGGCTCCCCGCTGCTGTAACACTGAGCGGCTCCTCGGCCACATGTCAGGCTCCCCGCTGCTGCAGTAAAACCGAGCGGCTCCCCGGCCACATGTCAGGCTCCCCGCTGCTGCAGTAAAACCGAGCGGCTCCCCGGCCACATGTCAGGCTCCCCGCTGTAGTAACACTGAGCGGCTCCCCGGCCACATGTCAGGCTCCCCGCTGCTGCAGTATCACTGAGCGGCTCCCCGGTCACATGTCAGGCTCCCCGCTGCTGCAGTATCACTGAGCGGCTCCCCAGCCACATGTCAGGCTCCCTAATGCTGCTGTAACACTGAGCGGCTCCTCGGCCACATGTCAGGCTCCCCGCTGCTGCAGTAAAACCGAGCGGCTCCCCGGCCACATGTCAGGCTCCCCGCTGCTGCAGTAAAACCGAGCGGCTCCCCGGCCACATGTCAGGCTCCCCGCTGTAGTAACACTGAGCGGCTCCCCGGCCACATGTCAGGCTCCCCGCTGCTGCAGTATCACTGAGCGGCTCCCCGGTCACATGTCAGGCTCCCCACCGCTGCTGTAACACTGAGCGCTCCCCGGCCACATGTCAGGCTCCCCGCTGCTGCTGTAACACTGAGCGGCTCCCCGGCCACATGTCAGGCTCCCCGCTGCTGTAACACTGAGCGGCTCCCCGGCCACATGTCAGGCTCCCAGGTGCTGCAGTAACACTGAGCGGCTCCTCGGCCACATGTCAGGCTCCCCGCTGCTGCAGTAAAACCGAGCGGCTCCCCGGCCACATGTCAGGCTCCCCGCTGCTGCAGTAAAACCGAGCGGCTCCCCGGCCACATGTCAGGCTCCCCGCTGTAGTAACACTGAGCGGCTCCCCGGCCACATGTCAGGCTCCCCGCTGCTGCAGTAACACTGAGCGGCTCCCCGGCCACATGTCAGGCTCCCTGCTGCTGCAGTAACACTGAGCGGCACCCCGGCCACATGTCAGGCTCCCCACCGCTGCTGTAACACTGAGCGGCTCCCCGGCCACATGTCAGGCTCCCGGCTGCAGTAACACTGAGCGGCTCCCCGGCCACATGTCAGGCTCCCGGCTGCTGTAACACTGAGCGGCTCCCCGGCCACATGTCAGGCTCCCTGCTGCTGCAGTAACACCGAGCGGCTCCCCGGCCACATGTCAGGCTCCCCGCTGCTGTAACACTGAGCGGCTCCCCGGCCACATGTCAGGCTCCCCGCTGCTGTAATACTGAGCGGCTCCCCGGCCACATGTCAGGCTCCCCGCTGCTGCTGTAACACTGAGCGGCTCTCCGGCCACATGTCAGGCTCCCCGCTGCTGCTGTAACACTGAGCGGCTCCCCGGCCACATGTCAGGCTCCCCGCTGCTGCTGTAACACTGAGCGGCTCTCCGGCCACATGTCAGGCTCCCTGCTGCTGTAACACTGAGCGGCTCTCCGGCCACATGTCAGGCTCCCCGCTGCTGCAGTAACACTTAGCGGCTCCCCGGTCACATGTCAGGCTCCCCACTGCTGCTGTAACACTGAGCGGCTCCCCGGCCACATTTCAGGCTCCCCGCTGCTGCTTGTAGTTTAGCAGGCAGCCTGCTTCCACTTCTCCTGTCTCCCCGGCCATAACGTAAGCTTCCCGCTGTTTTCCTCTGTTGGCAGCCCTTCTGCTGATCACCCCCGGCAGGACACGGGGTCCCTGCTCAGGCAGCGCTGTCAGCAGTGTGCGCCGCCCCGTTCCCCGCTGTTTGCGGCTGCACACATGTACAGGATGGTGATGCAGTGGGGCCAGCACAGTGCACTCGGGCCCCTCCTGGGTGCTGCTGCTCCCAGCTCTCCGTCTGCCCATAGCCGGGGGTTGGGCAGATCACATGCACATGGCAGCATCACATGGCAGCACAGGGTTTGCTGACTCTTGCGCCCCCTGGAGGGTTACATTAGTAACATGATACCCCTGTCAGGCGGAAGTGTTTACAAGGAATACTGGACATTGGCCCCTAGGGGCCCCTCCACCCATGGCCGCTGCCATAGGATTGCATTAGATAGCGCAGCCCTCGGCAGAGGTCTGTGATGTGTCCGCGTTCCATTGGTCAGTGGTGACGGGCCGTCTCCTCTCTGCGCATGAGACGCCGGGAGCGGGGGAGGGGCACGGGTCGCATATTACTGTTTTCTGCCGCAGTTCAGCAGCGCTGCTGATTAGAGCCACCTGATTGGCTCTTCGGCCCCACGTGACTACACAGCGTGCACGCGGATTGCCTTCAGCAGCCGTGCGCTACACACTACAGTTAGGCAGCACGGGGTTAGGTTTAGGTTATGGCCGGCTGCACACGAGCGTGACGGGCTCCGCTGCGGAATATTCCACGGCGCCCCGCAGAGACCCCATACTTACCAGCGGATTCGGCGTCATCGCTCCCGCATGACGTTTCCCCGCCCACCGCATCACATGACGGCGGTAGGCGGGAAGGCGTTTTCACGCTATCTTCCGCTGTGTTACAGCGGGAAATAGCGTGAACGGACGGCTTCCATTGCAGTCAATGGAAGCCGTCAGCGTGTACACCCGCGGCAAATAGAGCATGCCACGGGTGAGGACGGGAGATTTCACGGTGCGGAATTCCGCGATGAAACTCCGCATCGTGAGCATTGTGCCATTAGGTTCAATAGAATCTAATAGCTGCAGGCAACACAGCGGAAATCCGTTCGTGTGAAGGAGGCCTTAGGGTTAGTGTTTAGGGTTGGGGTTAGGGTCAGGTTTAGGTAACCCCGTGCTGCTTAAAGGGGTTGTCCCTCGCCGAAACGGTTTTTTTTTTTTTTTTTCAACCCCCCCCCCCGTTCGGCGCGAGACAACCCCGATGCAGGGACGTACAGAAAGCTTACCGGAGCGCTTACCTTAATCCCCGCGCTCCGGTGACTTCTATACTTACCTGTGAAGATGGCCGCCGGCATCTTCTCCCTCCGTGGACCGCAGGGCTTCTGTGCGGTCCATTGCCGATTCCAGCCTCCTGATTGGCTGGAATCGGCACGTGACGGGGCGGAGCTACACGGAGCCCCATTGAGAAGATAAGAAGACCCGGACTGCGCAAGCGCGGCTAATTTGGCCATCGGAGGGCGAAAATTAGTCGGCTCCATGGAGACGAGGACGCCAGCAACGGAGCAGGTAAGTAAAAAACTTTTTATAACTTCTGTATGGCTCATAATTAATGCACAATGTATATTACAAAGTGCATTATTATGGCCATACAGAAGTGTATAGACCCACTTGCTGCCGCGGGTGTAGTGCACGGCTGCTGAAGGCAATCCGCGTGCACGCTGTGTAGTCACGTGGTGCCGAAGAGCCAATCAGGTGGCTCTAATCAGCAGCGCTGCTTAAACTAAGCAAAAAGTGCTAATATGCTTACGGTGCGGCCGTGTGAACCCAGCCTATCAGAGAGCAGCTACAAGAGAACTACATCTCCCACCATTCCCTCTGTACTGATCACATGGGGTGACATCACTACAGGCCTTTTACTCCTCCCTCTACTTACAGAGCTCCGCCCACTGATCACGTGACAGACACGTATTTTCGTGTCCTTGCTCACTGATACCCACACCCACAGCTCCGCCCATCTGCTTATGACGTCATCACAGGTCCTTCAACCACTGCAAGGTAAACAGACCGAGTCCTGGTGTGCTGTTCCCTCTGTTATCAGCCGGTATCAGAGGATATATATATATATATACAGCAGTACAGGGGTTGTGCTCTCTGTTATCAGCTGGTATCAGAGGATATATATATACAGCAGTACAGTAAGCTGACATGGGGGTTGCGCTCTCTGCTATCAGCCGGTATCAGAGGATATATATATACAGCTGTACAGGGGTTGCGCTCTCTGTTATCAGCCGGTATCAGAGGATATATATATACAGCAGTACAGGGATTGCGCTCTCTGTTATCAGCCGGTATGAGAGGATATATATACACAGCAGTACAGGGGTTGCGCTCTCTGTTATCAGCCGGTATCAGAGGATATATATATACAGCAGTAAAGGGGTTGCGCTCTCTCTTATCAGCCGATATCAGAGGATATATATATATATACAGCAGTACAGGGGTTGCGCTCTCTGTTATCAGCCGGTATCAGAGGATATATATATATATACAGCAGTCCAGGGGTTGCGCTCTCTGTTATCAGCCGGTATCAGAGGATATATACACAGCAGTACAGGGGTTGTTCTCTCTGTTATCAGCCGGTATCAGAGGATATATATATACAGCAGTACAGGGGTTGCGCTCTCTGTTATCAGCCGGTATCAGAGGATATATATATACAGCAGTACAGGGGTTGCGCTCTCTGTTATCAGCCGGTATCAGAGGATATATATATACACAGCAGTACAGGGGTTACGCTCTCTGTTATCAGCCGGTATCAGAGGATATATATACACATCTGGGTTGCGCTCTCTGTTATCAGCCGGTATCAGAGGATATATATATACAGCAGTACAGGGGTTGCGCTCTGTTATCAGCCGGTATCAGAGGATATATACACAGCAGTACAGGGGTTGCTCTCTCTGTTATCAGCCGGTATCAGAGGATATATATATACAGCAGTACAGGGGTTGCGCTCTCTGTTATCAGCCGGTACCCTGTGACCTCTCTCCCCTCAGGCCCCGATGGACGGCACGGAGATGAGCGGAAGGATATTAGCCGTCACCTGGGAGATCATCTACCTGCTGACCGGAGAGGTGAACTTCCCTCCATTCCTCCCATCTGTCTTGTATTTGTGCCATCCCTGAGCGTCTCCCTCCATCCACAGGAGTACACAGCAGTGAAGAAGACAGCGACTCCCATCATCCATCCTCACTCCCTGATCCAGAAGCTTCTAGAACTCACCAACAAGATGACGGAGCTGCTGACAGGAGAGGTGACTGCGGGGAATGTGGGGGGACATTCTAGCGGGGGGCTCTGGCTGATGACTGGATATTGTGTTGTCAGGTTCCTGTAAGGTGTCAGGATGTGGCCGTCTATTTCTCCATGGAGGAGTGGGAGTATGTAGAGGGCCGGCGGGATGTGTACGGGGCCGCCATGCTGGAGGCGGGGTCACCAGGTAAGAGGAGTGGGAGGATGCAGAGGGCCGGCGGGATGTGTACGCGGCCGCCATGCTGGAGGCGGGGTCACCAGGTAAGAGGAGTGGGAGGATGTAGAGGGATGTGTACGGGGCCGCCATGCTGGAGGCGGGGCCACCAGGTAAGAGGAGTGGGAGTATGTAGAGGGATGTGTACGGGGCCGCCATGCTGGAGGCGGGGTCACCAGGTAAGAGGAGTGGGAGTATGTAGAGGGCCGGCGGGATGTGTACGGGGCCGCCATGATGGAGGCGGGGTCACCAGGTAAGAGGAGTGGGAGGATGTAGAGGGATGTGTACGGGGCCGCCATGCTGGAGGCGGGGTCACCAGGTAAGAGGAGTGGGAGTATGTAGAGGGCCGGCGGGATGTGTACGGGGCCGCCATGCTGGAGGCGGGGTCACCAGGTAAGAGGAGTGGGAGTATGTAGAGGGCCGGCGGGATGTGTACGGGGCCGCCATGATGGAGGCGGGGTCACCAGGTAAGAGGAGTGGGAGTATGTAGAGGGATGTGTACGGGGCCGCCATGCTGGAGGCAGGGTCACCAGGTAAGAGGAGTGGGAGTATGTAGATAGATGTGTACGGGGCCGCCATGCTGGAGGCGGGGTCACCAGGTAAGAGGGGTGGGAGTATGTAGAGGGATGTGTACGGGGCCGCCATGCTGGAGGCAGGGTCACCAGGTAAGAGGAGTGGGAGTATGTAGAGGGATGTGTACGGGGCCGCCATGCTGGAGGCGGGGTCACCAGGTAAGAGGAGTGGGAGTATGTAGAGGGCCGGCGGGATGTGTACGCGGCCGCCATGCTGGAGGCGGGGTCACCAGGTAAGAGGAGTGGGAGTATGTAGAGGGCCGGCGGGATGTGTACGGGGCCGCCATGCTGGAGGCGGGGCCACCAGGTAAGAGGAGTGGGAGGATGTAGAGGGATGTGTACGGGGCCGCCATGCTGGAGGCGGGGTCACCAGGTAAGAGGAGTGGGAGGATGTAGAGGGCCGGCGGGATGTGTACGGGGCCGCCATGCTGGAGGCGGGGCCACCAGGTAAGAGGAGTGGGAGGATGTAGAGGGATGTGTATGTGGCCGCCATGCTGGAGGCGGGGTCACCAGGTAAGAGGAGTGGGAGTATGTAGAGGGCCGGCGGGATGTGTACGGGGCCGCCATGCTGGAGGCGGGGTCACCAGGTAAGAGGAGTGGGAGGATGTAGAGGGATGTGTACGGGGCCGCCATGCTGGAGGCGGGGTCACCAGGTAAGAGGGGTGGGAGGATGTAGAGGGCCGGCGGGATGTGTACGGGGCCGCCATGCTGGAGGCGGGGTCACCAGGTAAGAGGAGTGGGAGTATATAGAGGGCCGGCGGGATGTGTACGCGGCCGCCATGCTGGAGGCGGGGTCACCAGGTAAGAGGAGTGGGAGTATGTAGAGGGATGTGTACGCGGCCACCATGCTGGAGGCGGGGTCACCAGGTAAGAGGAGTGGGAGGATGTAGAGGGATGTGTACGGGGCCGCCATGCTGGAGGCGGGGTCACCAGGTAAGAGGAGTGGGAGGATGTAGAGGGCCGGCGGGATGTGTACGGGGCCGCCATGCTGGAGGCGGGGTCACCAGGTAAGAGGAGTGGGAGTATGTAGAGGGATGTGTACGCGGCCGCCATGCTGGAGGCGGGGTCACCAGGTAAGAGGAGTGGGAGTATGTAGAGGGATGTGTACGCGGCCGCCATGCTGGAGGCGGGGTCACCAGGTAAGAGGAGTGGGAGGATGTAGAGGGATGTGTACGGGGCCGCTATGGTGGAGGCGGGGCCACCAGGTAAGAGGAGTGGGAGGATGTAGAGGGCCGGCGGGATGTGTACGCGGCCGCCATGCTGGAGGCGGGGTCACCAGGTAAGAGGAGTGGGAGGATGTAGAGGGATGTGTACGGGGCCGCCATGCTGGAGGCGGAGTCACCAGGTAAGAGGAGTGGGAGGATGTAGAGGGCCGGCGGGATGTGTACGTGGCCGCCATGCTGGAGGCGGGGTCACCAGGTAAGAGGAGTGGGAGGATGTAGAGGGCCGGCGGGATGTGTACGGGGCCGCCATGCTGGAGGCGGGGTCACCAGGTAAAAGGGGTGGGAGTATGTAGAGGGATGTGTACGGGGCCGCCATGATGGAGGCGGGGTCACCAGGTAAGAGGAATGGGAGTATGTAGAGGGCCGGCAGGATGTGTACGGGGCCGCCATGCTGGAGGCGGGGTCACCAGGTAAGAGGAGTGGGAGGATGTAGAGGGATGTGTACACGGCCGCCATGCTGGAGGCGGGGTCACCAGGTAAGAGGAGTGGGAGTATGTAGAGGGATGTGTACGCGGCCGCCATGCTGGAGGCGGGGTCACCAGGTAAGAGGAGTGGGAGTATGTAGAGGGCCGGCGGGATGTGTACGGGGCCGCCATGCTGGAGGCGGGGTCACCAGGTAAGAGGAGTGGGAGTATGTAGAGGGATGTGAACGGGCCGCCATGCTGGAGGCGGGGCCACCAGGTAAGAGGAGTGGGAGGATGTAGAGGGATGTGTACGGGGCCGCCATGCTGGAGGCGGGGCCACCTGGTAAGAGGAGTGGGAGGATGTAGAGGGATGTGTACGGGGCCGCCATGCTGGAGGCGGGGTCACCAGGTAAGAGGAGTGGGAGTATGTAGAGGGCCGGCGGGATGTGTACGCGGCCGCCATGATGGAGGCGGGGCCACCAGGTAAGAGGAGTGGGAGGATGTAGAGGGATGTGTACGCGGCCGCCATGCTGCAGGCGGGGTCACCAGGTAAGGGGAGTGGGAGGATGTAGAGGGATGTGTACGGGGTCGCCATGCTGGAGGCGGGGTCACCAGGTAAGAGGAGTGGGAGGATGTAGAGGGATGTGTACGCGGCCGCCATGCTGGAGGCGGGGTCACCAGGTAAGGGGAGTGGGAGTATGTAGAGGGCCGGCGGGATGTGTACGGGGCCGCCATGCTGGAGGCGGGGTCACCAGGTAAGAGGAGTGGGAGGATGTAGAGGGCCGGCGGGATGTGTACGCGGCCGCCATGCTGGAGGCGGGGCCACCAGGTAAGAGGAGTGGGAGGATTTAGAGGGATGTGTACGGGGCCGCCATGCTGGAGGCGGGGTCACCAGGTAAGAGGAGTGGGAGGATGTAGAGGGATGTGTACGGGGCCGCCATGCTGGAGGCGGGGTCACCAGGTAAGAGGAGTGGGAGTATGTAGAGGGATGTGTACGCGGCCGCCATGCTGGAGGCGGGGTCACCAGGTAAGAGGAGTGGGAGGATGTAGAGGGATGTGTACGGGGCCGCCATGCTGGAGGCGGGGTCACCAGGTAAGAGGGGTGGGAGGATGTAGAGGGCCGGCGGGATGTGTACGCGGCCGCCATGCTGGAGGCGGGGTCACCAGGTAAGAGGAGTGGGAGTATGTAGAGGGCCGGCGGGATGTGTACGGGGCCGCCATGCTGGAGGCGGGGCCACCAGGTAAGAGGAGTGGGAGTATGTAGAGGGCCGGCGGGATGTGTACGGGGCCGCCATGCTGGAGGCGGGGTCACCAGGTAAGAGGAGTGGGGGGATGTAGAGGAATGTGTACGCGGCCGCCATGCTGGAGGCGGGGTCACCAGGTAAGAGGAGTGGGAGGATGTAGAGGGCCGGCGGGATGTGTACGGGGCCGCCATGCTGGAGGCGGGGTCACCAGGTAAGAGGGGTGGGAGGATGTAGAGGGATGTGTACGGGGCCGCCATGCTGGAGGCGGGGTCACCAGGTAAGAGGAGTGGGAGGATGTAGAGGGCCGGCGGGATGTGTACGGGGCCGCCATGCTGGAGGCGGGGTCACCAGGTAAGAGGAGTGGGGGGATGTAGAGGGATGTGTACGGGGCCGCCATGCTGGAGGCGTGGTCACCAGGTAAGAGGGGTGGGAGTATGTAGAGGGCCGGCGGGATGTGTACGCGGCCGCCATGCTGGAGGCGGGGTCACCAGGTAAGGGAAGTGGGAGGATGTAGAGGGATGTGTACGGGGCCGCCATGCTGGAGGCGGGGTCACCAGGTAAGAGGAGTGGGAGTATTTAGAGGGCCGGTGGGATGTGTACGCGGCCGCCATGCTGGAGGCGGGGTCACCAGGTAAGGGGAGTGGGAGTATGTAGAGGGCCGGCTGGATGTGTACGGGGCCGCCATGCTGGAGGCGGGGCCACCAGGTAAGAGGAGTGGGAGGATGTAGAGGGCCGGCGGGATGTGTACGCGGCCGCCATGCTGGAGGCAGGGCCACCAGGTAAGAGGAGTGGGAGGATGTAGATGGCCGGTGGGATGTGTACGCGGCCGCCATGCTGGAGGCGGGGCCACCAGGTAAGAGGAGTGGGAGTATGTAGAGGGCCGGCGGGATGTGTACGGGGCCGCTATGATGGAGGCGGGGTCACCAGGTAAGAGGAGTGGGAGTATGTAGAGGGCCGGCGGGATGTGTACGCGGCCGCCATGCTGGAGGCGGGGTCACCAGGTAAGAGGAGTGGGAGTATGTAGAGGGATGTGTACGGGGCCGCCATGCTGGAGGCGGGGTCACCAGGTAAGAGGAGTGGGAGTATGTAGAGGGCCGGCGGGATGTGTACGGGGCCGCCATGCTGGAGGCGGGGCCACCAGGTAAGAGGAGTGGGAGGATGTAGAGGGCCGACGGGATGTGTACGTGGCCGCCATGCTGGAGGCGGGGCCACCAGGTAAGAGGAGTGGGAGTATGTAGAGGGCCGGCGGGATGTGTACGGGGCCGCCATGATGGAGGCGGGGTCACCAGGTAAGAGGAGTGGGAGTATGTAGAGGGCCGGCGGGATGTGTACGGGGCTGCCATGCTGGAGGCGGGGCCCCCAGGTAAGAGGAGTGGGAGGATGTAGAGGGATGTGTACGCGGCCGCCATGCTGGAGGCGGGGTCACCAGGTAAGAGGAGTGGGAGGATGTAGAGGGATGTGTACGGGGCCGCCATGCTGGAGGCGGGGTCACCAGGTAAGAGGAGTGGGAGGATGTAGAGGGATGTGTACGGGGCCGCCATGCTGGAGGCGGGGTCACCAGGTAAGAGGAGTGGGAGGATGTAGAGGGATGTGTACGCGGCCGCCATGCTGGAGGCGGGGTCACCAGGTAAGAGGAGTGGGAGGATGTAGAGGGATGTGTAGGGGGCCGCCATGCTGGTGGCGGGGTCACCAGGTAAGAGGAGTGGGAGTATGTAGAGGGATGTGTACGGGGCCGCCATGCTGGAGGCGGGGTCACCAGGTAAGAGGAGTGGGAGTATGTAGAGGGATGTGTAGGGGGCCGCCATGCTGGTGGCGGGGTCACCAGGTAAGAGGAGTGGGAGTATGTAGAGGGATGTGTACGGGGCCGCCATGCTGGAGGCGGGGTCACCAGGTAAGAGGGGTGGGAGTATGTAGAGGGATGTGTACACGGCCGCCATGCTGGAGGCGGGGTCACCAGGTAAGAGGAGTGGGGGTATGTAGAGGGATGTGTACGCGGCCGCCATGCTGGAGGCGGAGTCACCAGGTAAAAGGAGTAGGAGTATGTACAGGGATGCGTACGCGGCCGCCATGCTGGTGGCGGAGTCAGCAGGTAAGAGGAGTGGGAGTATGTAGAGGGCCTGGCGGGATGTGTACGCGGCCGCCATGCTGGAGGCGGGGTCACCAGGTAAGAGGCGGCAGGTATGAGGTTGCCTACGTTCTCCCATCACTGTGTGTCTCCACAGATGGAGCCAGTAGGAGAAACCCACCAGAGAGATGTCTTCATCCTCTGTATTCCCAGGACCGTCTAGAGGAAGATGTCCTGGAGAGCCAGCAGGTAGATGGCGCTGAGCCCTGTAGTACTTCTATATAGGGGGATCGAGCTCTCTGGTCCTCCTCTATATGTAAAGAGTGGAGCTCCATCGTCCTGCTCTATATAGGCGGTTGAGCTCTGTGGACCTACTCTATATAGGGGGTGGACCTATGGACTTTTTCTATGTAGGTGGTGGAGTTATGGTTCTGCTCTATAAAGGGGGTGAAGCTATGGTCCTTCTGTAGATAAGGGGGTGGAGCTCCCTGGTCCTTCTTTATATAGGGGGTGGAACTCTCTGCTTCTGCTTTTTATAGGGGATGGCGCTCTATGCCCCATCTCTATATAGGGGGTGGAGCTCTGTGCCCCTGCTCTATCTAGGGGGTGGAGATATGGTGCTGCTGTATATAGGGGCAGAGCTATCTGTTCCTGCTCTATACAGGAGTTGAAGCGCTTTCCTCCTGCTCTATATATACGGTGAAGCTCTGTAATCCTGCTCTATTTAGGGGGTGGAGCTCTCTGGCCCTGCTCTTTATAGAGTGTGGAGCCATGGTCCTGCTCTATATAGGGGTGGAGCTCTTTCCTCTATATATATATATGGGGCGGAGCTCTGTGGTCCTGCTCTATATAGGGGTTCGAACTCCAGTCCTACTCCATATGGGTGGTGGAGCTCTGTGGTCCTCATCTATATAGGGGGTCAGGTCTTTCCACATGCTCTATATATCGGGTAGAGCTCTGTGGTCCTGCTCTATATAGGGGATAGAGGTCTCTGGTCCTGCTCTATATAAGGGGTGCAGCTATCTGGTCCTGTTCTATAGGGGGTGGAGCACTTTATTCTATTTAGGAGGTGGAGCTTTATGGACTTGCTCTATATAGGGGGTGGAGTTCTGTGGTTCTGCTTTGTAGAGCGAGTAGAGTTTGGCGGTCCTGCTCTGTATATAGGCGGTGGACCTCTCTTGTTCTGCTCTATATAGGGGTGGGGCTATGGACTTGCTCTATATAGAGGGTGGAGCTCTTTGGTCCTACTCTGTTTAGGGGTGGAGCTATGGACTTGCTATATGTAGGAGGTGGAGTTATGGTTCTGCTCTATAGAGGGTGTAGAGCTTTATGCTCTTGCTCTATCTATGGGTGGAGCTCTCTGATCCTGCTTTATATAGGGGTTTGAGCTCCCTGCTCCTCCTCTATATAGGGGATGGAGCTCTTTCCTCTATATAGGGGGTGGAGCTTTCTGGTCCTGCTCTATATAGGGGGTGGAGCTCTCTGGTCTTGCTCTCTATAGGGGGCAGAGCTCTCTGGTCCTGCACTATATAGGGGGTGGAGCTCTTTCCTCCAGCAGTTATAGATTTTGGTTAGATTTCCTGCCTCTCTGCCCTATCGTCCTACTCTATCTCAGGGGGTGGAGCTCTGGTCCTACTCTATATAGGGGGTGGAGCACTGTGGTCCTGCTCTATATAGGGGGTGGAGCACTATGGTCCTGCTCTATATAGGTGGTGGAGCTCTTTCCTCTATATAGGGGTGGAGTTGTGGTTCTGCTCTCTATACGGGGTAGAGCTCTTTCCTCCTGCTTTATGTAGGGGTTGGAGCTCTCTGGTCCTGCTCTATATAGGGGGTGGAGCTCTCTGCTCCTTCTCTATCTAGGGGGTGGAGCTTTCTCTATATTGGTGTTGGAGCTCTCTGGTCCTGCTCTATTTATGGGCGGAGTTCTCTGGTCCTGCTCTATATAGGGGGTGGAGCTCTTTCCTCCTGCTCTATATAGGGGGGGTGGAGCTTTCTGGTGCTGCTCTATATAGGGGGTGGAGCTCTCTGGTCCTGCTCTATATAGGGGGTGGAGCTTTCTGCTTCTGCTCTATATAGGGGGTGGAGCTCTCTGGTCCTGCTCCATATAAGGAGTGGAGCTCTTTCCTCCTGCAGTAATAGAGTTCGGCGGTCGGTTATATTTCCCGCCCCTCTGCCATATTGTACTGAATTCTTCCATATGACACATCAGGGTGAAGATGATATTAAAGTGGAGGTAGAAGAAGAGAGGATGAGGGGCGATCACCCGTGGAAGAGTGAGGTGGAGGAGGACGTTCCCGCAGGTAGGTGATGATGAGCTGGGGGGTCCCTAAGGTTCGGTTGCTCCTTAGCGCTCTAGTAGCCCTTCAGGCGGTGATACACGGTGTTGGGTGCAGGAGGGGCCGGGAATGTATAGAAATCCTCCCGGCTCTTCTGTGTTCATCAGCTAAACTTGCCCTAATGTTTATGAGTGCGTGAAGAGAGCAGAGCGCGTATCGGCCTCCGTGTTTTTGCCCGCCCTGTGTAATGTGTCCTGTGACGGGCGGACATGCCTGGCGCCGTATTGTGCTTGTCCTTTTCACTGACGCACTTACTGTACTGTTTGCGCCCTGCGGTTGCGTACAATTGTGTGAGTCATTACAATTGGTATTTGGGTTCATCGGATGTGATAAACCGCGGCACTAACGGCCGCTTCTGAGAAAACGCAGTTTAACCACTTTAGCGCCACAATCCGGCTGTTATGGGGTCGCCGCTGATGCCTGTCTGTCATCTGCTCAAATCTATTATTCAGCCGCATGGTGTCCGCTGACCGCTCAGGGCCTATCATGCTGAGTGCTGAGCCTCGCTGCCTGTGGTGATAGAAGCCAGGAAAGGGTTAACAGGCCATCCTGCTGCACACACCGATGAGGATGAGCCCCGACTCACAGAGGACTGTGCCGCCGGTCATGTGACACCTCTGCCGGGGGTCCAGTGGGTGGGACTAGTGATGCTGGAGGGCTTCTGGTGTCAGGCGGCCGACATCAAGTACAGAGAGGGGCAGGGGGGCTGTGTACACAACGTCGCCCCTATATACCTATAGTATCCTGTCCCCTACATCCATACTAGTGAGAACAGGACCCCCAACAGACCCCTGCGCCCCCCTGTAACCAACAACACTGATATCACTCCTCTACAAATCAAGAGGTTAAAGGGGTCTCCTGATCACGGACAGCTGATTGAGGGTGGTCCAGGGGGCGGAGCAGATCTCCACCAATCAGCTGTCAGTTCGATCGGTCGCCAGCTTTTCAGAACTGTAAAACCCCTTTGATGCGTAAAATAAATCGGGCTGATTCTAATAAATAAGCTCTTTGTTGGCATTAGCGGGGCTTTGTGATGCAGCTTCACATCCCTAGAGACTAGGAGGTGAAGGACCTCGCAGATATGGTGGAAGGGTCAGCACACGTTTATCTATGTATTCCCGACAAGCAGCCAGTGATGGCATTGATACCGGATATCATCGGTTGGCCGGTGGATGGGCTCCATTCTTATGCACTTTAGGTAGTATGAATCTGGTGTCCAGATGAAGCTTCTCTCCACCTTCCAGAAGCAGTTCTGTGCGGTAGGCTGATCCAACATGAGACGTAATCTCTGTGACTACCGATCATCGGGCTGCCGGGGAGTCTAATGTAGTAATGTTGGTCTTCCAATATGTGAATTGATGCCAATGGCTGGTGTCCATAACGACTATTGTCCCCGCCCTTACCGGTTTCTTTATGACAATATTGGGGTTTTGGCCTGATTGTTTCATAGTATGGGTCTGTAGCTTGGTGACATTATTACTTCGCCTGGTTTTGGATCTACAGAGTGAGGAATGTCTGGATGGACTCGCCCCAACTCTCCAATAGAAGTGGCTCACAGGTTTGGGATCTGTTGGAATGGGATCATCTAAAGAACAAACTCCTGCAGTAGATTGCAGTGGATCGTGAGTGTCGTAGGGGACGGACTGGATATGTTATTGAATCTTTGAAGGGTAAGCTTTCTTGTGAATGTATGTAAATCGATGAAAAGTTGAGAAATATCGGGAGGTTTTGATGGATAGAAAGAGAGGCCTTTGGCCGGAGCCTCCAATTCCTGCATATTGAGATTGAGTTTACATAGATCGTAAACTCTACATTTTTGGCCCACATCGGGACTCGCAGTGGGGGAGAGAGAGGATTTGGGCCTTTTTGTGATGGTTTTTGTCCCTCACTGTCTTGGCTTGGTCTTTTTCGCATGGATCTCATTGTCCAAGTAGATTCTTGCATGAGTTGATGGAATTGTGATATTGGGCTCCGTACTACAGGTAGTGAGGCCCCTTTGTTGGAAGGTGTCGATGTTGACATAAGACTGGCTGCTTGTGTTGGAGATTTGACAATTCCACCGTGGCCTTTGTTTCTCCTTGTTAGGAGAGTGTTTGGAAGTTTTGGCCATGAATATAAAAAAATATTTCAAATATGTAATGCTAACAGTATTGTTTGTTACTAATGTGATGGCTAAAGCATTAGAACATGGAGAGCATGGGACAATCCCAGGGGGAATGGAGGGTATGGACCGAAGTCTGAAAGGAGGAGTAAAAGTAGAAATATTGTCTAGAACCAATGCTGTGGGGGCTCATTTTACCGACCTCGGAGGGATGGAAGGCTGAGTCAACCTTGAGCCGGCTGAACCATGCAGGGATTGAACTCACAACCTTCAGGCCCTGAGTGAGGCCTTAGGACTGCATTCTGCGCCACATGAGATAATGCATTGTTAGGGTTGACAGAATATAGTGGACTGTCTGATAATGATATCTTCGCTGGGTTAGCTGGAATTCTAGGAGTCGCCTGTCTATGTGAAAGAGGTTCGAATTGTGAAAAGGTTCATGGGAAAAGGTTGTGTCTGGGCTCTCTTGGTGCAGATTGAGTCTGATCTGGGTGTTGTTATTAGACGATTGGTTATGGTAAGTGTATTGCCTGACATCTAGGGAAAGATTCCTTAGGGTTCGGTATTCTTGGGGATGAGTTATTGAAGGTGGCTCTATGATGATACTCCCACGGGAAGATCTCTTTCCTATCGTAATCAGAGAGGTCTCGTTTACGTTTATCACATGTGACTGTCTAATGTTTTGGTATATTCCAGGGCATACGTCATGTTTTCTGAAGCACTGGTGGATGCTAGTAGAAGACGTTGGTCTAGAGCCAACCTACCGAGCCATGTCGCTTAGTCATGATTTTGTCTAACATTACATTTGGAAATGCATTCATCATCGGGGACCATTCTGGGGTCTTCAGGAATATTTACCCGAAGACCTCTTGGGGCTATTTTATACCTCTATGTCGCCAACGAGTGTCTGAATATTCCTTCCGTTTGTACGGAATTGTCCGTGGATGTTCACACAGTTAGGGCGGGAGTAGAGGGTTCTCACATCCATTTGTCCGTGTGTAAGGGGGGCTAGTATGTTTTTAAGGGAACTACCTCTACAGAAGACCACATTTGGAATAGTGGGTAACTCGTTGACCAAGAAAGGGTCACTTTTGAGTATCCCTCTGCAATGCTTCTTCAGGATGTTGACTATTGTAGTTGGTGACAAAAGTGAATCTCTTAACCCCTTAGTGACAGCCCCATTGGGAAACTACGTCCTCAGGACGTAGTATTATGCGTCCTCTTAAGATTAATGCCCCTCAGGCTCTGGACGTCACAGCTCCATGCTGTTGGTGCCTGCAGGTAGCCGACAGCATGGAGCTGTCATCCATTGGATAGCGCCGATCGCAATAAAGTAAATAAAACAGTGAAAAATGTTAAAGATTCAGCTGCCCTGATGGATCGGATCCATCAGGGCAGCTGAAAATACTCACCCGGCTTGTTGCAGATGTCCCGCGGTGAATGGGTCTTCCGGGACCCGGAGCTGCTCTTCTGCGCATGCTTGCCAGACGCATGACATCACGCGCATGCGCAGAAGGCCAGGTGCCCCGACAGATTCAAAATCTCCTGGCTCCCGGCTCCTGAAGGTAGCTGGGAACCAGGAGATGTTACCGGGGACCGCGGTGAGCGGTCCCCGGGACCGCGATCGCCGCTATCCATTGGATAGCGGCAATCGCGAAAAAGTTCAAAAAGTTGAAAAAAAAGTACAAGTACAAGTAAAAATACTCCCCTCAGGTCCGCCGATGTCCCCGCTGTTCCGGGACCCGAAGTCCCCGTCTGTGCATGTGCGCCCGATGTCAATCATCGGGCACGTGCACAGAGGGGCTCGAGACCCGGAAATTTAAAATCCCTCTGCTCCTGGCTGCCATGTGTAGCCAGGAGCAGAGAGATTTCACCGGAGACATGATCACTGTTATCCTATGGATAACAGTGATCATGTAAAGTAAAAAAAAGGATAAAAAGTAAAAAAAAAGTTTAAAAAGCTTACGTTTCATCTCCCCCCACGGATCATATCCGTGAGGGAGGATGAAATGACGTACCTAAGGCCCGCGGATTTATTTGCGTACCTTACCCCAGCTTCTGCGCACGCGCCCGTCGCCAAAGTGGCAGACGCATGCGCAAACGCTGTAGATTGCCAGGATAACTTAAAATCTTCCTGCTCCTGGCTACAAAACTGAGCCAAGAGCCCGGAGATTTCACGGGGGGGCCGCGGTGAGCGGTTCCTGGTCACGTGTTCGCCGTTATCCAATGGATAATGGCCATAACGCAAAAGTAAAAAAAACGTGAAACTTCATCTCCCCTCACCGATGCGATCGGTGAGATGAGATGAAACTTTTTACCGGAGGCCTCCGTATTTGCACCCCGACGCGATCTTCCTCTGTGAACTTTCCCGGATTCTGCACATGCGACCGCCGGCAAAACACCGGACACATGCGCAGGAGGCGGGGAGCCCAGGAAATTTAAAATCTCCTTGCCATGTCGCGCGAGAGCCTGGAGCAGTGACCTTGTTGAGCGGTCCCCGGTCACGTGATAAAAAGGTAGCGATCTACCTTAGGCCGGTCTCACATGACCGGATAAGAATTCAGTTGTGCCCTGCAATCCAACGGGTGTTCCCTCCATTACAGGCCTTGCCATGTTTCCTGTAAGTAGATTAGGGCCACAATGGGTATGTTTTTGAAAACGGGACAAATGGAAGGATCCATTTTGGGGTGAACGTCTTCATTCCTATGTACAGTGTACAAAAAAAACAGTTTTTAAATTGACAAAATTGCCAAAAAAATGAAAATCGTAATTTTTTCCTTCTGCTTTGCTTAAATTCATTCAAATACTGTGGGGTAAAAATACGCAGTACACCCCTAGATGAATTTGTTAAAGGGTCTAGTTTTCAAAATGGGGTCATTTGAGGGGGTTCTTTATAGTTTTGGCCGCTCAATGGCTCTATAAGTGGTCAATGGGGCCTGGAATTTATTCCGTTGTACCCTGAAAACCAACGGGTGCTCCTTCCATTATAGGCCTAGCCATGTGTCCTGTAAGTAAATTAGGGCCACAAGGGGCATGGTTCTGAACACGGGACAAACGGGGGTATCCATTTTGGGGTGAAAGTCTTCATTTATATGTGTGCTGTACAAAAAAAACTGTTTTTAAATTGATACAATTGCCAAAAAAATGAAAATTGTAATTTTTTTCCTACTGCTTTGCTTAGATCTATTCAAAAATTGTAGGGTTAAAATACACAGTACACCCCTAGATAAATAAGTTCAGGGGTCTAGTTTTCAAGAGGGAGTCATTTGTGGGGGTCCGCTGTCGTTTTGGCCGCTCAAGAGCTCTACAAGTGGGCAATGGGACCTAAATCACCTTCATGCTAAATTTCTGTTCTGAAAGCCACCGACTACTCCTTTCATTTTGGGCTCCGTTGTGCATCCAGACATAAGATTAGGGCCACAATGGGTATTGTCTCTGAACACGGGACAAACAGGGTTATCTATTTTGGGGTGTAAGTCTTCCTTCATATGTGTGCTGTACAAAAAAAGCTGTTTTTAAAATGACACAATTGCCAAAAGCGAAAATCACAATTTTTTCCTTTTGCTTTGCTTGAATTCATTCAAAAACTGTGGGGTCAAAATCCGCAGTACACCCCTAGATAAATTCGTTAAGGGGTCTAGTTTTCCAAATAGGGTCATTTGTGGGGGTTCTCTTTGGTTTTGGCCGCTCAAGAGCTCTACATGTGTGCTATGGGGCCTAAAACGCTTTCAAGCAAAATTTATGTTCTGAAAGACACCGACTACTCCTTTCAGTTTGGGCCTCGTAGTGCATCCACACATAAGATTAGGGCCACAATGGGTATGTTTCTGAACACGGGACAAACAGAGGTATCTATTTTGGGGTGTCAATCCTCATTTTCATGGGCACTATAGGAAAAAAATGTCTTTAAAATGACATTTGCAAAAATATGAAATTTTATTTTTTCTCTTCTAAATTAAATTAATTCCTGGAAAAAAAACGGTGGGGTCAAAATACTCCTGATCCCCCTCAGTGAATACATTAAGGGGTGTAGTTTTTAAAATGGGGTCACTTGGGGGGGTATCTATTATTCTGACACTCATGAGCCTTTGCAAACTTGGCTTGGTGCAGGAAAACAAAGTGTTCCTCAAAAGTAATGTTAAATTTGTACATCATCTAAATGGTTGAAAAAAAAAAAAAAGGTTTTCAAATGTGCATCCAGAATAAAGTAAATAGATGGAAATATAAATCTTAGCAAAAATTTGTACAGTATGTTTGGACATATTTGAGATATTGCAGTTGAAAATGTGAAAAAAATTACTTTTTTTCAAAATTTTCCCAATATTGGTACTTTTAATAAATATACACAAATTATATCGGTCTCTTTTTACATCCAAAATGAAGTACAACATGTGGCAAAAAAACAATGTCAGAATCTTTTGGATATGCAAAACGTTTACGGAGTTATGCTATGTTAAACGACGCATGTCAGATTTCCAAAATTTGGCTCAGTCACTAAGGGGTTAAAATCGTTAGTTTTTTACCGCAAGGTCACCGGTGGATATATATACATTAGTGTCCGTGCACTTCCTCCGTATCCTTCTGATTTGCCCATAGGAGGTATTTATCTTCCACCCTCTCGCATGACTACTGCTGAAACCTAAATAGCCGTTCATATCCACCGATTTAAAGGGGGTCTTTGTAAGTGAGGGGTCTTCCTCAACATAAAGTTCCAGGTGTAAAAACTAATGTTGGAGGGGCTTATGGTGCTGGTAAACTCAAGCCCTCTATCCAAGGTAGATTTAGGAAACCTTGGGATTCGCAGGCCTGGGACCTTCTCTTTGACCTCTGGGACGTCATCTCAGTTTGTGGTTGGCCCTTCTTTTAGGGCTGATATTGCAGACGCCGGGTGAGTCCCACCACCGTGTTTTATCCTAATCCACGTATACTCTCAGAGCGCTGTCCTTTTAACCATTTTTCCAGTTAATATCATGACCTACATTGCATTTCCCCACAGATTGTACAGATATTCAAAACTGTCATCTGTATGTACGTGCAATCCGCTAGCTTGCAGCGGTCAGTAGGATCTCTGAGGTGAATGCAGTCCACATGATGGCGGTGTGTGCCCAGCTAGGTGTCTGCGCTGACCCCGTCAGTCTGCAGCCTAGCCGACCGCACGTTGGAATCCAGACCAGCCGGCTTGGATCTGTTGTTGGAACGGTTTGTAGCGAGTGAATCTCTGTGGAGGCGGAGTCTCTACTGCAGCGCTCAGCTCCATGTCCGCGCTGGGCGGGCCCACCACCGCTGCTTCATACGCCCAGCACTCAGCAGAACGTGGTTGGCCGTCAGAAACGGGTTATCCCCATAATCAGCTAATTGCTGCTGTTCTTCAGTTTATAGGCTTAAAATTATAGGCTGTTCATGTCTGACAGCGGGCAAACTTACAGAATCAGCAAGGGGTCACATACTTATTTCCTTCACTGTATATCATGTAATTACTAACTGCAAAAAGATTGGGAAATGTAAAGGAAGGACTTCTTGTTTTTCCTGCTGGATCCACTTCTGCCTTTGGCTCAAAAATATGTAATTAAAAACTACATGTGTCTTCACTCTAATAGCAATGTTATAAACTTGTGATTTGGATAAAAAATATCCTGAAATCTATTTTTAATCCTGACAGACAATCCCGGTGCGACCTCTGAGGAAAACCTCATGTTATCGGTAAATTATAAGGTAGAAGATGAAGATATCGGGCAGCGCTCTTCAGGAGAAAAGCTCATTACCATCAATGTACCTCCAGGACTTTACACTACAGATACATCATGTAATCCCCCTAATCATGAGGAACCTTCTACTGACCAATCACAGATGGTTACCACAAGTGCAGAACAGGGCGGTGGGAAAAGAAATCTGTGTGGTAAAAGTATGAAACCGTCTACAAAAAGTTCGGGTTTGTTTACAAACAAAAGAATTCGCTCAGGAGAGAAGCCGTATTCATGTTCAGAATGTGGAAAAGGTTTTACAGATAAATCCACTCTTGTTGTACATGAGAGAAGTCACACAGGAGAGAAACCGTATTCATGTTCAGAATGTGGGAAATGCTTTGCAGGTAAATCATATCTTGCTACACATAAGAGAATTCATACAGGAGAGAAGCCATTTTCATGTTCAGAATGTGGAAGATGCTTTGGAAGTAAAGGAAGTCTTGTTATACATGAGAGAACTCACACAGGAGAGAAGCCGTTTTCCTGCTCAGAATGTGGGAAAGGTTTTACAAATAAATCAGATCTTGTTAAACATAAAAGAAATCACACGGGGGAGAGACCATATACATGCTCAGACTGTGGGAGAGGATTTGTTACTAAAGGCAAACTTACAGATCATGAGAAAACTCACACAGGGGAGAGGTCGTACTCATGTACAGAATGTGGGAGAACTTTTATAAACAAATCAAATCTTAATGCACATCTGAAAAAACACACAGAGGAGGAACAGAAAAAACAAACAGGAGAGAAATCCTATTCATGTACAGAATGTGGAAAATGCTTTTCAAGTAAATCAGATCTTTTTAGACATGAAAGAATTCACACAGAAGAGACACCATTTCCATGTTCAGAATGTGGGAGATGTTTTTTAAACCAATTTGGTCTTGCTACACATCAGAGATGCCACACAACATAGAAGCTGTTTTAATCTTCTTTATGGAAAAAATGTTCTGGAATGAAATCAGATTTTGGAACTTGTCAGAGAATTCACACAGAGAAGAAACCAGATTGTGATTCATAGAAAAAATGTAACCCATCAGTTATTCACAGACAGTGAACAGTCAATAAGAGAGATTATTTCTGGGTGGAGTCAGACTGGATCTGCCAAACACCCAAATTCTATGTACCTGAGGTGACCTGTGAGCGCGATCCATGGAGGAGAAGTATTGTGGATGGAAGAATAGAAGATCCTGGCTTACTTCCAGAGCAGCGACCCTGAATTGTCCCCATGAGCCTTCTTATTACTGTAATGATCACTGAATAAACCCTACTTGTGAAATATAACTTTTATTTTGTACCTTTTTAAATTTATCAAATACACTGAAAATAACCCCCCTCCAACTGATCTAAGTACTGAATTCGGGGGAGATTGCTGCTGGTCCTAGTGACACCCCAGTCCTCTACTGTGGATTTACCATCCCGAAAAGGCCACTTTTCCCACCAGTCTTACATTGGACATCCTTATTTGCCTCTTTAGTATTCCTCATTCAAAAAGGTGGACCTCCTGTTGGGACAGTATACAGGGCAGTATACAGCATGTTATAGATGGACCTCCTGTGGGGACAGTATACAGCATATTATAGATGGGATGGATAGCAGTAGAACAGTGTAGCCGACAATCGGAGGAGGTTCTTACCTGTGGTTGTCCTTTCTTTGGATCCTCGGCAGCACAAGATAGACGGTTTGTTTTTCCTCCCGCTACCACGGACAGAAGAGAAAACGAGCGGTTAAGCAATTAATCAGATTGTCAGGAATGGAAATCCCTCTGGAGGCAGAAACCGTTCCTGATAGGAGCAGCAGTAGAACTTGTGGAGCCTTCAGAGGAAAGGAAGATTACAGGTAACAGTGTGATCACTATAAGGACCGGCAGCACAAGACCTAGGGGATGGGAGAAGCTGCAGTACCAAGCAGTTGCCTGCCAGAGGCGCCATCTCCTAAAGCAGCTACTTCCTGCCTGTAGCGGTTAGTATATATAGAAGGTGAGGCCCAAGTCACCGCTATGTAAATCTCATGAGAGCATGGGTGAAGGGAGTGAGCAGCGCCCTGCTCCCCTCTTATGATCGCAGCTTGGCCAGAGTCAGTTGTTTTGTGGCATTCTAGAAGGAGCTCAGAAGACAAATGTTCAACATTGTTATAAATGATCTGGAGGAGGGAAGTGATGGGAAACGGATTAAATGTGCCAACGACACAAAGCTAGAAGGGATAGCTAACACTAGGGAAGAGAGGGAGGATTCAAAAAGATCTAGAAAAGCTTGTACAGTGGTCGGCGACTAACAGAATGGTAATATCTTTTTTTAATTCAATAACTTTTATTGAGAGTTTCGACATTTTTTTCAAACATAAACTTAGATTTCTAACTCCCCCCCCCCCCCCCCGCTCTCTCACATTCCCAACAGTTAAATCGGCACGTAACGCCATATTCATCAAACACGTTAGAGTGCATACACGGCATCCTAGATGAAGAGGCTTTTTTCTTGGTATTGTTAGTGTGATTCCTTCCATGGAACAAAGGTAGTCGGCCTGTAGAGTTCCATCCAGTAGAGAAGTATAGCCAGTGACCCATATAACATATTTACTATATTATTAAGCTTGCACCTCCACTACCACCCAAAGCAGATCCCCAACTCTCATTCCCAGGCTGGGACATCGCTATAATCTAGTTATTAACAATTAGTGTCCGGTTTGCCACTCCTGGTGTATTCAGCCAATCCCCCATAGCTTGTCATATTTGTGGGCAGCGTTTCTTTTGAGACATATCCCTTTTATCCCGGGGTAAAAGACAATTACCTTTAGTTTTAAATTCTCCGACAGTGGGGGGCACTTCATCCAGCCAATGTTGGGCTATCTGTTTCCTTGCACATAGAGTAAACTCGCCACCGCTATTCGCTCCTCTATCGGCAGATCACTGACATAACCGAGTATGCACACTGGTGGGGAAAGATGCAGATTAACTTTGTATACAGTATTGATTAATGAGTGTACACTAGAGATGAGCGAACACCAAAATGTTCGGGTGTTCGTTATTCGTAACGAACTTCCCGTGATGCTCGAGGGTTCGTTTCGAACAACGAACCCCATTGAAGTCAATGGGCGACCAGAACATTTTTGTATTTCGCCGATGCTCGCTAAGGTTTTCATGTGTGAAAATCTGGGCAATTCAGGAAAGTGATGGGAATGACACAGTGACGGATAGGGCAGGCGAGGGGCTACATGTTGGGCTGCATCTCAAGTTCACAGGTCCCACTATTAAGCCACAATACCGGCAAGAGTGGGCCCCCCCCCTCCCAACAACTTTTACTTCTGAAAAGCCCTCATTAGCATGGCATACCTTAGCTAAGCACCACACTAGCTACAACAAAGCACAATCACTGCCTGCATGACACTCCACTGCCACTTCTCCTGAGTTACATGCTGCCCAACCGCACCCCCTCCCCCCCACAGCGCACACCAAACTGTCCCTGCGCAGCCTTCAGCTGCCCTCATGCCACACCACCCTCATGTCTATTTAGAAGTGCGTCTGCCACGACGAGGGACCGCAGGCACACACTGCACAGGGTTGGCACGGCTAGGTAGCGACCCTCTTTAATAGGGGCGGGGCGATAGCCCACAATGCTGTACAGAAGCAATGAGAAATACAATCCTGTGCCACCGCCATCAGGAGCTGCACACGTGGGCATAGCAATGGGGAACCTATGTGCCACACACTATTCATTCTGTCAAGGTGTCTGCATGCCCCAGTCAGACTGGTTATATGCACCTTAACAGTAACCGCGTTGGTGGTAATGTGGTGGTGACTGCGGACCTAGTACCACGGTTGTATTTTGTTGGTTTTCGGAATGTGGCCAGGATTAAGTGGGCCGTGGCGGGGGGATGGTGGGGGGGCTCTCTTGTAGTGTCGGTAAAGGTGAAATTCTTGGACTGCCGCCAGACGAACCAATGCAAAGGCATTTGCCAACAATGTTTTCCCTGTTGGAGGAGGAGGGGGATGTTTTTGAGGCACTACGTGTCCTCTCCACGTGTCCGTGGTTATATGCACCTTAACAGTAACCGCGTTGGTGGTAATGTGGTGGTGACTGCGGACCTAGTACCACGGTTGTATTTTGTTGGTTTTCGGAATGTGGCCAGGATTAAGTGGGCCGTGGCGGGGGGATGGTGGGGGGGCTCTCTTGTAGTGTCGGTAAAGGTGAAATTCTTGGACTGCCGCCAGACGAACCAATGCAAAGGCATTTGCCAACAATGTTTTCCCTGTTGGAGGAGGAGGGGGATGTTTTTGAGGCACTACGTGTCCTCTCCACGTGTCCGTGGTTATATGCACCTTAACAGTAACCGCGTTGGTGGTAATGTGGTGGTGACTGCGGACCTAGTACCACGGTTGTATTTTGTTGGTTTTCGGAATGTGGCCAGGATTAAGTGGGCCGTGGCGGGGGGATGGTGGGGGGGCTCTCTTGTAGTGTCGGTAAAGGTGAAATTCTTGGACTGCCGCCAGACGAACCAATGCAAAGGCATTTGCCAACAATGTTTTCCCTGTTGGAGGAGGAGGGGGATGTTTTTGAGGCACTACGTGTCCTCTCCACGTGTCCGTGGTTATATGCACCTTAACAGTAACCGCGTTGGTGGTAATGTGGTGGTGACTGCGGACCTAGTACCACGGTTGTATTTTGTTGGTTTTCGGAATGTGGCCAGGATTAAGTGGGCCGTGGCGGGGGGATGGTGGGGGGGCTCTCTTGTAGTGTCGGTAAAGGTGAAATTCTTGGACTGCCGCCAGACGAACCAATGCAAAGGCATTTGCCAACAATGTTTTCCCTGTTGGAGGAGGAGGGGGATGTTTTTGAGGCACTACGTGTCCTCTCCACGTGTCCGTTCCATGTAAGCAATAGTAGCACTCAAGACAGGCCCCAGTAACAATTCTGAAGCAGCAGTATAGCGGGAGCGCAGTCTTCGTTCCATGTAAGCAATAGTAGCACTCAAGACAGGCCCCAGTAACAATTCTGAAGCAGCAGTATAGCGGGAGCGCAGTCTTCGTTCCATGTAAGCAATAGTAGCACTCAAGACAGGCCCCAGTAACAATTCTGAAGCAGCAGTATAGCGGGAGCGCAGTCTTCGTTCCATTTCAGTAGCCTTAGTATAGCCAAGGCACAAGTGACATTTATGTAGCTAAACTGTAGGCCAACCCCACACACCTTTCTGTACCATGAGTGCAGGCGAAGAACATAGAAATTACTATGATTACACTGTAGGTGAGGGCCCCAAAAAATTGGTGTACCAACAGTACTAATGTACCTCAGTAAAAATTGGCCATGCCCAACCAAGATGGCAGGTGAATCGCTTTGGTTAATGTGGCTTAAGTGGTAACTAGGCCTGGAGGCAGCCCAGTGTAACGAAAAATTGGTTCAAGTTAAAGTTCCAACGCTTTTAAGCTAATTGAAACTTATAAAAATTGTTCTGAAAAATTATTTGAGTGAGCCTTGTGGCCCTAAGAAAAATTGCCCGTTCAGCGTGATTACGTGAGGTTTCAGGAGGAGGAGCAGGAGGAATATTATACACAGATTGATGAAGCACAAATGTCCCCGTTTTGGATGGTGAGAGAGAACGTAGCTTCCATCCGCGGGTGCAGCCTACGTATTGCTTACGTATCGCTGCTGTCCGCTGGTGGAGAACAGAAGTCTGGGGAAATCCAGCCTTTGTTCATCTTGATGAGTGTTAGCCTGTCGGCACTGTCGGTTGACAAGCGGCTACGCTTATCTGTGATGATTCCCCCAGCCGCACTAAACACCCTCTCCGACAACACGCTAGCCGCAGGACAAGCAAGCACCTCAAGGGCATACAGGGCTAGTTCAGGCCACGTGTCCAGCTTCGACACCCAGTAGTTGTAGGGGGCAGAGGCGTCACCAAGGATGGTCGTGCGATCCGCTACGTACTCCCTCACCATCCTTTTGCAGTGCTCCCGCCGACTCAGCCGTGACTGGGGAGCGGTGACACAGTCTTGGTGGGGAGCCATAAAGCTGGCCAGGCCCTTAAAGACTGTTGCACTGCCTGGGATGTACATGCTGCTCGATCTCCGCACATCCCCTGCAACATGGCCCTCGGAACTGCGCCTTCTGCCACTAGCGCTGTCGGCTGGGAATTTTACCATCAGCTTGTCCGCAAGGGTCCTGTGGTATAGCAACACTCTCGAACCCCTTTCCTCTTCGGGAATCAGAGTGGGCAGGTTCTCCTTATACCGTGGATCGAGCAGTGTGTACACCCAGTAATCCGTAGTGGCCAGAATGCGTGCAACGCGAGGGTCACGAGAAAGGCATCCTAACATGAAGTCAGCCATGTGTGCCAGGGTACCTGTACGCAACACATGGCTGTCTTCACTAGGAAGATCACTTTCAGGATCCTCCTCCTCCTCCTCCTCCTCAGGCCATACACGCTGAAAGGATGACAGGCAATCAGCCGGTGTACCGTCAGCAGCGGGCCAAGCTGTCTCTTCCCCCTCCTCCTCATCCTCCTCATGCTCCTCCTCCTGTACGCGCTGAGAAATAGACAGGAGGGTGCCCTGACTATCCAGCGGCATACTGTCTTCCCCCGCCCCCGTTTCCGAGCGCAAAGCAGCTGCCTTTATGGTTTGCAGGGAATTTCTCAAGATGCATAGCAGAGGAATGGTGACGCTAATGATTGTAGCATCGCCGCTCACCACCTGGGTAGACTCCTCAAAATTACCAAGGACATGGCAGATGTCTGCCAACCAGGCCCACTCTTCTGAAAGGAATTGAGGAGGCTGACTCCCACTGCGCCGCCCATGTTGGAGTTGGTATTCGACTATAGCTCTACGCTGTTCATAGAGCCTGGCCAACATGTGGAGCGTAGAGTTCCACCGTGTGGGCACGTCGCACAGCAGTCGGTGCACTGGCAGCTTAAAGTGATGTTGCAGGGTGCGCAGGGTGGCAGCGTCCGTGTGGGACTTGCGGAAATGTGCGCAGAGCCGGCGCGCCTTTACGAGCAGGTCTGACAAGCGTGGGTAGCTTTTCAGAAACCGCTGAACCACCAAATTAAAGACGTGGGCCAGGCATGGCACGTGCGTGAGGCTGCCGAGCTGCAGAGCCGCCACCAGGTTACGGCCGTTGTCACACACGACCATGCCCGGTTGGAGGCTCAGCGGCGCAAGCCAGCGGTCGGTCTGCTGTGTCAGACCCTGCAGCAGTTCGTGGGCCGTGTGCCTCTTATCGCCTAAGCTGAGTAGTTTCAGCACGGCCTGCTGACGCTTGCCCACCGCTGTGCTGCCACACCGCGCGACACCGACTGCTGGCGACATGCTGCTGCTAACACATCTTGATTGTGAGACAGAGGAGGAGGAGGAGGAGGAGGGTGCTTTAGTGGAGGAAGCATACACCTCCGCAGATACCAGCACCGAGCTGGGGCCCGCAATTCTGGGGGTGGGTAGGACGTGAGCGGTCCCAGGCTCTGACTCTGTCCCAGCCTCCACTAAATTCACCCAATGTGCCGTCAGGGAGATGTAGTGGCCCTGCCCGCCTGTGCTTGTCCACGTGTCCGTAGTTAAGTGGACCGTGGCAGTAACCGCGTTGGTGAGGGCGCGCACAATGTTGCGGGAGACGTGGTCGTGCAGGGCTGGGACGGCACATCGGGAAAAGTAGTGGCGACTGGGAACTGAGTAGCGCGGGGCCGCCGCCTCCATGATACTTTTGAAGGACTCCGTTTCCACAACCCTATACGGCAGCATCTCAAGGCTGATGAATTTTGCGATGCGGACGGTTAACGTTTGAGCGTGCGGGTGCGTGGCGGCGTACTTGCGCTTGCGCTCGAACACTTGCGCAAGCGACGGCTGAACGGTGCGCTGAACTACACTGCTGGATGGGGCCGAGGACAGCGGAGATGAGGGTGTGGGTGCAGGCCATGAGGCGGTAGTGCCTGTGTCCTGAGAGGGGGGTTGCATCTCAGTGGCAGGTTGGGGCACAGGGGGAGAGGCAGGGGTGCAAACCGGAGGCGGCGAACGGCCTTTGTCCCACCTTGCGGGGTGCTTGGCCATCATATGTCTGCGCATGGTGGTGGTGGTGAGGCTGTTGGTGTTGGCTCCCCGGCTGAGCTTTGCGCGACAAAGGTTGCACACCACTGTTCGTCGGTCGTCAGGCGTCTCTGTGAAAAACTGCCAGACCTTAGAGCACCTCGGCCTACGCAGGGTGGCATGGCGCGAGGGGGCGCTTTGGGAAACACTTGGTGGATTATTCGGTCTGGCCCTGCCTCTACCCCTGGCCACCGCACTGCCTCTTGCAACCTGCCCTGCTGATGCCCTTGACTCCCTCTCTGAAGACCTGTCCTCCTGAGTAAGCGTTGCACACCAGGTGGGGTCAGTCACCTCATCGTCCTGCTGCTCTTCCTCCGAATCCTCTGTGCGCTGCTCCCTGGGACTTACTGCCCTTACTACTACCTCACTGCAAGACAACTGTGTCTGATCGTCATCGTCCTCCTCACCCACAGAAAGTTGTTGAGACAGTTGGCGGAAGTCCCCAGCCTCTTCCCCCGGACCCCGGGAACTTTCGAATGGTTGGGCATCAGTGACGATAAACTCCTCTGGTGGGAGAGGAACCGCTGCTGCCCAATCTAAGCAGGGGCCCGAGAACAGTTCCTGGGAGTGTTCCCGCTCCTGAGCAGGTGTCATTGTAGTGGACTGAGGAGGCTGGGAGGAAGGAGGAGCAGCAGACAGAGGATTCGGATTGGCAGCAGTGGACGGCGCAGAACTGCGGGTAGACGATAGGTTGCTCGAAGCACTTTCTGCCATCCACGACAGGACCTGCTCACACTGCTCATTTTCTAATAACCGTCTCCCGCGTGGACCCATTAATTGGGCGATGAATGTGGGGACGCCAGAAACGTGCCTCTCTCCTAATCGCGCAGCAGACAGCTGCGACACACCTGGATCAGGAGCTTGGCCTGTGCCCACACCCTCACTTGGCCCTCCGCGTCCTCGGCCACGTCCACGTCCACGTCCTCTAGGCTTACCCCTACCCCTCAGCATGCTGTATTACCAGTGATTAGATTTCCCAGGCAGGAAATAAATTGGCGCAAGACTGCAGGCCAAATATAATTTTTGCCCTTTTTGGAAAACGAAAGGCCCCACTGCCTCTAGTGAATGAATTATCTAAGTTTAATAACTGTGCTGTGTCCCTGCTTATGTGTCACAGAACGTGAGGGTAGCAGAGTTATTATAACTCTTGGAGAGCAGGTATTTTTTTTCCCAATTAAGGAAAGCAAATGGCGAACCCAGCAGTAAAGCGTAGCTGGCTGCGTATGATTTAGCAATGTTTTTCACGCAGCTCACACGTCTACACAGGCGTAAGGACGGACACAGGCTGGACAAATAGATTTGTTTTCAGTTTTTTCCCACCAACAGGCAGCACTGCGTATATTCAATGAACCTGCGAAGTTTAATAACTGCGCTGTGTCCCTGCTTATGTGTCACAGAACGTGAGGGTAGCAGAGTTATTATAACTCTTGGAGAGCAGGTATTTTTTTTTCCCAATTAAGGAAAGCAAATGGCGAACCCAGCAGTAAAGCGTAGCTGGCTGCGTATGATTTAGCAATGTTTTTCACGCAGCTCACACGTCTACACAGGCGTAAGGACGGACACAGGCTGGACAAATAGATTTGTTTTCAGTTTTTTCCCACCAACAGGCAGCACTGCGTATATTCAATGAACCTGCGAAGTTTAATAACTGCGCTGTGTCCCTGCTTATGTGTCACAGAACGTGAGGGTAGCAGAGTTATTATAACTCTTGGAGAGCAGGTATTTTTTTTTCCCAATTAAGGAAAGCAAATGGCGAACCCAGCAGTAAAGCGTAGCTGGCTGCGTATGATTTAGCAATGTTTTTCACGCAGCTCACACGTCTCCACAGGCGTAAGGACGGACACAGGCTGGACAAATAGATTTGTTTTCAGTTTTTTCCCACCAACAGGCAGCACTGCGTATATTCAATGAACCTGCGAAGTTTAATAACTGCGCTGTGTCCCTGCTTATGTGTCACAGAACGTGAGGGTAGCAGAGTTATTATAACTCTTGGAGAGCAGGTATTTTTTTTTCCCAATTAAGGAAAGCAAATGGCGAACCCAGCAGTAAAGCGTAGCTGGGTGCGTATGATTTAGCAATGTTTTTCACGCAGCTCACACGTCTACACAGGCGTAAGGACGGACACAGGCTGGACAAATAGATTTGTTTTCAGTTTTTTCCCACCAACAGGCAGCACTGCGTATATTCAATGAACCTGCGAAGTTTAATAACTGCGCTGTGTCCCTGCTTATGTGTCACAGAACGTGAGGGTAGCAGAGTTATTATAACTCTTGGAGAGCAGGTATTTTTTTTTCCCAATTAAGGAAAGCAAATGGCGAACCCAGCAGTAAAGCGTAGCTGGCTGCGTATGATTTAGCAATGTTTTTCACGCAGCTCACACGTCTACACAGGCGTAAGGACGGACACAGGCTGGACAAATAGATTTGTTTTCAGTTTTTTCCCACCAACAGGCAGCACTGCGTATATTCAATGAACCTGCGAAGTTTAATAACTGCGCTGTGTCCCTGCTTATGTGTCACAGAACGTGAGGGTAGCAGAGTTATTATAACTCTTGGAGAGCAGGTATTTTTTTTCCCAATTAAGGAAAGCAAATGGCGAACCCAGCAGTAAAGCGTAGCTGGCTGCGTATGATTTAGCAATGTTTTTCACGCAGCTCACACGTCTACACAGGCGTAAGGACGGACACAGGCTGGACAAATAGATTTGTTTTCAGTTTTTTCCCACCAACAGGCAGCACTGCGTATATTCAATGAACCTGCGAAGTTTAATAACTGCGCTGTGTCCCTGCTTATGTGTCACAGAACGTGAGGGTAGCAGAGTTATTATAACTCTTGGAGAGCAGGTATTTTTTTTCCCAATTAAGGAAAGCAAATGGCGAACCCAGCAGTAAAGCGTAGCTGGGTGCGTATGATTTAGCAATGTTTTTCACGCAGCTCACACGTCTACACAGGCGTAAGGACGGACACAGGCTGGACAAATAGATTTGTTTTCAGTTTTTTCCCACCAACAGGCAGCACTGCGTATATTCAATGAACCTGCGAAGTTTAATAACTGCGCTGTGTCCCTGCTTATGTGTCACAGAACGTGAGGGTAGCAGAGTTATTATAACTCTTGGAGAGCAGGTATTTTTTTTCCCAATTAAGGAAAGCAAATGGCGAACCCAGCAGTAAAGCGTAGCTGGGTGCGTATGATTTAGCAATGTTTTTCACGCAGCTCACACGTCTACACAGGCGTAAGGACGGACACAGGCTGGACAAATAGATTTGTTTTCAGTTTTTTCCCACCAACAGGCAGCACTGCGTATATTCAATGAACCTGCGAAGTTTAATAACTGCGCTGTGTCCCTGCTTATGTGTCACAGAACGTGAGGGTAGCAGAGTTATTATAACTCTTGGAGAGCAGGTATTTTTTTTTCCCAATTAAGGAAAGCAAATGGCGAACCCAGCAGTAAAGCGTAGCTGGCTGCGTATGATTTAGCAATGTTTTTCACGCAGCTCACACGTCTACACAGGCGTAAGGACGGACACAGGCTGGACAAATAGATTTGTTTTCAGTTTTTTCCCACCAACAGGCAGCACTGCGTATATTCTATGAATAATAACTGTGTTGTGGCCCTGCCTATACAATTCTTTCCCTGCAGTATCAATGGAGGGTGCAATGCTCTGCAGAGGCGATTTTGAGAAGCCCAAAAAAAATGCAGCACAGCCAACAGCAGCCTGGACAGTACTGCACACGGATAAATATGGCCCTAGAAAGGACCGTTGAGGTTCTTGAAGGCTACACTCACTCCTAACACTCTCCCTGCCTATGCAGCACTTCTGTCCCTAATGCCAGGTGCAACGCTCTGCAGAGGCGATTTTGAGAAAAAAAAAAATGCCACTGCTAACAGCAGCCAACACACAGCTATCAGTGGCCCTAATAAGGACCTTTGGGGGGTCTTGAAGCCTACACTAACTACCAATTCTTTCCCTACAGCAGCTCCGGTATAAACAGCACTGTCCCTCATCTAACTCACACCGCATCTGAGGCGAGCCGCGGGAGGGGCCGACTTTTATATTAGGCGAACACCTGATCTCGCCAGCCACTCACAGCAGGGGGGTGGTATAGGGCTTAAACGTTGCAGGGGGAAGTTGTAATGCCTTCCCTGTCTTTCAATTGGCCAGAAAAGCGCGCTAACGTCTCAGGGAAGGAAGTGAAAGTAACCAGAACACCGCATGGTGTTCGTCACGAATAACGAACATCCCGAACACCCTAATATTCGCACGAATATCAAGCTCGGACGAACGCGTTCGCTCATCTCTAGTGTACACCCATCCAATATCTGCTCAGTTTTGGGCTTCTCCACGTCATGTGTATTAACCCCACTTTTTGGATCTTACTGGTATTTAACAAGGAGATATGCAACTTCCTACATCTGGGCATGAAAAATGAAAAAAGCACATACGGAATGGGAGGAACTGGGCTAAGCAGCAGCACATGTGAAAAAGACTTGGTTATACTAATAGATCATAGACTGAACATGAGTCAACAATGTGATGCAGCAGCCAAAAAGGCAAACACAATTCTGGGATGTATTAAGAGAAGCATAGAGTCTAGATCACGTGAGGTCATTATCCACCTCTACTCTTCATTAGTCAGACCTCATCTGGAATACTGGGTCCAGCTCTGGGCACCCCACTTTATAAAGACATAAACAAACTGGAGCAAGTTCAGAGAAGAGTTACCAAGATGGTGAGCGGTCTGCAAATCATGTCCTATGAGGAATTGTTAAAGGATCTGGGAATGTTTAGCAGAAGAGAAGGCTGAGAGGAGACCTTAATAGTGGTCTACAAATATCTGAAGGGCTGTCACAGTGCAGAGGGATCAGCTCTATTCTCATCTGTACAAGGAAAGACTAGAAGCAAGGGGATAAAACTGAAAGAGAGGAGACACAGATTAGATATTAGACAGTGAGGGGATCAATGAGTGGAACAGGTTACCACAGGAGGTGGGGAGTTCTACAATGGAAGTCTTCAGAGGCTGGGCAGACATCTGTCTAGGATGATAGTAGAGAACAACCTCCAGACGCAATGCAATAGACCTTACAGTGTTCCTGGAAGTCCGTGGCTAACTCCCACAGGCACTGCAATGGCTTCCATAAAAACTTCTCACACACGTATTACCCATGAGATCATCAAATACAGTAGAATATTAGCAGATGCTTTTATGGATATTTTCCTACCTTCCCTTCCTACTTTTAAACTCAGCTGGAGGAGTGACGCTGTATTTAAAGGGCGCTCGCAGGGTGGTTTCATACTTTCATAGTAAATATGAAAGCTAAGATTTTCAATTTGTACTCAATGAGGAATTAGCATGAATTCTATGACATTAGGAGTCCCAGAACACCTCTGGAATCGGTGCAGAACCTATAGCACAGATTGTGGTTCACTGCTTCATTAAAGGCCTAACACCCATAACACAATTTGGGGCATTTTCAATTTCTGCTTGTATCACTGGAAGTATATCTGCCCTAATAGGTGAGAGAGAGGGGAGGTAGATTCTCCTCAGTATATACACATAGAGGGGAGGTAGATTCTCCTCAGTATATACACACAGAGGGGAGGTAGATTCTCCTCGGTATATACACACACAGAGGGGAGGTAGATTCTCCTCAGTATATACACATAGAGGTGAGGTAGATTCTCCTCAGTATATACACATAGAGAGGAGGTAGATTCTCCTCAGTATATACACACAGAGGGGAGGTAGATTCTCCTCAGTATATACACATAGAGGTGAGGTAGATTCTCCTCAGTATATACACATAGAGAGGAGGTAGATTCTCCTCAGTATATACACATAGAGGTGAGGTAGATTCTCCTCAGTATATACACATAGAGAGGAGGTAGATTCTCCCCAGTATATACACAGAGGTGAGGTAGATTCTCCTCAGTATATACACATAGAGGTAAGGTGAATTCTCCTCAGTATATACACATAGAGGTGAGGTAGATTCTCCTCAGTATATACACATAAGGCTATGTAGATCCTCCTCAGTATATACACAGAAGTAAGGTAGATTCTCCTCAGTATATACACAGAAGTAAGGTAGATTCTCCTCAGTATATACACATAGAGGTGAGGTAGATTCTCGGTATATACACAGAGGGGAGGTAGATTCTCCTTGGTATATACACAGAGGGGAGGTAGATTCTCCTCGGTATATACAAAGAGGGGAGGTAGATTCTCCTCAGTATATACACAGAGGGGAGGTAGATTCTCCTCGGTATATACACAGAGGGGAGGTAGATTCTCCTCGGTATATACACAGAGGAGAGGTAGATTCTCCTCAGAATATACACAGAGGGGAGGTAGATTCTCCTCAGTATATACACAGAGGGGAGGTAGATTCTCCTCAGTATATACACAGAGGGGAGGTAGATTCTCCTCAGTATATACACTTAGAGGGGAGGTAGATTCCCCTCAGTATATACACATAGAGGCGAGGTAAATTCTCCTAAGTATATACACATAAAGGTTATGTAGATTCTCCTCAGTATATACACAGAGGGGAGGAAGATTCTCCACAGTATATGCACATTAAGGGGAGGTAGATTCTGCTCAGTATATACACATAGAGGGGAGGTAGATTCTCCTCAGTATATACACATAGAGGGGAGGTAGATTCTCCTCAGTGTATACACATAGAGGGGAGGTAGATTCTCCTCAGTATATACACAGAGAGGGCAGGTAGATTCTCCTCAGTATATACACATAGAGCTGAGGTAGATTCTCGTCAGTATATACAAATAGAGGGGAGGAAGATTCTCCTCAGTATATACACATACAGGTTATGTAGATCCTCCTCAGTATATACAAATAGAGTGGTGGTAGATTCTCCGCTGTATATACACATAGAGGTTATGTAGATCTTTCTCATTATATACACAGAGGTGAGGTAGATTCTCCTCAGTATATACACACATAGAGATGAGGTAGATTCTGCTCAGTATATACACATAGAGGTGGGGTAGATTGTCCTCAGTATATACATATAGAGGGGAGGTAGATTCTCCTCAGTATATAAACATAGAGGGGAGGTAGATTCTTCTCTGTATATACACATACAGGTGAGGTAGATTCTCCTCAGTATATACACATAGAGGGGAGGTAGATTCTCCTCAGTATATACACATAGAGGGGAGGTAGATTCTCCTCAGTATATTGACATAGAGCTGAGGTAGATTCTCGTCAGTATATACACATAGAGGTGAGGCAGATTCTCCTCAGTATATACACAGAGAGGGCAGGTAGATTCTCCTCATTATATACACAGAGAGCTGAGGTAGATTCTCGTCAGTATATACAAATAGAGGGGAGGTAGATTCTCCTCAGTATATACAGATATAGGTTATGTAGATCCTCCTCAGTATATACACAGAGGTGCGGTAGATTCTCCTCAGTATATACAGATATAGGTTATGCAGATCCTCCTCAGTATATACACAGAGGTGCGGTAGATTCCCTCAGTATATACACACATAGAGATGAGATACATTCTCAGTATATACACATAGAGGTGAGGTAGATTCTCCTCAGTATATACACAGAGGTGAGGTAGATTCTCCTCAGTATATACACATAGAGGGAAGGTAGATTCTCCGTAGTATATACACATAGTGGGAAGGTAGATTCTCCTCAGCATATACACATAGAGCTGAGCTACATTCTCCTCAGTATATACACAGAGGTGAGCTACATTCTCCTCAGTATATACACATAGAGGTGAGGTAGATTCTCCTCAGTATATACACATAGAGGGGAGGTAGATTCTCTTCAGTATATACACAAAGAGGGGAGTTAGATACTGCTCAGTATATACACAGAGGGGAGGTAGATACTCCTCAGCATATACACAGAGGTGAGGTAGATTCTCCTCAGTATATACACATAGTGAGAAGAAAGATTCTCCTCCGTATATACACATAAAGGGGAGGTAGATTCTCCTCAGTATATACACATAGAGGGGAGGTAGTTTCTCCTCAGTCTATACACAGTGGGGAGGTAGATTCTCCTCAGTATATACAAATAGTGAGAAGGTAGATTCTCCTCAGTATATACATATAAAGGGGAGGTAGAGTCTCATGAGTATGTACGCATAGAGGCGAAATAAATTCTCCTCAGTATATACACATAGAGCTGAGGTAGATTCTCCTCAGTATATACACATAGAGGGGAGGTAGATTCTCCTCAGTATATACACATAGAGGTGAGGTAGATTCTCCACAGTATATAAGCATAGTGAGAAGGTAGATTCTTCTCAGTATATACACATAGAGGTGAGGTAGATTCTCCTCAGTATATACACATAGTGAGAAGGTAGATTCTCCTCAGTATATACACATAGTGAGAAGGTAGATTCTCCTCCGTACATACACATAAAGGGAAGGTAAATTCTCCTCAGTATATACACATAGAGGGGAGGTAGATTCTCCTCAGTATATACACATAGGGGTGAGGTAGATACTCCTCAGTATATACACATAGAGGGAAGGTAGATTCTCCTTAGTAAATACACATAGTGGGAAGGTAGATTCTCCTCAGCATATACACATAGAGCTGAGGTAGATTCTCCTCAGTATATACACATAGAGGTGAGGTAGATTCTCCTCAGTATATACACACAGAGGGGTGGTAGATTCTTCTCAGTATATACACACAGAGGTGGGGTAGATTCTCCTTAGCATATACACATAGAGGTGAGGTAGATTCTCCTCAGTATATACACATAGAGGGGAGGTAGATTCTCCTCAGGATATATAGATAGAGGTGAGGTAGACTCTCCTCAGTATATACACATAGAGTTGTGGTAGATTCTCCTCTGTATATACACATAGTGAGAAGGTAGATTCTCCTCTGTATATTCACATAAAGGGGAGGTAGATTCTCCTCCGTATATACACATAGAGGTGAGGTGGATTCTCCTCAGTATTTACACATAGAGGGGAGGTAGATTCTCCTCAGTATATACACATAGGGGTGAGGTAGATACTCCTTAGTATATACACTTTGCGGGAAGGTAGATTCTCCTCAGTATATACAAATAGAGGTTAGGTAGACTCTCCTCAGTATATACACATAGAGGTAATATAGATTCTCCTCAGTATATACACACAGAGGGGAGGTACATTCTCCTCAGTATATACACAAAGAGGTGAGGTAGATTCTCCTCAGTATACACACATAGAGGTGAGGTAGATTCTCCTCAGTATATATACACAGTGGGGAGGTAGATTCTCCTCAGTATATACACATAGAGGTGAGGTAGATTCTCCTCAGTATATACACATAGAGGGGAGGTAGATTCTCCTCAGTATACACACATAGAGGTGAGCTATATTCTTCCCAGTATATTCACACAGAGGTGAGGTAGATTCTCCTCAGTATATACACATAGAGGGGAGGTAGATTCTCCTCAGTATACACACATAGAGGTGAGGTAGATTCTCCTCAGTTTATATACACAGAGGGGAGGTAGATTCTCCTCAGTTTATATACACAGAGGGGAGGTAGATTCTCCTCAGTATATATACACAGAGGGGAGGTAGATTCTCCTCAGTATATACACAAAGAGGTGAGGTAGATTCTCCTCAGTATACACACATAGAGGTGAGGTAGATTCTCATCAGTATATATACACAGAGGGGAGGTAGATTCTCCTCAGTATATACACAAAGAGGTGAGGCAGATTCTCCTCAGTATACACACATAGAGTTGAGGTAGATTCTCCGCAGTATATACACACAGAGGGGTGGTACATTCTCCTCAGTATACACACATAGAGGTGAGCTATATTCTTCCCAGTATATTCACAAAGAGGGGAGGTAGATTCTCCTCAGTATATACACATAGTGGTGAGGTAGATTCTCCTCAGTATATACACATAGAGGTGAGGTAGATTCTCCTCAGTATATACACATATAGAGGGGAGGTAGATTCTCCTCAGTATATACACACAGAGGTGAGGTAGATTCTCCTCAGTATATACACATAGAGGGGAGGTAGATTCTCTTCAGTATATACACATAGAGGTGTGGTAGATTCTCCTCAGTATACACACATAGAGGTGAGGTAGATTCTCCTCAGTATATATACACAGAGGGAAGGTAGATTCTCCTTAGTATACACACAAAAAGGTGAGGTAGATTCTCCTCAGTATACACACATAGAGGTGAGGTAGATTCTCCTCAGTATATACACAGAAAGGGGGGTAGATTCTCCTCAGTATATACACATAGGGGGGAGGTAGATTCACCTCAGTATATACACATAGGGGTGAGGTAGATTCTCCTCACTATATACACAAAGAGGGGAGGTAGATACTGCTCAGTATATACACCGAGTGGGAAGGTAGATTTTCCTCAGCATATACACATACAGCTGAGGTAGATTCTCCTCAGCATATACACATAGAGCTGAGGTAGATTCTTCTCAGTATATACACACAGAGGTGGGGTAGATTCTCCTTAGCATATACACATAGAGGTGAGGTAGATTCTCCTCAGTATATACACATAGAGGGGAGGTAGATACTGCTCAGTATATACACAAAGAGGGGAGGTAGATACTGCTCAGTATATACACATAGAGGGGAGGTAGATTCTCCTCAGTATATACAGATAGAGGTGAGGTAGACTCTCCTCAGTATATACACATAGAGTTGTGGTAGATTCTCCTCTGTATATACACATAGTGAGAAGGTAGATTCTCCTCCGTATATTCACATAAAGGGGAGGTAGATTCTCCTCAGTATTTACACATAGAGGGGAGGTAGATTCTCCTCAGTATATACACATAGGGGTGAGGTAGATACTCCTTAGTATATACACTTTGCGGGAAGGTAGATTCTCCTCAGTATATACAAAGAGAGGTTAGGTAGACTCTCCTCAGTATATACACAGAGAGGTAATATAGATTCTCCTCAGTATATACACACAGAGGGGAGGTACATTCTCCTCAGTATATACACAAAGAGGTGAGGTAGATTCTCCTCAGTATGCACACATAGAGGTGAGGTAGATTCTCCTCAGTATATATACACAGAGGGGAGGTAGATTCTCCTCAGTATATACACATAGAGGTGAGGTAGATTCTCCTCAGTATATACACATAGAGGGGAGGTAGATTCTCCTCAGTATACACACATAGAGGTGAGCTATATTCTTCCCAGTATATTCACACAGAGGTGAGGTAGATTCTCCTCAGTATATACACATAGAGGGGAGGTAGATTCTCCTCAGTATACACACATAGAGGTGAGGTAGATTCTCCTCAGTTTATATACACAGAGGGGAGGTAGATTCTCCTCATTTTATATACACAGAGGGGAGGTAGATTCTCCTCAGTATATATACACAGAGGGGAGGTAGATTCTCCTCAGTATATACAAAGAGGTGAGGTAGATTCTCCTCAGTATACACACATAGAGGTGAGGTAGATTCTCATCAGTATATATACACAGAGGGGAGGTAGATTCTCCTCAGTATATACACAAAGAGGTGAGGCAGATTCTCCTCAGTATACACACATAGAGTTGAGGTAGATTCTCCGCAGTATATACACACAGAGGGGTGGTACATTCTCCTCAGTATACACACATAGAGGTGAGCTATATTCTTCCCAGTATATTCACAAAGAGGGGAGGCTGATTCTCCTCAGTATATACACACAGAGGGGAGGTAGATTCTCCTCAGTATATACACATAGTGGTGAGGTAGATTCTCCTCAGTATATACACATAGAGGTGAGGTAGATTCTCCTCAGTATATACACATATAGAGGGGAGGTAGATTCTCCTCAGTATATACACACAGAGGTGAGGTAGATTCTCCTCAGTATATACACATAGAGGGGAGGTAGATTCTCCTCAGTATATACACATAGAGGTGAGGCAGATTCTCCTTAGTATATATACACAGAGGGGAGGTAGATTCTCCTTAGTATACACACAAAAAGGTGAGGTAGATTCTCCTCAGTATACACACATAGAGGTGAGGTAGATTCTCCTCAGTATATACACAGAAAGGGGAGGTAGATTCTCCTCAGTATATACACATAGGGGGGAGGTAGATTCACCTCAGTATATACACATAGGGGTGAGGTAGATTCTCCTCACTATATACACAAAGAGGGGAGGTAGATACTGCTCAGTATATACACCGAGTGGGAAGGTAGATTCTCCTCAGCATATACACATAGAGCTGAGGTAGATTCTCCTCAGTATATACACATAGGGGTGAGGAAGATACTCCTCAGTATATACACATAGAGAGGAGTTAGATATTGCTCAGTATATACACATAGAGGGGGGGTTGATTCTCCTCAGTATATACACAAAGGGGAGGTAGATTCTCTTCAGTATATACACAAAGAGGGGAGTTAGATACTGCTCAGTATATACACATATAGTGGAGGTAGATTCTCCACAGTATATACAAATAGTGAGAAGGTAGTTTCTCCTCCGTATATACACATAGAGGTGAGGTAGACTCTCCTCAGTATATACACATATAGGTGAAATAGATTCTCCTCAGTATATACACATAGTGAGAAGGTAGATACTCCTCCATATATACACATAAAGGGGAGGTAGATTCTCCTCAGTATTTACACATAGAGGGGAGGTAGATTCTCCTCCTTATATATACACAGAGGGGAGGTAGATTCTCCTCAGTATATACAAAGAGGTGAGGTAGATTCTCCTCAGTATACAAACATAGAGGTGAGGTAGATTCTCATCAGTATATATACACAGAGGGGAGGTAGATTCTCCTCAGTATATACACAAAGAGGTGAGGCAGATTCTCCTCAGTATACACACATAGAGTTGAGGTAGATTCTCCGCAGTATATACACACAGAGGGGTGGTACATTCTCCTCAGTATACACACATAGAGGTGAGCTATATTCTTCCCAGTATATTCACAAAGAGGGGAGGCAGATTCTCCTCAGTATATACACATAGTGGTGAGGTAGATTCTCCTCAGTATATACACATAGAGGTGAGGTAGATTCTCCTCAGTATATACACATATAGAGGGGAGGTAGATTCTCCTCAGTATATACACACAGAGGTGAGGTAGATTCTCCTCAGTATATACACATAGAGGGGAGGTAGATTCTCCTCAGTATATACACATAGAGGTGAGGTAGATTCTCCTCAGTATATATACGCAGAGGGGAGGTAGATTCTCCTTAGTATACACACAAAAAGGTGAGGTAGATTCTCCTCAGTATACACACATAGAGGTGAGGTAGATTCTCCTCAGTATATACACAGAAAGGGGAGGTAGATTCTCCTCAGTAAATACACATAGGGGGGAGGTAGATTCACCTCAGTATATACACATAGGGGTGAGGTAGATTCTCCTCACTATATACACAAAGAGGGGAGGTAGATACTGCTCAGTATATACACCGAGTGGGAAGGTAGATTCTCCTCAGCATATACACATAGAGCTGAGGTAGATTCTCCTCAGTATATACACATAGGGGTGAGGTAGATACTCCTCAGTATATACACATAGAGAGGAGTTAGATACTGCTCAGTATATACACATAGAGGGGGGGTTGATTCTCCTCAGTATATACACAAAGGGGAGGTAGATTCTCTTCAGTATATACACAAAGAGGGGAGTTAGATACTGCTCAGTATATACACATAGAGTGGAGGTAGATTCTCCACAGTATATACAAATAGTGAGAAGGTAGTTTCTCCTCCGTATATACACATAGAGGTGAGGTAGACTCTCCTCAGTATATACACATAGAGGTGAGATAGATTCTCCTCAGTATATACACATAGTGAGAAGGTAGATACTCCTCCATATATACACATAAAGGGGAGGTAGATTCTCCTCAGTATAAACACATAGAGGGGAGGTAGATTCTCCTCAGTATATACACATAGGGGTGAGGTAGATACTCGTCAGTATATACACTTAGAGGGAAGGTAGATTCTCCTCAGTATATACACATAGAGGGGAGGTAGATACTGCTCAGTATATACACATAAAGGGGAGGTTGATTCTCCTCAGTATATACACAGAGGGGAGGTAGATTCTCTTCGGTATATACACAAAGAGGGGAGGTAAATACTGCTCAGTATATACACATAGAGGGGAGGTAGATTCTCCTTAGTATTTGCACAGAGGGGTGATAGATTTTCTCCAGTATATACGCATAGAGGTGAGGTAGATTCTCCTCAGTATACAACATAGAGGTGAGGTAGATTCTCTTCAGTATATACAGGTAGAGGTCAGATAGATTGTCCTCAGTATATACACATAGAGGGGAGGTAGATTCTCCTGAGTATATACGCATAGAGGCGACATAAATTCTCCTCAGTATATACACATAGAGGGAGGTAGATTCTCCTCAGTCTATACACAGAGGGGAGGTAGATTCTCCTCAGTATATACAAATAGTGAGAAGGTAGATTCTGCTCAGTATATACACATAGAGGTGAGGTAGACTCTCCTCAGTATATACACATAGAGGTGAGGCAGATTCTTCTCAGTATATACCCATAGAGAGGAGGTAGATTCTCCTCAGTATATACACAGAGGGGAGGTAGATTCTCTTCAGTATATACGCATAGAGGTGAGGTAGATTCTCCTCAGTATACAAACATAGAGGTGAGGTTGATTCCCCTCAGTATATACACATAGAGGGGAGGTAGATTCTCCTCAGTATATACACAGAGGGGAGGTAGATTCTTCTCAGTATATACGCATAGAGGTGAGGTAGATTCTCCTCAGTATACACATAGAGGTGGGGTAGATTCCCCTCAGTATATACACATAGAGGTGAGGTTGATTCTCCTCAGTATATACACACAGAGGGGAGGTAGATTCTTCTCAGTACATTCACACAGAGGTGAGGCTTATTCGCCTCAGTTTGTACACATAGAGGGGAGGTAGATTCTCCTCAGTATATACACATAGAGGTGAGGTAGATTCTCCTCAGTTTATACATAGAGATGAGGCAGATTCTCCTCAGTATATACACATAGAGGGGAGGCAGATTCTCCTCAGTATATACACATAGAGGGGAGGTAGATTCTCCTCAGTATATGCACATAGAGGGTAGGTAGATTCTCCTCAGTTTATACATAGAGATGAGGTAGATTCTCCTCAGTATATACACATAGAGGGGAGGTAGATTCTCCTCAGTATATACACATAGAGGGGAGGTAGATTCTCCTCAGTATATACACATAGAGGGGAGGTAGATTCTCCTCAGTATATACACATAGAGGGGAGGTAGTTTCTCCTCAGTATATACACATAGCGGTGAGGTAGATTCTCCTCAGTATATACACAGAGGGGAGCTAGATTCTCCTCAGTATATACACACAGAGGGGAGGTAGATTCTCCTCAGTATATACACATAGAGGAGAGGTAGATTCTCCTCAGTATATACACAGAGGGGAGGTAGATTCTCCTCAGTATATACACATAGTGGTGAGGTAGTTTCTCCTCAGTATATACACATAGCGGTGAGGTAGATTCTCCTCAGTATATACACATAGAGGTGAGGCAGATTCTCCTCAGTATATACACATAGAGGTGAGGTAGATTCTCCTCAGTATATACACATAGAGGGGAGGTAGATTCTCCTCAGTATATACACATAGTGGTGAGGTAGATTCTCCTCAGTATATACACATAGAGGTGAGGCAGATTCTCCTCAGTATATACACATAGAGGGGAGGTAGATTCTCCTCAGTATATACACATAGAGGGGAGGTAGATTCTCCTCATTATATACACATAGAGGTGAGGCAGATTCTCCTCAGTATATACACATAGACCTGATGTCTCTCTGGGGGGCATTATAACAAAACCAGACTAAACTACATATATCCATCCTGATGAAGTGATACACTGGTTTAGTGTCACAGAAACGCGTTGATGGAAATAATGGATGATGAAGACCAAGCTCCATAATAATAACCTCTGCTCCATAAGGAACAGATACGAACATAAATCTGATGTATCTGTGACCGGATAAAATTACCAACTCTAGATTCTTTTGGGAGAGTTACTTAGACAGACCTTTAAACTATAACCTGATAGAGGGTGTTCTATGCAAAATAACATCCTCTGTGGGTTTATTGATTAAGCGGCTACTCTTGGCCCTGATTATCCGTGGTGAAGTATCAGAGTGACCGCGTTTGAATATATAGGATCTAAATGGTACCTTGGTCCAGAGGTGGATAGTGAAATCAAGGCAAGAGTAAATAATAGGGCATTGTGACCATTGCCCCTTAAATATACATGAGCATCAAATAGCTCTGTGGCCTTGAGAAAACACTCTGGAAGGGATAGTACCATTGATCACATATAAGCCCTCTAACGCTCCTAGACTAGAGAGGAAGCTACATTTTAAGTATTATATTTTTGTTCGTTGTGTGTACATACTAGCTCTTTTTAAGAGGATATTTAATAAAGGTTAAATTTTAACTACCAATAAGGTTCTTTTCGGTGAGAAAATCTTTATTCAAGTTCTAAAGAACTTAAACGCCTCAGTGACTTTTTTGACATTCTTATGACACGGCACAGACACGGATATGATTGGTTTGCACTTAAAAGGAATACTGCAACAGAAAACAAACTTTTTTTGTCTAGGCACTGATAGAGTGAAAGTTTTATGGTCCCTGAATTACTGTTGGGGGGATTATAAAGTTTCTCAAGTTAGGAGGTTGCCTGTAACACAGGAGCGGAGGGTCTGGGAATATGATGGTCAGACAGTCATCTTTGTGTAGGGTCTGGTGGAGTTTCTTCACGGTTTTCCTTAGTACCTCTAGTTGCGGATTGTCGGTCACTACTAGAGGCACACAATTTTTTTCCCTTCTCCTTGTATTGAAGTAGATGATTTATGGGGATCCTGGTGTCTCTGGTGATTCCTGGGTATCCTGGTGTCTCTGGTGATTCCTGGGTATCCTGGTGGCTCTGGTGATTTCTGTGTACCCTGGTGGCTCTGGTGATTACTGGGTATCCTGGTGGCTCTGGTGATTTCTGGGTATCCTGGTGGCTCTGCTGATTTGGTCATCAGTTTAGGTCGGATGGTCATCCTGGTTTATAAATGTCCTTGTAAGAAGTTATAGATGTTCCTGTCTGTCTGTTGTGGTAGAGCAGATCCGGTTGTATCTGATGGCCTGGCTGTAGATGATGGACTTTTTGATGTGTTAAGGATGGAAACTGTCCCATCTACGATATGTGGGCTGATCAATTGGTTTTTGGTATAGGGATGTCTGTATTGAGTTGTTTGAAATCTTTATGGTGGTGCCCAAGAAGTTGATTTCGGTATACATGTAGCTTAATGTCAGGTTTATGGTGGGGTGGAATGCACCCCATGGAATTTTATTAATTGTTGTTTGGTGTGGATCCAGATGATCATGATGTAATCAATGTAGCAGACGTAGGCCAATGGTTTGCTGGGGCAGGAGGCCAGAAAGTCACTCTCCAGTTCTGCCATAAAAAAGTTGTCATATTGCGGTGCTATTTTACTGCCCATGGCAGTCCCGGTGAGTTGCAGGAATATCTCTTTCCCAAAGGAGAAATAACTGTGTGTGAGGATGAACCTTGTGAGTTGTAGCACTGCATCGGAGGTGACCCCATTGACCTCAAGGTGTTCCTGGAAGGCGGTCAGTCCATCTTTATGTGGGATATTGGAATACAAGGATTCCACATCCATAGTGGCCAGGATGGCGCCAATGGGGAGGGGACCTACGGTTGACAGTTTGTTCAGTAGGTCCGTGGTGTCTTGTAAGTAGCTGGTTGTGTTTCTCACCAGTGGTTTGAGAACACCTTCCATCCATCCTGAGATTCCTTCAGTAAGGGTTCCACACCGGAGATAATCGGCCTCCCTGGGTTGCCAGCTTTGTGTAGTTTTGGAAGCATGTAGAATGTTCCAAACTTGGAATTCTCCAGTATCAAGTCCAAAAGTTTTGTGATACCCACAGACTGGCTTCTGATGACCCTTCTCAATTTCCTCACATATTTCTGAGTCGGGTCTTGATTCAGTTTGGTGTAGTATCTGGTGTCAGTCTGGTGTAGTATCTGGTGTCCATCCCATGTAGTATCTGGTGTCAGTCTGGTGTAGTATCTGGTGTCCGTCTGGTGTAGTGTTTGGTGTCAGTCTGGTGTCAATTTGGTGTAGTATCTGGTGTCAGTGTGGTGTAGTATTTGGTGTCAGTCTAGTGTCAGTCTGGTGTAGTATCTGGTGTCAGTCTGGTGTAGCATCTCGTGTCGGTCTGGTGTAGTATCTAGTGTCGGTCTGGTATAGTATCTGGTGTCACTCTGGTATAGTATCTGGTGTCAGTATGGTGTAGTATTTGGTGTTAGTCTGGGGTCAGTCTGATGTAGTATCTGGTGTCAGTCTGGTGTAGTATTCGGTGTCAGTCTGGTGTATCTGGTGTCAGTCTGGTGTAGTATCTGGTGTCCTTCTGGTGTAGTATCTGGTGTCAGTCTGGTGTAGTATTCGGTGTCATTCTGGTGTAGTATCTGGTGTCAGTCTGGTGTAGTATTTGGCGTCTGTCTGGTGTAGTATCTGGTGTCAGTCTGGTGTAGTATCTGGTGTCATTCTGGTGTAGCATCTGGTGACAGTCTGGTGTAGTATCTGGTGTCAGTCTAGTGTAGTATTCAGTGTTAGTCTGGTGTAGTATTCGGTGTCCGTGTAGTGTAGTATTTGGTGTCAGTCTGGTGTAGTATCTGGTGTCAGTCTGGTGTAGTATTTGGTGTCAGTGTGGTGTAATATCTGGTGTCAGTCTGGTGTGGCATCTGGTGTCAGTCTGGTGTACTATTTGGTGTCAGTCTGGTGTCAGTTTGGTGTAGTATCTGGTATCAGTGTGGTGTAGTATTTGGTGTCAGTCTAGTGTCAGTCTGGTGTAGTATCTGGTGTCCATTTGGTGTAGTATCTGGTGTCAATCTGGTGTAGTGTCTTGTGTAGTGTCTGGTGTAATATCTGTTGTCAGTCTGGTGTAGTATCTGGTGTCAGTCTGGTGTAGTATTTGGTGTCAGTCTGGGGTCAGTCTGATGTAGTATTCGGTGTCAGTCTGGTGTAGTATCTGGTGTCAGTCTGGTGTGGTATCTGGTGTCAGTCTGTTGTAGTATCTGGTGTCAATCTGATGTAGTATTCAGTGTCAGTCTGGTGTAGTATCTGGTGTCAGTCTGGTGTAGTATTCGGTGTCAGTCTGGTGTAGTATTCGGTGTCAGTCTGATGTAGTAACTGGTGTCAGTCTGGTGTAGTATCTGGTGTCAGTCTGGTGTAGTTTACGGTGTCAGTGTGGTGTAGCATCTGGTGTCAGTCTGGTGTAGCATCTGGTGTCAGTCTGATGTAGTATTTGGTGTCAGTCTAGTATCAGTCTGGTGAAGTATCTGATGTCAGTGTGGTGTAGTGTTCGGTGTCAGTCTGGTGTAGTGTCTGGTGTCCGTCTGGTGTAGTATTTCGTGTCAGTCTAGTGTCAGTCTGGTGTAGTATCTGGTGTCAGTCTGGTGTAGTATCTGGTGTCAGTCTGGTGTAGTATTCCGTGTCAGTGTGGTGTAGTATCTGGTGTCAGTCTGATGTAGTTTCTGGTGTCAGTGTGGTGTAGGATCTGGTGTCAGTGTGGTGTAGTTTCTGGTGTCAGTCTGGTGTAGTATTCGGTGTCAGTCTGGTGTCAGTTTGGTGTAGTATCTGGTGTCAGTCTGGTGTAGTATTTGGTGTCAGTCTAGTGTCAGTCTGGTGTAGTATCTGGTGTCTGTCTGGTGTAGTATGTGGTGTTTGTCTGGTGTAGTATCTGGTGTCAGTCTGGTGTAGTATCTGGTGTCAGTCTGGTGTAGTATTTCGGTGTCAGTGTGGTGTAGTAACTGGTGTAAGTCTGGTGTTGTATCTGGTGTCAGTCTGATGTAGTATTTGTTGTCAGTCTGGTGTCAGTTTTGTGTAGTATCTGGTGTCAGCTGTTGTAATATTTGGTGTCAGTCTAGTGTCAGTCTGACAGTGGTGTCTGGTATTGTATCCGGTGTCAGTCTGGTGTAGTATCTGGTATCAGTCTGGTGTAGTATCGGTGTCAGTCTGGTGTAGTATTCCGTGTCACTCTGGTGTAGTATCTGGTGTCCGTCTGGTGTAGTATTTCGTGTCAGTCAAGTGTCAGTCTCGTCTAGTATATTGTGTCAGTCTGGTGTAGTATCTGGTGTCAGTCTGGGGTAGTTTCTGGTTTCGGTCTGGTGTAGTATCTGCTGTAAGTCTGGTGTAGTTTCTGGTGTCAATCTGGTGTAGTATTTGGTGTCAGTCTGGTGTCAGTTTGGTGTAGTATCTAGTGTCAGTCTGGTGTAAAATTTGGTATCAGTCGAGTGTCAGTCTGGTGTAGTATCTGGTGTCTGTCTGCTGTAGTATCTGGTGTCAGTCTGGTGTAGTATCTGGTGTCAGTCTGGTGTAGTATTCGGTGTCAGTGTGGTGTAGTATCTGGTGTAAGTCTGGTGTTGTATCTGGTGTCAGTCTGATGTAGTATTTGTTGTCAGTCTGGTGTCAGTTTGGTGTAGTATCTGGTGTCAGCTGTTGTAATATTTGGTGTCAGTCTAGTGTCAGTCTGGTGTAGTATCTGGTGTCTGTCTGGTGTAGTATTTGGTGTCCGTCTAGTGTAGTATCTGGTGTCCGTCTGGTGTAGTATTTGGTGTCAGTCTGGTGTAGTATCTGGTGTCAGTCTGGTGTACTATTTGGTGTCAGTCTGGTGTAGTATTCGGTGTCAGTCTGATGTAGTAACTGGTGTCAGTCTGGTGTAGTATCTGGTGTCAGTCTGGTGTAGTTTACGGTGTCAGTGTGGTGTAGCATATGGTGTCAGTGTGGTGTAGCATCTGGTGTCAGTCTGATGTAGTATTTGGTGTCAGTCTAGTATCAGTCTGGTGAAGTATCTGGTGTTAGTATGGTGTAGTATCTGGTGTCAGTCTGATGTAGTATTCAGTGTCAGTCTGGTGTAGTATCTGGTGTCAGTCTGGTGTAGTATTCGGTGTCAGTCTGGTGTAGTATTCGGTGTCAGTCTGGTGTAGTATTCGGTGTCAGTCTGATGTAGTAACTGGTGTCAGTCTGGTGTAGTATCTGGTGTCAGTCTGGTGTAGTTTACGGTGTCAGTGTGGTGTAGCATCTGGGGTCCGTCTGGTGTAGCATCTGGTGTCAGTCTGATGTAGTATTTGGTGTCAGTCTAGTATCAGTCTGGTGAAGTATCTGGTCTCAGTATGGTGTAGTATCTGGTGTCAGTCTGGTGTAGTGTCTGGTGTAGTATTTGGTGTCAGTCTGGTGTAGAATCTGGTATCAGTCTTGTGTAGTATTTGGTCTCAGTCTGGTGTAGTATCTGGTGTCAGTCTAGTGTAGTATTCGGTGTCAGTCTGGTGTAGTATCTGGTGTCAGTCTGGTTTAGTATTCGGTGTCAGTGTGGTTTCGTATTCGGTGTCAGTCTGGTGTAGTGTCTGGTGTCCGTCTGGTGTAGTATTTCGTGTCAGTCTAGTGTCAGTCTGGTGTAGTATCTGGTGTCAGTCTGGTGTAGTATCCGGTGTCAGTCTGGTGTAGTATTCGGTGTCAGTCTGGTGTCAGTTTGGTGTAGTATCTGGTGTCAGTCTGGTGTAGTATTTGGTGTCAGTCTAGTGTCAGTCTGGTGTAGTATCTGGTGTCTGTCTGGTGTAGTATGTGGTGTTTGTCTGGTGTAGTATCTGGTGTCAGTCTGGTGTAGTATCTGGTGTCAGTCTGGTGTAGTATTTCGGTGTCAGTGTGGTGTAGTAACTGGTGTAAGTCTGGTGTTGTATCTGGTGTCAGTCTGATGTAGTATTTGTTGTCAGTCTGGTGTCAGTTTTGTGTAGTATCTGGTGTCAGCTGTTGTAATATTTGGTGTCAGTCTGGTGTAGTATCTGGTGTCTGTCTGGTGTCAGTCTGGTGTAGTATCTGGTGTCAGTCTGGTGTAGTATTCTGTGTCAGTGTGGTGTAGTATCTGGTGTAAGTCTGGTGTTGTATCTGGTGTCAGTCTGATGTAGTATTTGTTGTCAGTCTGGTGTCAGTTTGGTGTAGTATCTGGTGTCAGCTGTTGTAAAATTTGGTGTCAGTCTAGTGTCAGTCTGGTGTAGTATCTGGTGTCTGTCTGGTGTAGTATTTGGTGTCCGTCTAGTGTATTATCTGGTGTCCGTCTGGTGTAGTATTTGGTGTCAGTCTGGTGTAGTATCTGGTGTCAGTCTGGTGTAGTATTCAGTGTCAGTCTGGTGTAGTATTCTGTGTCAGTGTGGTGTAGTATCTGGTGTAAGTCTGGTGTTGTATCTGGTGTCAGTCTGATGTAGTATTTGTTGTCAGTCTGGTGTCAGTTTGGTGTAGTTTCTGGTGTCAGCTGTTGTAAAATTTGGTGTCAGTCTAGTGTCAGTCTGGTGTAGTATCTGGTGTCTGTCTGGTGTAGTATTTGGTGTCCGTCTAGTGTATTATCTGGTGTCCGTCTGGTGTAGTATCTGGTGTCAGTTTGGTGTAGTATCTAGTGTCAGTCTGGTGTAGTATTTGGTGTCAGTCTGGGGTCAGTCTGGTGTAGTATCTGGTGTCAGTCTGGTATGGTATCTGGTGTCAGTCTGTTGTAGAATCTTGTGTCAGTCTGGTGTAGTATTCAGTGTCAGTCTGGTGTAGTATCTGGTGTCAGTCTGGTGTAGTATCTGGTGTAGTATTCGGTGTCAGTCTGATGTAGTATTCAGTGTCAGTCTGATGTAGTAACTGGTGTCAGTCTGGTGTAGTATCTGGTGTCAGTCTGGTGTAGTATCTGGTGTGGTTTTCGGTGTCAGTGTGGTGTAGTATTTGGTGTCAGTCTGATGGAGCATCTGGTGTCAGTCTGGTGTAGTATTTGGTGTCAGTTTAGTATCAGTCTGGTGTAGTATCTGGTGTCAGTGTGGTGTAGTGTTCGGTGTCAGTCTGGTGTAGTGTCTGGTGTCCGTCTGGTGTAGTATTTCGTGTCAGTCTGGTGTAGTATCTGGTGTCAGTCTGGTGTAGTATCTGGTGTCAGTCTGGTGTAGTATTCCGTGTCAGTGTGGTGTAGTATCTGGTGTCAGTCTGATGTAGTTTCTGGTGTCAGTGTGGTGTAGGATCTGGTGTCAGTGTGGTGTAGTTTCTGGTGTCAGTCTGGTGTAGTATTCGGTGTCAGTCTGGTGTCAGTTTGGTGTAGTATCTGGTGTCAGTCTGGTGTAGTATTTGGTGTCAGTCTAGTGTCAGTCTGGTGTAGTATCTGGTGTCTGTCTGGTGTAGTACGTGGTGTTTGTCTGGTGTAGTATCTGGTGTCAGTCTGGTGTAGTATCTGGTGTCAGTCTGGTGTAGTATTTCGGTGTCAGTGTGGTGTAGTAACTGGTGTAAGTCTGGTGTTGTATCTGGTGTCAGTCTGATGTAGTATTTGTTGTCAGTCTGGTGTCAGTTTGGTGTAGTATCTGGTGTCAGCTGTTGTAATATTTGGTGTCAGTCTAGTGTCAGTCTGGTGTAGTATCTGGTGTCCGTCTGGTGTAGTATTTGGTGTCCGTCTAGTGTATTATCTGGTGTCCGTCTGGTGTAGTATTTGGTGTCAGTCTGGTGTAGTATCTGGTGTCAGTCTGGTGTAGTATTCAGTGTCAGCCTGGTGTAGTATTCAGTGTCACTGTGGTGTAGTATCTGGTGTCAGTCTGGTGTAGTATCTGGTGTCAGTCTGGTGTAGTATTTGGTGTCAGTCTGGGGTCAGTCTGGTGTAGTATCTGGTGTCAGTCTGGTATAGTATCTGGTGTCAGTCTGTTGTAGAATCTTGTGTCAGTCTGGTGTAGTATTCGGTGTCAGTCTGGTGTAGTATCTCGTGTCAGTCTGGTGTAGTATCTCGTGTCAGTCTGGTGTAGTATCTGGTGTCAGTCTGGTGTAGTATCTGGTGTCAGTCTGGTGTAGTATTCGGTGTCAGTCTGATGTAGTATTCAGTGTCAGTCTGATGTAGTAACTGGTGTCAGTCTGGTGTAGTATCTGGTGTCAGTCTGGTGTAGTATCTGGTGTCAGTCTGGTGTGGTTTTCGGTGTCAGTGTGGTGTAGTATTTGGTGTCAGTCTGATGGAGCATCTGGTGTCAGTCTGGTGTAGTATTTGGTCTTAGACTGGTGTCAGTTTGGTGTAGATTCTGGTGTCAGTCTGATGTAGTATTTGGTGTCAGTCTAGTGTCAGTCTGGTGCAGTATCTGGTGTCAGTCTGGTGTAGTATCTGGTGTAGTGTCTTGCGTAGTGTCTTGTGTAGTATTTGGTGTCAGTCTGGTATCGTATCTGGTGTCAGTCTGGTGTAGTATCTGGTATCAGTCTGGTGTAGTATCGGTGTCAGTCTGGTGTAGTATTCCGTGTCACTCTGGTGTAGTATCTGGTGTCCGTCTGGTGTAGTATTTCGTGTCAGTCAAGTGTCAGTCTCGTCTAGTATATTGTGACAGTCTGGTGTAGTATCTGGTGTCAGTCTGGGGTAGTTTCTGGTTTCGGTCTGGTGTAGTATCTGCTGTAAGTCTGGTGTAGTTTCTGGTGTCAATCTGGTGTAGTATTTGGTGTCAGTCTGGTGTCAGTTTGGTGTAGTATCTAGTGTCAGTCTGGTGTAAAATTTGGTATCAGTCGAGTGTCAGTCTGGTGTAGTATCTGGTGTCTGTCTGGTGTAGTATCTGGTGTCAGTCTGGTGTAGTATCTGGTGTCAGTCTGGTGTAGTATTCGGTGTCAGTGTGGTGTAGTATCTGGTGTAAGTCTGGTGTTGTATCTGGTGTCAGTCTGATGTAGTATTTGTTGTCAGTCTGGTGTCAGTTTGGTGTAGTATCTGGTGTTGGCTGTTGTAATATTTGGTGTCAGTCTAGTGTCAGTCTGGTGTAGTATCTAGTGTCCGTCTGGTGTAGTATTTGGTGTCCGTCTAGTGTAGTATCTGGTGTCCGTCTGGTGTAGTATTTGGTGTCAGTCTGGTGTAGTATCTGGTGTCAGTCTGGTGTAGTATCTGGTGTCAGTCTGGTGTAGTATTCGGTGTCAGTCTGGTGTAGTATTCGGTGTCAGTCTGGTGTAGTATTCGGTGTCAGTCTGATGTAGTAACTGGTGTCAGTCTGGTGTAGTATCTGGTGTCAGTCTGGTGTAGTTTACGGTGTCAGTGTAGTGTAGCATCTGGGGTCCGTCTGGTGTAGCATCTGGTGTCAGTCTGATGTAGTATTTGGTGTCAGTCTAGTATCAGTCTGGTGAAGTATCTGGTGTCAGTATGGTGTAGTATCTGGTGTCAGTCTGGTGTAGTGTCTGGTGTAGTATTTGGTGTCAGTCTGGTGTAGAATCTGGTATCAGTCTTGTGTAGTATTTGGTCTCAGTCTGGAGTAGTATCTGGTGTCAGTCTAGTGTAGTATTCGGTGTCAGTCTGGTGTAGTATCTGGTGTCAGTCTGGTGTAGTATTCGGTGTCAGTGTGGTGTCGTATTCGGTGTCAGTCTGGTGTAGTGTCTGGTGTCCGTCTGGTGTAGTATTTCGTGTCAGTCTAGTGTCAGTCTGGTGTAGTATCTGGTGTCAGTCTGGTGTAGTATCTGGTGTCAGTCTGGTGTCAGTTTGGTGTAGTATCTGGTGTCAGCTGTTGTAAAATTTGGTGTCAGTCTAGTGTCAGTCTGGTGTAGTATCTGGTGTCCGTTTGGTGTAGTATCTGGTGTCAATCTGGTGCAGTGTCTTGTGTAGTGTCTGGTGTAATATCTGTTGTCAGTCTGGTGTAGTGTCTGGTGTCAGTCTGGTGTAGTATTTGGTGTCAGTCTGGTGTCAGTCTGATGTAGTATTCGGTGTCAGTCTGGTGTAGTATCTGGTGTCAGTCTGTTGTAGTATCTGGTGTCAGTCTGTTGTAGTATCTGGTGTCAGTCTGGTGTAGTATTCGGTGCCAGTCTGGTGTAGTATCTGGTGTCAGTCTGGAATAGTATCTGGTGTCAGTCTGGTGTATTATTCGGTGTCAGTGTGGTGTAGTATTCGGTGTCAGTCTGATGTAGTAACTGGTGTCAGTCTGGTGTAGTATCTGGTGTCAGTCTGGTGTAGTTTACGGTGTCAGTGTGGTGTAGTATCTGGTGTCAGTCTGGTGTGTCATCTTGAGCTAGTCTGGTGTAGTATTTGGTGTCAGTCTGGTGTCAGTTTGGTGTAGTATCTGGTGTCATTTTTATGCAGTATTTGGTGTCAGTCTAGTGAAGTATCTGGTGTCACTATGGTGTAGTATCTGGTGTCAGTCTGGTGTAGTGTCTTGTCTAGTGTAGTATTTGGTGTCAGTCTGGTGTAGAATCTGGTGTCTGTCTGGTGTAGTATTTGGTCTCAGTCTGGTGTAGTATCTGGTGTCAGTCTAGTGTAGTATTCGGTGTCAGTCTGGTGTAGTATCTGGTGTCAGTCTGGTGTAGTATCTGGTGTCAGTCTGGTGTAGTATTCGGTGTCAGTGTGGTGTAGTATTCGGTGTCAGTCTGGTGTAGTATCTGGTGTCCGTCTGGTGTAGTATTTTGTGTCAGTCTAGTGTCAGTGTGGTGTAGTAACTGGTGTAAGTCTGGTGTTGTATCTGGTGTCAGTCTGATGTAGTATTTGTTGTCAGTCTGGTGTCAGTTTTGTGTAGTATCTGGTGTCAGCTGTTGTAATATTTGGTGTCAGTCTGGTGTAGTATCTGGTGTCTGTCTGGTGTAGTATCTGGTGTCAGTCTGGTGTAGTATCTGGTGTCAGTCTGGTGTAGTATTCGGTGTCAGTGTGGTGTAGTATCTGGTGTAAGTCTGGTGTTGTATCTGGTGTCAGTCTGATGTAGTATTTGTTGTCAGTCTGGTGTCAGTTTGGTGTAGTATCTGGTGTCAGCTGATGTAAAATTTGGTGTCAGTCTAGTGTCAGTCTGGTGTAGTATCTGGTGTCTGTCTGGTGTAGTATTTGGTGTCCGTCTAGTGTATTATCTGGTGTCCGTCTGGTGTAGTATTTGGTGTCAGTCTGGTGTAGTATCTGGTGTCAGTCTGGTGTAGTATTCAGTGTCAGCCTGGTGTAGTATTCAGTGTCACTGTGGTGTAGTATCTGGTGTCAGTCTGGTGTAGTATCTAGTGTCAGTCTGGTGTAGTATTTGGTGTCAGTCTAGGGTCAGTCTGGTGTAGTATCTGGTGTCAGTCTGGTATGGTATCTGGTGTCAGTCTGTTGTAGAATCTTGTGTCAGTCTGGTGTAGTATTCAGTGTCAGTCTGGTGTAGTATCTGGTGTCAGTCTGGTGTAGTATTCGGTGTCAGTCTGGTGTAGTATTCGGTGTCAGTCTGATGTAGTATTCAGTGTCAGTCTGATGTAGTAACTGGTGTCAGTCTGGTGTAGTATCTGGTGTCAGTCTGGTGTAGTATCTGGTGTGGTTTTCGGTGTCAGTGTGGTGTAGTATTTGGTGTCAGTCTGATGGAGCATCTGGTGTCAGTCTGGTGTAGTATTTGGTCTCAGACTGGTGTAGTATCTGGTGTCAGTCTGGTGTAGTATCTGGTGTAGTGTCTTGCGTAGTGTCTGGTGTAGTATTTGGTGTCAGTCTGGTGTAGTATTCGGTGTCAGTCTGGTGTAGTATCTGGTGTCAGTCTGGTGTAGTATTCGGTGTCAGTCTGGTGTAGTATTCCGTGTCACTCTGGTGTAGTATCTGGTGTCCGTCTGGTGTAGTATTTCGTGTCAGTCAAGTGTCAGTCTCGTCTAGTATATTGTGTCAGTCTGGTGTAGTATCTGGTGTCAGTCTGGGGTAGTTTCTGGTTTCGGTCTGGTGTAGTATCTGCTGTGAGTCTGGTGTAGTTTCTGGTGTCAATCTGGTGTAGTATTTGGTGTCAGTCTGGTGTCAGTTTGGTGTAGTATCTAGTGTCAGTCTGGTGTAAAATTTGGTATCAGTCGAGTGTCAGTCTGGTGTAGTATCTAGTGTCTGTCTGGTGTAGTATCTGGTGTCAGTCTGGTGTAGTATCTGGTGTCAGTCTGGTGTAGTATTCGGTGTCAGTGCGGTGTAGTATCTGGTGTCAGTCTGATGTAGTATTTGTTGTCAGTCTGGTGTCAGTTTGGTGTAGTATCTGGTGTCAGCTGTTGTAATATTTGGTGTCAGTCTAGTGTCAGTCTGGTGTAGTATTCAGTGTCAGTGTGGTGTAGTATCTGGTGTCCGTCTGGGGAAGTATTTGGAGTCAGTCTGGTGTAGTATTTGGTGTCCTTCTGGTGTAGTATTCTGTGTCAGAGTGGTGTAGTATCTGGTGTCAGTTTGGTGTAGTATCTGGTATCAGCCTGGTGTAGTATTTGGTGTCAGTCTGGTGTAGTATCTGGAGTCCGTCTGGTGTAGTATCTGGTGTCTGTCTGGTGTAGTACTCAGTGTCAGTTTGGTGTAGTATCTGGTGTCCGTCTGGGGAAGTATTTGGTGTCAGTCTGGTGTAGTATCTGGTGTCCTTCTGGTGTAGTATTCAGTGTCAGAGTGGTGTAGTATCTGGTGTCAGTTTGGTGTAGTATCTGGTATCAGTCTGGTGTAGTATTTGGTGTCAGTCTGGTGTAGTATCTGGAGTCCGTCTGGTGTAGTATTTGATGTCAGTCTGGTGTAGTATCTGGTGTCCGTCTGGTGTAGTATCTGGTGTAGTTTCTGGTGTCAGTTTGGTGTAGTATTTGGTGTACATCTGGTGTAGTATCTGGTGTCAGTCTGGTGTAGTATTCGGTGTCAGTCTGGTGTAGTATCTGATGTCAGTCTAGTGTAGTATCTGGTGTCCATCTGGTGTAGTGTTTGGTGTCAGTCTGGTGTCAGTTTGGTGCAGTATCTGGTGTCAGTGTGGTGTAGTATTTGGTGTCAGTCTAGTGTCAGTCTGGTGTAGTATCTTGTGTCAGTCTGGTGTAGCATCTCGTGTCAGTCTGGTGTAGTATCTGGTGTCAGTCTGGTATAGTATCTGGTGTCAATCTGGTATAGTATCTGGTGTCAGTCTGGTGTAGTATTTGGTGTTAGTCTGGGGTCAGTCTGATGTAGTTTCTGATGTCAGTCTGGTGTAGTATTCGGTGTCAGTCTGGTGTATCTGCTGTCAGTCTGGTGTAGTATCTGGTGTCCGTCTGGTGTAGTATTTGGTGTCAGTCTGGTGTAGTATCTGGTGTCAGTCTGGTGTAGTATTCAGTGTCAGCCTGGTGTAGTATTCAGTGTCACTGTGGTGTAGTATCTGGTGTCAGTTTGGTGTAGTATCTAGTGTCAGTCTGGTGTAGTATTTGGTGTCAGTCTGGGGTCAGTCTGGTGTAGTATCTGGTGTCAGTCTGGTATGGTATCTGGTGTCAGTCTGTTGTAGAATCTTGTGTCAGTCTGGTGTAGTATTCAGTGTCAGTCTGGTGTAGTATCTGGTGTCAGTCTGGTGTAGTATCTGGTGTAGTATTCGGTGTCAGTCTGATGTAGTATTCAGTGTCAGTCTGATGTAGTAACTGGTGTCAGTCTGGTGTAGTATCTGGTGTCAGTCTGGTGTAGTATCTGGTGTGGTTTTCGGTGTCAGTGTGGTGTAGTATTTGGTGTCAGTCTGATGGAGCATCTGGTGTCAGTCTGGTGTAGTATTTGGTGTCAGTTTAGTATCAGTCTGGTGTAGTATCTGGTGTCAGTGTGGTGTAGTGTTCGGTGTCAGTCTGGTGTAGTGTCTGGTGTCCGTCTGGTGTAGTATTTCGTGTCAGTCTGGTGTAGTATCTGGTGTCAGTCTGGTGTAGTATCTGGTGTCAGTCTGGTGTAGTATTCCGTGTCAGTGTGGTGTAGTATCTGGTGTCAGTCTGATGTAGTTTCTGGTGTCAGTGTGGTGTAGGATCTGGTGTCAGTGTGGTGTAGTTTCTGGTGTCAGTCTGGTGTAGTATTCGGTGTCAGTCTGGTGTCAGTTTGGTGTAGTATCTGGTGTCAGTCTGGTGTAGTATTTGGTGTCAGTCTAGTGTCAGTCTGGTGTAGTATCTGGTGTCTGTCTGGTGTAGTATCTGGTGTCAGTCTGGTGTAGTATCTGGTGTCAGTCTGGTGTAGTATTCGGTGTCAGTCTGGTGTAGTATTCGGTGTCAGTCTGGTGTAGTATTCGGTGTCAGTCTGATGTAGTAACTGGTGTCAGTCTGGTGTAGTATCTGGTGTCAGTCTGGTGTAGTTTACGGTGTCAGTGTAGTGTAGCATCTGGGGTCCGTCTGGTGTAGCATCTGGTGTCAGTCTGATGTAGTATTTGGTGTCAGTCTAGTATCAGTCTGGTGAAGTATCTGGTGTCAGTATGGTGTAGTATCTGGTGTCAGTCTGGTGTAGTGTCTGGTGTAGTATTTGGTGTCAGTCTGGTGTAGAATCTGGTATCAGTCTTGTGTAGTATTTGGTCTCAGTCTGGAGTAGTATCTGGTGTCAGTCTAGTGTAGTATTCGGTGTCAGTCTGGTGTAGTATCTGGTGTCAGTCTGGTGTAGTATTCGGTGTCAGTGTGGTGTCGTATTCGGTGTCAGTCTGGTGTAGTGTCTGGTGTCCGTCTGGTGTAGTATTTCGTGTCAGTCTAGTGTCAGTCTGGTGTAGTATCTGGTGTCAGTCTGGTGTAGTATCTGGTGTCAGTCTGGTGTCAGTTTGGTGTAGTATCTGGTGTCAGCTGTTGTAAAATTTGGTGTCAGTCTAGTGTCAGTCTGGTGTAGTATCTGGTGTCCGTTTGGTGTAGTATCTGGTGTCAATCTGGTGCAGTGTCTTGTGTAGTGTCTGGTGTAATATCTGTTGTCAGTCTGGTGTAGTGTCTGGTGTCAGTCTGGTGTAGTATTTGGTGTCAGTCTGGTGTCAGTCTGATGTAGTATTCGGTGTCAGTCTGGTGTAGTATCTGGTGTCAGTCTGTTGTAGTATCTGGTGTCAGTCTGTTGTAGTATCTGGTGTCAGTCTGGTGTAGTATTCGGTGCCAGTCTGGTGTAGTATCTGGTGTCAGTCTGGAATAGTATCTGGTGTCAGTCTGGTGTATTATTCGGTGTCAGTGTGGTGTAGTATTCGGTGTCAGTCTGATGTAGTAACTGGTGTCAGTCTGGTGTAGTATCTGGTGTCAGTCTGGTGTAGTTTACGGTGTCAGTGTGGTGTAGTATCTGGTGTCAGTCTGGTGTATCATCTTGTGCTAGTCTGGTGTAGTATTTGGTGTCAGTCTGGTGTCAGTTTGGTGTAGTATCTGGTGTCATTTTTATGCAGTATTTGGTGTCAGTCTAGTGAAGTATCTGGTGTCACTATGGTGTAGTATCTGGTGTCAGTCTGGTGTAGTGTCTTGTCTAGTGTCTGGTGTAGTATTTGGTGTCAGTCTGGTGTAGAATCTGGTGTCTGTCTGGTGTAGTATTTGGTCTCAGTCTGGTGTAGTATCTGGTGTCAGTCTAGTGTAGTATTCGGTGTCAGTCTGGTGTAGTATCTGGTGTCAGTCTGGTGTAGTATCTGGTGTCAGTCTGGTGTAGTATTCGGTGTCAGTGTGGTGTAGTATTCGGTGTCAGTCTGGTGTAGTATCTGGTGTCCGTCTGGTGTAGTATTTTGTGTCAGTCTAGTGTCAGTGTGGTGTAGTAACTGGTGTAAGTCTGGTGTTGTATCTGGTGTCAGTCTGATGTAGTATTTGTTGTCAGTCTGGTGTCAGTTTTGTGTAGTATCTGGTGTCAGCTGTTGTAATATTTGGTGTCAGTCTGGTGTAGTATCTGGTGTCTGTCTGGTGTAGTATCTGGTGTCAGTCTGGTGTAGTATCTGGTGTCAGTCTGGTGTAGTATTCGGTGTCAGTGTGGTGTAGTATCTGGTGTAAGTCTGGTGTTGTATCTGGTGTCAGTCTGATGTAGTATTTGTTGTCAGTCTGGTGTCAGTTTGGTGTAGTATCTGGTGTCAGCTGATGTAAAATTTGGTGTCAGTCTAGTGTCAGTCTGGTGTAGTATCTGGTGTCTGTCTGGTGTAGTATTTGGTGTCCGTCTAGTGTATTATCTGGTGTCCATCTGGTGTAGTATTTGGTGTCAGTCTGGTGTAGTATCTGGTGTCAGTCTGGTGTAGTATTCAGTGTCAGCCTGGTGTAGTATTCAGTGTCACTGTGGTGTAGTATCTGGTGTCAGTCTGGTGTAGTATCTAGTGTCAGTCTGGTGTAGTATTTGGTGTCAGTCTAGGGTCAGTCTGGTGTAGTATCTGGTGTCAGTCTGGTATGGTATCTGGTGTCAGTCTGTTGTAGAATCTTGTGTCAGTCTGGTGTAGTATTCAGTGTCAGTCTGGTGTAGTATCTGGTGTCAGTCTGGTGTAGTATATGGTGTCAGTCTGGTGTAGTATTCGGTGTCAGTCTGATGTAGTATTCAGTGTCAGTCTGATGTAGTAACTGGTGTCAGTCTGGTGTAGTATCTGGTGTCAGTCTGGTGTAGTATCTGGTGTGGTTTTCGGTGTCAGTGTGGTGTAGTATTTGGTGTCAGTCTGATGGAGCATCTGGTGTCAGTCTGGTGTAGTATTTGGTCTCAGACTGGTGTAGTATCTGGTGTCAGTCTGGTGTAGTATCTGATGTAGTGTCTTGCGTAGTGTCTGGTGTAGTATTTGGTGTCAGTCTGGTGTAGTATTCGGTGTCAGTCTGGTGTAGTATCTGGTGTCAGTCTGGTGTAGTATTCGGTGTCAGTCTGGTGTAGTATTCCGTGTCACTCTGGTGTAGTATCTGGTGTCCGTCTGGTGTAGTATTTCGTGTCAGTCAAGTGTCAGTCTCGTCTAGTATATTGTGTCAGTCTGGTGTAGTATCTGGTGTCAGTCTGGGGTAGTTTCTGGTTTCGGTCTGGTGTAGTATCTGCTGTGAGTCTGGTGTAGTTTCTGGTGTCAATCTGGTGTAGTATTTGGTGTCAGTCTGGTGTCAGTTTGGTGTAGTATCTAGTGTCAGTCTGGTGTAAAATTTGGTATCAGTCGAGTGTCAGTCTGGTGTAGTATCTAGTGTCTGTCTGGTGTAGTATCTGGTGTCAGTCTGGTGTAGTATCTGGTGTCAGTCTGGTGTAGTATTCGGTGTCAGTGCGGTGTAGTATCTGGTGTCAGTCTGATGTAGTATTTGTTGTCAGTCTGGTGTCAGTTTGGTGTAGTATCTGGTGTCAGCTGTTGTAATATTTGGTGTCAGTCTAGTGTCAGTCTGGTGTAGTATTCAGTGTCAGTGTGGTGTAGTATCTGGTGTCCGTCTGGGGAAGTATTTGGAGTCAGTCTGGTGTAGTATTTGGTGTCCTTCTGGTGTAGTATTCTGTGTCAGAGTGGTGTAGTATCTGGTGTCAGTTTGGTGTAGTATCTGGTATCAGCCTGGTGTAGTATTTGGTGTCAGTCTGGTGTAGTATCTGGAGTCCGTCTGGTGTAGTATCTGGTGTCTGTCTGGTGTAGTACTCAGTGTCAGTTTGGTGTAGTATCTGGTGTCCGTCTGGGGAAGTATTTGGTGTCAGTCTGGTGTAGTATCTGGTGTCCTTCTGGTGTAGTATTCAGTGTCAGAGTGGTGTAGTATCTGGTGTCAGTTTGGTGTAGTATCTGGTATCAGTCTGGTGTAGTATTTGGTGTCAGTCTGGTGTAGTATCTGGAGTCCGTCTGGTGTAGTATTTGATGTCAGTCTGGTGTAGTATCTGGTGTCCGTCTGGTGTAGTATCTGGTGTAGTTTCTGGTGTCAGTTTGGTGTAGTATTTGGTGTACATCTGGTGTAGTATCTGGTGTCAGTCTGGTGTAGTATTCGGTGTCAGTCTGGTGTAGTATCTGATGTCAGTCTAGTGTAGTATCTGGTGTCCATCTGGTGTAGTGTTTGGTGTCAGTCTGGTGTCAGTTTGGTGCAGTATCTGGTGTCAGTGTGGTGTAGTATTTGGTGTCAGTCTAGTGTCAGTCTGGTGTAGTATCTTGTGTCAGTCTGGTGTAGCATCTCGTGTCAGTCTGGTGTAGTATCTGGTGTCAGTCTGGTATAGTATCTGGTGTCAATCTGGTATAGTATCTGGTGTCAGTCTGGTGTAGTATTTGGTGTTAGTCTGGGGTCAGTCTGATGTAGTTTCTGATGTCAGTCTGGTGTAGTATTCGGTGTCAGTCTGGTGTATCTGCTGTCAGTCTGGTGTAGTATCTGGTGTCCGTCTGGTGTAGTATTTGGTGTCAGTCTGGTGTAGTATCTGGTGTCAGTCTGGTGTAGTATTCAGTGTCAGCCTGGTGTAGTATTCAGTGTCACTGTGGTGTAGTATCTGGTGTCAGTTTGGTGTAGTATCTAGTGTCAGTCTGGTGTAGTATTTGGTGTCAGTCTGGGGTCAGTCTGGTGTAGTATCTGGTGTCAGTCTGGTATGGTATCTGGTGTCAGTCTGTTGTAGAATCTTGTGTCAGTCTGGTGTAGTATTCAGTGTCAGTCTGGTGTAGTATCTGGTGTCAGTCTGGTGTAGTATCTGGTGTAGTATTCGGTGTCAGTCTGATGTAGTATTCAGTGTCAGTCTGATGTAGTAACTGGTGTCAGTCTGGTGTAGTATCTGGTGTCAGTCTGGTGTAGTATCTGGTGTGGTTTTCGGTGTCAGTGTGGTGTAGTATTTGGTGTCAGTCTGATGGAGCATCTGGTGTCAGTCTGGTGTAGTATTTGGTGTCAGTTTAGTATCAGTCTGGTGTAGTATCTGGTGTCAGTGTGGTGTAGTGTTCGGTGTCAGTCTGGTGTAGTGTCTGGTGTCCGTCTGGTGTAGTATTTCGTGTCAGTCTGGTGTAGTATCTGGTGTCAGTCTGGTGTAGTATCTGGTGTCAGTCTGGTGTAGTATTCCGTGTCAGTGTGGTGTAGTATCTGGTGTCAGTCTGATGTAGTTTCTGGTGTCAGTGTGGTGTAGGATCTGGTGTCAGTGTGGTGTAGTTTCTGGTGTCAGTCTGGTGTAGTATTCGGTGTCAGTCTGGTGTCAGTTTGGTGTAGTATCTGGTGTCAGTCTGGTGTAGTATTTGGTGTCAGTCTAGTGTCAGTCTGGTGTAGTATCTGGTGTCTGTCTGGTGTAGTATGTGGTGTTTGTCTGGTGTAGTATCTGGTGTCAGTCTGGTGTAGTATCTGGTGTCAGTCTGGTGTAGTATCTGGTGTCAGTCTGGTGTAGTATTCCGTGTCAGTGTGGTGTAGTATCTGGTGTCAGTCTGATGTAGTTTCTGGTGTCAGTGTGGTGTAGGATCTGGTGTCAGTGTGGTGTAGTTTCTGGTGTCAGTCTGGTGTAGTATTCGGTGTCAGTCTGGTGTCAGTTTGGTGTAGTATCTGGTGTCAGTCTGGTGTAGTATTTGGTGTCAGTCTAGTGTCAGTCTGGTGTAGTATCTGGTGTCTGTCTGGTGTAGTATCTGGTGTCAGTCTGGTGTAGTATCTGGTGTCAGTCTGGTGTAGTATTCGGTGTCAGTCTGGTGTAGTATTCGGTGTCAGTCTGGTGTAGTATTCGGTGTCAGTCTGATGTAGTAACTGGTGTCAGTCTGGTGTAGTATCTGGTGTCAGTCTGGTGTAGTTTACGGTGTCAGTGTAGTGTAGCATCTGGGGTCCGTCTGGTGTAGCATCTGGTGTCAGTCTGATGTAGTATTTGGTGTCAGTCTAGTATCAGTCTGGTGAAGTATCTGGTGTCAGTATGGTGTAGTATCTGGTGTCAGTCTGGTGTAGTGTCTGGTGTAGTATTTGGTGTCAGTCTGGTGTAGAATCTGGTATCAGTCTTGTGTAGTATTTGGTCTCAGTCTGGAGTAGTATCTGGTGTCAGTCTAGTGTAGTATTCGGTGTCAGTCTGGTGTAGTATCTGGTGTCAGTCTGGTGTAGTATTCGGTGTCAGTGTGGTGTCGTATTCGGTGTCAGTCTGGTGTAGTGTCTGGTGTCCGTCTGGTGTAGTATTTCGTGTCAGTCTAGTGTCAGTCTGGTGTAGTATCTGGTGTCAGTCTGGTGTAGTATCTGGTGTCAGTCTGGTGTCAGTTTGGTGTAGTATCTGGTGTCAGCTGTTGTAAAATTTGGTGTCAGTCTAGTGTCAGTCTGGTGTAGTATCTGGTGTCCGTTTGGTGTAGTATCTGGTGTCAATCTGGTGCAGTGTCTTGTGTAGTGTCTGGTGTAATATCTGTTGTCAGTCTGGTGTAGTGTCTGGTGTCAGTCTGGTGTAGTATTTGGTGTCAGTCTGGTGTCAGTCTGATGTAGTATTCGGTGTCAGTCTGGTGTAGTATCTGGTGTCAGTCTGTTGTAGTATCTGGTGTCAGTCTGTTGTAGTATCTGGTGTCAGTCTGGTGTAGTATTCGGTGCCAGTCTGGTGTAGTATCTGGTGTCAGTCTGGAATAGTATCTGGTGTCAGTCTGGTGTATTATTCGGTGTCAGTGTGGTGTAGTATTCGGTGTCAGTCTGATGTAGTAACTGGTGTCAGTCTGGTGTAGTATCTGGTGTCAGTCTGGTGTAGTTTACGGTGTCAGTGTGGTGTAGTATCTGGTGTCAGTCTGGTGTATCATCTTGTGCTAGTCTGGTGTAGTATTTGGTGTCAGTCTGGTGTCAGTTTGGTGTAGTATCTGGTGTCATTTTTATGCAGTATTTGGTGTCAGTCTAGTGAAGTATCTGGTGTCACTATGGTGTAGTATCTGGTGTCAGTCTGGTGTAGTGTCTTGTCTAGTGTCTGGTGTAGTATTTGGTGTCAGTCTGGTGTAGAATCTGGTGTCTGTCTGGTGTAGTATTTGGTCTCAGTCTGGTGTAGTATCTGGTGTCAGTCTAGTGTAGTATTCGGTGTCAGTCTGGTGTAGTATCTGGTGTCAGTCTGGTGTAGTATCTGGTGTCAGTCTGGTGTAGTATTCGGTGTCAGTGTGGTGTAGTATTCGGTGTCAGTCTGGTGTAGTATCTGGTGTCCGTCTGGTGTAGTATTTTGTGTCAGTCTAGTGTCAGTGTGGTGTAGTAACTGGTGTAAGTCTGGTGTTGTATCTGGTGTCAGTCTGATGTAGTATTTGTTGTCAGTCTGGTGTCAGTTTTGTGTAGTATCTGGTGTCAGCTGTTGTAATATTTGGTGTCAGTCTGGTGTAGTATCTGGTGTCTGTCTGGTGTAGTATCTGGTGTCAGTCTGGTGTAGTATCTGGTGTCAGTCTGGTGTAGTATTCGGTGTCAGTGTGGTGTAGTATCTGGTGTAAGTCTGGTGTTGTATCTGGTGTCAGTCTGATGTAGTATTTGTTGTCAGTCTGGTGTCAGTTTGGTGTAGTATCTGGTGTCAGCTGATGTAAAATTTGGTGTCAGTCTAGTGTCAGTCTGGTGTAGTATCTGGTGTCTGTCTGGTGTAGTATTTGGTGTCCGTCTAGTGTATTATCTGGTGTCCATCTGGTGTAGTATTTGGTGTCAGTCTGGTGTAGTATCTGGTGTCAGTCTGGTGTAGTATTCAGTGTCAGCCTGGTGTAGTATTCAGTGTCACTGTGGTGTAGTATCTGGTGTCAGTCTGGTGTAGTATCTAGTGTCAGTCTGGTGTAGTATTTGGTGTCAGTCTAGGGTCAGTCTGGTGTAGTATCTGGTGTCAGTCTGGTATGGTATCTGGTGTCAGTCTGTTGTAGAATCTTGTGTCAGTCTGGTGTAGTATTCAGTGTCAGTCTGGTGTAGTATCTGGTGTCAGTCTGGTGTAGTATATGGTGTCAGTCTGGTGTAGTATTCGGTGTCAGTCTGATGTAGTATTCAGTGTCAGTCTGATGTAGTAACTGGTGTCAGTCTGGTGTAGTATCTGGTGTCAGTCTGGTGTAGTATCTGGTGTGGTTTTCGGTGTCAGTGTGGTGTAGTATTTGGTGTCAGTCTGATGGAGCATCTGGTGTCAGTCTGGTGTAGTATTTGGTCTCAGACTGGTGTAGTATCTGGTGTCAGTCTGGTGTAGTATCTGATGTAGTGTCTTGCGTAGTGTCTGGTGTAGTATTTGGTGTCAGTCTGGTGTAGTATTCGGTGTCAGTCTGGTGTAGTATCTGGTGTCAGTCTGGTGTAGTATTCGGTGTCAGTCTGGTGTAGTATTCCGTGTCACTCTGGTGTAGTATCTGGTGTCCGTCTGGTGTAGTATTTCGTGTCAGTCAAGTGTCAGTCTCGTCTAGTATATTGTGTCAGTCTGGTGTAGTATCTGGTGTCAGTCTGGGGTAGTTTCTGGTTTCGGTCTGGTGTAGTATCTGCTGTGAGTCTGGTGTAGTTTCTGGTGTCAATCTGGTGTAGTATTTGGTGTCAGTCTGGTGTCAGTTTGGTGTAGTATCTAGTGTCAGTCTGGTGTAAAATTTGGTATCAGTCGAGTGTCAGTCTGGTGTAGTATCTAGTGTCTGTCTGGTGTAGTATCTGGTGTCAGTCTGGTGTAGTATCTGGTGTCAGTCTGGTGTAGTATTCGGTGTCAGTGCGGTGTAGTATCTGGTGTCAGTCTGATGTAGTATTTGTTGTCAGTCTGGTGTCAGTTTGGTGTAGTATCTGGTGTCAGCTGTTGTAATATTTGGTGTCAGTCTAGTGTCAGTCTGGTGTAGTATTCAGTGTCAGTGTGGTGTAGTATCTGGTGTCCGTCTGGGGAAGTATTTGGAGTCAGTCTGGTGTAGTATTTGGTGTCCTTCTGGTGTAGTATTCTGTGTCAGAGTGGTGTAGTATCTGGTGTCAGTTTGGTGTAGTATCTGGTATCAGCCTGGTGTAGTATTTGGTGTCAGTCTGGTGTAGTATCTGGAGTCCGTCTGGTGTAGTATCTGGTGTCTGTCTGGTGTAGTACTCAGTGTCAGTTTGGTGTAGTATCTGGTGTCCGTCTGGGGAAGTATTTGGTGTCAGTCTGGTGTAGTATCTGGTGTCCTTCTGGTGTAGTATTCAGTGTCAGAGTGGTGTAGTATCTGGTGTCAGTTTGGTGTAGTATCTGGTATCAGTCTGGTGTAGTATTTGGTGTCAGTCTGGTGTAGTATCTGGAGTCCGTCTGGTGTAGTATTTGATGTCAGTCTGGTGTAGTATCTGGTGTCCGTCTGGTGTAGTATCTGGTGTAGTTTCTGGTGTCAGTTTGGTGTAGTATTTGGTGTACATCTGGTGTAGTATCTGGTGTCAGTCTGGTGTAGTATTCGGTGTCAGTCTGGTGTAGTATCTGATGTCAGTCTAGTGTAGTATCTGGTGTCCATCTGGTGTAGTGTTTGGTGTCAGTCTGGTGTCAGTTTGGTGCAGTATCTGGTGTCAGTGTGGTGTAGTATTTGGTGTCAGTCTAGTGTCAGTCTGGTGTAGTATCTTGTGTCAGTCTGGTGTAGCATCTCGTGTCAGTCTGGTGTAGTATCTGGTGTCAGTCTGGTATAGTATCTGGTGTCAATCTGGTATAGTATCTGGTGTCAGTCTGGTGTAGTATTTGGTGTTAGTCTGGGGTCAGTCTGATGTAGTTTCTGATGTCAGTCTGGTGTAGTATTCGGTGTCAGTCTGGTGTATCTGCTGTCAGTCTGGTGTAGTATCTGGTGTCCGTCTGGTGTAGTATTTGGTGTCAGTCTGGTGTAGTATCTGGTGTCAGTCTGGTGTAGTATTCAGTGTCAGCCTGGTGTAGTATTCAGTGTCACTGTGGTGTAGTATCTGGTGTCAGTTTGGTGTAGTATCTAGTGTCAGTCTGGTGTAGTATTTGGTGTCAGTCTGGGGTCAGTCTGGTGTAGTATCTGGTGTCAGTCTGGTATGGTATCTGGTGTCAGTCTGTTGTAGAATCTTGTGTCAGTCTGGTGTAGTATTCAGTGTCAGTCTGGTGTAGTATCTGGTGTCAGTCTGGTGTAGTATCTGGTGTAGTATTCGGTGTCAGTCTGATGTAGTATTCAGTGTCAGTCTGATGTAGTAACTGGTGTCAGTCTGGTGTAGTATCTGGTGTCAGTCTGGTGTAGTATCTGGTGTGGTTTTCGGTGTCAGTGTGGTGTAGTATTTGGTGTCAGTCTGATGGAGCATCTGGTGTCAGTCTGGTGTAGTATTTGGTGTCAGTTTAGTATCAGTCTGGTGTAGTATCTGGTGTCAGTGTGGTGTAGTGTTCGGTGTCAGTCTGGTGTAGTGTCTGGTGTCCGTCTGGTGTAGTATTTCGTGTCAGTCTGGTGTAGTATCTGGTGTCAGTCTGGTGTAGTATCTGGTGTCAGTCTGGTGTAGTATTCCGTGTCAGTGTGGTGTAGTATCTGGTGTCAGTCTGATGTAGTTTCTGGTGTCAGTGTGGTGTAGGATCTGGTGTCAGTGTGGTGTAGTTTCTGGTGTCAGTCTGGTGTAGTATTCGGTGTCAGTCTGGTGTCAGTTTGGTGTAGTATCTGGTGTCAGTCTGGTGTAGTATTTGGTGTCAGTCTAGTGTCAGTCTGGTGTAGTATCTGGTGTCTGTCTGGTGTAGTATGTGGTGTTTGTCTGGTGTAGTATCTGGTGTCAGTCTGGTGTAGTATCTGGTGTCAGTCTGGTGTAGTATTTCGGTGTCAGTGTGGTGTAGTAACAGGTGTAAGTCTGGTGTTGTATCTGGTGTCAGTCTGATGTAGTATTTGTTGTCAGTCTGGTGTCAGTTTTGTGTAGTATCTGGTGTCAGCTGTTGTAATATTTGGTGTCAGTCTAGTGTCAGTCTGACAGTGGTGTCTGGTATTGTATCCGGTGTCAGTCTGGTGTAGTATCTGGTATCAGTCTGGTGTAGTATCGGTGTCAGTCTGGTGTAGTATTCCGTGTCACTCTGGTGTAGTATCTGGTGTCCGTCTGGTGTAGTATTTCGTGTCAGTCAAGTGTCAGTCTCGTCTAGTATATTGTGTCAGTCTGGTGTAGTATCTGGTGTCAGTCTGGGGTAGTTTCTGGTTTCGGTCTGGTGTAGTATCTGCTGTAAGTCTGGTGTAGTTTCTGGTGTCAATCTGGTGTAGTATTTGGTGTCAGTCTGGTGTCAGTTTGGTGTAGTATCTAGTGTCAGTCTGGTGTAAAATTTGGTATCAGTCGAGTGTCAGTCTGGTGTAGTATCTGGTGTCTGTCTGCTGTAGTATCTGGTGTCAGTCTGGTGTAGTATCTGGTGTCAGTCTGGTGTAGTATTCGGTGTCAGTGTGGTGTAGTATCTGGTGTAAGTCTGGTGTTGTATCTGGTGTCAGTCTGATGTAGTATTTGTTGTCAGTCTGGTGTCAGTTTGGTGTAGTATCTGGTGTCAGCTGTTGTAATATTTGGTGTCAGTCTAGTGTCAGTCTGGTGTAGTATCTGGTGTCCGTCTGGTGTAGTATTTGGTGTCCGTCTAGTGTAGTATCTGGTGTCCGTCTGGTGTAGTATTTGGTGTCAGTCTGGTGTAGTATCTGGTGTCAGTCTGGTGTACTATTTGGTGTCAGTCTGGTGTAGTATTCGGTGTCAGTCTGATGTAGTAACTGGTGTCAGTCTGGTGTAGTATCTGGTGTCAGTCTGGTGTAGTTTACGGTGTCAGTGTGGTGTAGCATATGGTGTCAGTGTGGTGTAGCATCTGGTGTCAGTCTGATGTAGTATTTGGTGTCAGTCTAGTATCAGTCTGGTGAAGTATCTGGTGTTAGTATGGTGTAGTATCTGGTGTCAGTCTGATGTAGTATTCAGTGTCAGTCTGGTGTAGTATCTGGTGTCAGTCTGGTGTAGTATTCGGTGTCAGTCTGGTGTAGTATTCGGTGTCAGTCTGGTGTAGTATTCGGTGTCAGTCTGATGTAGTAACTGGTGTCAGTCTGGTGTAGTATCTGGTGTCAGTCTGGTGTAGTTTACGGTGTCAGTGTGGTGTAGCATCTGGGGTCCGTCTGGTGTAGCATCTGGTGTCAGTCTGATGTAGTATTTGGTGTCAGTCTAGTATCAGTCTGGTGAAGTATCTGGTGTCAGTATGGTGTAGTATCTGGTGTCAGTCTGGTGTAGTGTCTGGTGTAGTATTTGGTGTCAGTCTGGTGTAGAATCTGGTATCAGTCTTGTGTAGTATTTGGTCTCAGTCTGGTGTAGTATCTGGTGTCAGTCTAGTGTAGTATTCGGTGTCAGTCTGGTGTAGTATCTGGTGTCAGTCTGGTTTAGTATTCGGTGTCAGTGTGGTTTCGTATTCGGTGTCAGTCTGGTGTAGTGTCTGGTGTCCGTCTGGTGTAGTATTTCGTGTCAGTCTAGTGTCAGTCTGGTGTAGTATCTGGTGTCAGTCTGGTGTAGTATCCGGTGTCAGTCTGGTGTAGTATTCGGTGTCAGTCTGGTGTCAGTTTGGTGTAGCATCTGGTGTCAGTCTGGTGTAGTATTTGGTGTCAGTCTAGTGTCAGTCTGGTGTAGTATCTGGTGTCTGTCTGGTGTAGTATGTGGTGTTTGTCTGGTGTAGTATCTGGTGTCAGTCTGGTGTAGTATCTGGTGTCAGTCTGGTGTAGTATTTCGGTGTCAGTGTGGTGTAGTAACTGGTGTAAGTCTGGTGTTGTATCTGGTGTCAGTCTGATGTAGTATTTGTTGTCAGTCTGGTGTCAGTTTTGTGTAGTATCTGGTGTCAGCTGTTGTAATATTTGGTGTCAGTCTGGTGTAGTATCTGGTGTCTGTCTGGTGTCAGTCTGGTGTAGTATCTGGTGTCAGTCTGGTGTAGTATTCTGTGTCAGTGTGGTGTAGTATCTGGTGTAAGTCTGGTGTTGTATCTGGTGTCAGTCTGATGTAGTATTTGTTGTCAGTCTGGTGTCAGTTTGGTGTAGTATCTGGTGTCAGCTGTTGTAAAATTTGGTGTCAGTCTAGTGTCAGTCTGGTGTAGTATCTGGTGTCTGTCTGGTGTAGTATTTGGTGTCCGTCTAGTGTATTATCTGGTGTCCGTCTGGTGTAGTATTTGGTGTCAGTCTGGTGTAGTATCTGGTGTCAGTCTGGTGTAGTATTCAGTGTCAGCCTGGTGTAGTATTCAGTGTCACTGTGGTGTAGTATCTGGTGTCAGTTTGGTGTAGTATCTAGTGTCAGTCTGGTGTAGTATTTGGTGTCAGTCTGGGGTCAGTCTGGTGTAGTATCTGGTGTCAGTCTGGTATGGTATCTGGTGTCAGTCTGTTGTAGAATCTTGTGTCAGTCTGGTGTAGTATTCAGTGTCAGTCTGGTGTAGTATCTGGTGTCAGTCTGGTGTAGTATCTGGTGTAGTATTCGGTGTCAGTCTGATGTAGTATTCAGTGTCAGTCTGATGTAGTAACTGGTGTCAGTCTGGTGTAGTATCTGGTGTCAGTCTGGTGTAGTATCTGGTGTGGTTTTCGGTGTCAGTGTGGTGTAGTATTTGGTGTCAGTCTGATGGAGCATCTGGTGTCAGTCTGGTGTAGTATTTGGTGTCAGTTTAGTATCAGTCTGGTGTAGTATCTGGTGTCAGTGTGGTGTAGTGTTCGGTGTCAGTCTGGTGTAGTGTCTGGTGTCCGTCTGGTGTAGTATTTCGTGTCAGTCTGGTGTAGTATCTGGTGTCAGTCTGGTGTAGTATCTGGTGTCAGTCTGGTGTAGTATTCCGTGTCAGTGTGGTGTAGTATCTGGTGTCAGTCTGATGTAGTTTCTGTTGTCAGTGTGGTGTAGGATCTGGTGTCAGTGTGGTGTAGTTTCTGGTGTCAGTCTGGTGTAGTATTCGGTGTCAGTCTGGTGTCAGTTTGGTGTAGTATCTGGTGTCAGTCTGGTGTAGTATTTGGTGTCAGTCTAGTGTCAGTCTGGTGTAGTATCTGGTGTCTGTCTGGTGTAGTACGTGGTGTTTGTCTGGTGTAGTATCTGGTGTCAGTCTGGTGTAGTATCTGGTGTCAGTCTGGTGTAGTATTTCGGTGTCAGTGTGGTGTAGTAACTGGTGTAAGTCTGGTGTTGTATCTGGTGTCAGTCTGATGTAGTATTTGTTGTCAGTATGGTGTCAGTTTGGTGTAGTATCTGGTGTCAGCTGTTGTAATATTTGGTGTCAGTCTAGTGTCAGTCTGGTGTAGTATCTGGTGTCCGTCTGGTGTAGTATTTGGTGTCCGTCTAGTGTATTATCTGGTGTCCGTCTGGTGTGGTATTTGGTGTCAGTCTGGTGTAGTATCTGGTGTCAGTCTGGTGTAGTATTCAGTGTCAGCCTGGTGTAGTATTCAGTGTCACTGTGGTGTAGTATCTGGTGTCAGTCTGGTGTAGTATCTGGTGTCAGTCTGGTGTAGTATTTGGTGTCAGTCTGGGGTCAGTCTGGTGTAGTATCTGGTGTCAGTCTGGTATAGTATCTGGTGTCAGTCTGTTGTAGAATCTTGTGTCAGTCTGGTGTAGTATTCGGTGTCAGTCTGGTGTAGTATCTCGTGTCAGTCTGGTGTAGTTTCTCGTGTCAGTCTGGTGTAGTATCTGGTGTCAGTCTGGTGTAGTATCTGGTGTCAGTCTGGTGTAGTATCTGGTGTCAGTCTGATGTAGTATTCAGTGTCAGTCTGGTGTAGTATCTGGTGTCAGTCTGGTGTAGTATTCGGTGTCAGTCTGGTGTAGTATTCGGTGTCAGTCTGGTGTAGTATTCGGTGTCAGTCTGATGTAGTAACTGGTGTCAGTCTGGTGTAGTATCTGGTGTCAGTCTGGTGTAGTTTACGGTGTCAGTGTGGTGTAGCATCTGGGGTCCGTCTGGTGTAGCATCTGGTGTCAGTCTGATGTAGTATTTGGTGTCAGTCTAGTATCAGTCTGGTGAAGTATCTGGTGTCAGTATGGTGTAGTATCTGGTGTCAGTCTGGTGTAGTGTCTGGTGTAGTATTTGGTGTCAGTCTGGTGTAGAATCTGGTATCAGTCTTGTGTAGTATTTGGTCTCAGTCTGGTGTAGTATCTGGTGTCAGTCTAGTGTAGTATTCGGTGTCAGTCTGGTGTAGTATCTGGTGTCAGTCTGGTTTAGTATTCCGTGTCAGTGTGGTTTCGTATTCGGTGTCAGTCTGGTGTAGTGTCTGGTGTCCGTCTGGTGTAGTATTTCGTGTCAGTCTAGTGTCAGTCTGGTGTAGTATCTGGTGTCAGTCTGGTGTAGTATCCGGTGTCAGTCTGGTGTAGTATTCGGTGTCAGTCTGGTGTCAGTTTGGTGTAGTATCTGGTGTCAGTCTGGTGTAGTATTTGGTGTCAGTCTAGTGTCAGTCTGGTGTAGTATCTGGTGTCTGTCTGGTGTAGTATGTGGTGTTTGTCTGGTGTAGTATCTGGTGTCAGTCTGGTGTAGTATCTGGTGTCAGTCTGGTGTAGTATTTCGGTGTCAGTGTGGTGTAGTAACTGGTGTAAGTCTGGTGTTGTATCTGGTGTCAGTCTGATGTAGTATTTGTTGTCAGTCTGGTGTCAGTTTTGTGTAGTATCTGGTGTCAGCTGTTGTAATATTTGGTGTCAGTCTGGTGTAGTATCTGGTGTCTGTCTGGTGTCAGTCTGGTGTAGTATCTGGTGTCAGTCTGGTGTAGTATTCTGTGTCAGTGTGGTGTAGTATCTGGTGTAAGTCTGGTGTTGTATCTGGTGTCAGTCTGATGTAGTATTTGTTGTCAGTCTGGTGTCAGTTTGGTGTAGTATCTGGTGTCAGCTGTTGTAAAATTTGGTGTCAGTCTAGTGTCAGTCTGGTGTAGTATCTGGTGTCTGTCTGGTGTAGTATTTGGTGTCCGTCTAGTGTATTATCTGGTGTCCGTCTGGTGTAGTATTTGGTGTCAGTCTGGTGTAGTATCTGGTGTCAGTCTGGTGTAGTATTCAGTGTCAGTCTGGTGTAGTATTCTGTGTCAGTGTGGTGTAGTATCTGGTGTAAGTCTGGTGTTGTATCTGGTGTCAGTCTGATGTAGTATTTGTTGTCAGTCTGGTGTCAGTTTGGTGTAGTTTCTGGTGTCAGCTGTTGTAAAATTTGGTGTCAGTCTAGTGTCAGTCTGGTGTAGTATCTGGTGTCTGTCTGGTGTAGTATTTGGTGTCCGTCTAGTGTATTATCTGGTGTCCGTCTGGTGTAGTATCTGGTGTCAGTTTGGTGTAGTATCTAGTGTCAGTCTGGTGTAGTATTTGGTGTCAGTCTGGGGTCAGTCTGGTGTAGTATCTGGTGTCAGTCTGGTATGGTATCTGGTGTCAGTCTGTTGTAGAATCTTGTGTCAGTCTGGTGTAGTATTCAGTGTCAGTCTGGTGTAGTATCTGGTGTCAGTCTGGTGTAGTATCTGGTGTAGTATTCGGTGTCAGTCTGATGTAGTATTCAGTGTCAGTCTGATGTAGTAACTGGTGTCAGTCTGGTGTAGTATCTGGTGTCAGTCTGGTGTAGTATCTGGTGTGGTTTTCGGTGTCAGTGTGGTGTAGTATTTGGTGTCAGTCTGATGGAGCATCTGGTGTCAGTCTGGTGTAGTATTTGGTGTCAGTTTAGTATCAGTCTGGTGTAGTATCTGGTGTCAGTGTGGTGTAGTGTTCGGTGTCAGTCTGGTGTAGTGTCTGGTGTCCGTCTGGTGTAGTATTTCGTGTCAGTCTGGTGTAGTATCTGGTGTCAGTCTGGTGTAGTATCTGGTGTCAGTCTGGTGTAGTATTCCGTGTCAGTGTGGTGTAGTATCTGGTGTCAGTCTGATGTAGTTTCTGGTGTCAGTGTGGTGTAGGATCTGGTGTCAGTGTGGTGTAGTTTCTGGTGTCAGTCTGGTGTAGTATTCGGTGTCAGTCTGGTGTCAGTTTGGTGTAGTATCTGGTGTCAGTCTGGTGTAGTATTTGGTGTCAGTCTAGTGTCAGTCTGGTGTAGTATCTGGTTTCTGTCTGGTGTAGTACGTGGTGTTTGTCTGGTGTAGTATCTGGTGTCAGTCTGGTGTAGTATCTGGTGTCAGTCTGGTGTAGTATTTCGGTGTCAGTGTGGTGTAGTAACTGGTGTAAGTCTGGTGTTGTATCTGGTGTCAGTCTGATGTAGTATTTGTTGTCAGTCTGGTGTCAGTTTGGTGTAGTATCTGGTGTCAGCTGTTGTAATATTTGGTGTCAGTCTAGTGTCAGTCTGGTGTAGTATCTGGTGTCCGTCTGGTGTAGTATTTGGTGTCCGTCTAGTGTATTATCTGGTGTCCGTCTGGTGTAGTATTTGGTGTCAGTCTGGTGTAGTATCTGGTGTCAGTCTGGTGTAGTATTCAGTGTCAGCCTGGTGTAGTATTCAGTGTCACTGTGGTGTAGTATCTGGTGTCAGTCTGGTGTAGTATCTGGTGTCAGTCTGGTGTAGTATTTGGTGTCAGTCTGGGGTCAGTCTGGTGTAGTATCTGGTGTCAGTCTGGTATAGTATCTGGTGTCAGTCTGTTGTAGAATCTTGTGTCAGTCTGGTGTAGTATTCGGTGTCAGTCTGGTGTAGTATCTCGTGTCAGTCTGGTGTAGTATCTCGTGTCAGTCTGGTGTAGTATCTGGTGTCAGTCTGGTGTAGTATCTGGTGTCAGTCTGGTGTAGTATTCGGTGTCAGTCTGATGTAGTATTCAGTGTCAGTCTGATGTAGTAACTGGTGTCAGTCTGGTGTAGTATCTGGTGTCAGTCTGGTGTAGTATCTGGTGTCAGTCTGGTGTGGTTTTCGGTGTCAGTGTGGTGTAGTATTTGGTGTCAGTCTGATGGAGCATCTGGTGTCAGTCTGGTGTAGTATTTGGTCTTAGACTGGTGTCAGTTTGGTGTAGATTCTGGTGTCAGTCTGATGTAGTATTTGGTGTCAGTCTAGTGTCAGTCTGGTGCAGTATCTGGTGTCAGTCTGGTGTAGTATCTGGTGTCAGTCTGATGTAGTTTCTGGTGTCAGTGTGGTGTAGGATCTGGTGTCAGTGTGGTGTAGTTTCTGGTGTCAGTCTGGTGTAGTATTCGGTGTCAGTCTGGTGTCAGTTTGGTGTAGTATCTGGTGTCAGTCTGGTGTAGTATTTGGTGTCAGTCTAGTGTCAGTCTGGTGTAGTATCTGGTTTCTGTCTGGTGTAGTACGTGGTGTTTGTCTGGTGTAGTATCTGGTGTCAGTCTGGTGTAGTATCTGGTGTCAGTCTGGTGTAGTATTTCGGTGTCAGTGTGGTGTAGTAACTGGTGTAAGTCTGGTGTTGTATCTGGTGTCAGTCTGATGTAGTATTTGTTGTCAGTCTGGTGTCAGTTTGGTGTAGTATCTGGTGTCAGCTGTTGTAATATTTGGTGTCAGTCTAGTGTCAGTCTGGTGTAGTATCTGGTGTCCGTCTGGTGTAGTATTTGGTGTCCGTCTAGTGTATTATCTGGTGTCCGTCTGGTGTAGTATTTGGTGTCAGTCTGGTGTAGTATCTGGTGTCAGTCTGGTGTAGTATTCAGTGTCAGCCTGGTGTAGTATTCAGTGTCACTGTGGTGTAGTATCTGGTGTCAGTCTGGTGTAGTATCTGGTGTCAGTCTGGTGTAGTATTTGGTGTCAGTCTGGGGTCAGTCTGGTGTAGTATCTGGTGTCAGTCTGGTATAGTATCTGGTGTCAGTCTGTTGTAGAATCTTGTGTCAGTCTGGTGTAGTATTCGGTGTCAGTCTGGTGTAGTATCTCGTGTCAGTCTGGTGTAGTATCTCGTGTCAGTCTGGTGTAGTATCTGGTGTCAGTCTGGTGTAGTATCTGGTGTCAGTCTGGTGTAGTATTCGGTGTCAGTCTGATGTAGTATTCAGTGTCAGTCTGATGTAGTAACTGGTGTCAGTCTGGTGTAGTATCTGGTGTCAGTCTGGTGTAGTATCTGGTGTCAGTCTGGTGTGGTTTTCGGTGTCAGTGTGGTGTAGTATTTGGTGTCAGTCTGATGGAGCATCTGGTGTCAGTCTGGTGTAGTATTTGGTCTTAGACTGGTGTCAGTTTGGTGTAGATTCTGGTGTCAGTCTGATGTAGTATTTGGTGTCAGTCTAGTGTCAGTCTGGTGCAGTATCTGGTGTCAGTCTGGTGTAGTATCTGGTGTAGTGTCTTGCGTAGTGTCTTGTGTAGTATTTGGTGTCAGTCTGGTATCGTATCTGGTGTCAGTCTGGTGTAGTATCTGGTATCAGTCTGGTGTAGTATCGGTGTCAGTCTGGTGTAGTATTCCGTGTCACTCTGGTGTAGTATCTGGTGTCCGTCTGGTGTAGTATTTCGTGTCAGTCAAGTGTCAGTCTCGTCTAGTATATTGTGACAGTCTGGTGTAGTATCTGGTGTCAGTCTGGGGTAGTTTCTGGTTTCGGTCTGGTGTAGTATCTGCTGTAAGTCTGGTGTAGTTTCTGGTGTCAATCTGGTGTAGTATTTGGTGTCAGTCTGGTGTCAGTTTGGTGTAGTATCTAGTGTCAGTCTGGTGTAAAATTTGGTATCAGTCGAGTGTCAGTCTGGTGTAGTATCTGGTGTCTGTCTGGTGTAGTATCTGGTGTCAGTCTGGTGTAGTATCTGGTGTCAGTCTGGTGTAGTATTCGGTGTCAGTGTGGTGTAGTATCTGGTGTAAGTCTGGTGTTGTATCTGGTGTCAGTCTGATGTAGTATTTGTTGTCAGTCTGGTGTCAGTTTGGTGTAGTATCTGGTGTTGGCTGTTGTAATATTTGGTGTCAGTCTAGTGTCAGTCTGGTGTAGTATCTGGTGTCCGTCTGGTGTAGTATTTGGTGTCCGTCTAGTGTAGTATCTGGTGTCCGTCTGGTGTAGTATTTGGTGTCAGTCTGGTGTAGTATCTGGTGTCAGTCTGGTGTAGTATCTGGTGTCAGTCTGGTGTAGTATTCGGTGTCAGTCTGGTGTAGTATTCGGTGTCAGTCTGGTGTAGTATTCGGTGTCAGTCTGATGTAGTAACTGGTGTCAGTCTGGTGTAGTATCTGGTGTCAGTCTGGTGTAGTTTACGGTGTCAGTGTAGTGTAGCATCTGGGGTCCGTCTGGTGTAGCATCTGGTGTCAGTCTGATGTAGTATTTGGTGTCAGTCTAGTATCAGTCTGGTGAAGTATCTGGTGTCAGTATGGTGTAGTATCTGGTGTCAGTCTGGTGTAGTGTCTGGTGTAGTATTTGGTGTCAGTCTGGTGTAGAATCTGGTATCAGTCTTGTGTAGTATTTGGTCTCAGTCTGGAGTAGTATCTGGTGTCAGTCTAGTGTAGTATTCGGTGTCAGTCTGGTGTAGTATCTGGTGTCAGTCTGGTGTAGTATTCGGTGTCAGTGTGGTGTCGTATTCGGTGTCAGTCTGGTGTAGTGTCTGGTGTCCGTCTGGTGTAGTATTTCGTGTCAGTCTAGTGTCAGTCTGGTGTAGTATCTGGTGTCAGTCTGGTGTAGTATCTGGTGTCAGTCTGGTGTCAGTTTGGTGTAGTATCTGGTGTCAGCTGTTGTAAAATTTGGTGTCAGTCTAGTGTCAGTCTGGTGTAGTATCTGGTGTCCGTTTGGTGTAGTATCTGGTGTCAATCTGGTGCAGTGTCTTGTGTAGTGTCTGGTGTAATATCTGTTGTCAGTCTGGTGTAGTGTCTGGTGTCAGTCTGGTGTAGTATTTGGTGTCAGTCTGGTGTCAGTCTGATGTAGTATTCGGTGTCAGTCTGGTGTAGTATCTGGTGTCAGTCTGTTGTAGTATCTGGTGTCAGTCTGTTGTAGTATCTGGTGTCAGTCTGGTGTAGTATTCGGTGCCAGTCTGGTGCAGTATCTGGTGTCAGTCTGGAATAGTATCTGGTGTCAGTCTGGTGTATTATTCGGTGTCAGTGTGGTGTAGTATTCGGTGTCAGTCTGATGTAGTAACTGGTGTCAGTGTGGTGTAGTATCTGGTGTCAGTCTGGTGTAGTTTACGGTGTCAGTGTGGTGTAGTATCTGGTGTCAGTCTGGTGTATCATCTTGTGCTAGTCTGGTGTAGTATTTGGTGTCAGTCTGGTGTCAGTTTGGTGTAGTATCTGGTGTCATTTTTATGCAGTATTTGGTGTCAGTCTAGTGAAGTATCTGGTGTCACTATGGTGTAGTATCTGGTGTCAGTCTGGTGTAGTGTCTTGTCTAGTGTCTGGTGTAGTATTTGGTGTCAGTCTGGTGTAGTATCTGGTGTCAGTCTAGTGTAGTATTCGGTGTCAGTCTGGTGTAGTATCTGGTGTCAGTCTGGTGTAGTATCTGGTGTCAGTCTGGTGTAGTATTCGGTGTCAGTGTGGTGTAGTATTCGGTGTCAGTCTGGTGTAGTATCTGGTGTCCGTCTGGTGTAGTATTTTGTGTCAGTCTAGTGTCAGTGTGGTGTAGTAACTGGTGTAAGTCTGGTGTTGTATCTGGTGTCAGTCTGATGTAGTATTTGTTGTCAGTCTGGTGTCAGTTTTGTGTAGTATCTGGTGTCAGCTGTTGTAATATTTGGTGTCAGTCTGGTGTAGTATCTGGTGTCTGTCTGGTGTAGTATCTGGTGTCAGTCTGGTGTAGTATCTGGTGTCAGTCTGGTGTAGTATTCGGTGTCAGTGTGGTGTAGTATCTGGTGTAAGTCTGGTGTTGTATCTGGTGTCAGTCTGATGCAGTATTTGTTGTCAGTCTGGTGTCAGTTTGGTGTAGTATCTGGTGTCAGCTGATGTAAAATTTGGTGTCAGTCTAGTGTCAGTCTGGTGTAGTATCTGGTGTCTGTCTGGTGTAGTATTTGGTGTCCGTCTAGTGTATTATCTGGTGTCCGTCTGGTGTAGTATTTGGTGTCAGTCTGGTGTAGTATCTGGTGTCAGTCTGGTGTAGTATTCAGTGTCAGCCTGGTGTAGTATTCAGTGTCACTGTGGTGTAGTATCTGGTGTCAGTCTGGTGTAGTATCTAGTGTCAGTCTGGTGTAGTATTTGGTGTCAGTCTAGGGTCAGTCTGGTGTAGTATCTGGTGTCAGTCTGGTATGGTATCTGGTGTCAGTCTGTTGTAGAATCTTGTGTCAGTCTGGTGTAGTATTCAGTGTCAGTCTGGTGTAGTATCTGGTGTCAGTCTGGTGTAGTATATGGTGTCAGTCTGGTGTAGTATTCGGTGTCAGTCTGATGTAGTATTCAGTGTCAGTCTGATGTAGTAACTGGTGTCAGTCTGGTGTAGTATCTGGTGTCAGTCTGGTGTAGTATCTGGTGTGGTTTTCGGTGTCAGTGTGGTGTAGTATTTGGTGTCAGTCTGATGGAGCATCTGGTGTCAGTCTGGTGTAGTATTTGGTCTCAGACTGGTGTAGTATCTGGTGTCAGTCTGGTGTAGTATCTGGTGTAGTGTCTTGCGTAGTGTCTGGTGTAGTATTTGGTGTCAGTCTGGTGTCAGTCTGGTGTAGTATCTGGTGTCAGTCTGGTGTAGTATTCGGTGTCAGTCTGGTGTAGTATTCCGTGTCACTCTGGTGTAGTATCTGGTGTCCGTCTGGTGTAGTATTTCGTGTCAGTCAAGTGTCAGTCTCGTCTAGTATATTGTGTCAGTCTGGTGTAGTATCTGGTGTCAGTCTGGGGTAGTTTCTGGTTTCGGTCTGGTGTAGTATCTGCTGTGAGTCTGGTGTAGTTTCTGGTGTCAATCTGGTGTAGTATTTGCTGTCAGTCTGGTGTCAGTTTGGTGTAGTATCTAGTGTCAGTCTGGTGTAAAATTTGGTATCAGTCGAGTGTCAGTCTGGTGTAGTATCTAGTGTCTGTCTGGTGTAGTATCTGGTGTCAGTCTGGTGTAGTATCTGGTGTCAGTCTGGTGTAGTATTCGGTGTCAGTGCGGTGTAGTATCTGGTGTAAGTCTGGTGTTGTATCTGGTGTCAGTCTGATGTAGTATTTGTTGTCAGTCTGGTGTCAGTTTGGTGTAGTATCTGGTGTCAGCTGTTGTAATATTTGGTGTCAGTCTAGTTTCAGTCTGGTGTAGTATTCAGTGTCAGTGTGGTGTAGTATCTGGTGTCCGTCTGGGGAAGTATTTGGTGTCAGTCTGGTGTAGTATTTGGTGTCCTTCTGGTGTAGTATTCTGTGTCAGAGTGGTGTAGTATCTGGTGTCAGTTTGGTGTAGTATCTGGTATCAGCCTGGTGTAGTATTTGGTGTCAGTCTGGTGTAGTATCTGGAGTCCGTCTGGTGTAGTATCTGGTGTCTGTCTGGTGTAGTACTCAGTGTCAGTTTGGTGTAGTATCTGGTGTCCGTCTGGGGAAGTATTTGGTGTCAGTCTGGTGTAGTATCTGGTGTCCTTCTGGTGTAGTATTCAGTGTCAGAGTGGTGTAGTATCTGGTGTCAGTTTGGTGTAGTATCTGGTATCAGTCTGGTGTAGTATTTGGTGTCAGTCTGGTGTAGTATCTGGAGTCCGTCTGGTGTAGTATTTGATGTCAGTCTGGTGTAGTATCTGGTGTCCGTCTGGTGTAGTATCTGGTGTAGTTTCTGGTGTCAGTTTGGTGTAGTATTTTGTGTACATCTGGTGTAGTATCTGGTGTCAGTCTGGTGTAGTATTCGGTGTCAGTCTGGTGTAGTATCTGATGTCAGTCTAGTGTAGTATCTGGTGTCCATCTGGTGTAGTGTTTGGTGTCAGTCTGGTGTCAGTTTGGTGCAGTATCTGGTGTCAGTGTGGTGTAGTATTTGGTGTCAGTCTAGTGTCAGTCTGGTGTAGTATCTTGTGTCAGTCTGGTGTAGCATCTCGTGTCAGTCTGGTGTAGTATCTGGTGTCAGTCTGGTATAGTATCTGGTGTCAATCTGGTATAGTTTCTGGTGTCAGTCTGGTGTAGTATTTGGTGTTAGTCTGGGGTCAGTCTGATGTAGTATCTGATGTCAGTCTGGTGTAGTATTCGGTGTCAGTCTGGTGTATCTGCTGTCAGTCTGGTGTAGTATCTGGTGTCCTTCTGGTGTAGTATCTGGTGTCTGTCTGGTGTAGTATTCAGTGTCATTCTGTTGTAGTATCTGGTGTCAGTCTGGTGTAGTATTTGGTGTCTGTCTGGTGTAGTATCTGGTGTCAGTCTGGTGTAGTATCTGGTGTCAGTCTGGTGTAGTATCTGGTGTCATTCTGGTGTAGCATCTGGTGACAGTCTGGTGTAGTATCTGGTGTCAGTCTAGTGTAGTATTCGGTGACAATCTGGTGTAGTATTCGGTGTCCGTCTGGTGTAGTATCTGGTGTCATTCTGGTGTAGTATCAGGTGTCAGTCTGGTGTAGCATCTGTTGTCAGTCTGGTGTCAGTTTGGTGTAGTATCTGGTATCAGTGTGGTGTAGTATTTGGTGTCAGTCTAGTGTCAGTCTGGTGTAGTATCTGGTGTCCGTTTGGTGTAGTATCTGGTGTCAATCTGGTGCAGTGTCTTGTGTAGTGTCTGGTGTAATATCTGTTGTCAGTCTGGTGTAGTATCTGGTGTCAGTCTGGTGTAGTATTTGGTGTCAGTCTGGTGTCAGTCTGATGTAGTATTCGGTGTCAGTCTGGTGTAGTATCTGGTGTCAGTCTGTTGTAGTATCTGGTGTCAGTCTGTTGTAGTATCTGGTGTCAGTCTGGTGTAGTATTCGGTGTCAGTCTGGTGTAGTATGCGGTGCCAGTCTGGTGTAGTATCTGGTGTCAGTCTTGAGTAGTATCTGGTGTCAGTCTGGTGTATTATTCGGTGTCAGTCTGGTGTAGTATTCGGTGTCAGTCTGATGTAGTAACTGGTGTCAGTCTGGTGTAGTATCTGGTGTCAGTCTGGTGCAGTTTACGGTGTCAGTGTGGTGTAGTATCTGGTGTCAGTTTGGTGTATCATCTTGTGTCAGTCTGGTGTAGTATTTGGTGTCAGTCTGGTGTCAGTTTGGTGTAGTATCTGGTGTCAGTTTTATGCAGTATTTGGTGTCAGTCTAGTGAAGTATCTGGTGTCACTATGGTGTAGTATCTGGTGTCAGTCTGGTGTATTGTCTTGTCTAGTGTCTGGTGTAGTATTTGGTGTCAGTCTGGTGTAGAATCTGGTGTCTGTCTGGTGTAGTATTTGGTCTCAGTCTGGTGTAGTATCTGGTGTCAGTCTAGTGTAGTATTCGGTGTCAGTCTGGTGTAGTATCTGGTGTCAGTCTGGTGTAGTATCTGGTGTCAGTCTGGTGTAGTATTCGGTGTCAGTGTGGTGTAGTATTCGGTGTCAGTCTGGTGTAGTATCTGGTGTCCGTCTGGTGTAGTATTTTGTGTCAGTCTAGTGTCAGTGTGGTGTAGTAACTGGTGTAAGTCTGGTGTTGTATCTGGTGTCAGTCTGATGTAGTATTTGTTGTCAGTCTGGTGTCAGTTTTGTGTAGTATCTGGTGTCAGCTGTTGTAATATTTGGTGTCAGTCTGGTGTAGTATCTGGTGTCTGTCTGGTGTAGTATCTGGTGTCAGTCTAGTGTAGTATCTGGTGTAAGTCTGGTGTAGTATTCGGTGTCAGTGTGGTGTAGTATCTGGTGTAAGTCTGGTGTTGTATCTGGTGTCAGTCTGATGTAGTATTTGTTGTCAGTCTGGTGTAAGTTTGGTGTAGTATCTGGTGTCAGCTGTTGTAAAATTTGGTGTCAGTCTAGTGTCTGTCTGGTGTAGTATTTGGTGTCCGTCTAGTGTATTATCTGGTGTCCGTCTGGTGTAGTATTTGGTGTCAGTCTGGTGTAGTATCTGGTGTCAGTCTGGTGTAGTATTCAGTGTCAGCCTGGTGTAGTATTCAGTGTCACTGTGGTGTAGTATCTGGTGTCAGTCTGGTGTAGTATCTAGTGTCAGTCTGGTGTAGTATTTGGTGTCAGTCTAGGGTCAGTCTGGTGTAGTATCTGGTGTCAGTCTGGTATGGTATCTGGTGTCAGTCTGTTGTAGAATCTTGTGTCAGTCTGGTGTAGTATTCAGTGTCAGTCTGGTGTAGTATCTGGTGTCAGTCTGGTGTAGTATATGGTGTCAGTCTGGTGTAGTATTCGGTGTCAGTCTGATGTAGTATTCAGTGTCAGTCTGATGTAGTAACTGGTGTCAGTCTGGTGTTGTATCTGGTGTCAGTCTGGTGTAGTATCTGGTGTGGTTTTCGGTGTCAGTGTGGTGTAGTATTTGGTGTCAGTCTGATGGAGCATCTGGTGTCAGTCTGGTGTAGTATTTGGTCTCAGACTGGTGTAGTATCTGGTGTCAGTCTGGTGTAGTATCTGGTGTAGTGTCTTGCGTAGTGTCTGGTGTAGTATTTGGTGTCAGTCTGGTGTAGTATCCGGTGTCAGTCTGGTGTAGTATCTGGTGTCAGTCTGGTGTAGTATTCGGTGTCAGTCTGGTGTAGTATTCCGTGTCACTCTGGTGTAGTATCTGGTGTCCGTCTGGTGTAGTATTTCGTGTCAGTCAAGTGTCAGTCTCGTCTAGTATATTGTGTCAGTCTGGTGTAGTATCTGGTGTCAGTCTGGGATAGTTTCTGGTTTCGGTCTGGTGTAGTATCTGCTGTGAGTCTGGTGTAGTTTCTGGTGTCAATCTGGTGTAGTATTTGGTGTCAGTCTGGTGTCAGTTTGGTGTAGTATCTAGTGTCAGTCTGGTGTAAAATTTGGTATCAGTCGAGTGTCAGTCTGGTGTAGTATCTGGTGTCTGTCTGGTGTAGTATCTGGTGTCAGTCTGGTGTAGTATCTGGTGTCAGTCTGGTGTAGTATTCGGTGTCAGTGTGGTGTAGTATCTGGTGTAAGTCTGGTGTTGTATCTGGTGTCAGTCTGATGTAGTATTTGTTGTCAGTCTGGTGTCAGTTTGGTGTAGTATCTGGTGTCAGCTGTTGTAATATTTGGTGTCAGTCTAGTGTCAGTCTGGTGTAGTATCTGGTGTCCGTCTGGTGTAGTATTTGGTATACGTCTAGTGTATTATCTGGTGTCCGTCTGGTGTAGTATTTGGTGTCAGTCTGGTGTAGTATCTGCTGTCAGTCTGGTGTAGTATTCAGTGTCAGCCTGGTGTAGTATTCAGTGTCACTGTGGTGTAGTATCTGGTGTCAGTCTGGTGTAGTATTTGGTGTCAGTCTGGGGTCAGTCTGGTGTAGTATCTGGTGTGGTATCTGGTGTCAGTCTGTTGTAGTATCTTGTGTCAGTGTGGTGTAGTATTCGGTGTCAGTCTGGTGTAGCATCTGGTGTCAGTCTGGTGTAGTATTCGGTGTCAGTCTGATGTAGTATTCAGTGTCAGTCTGGTGTAGTATTCAGTGTCACTGTGGTGTAGTATCTGGTGTCAGTCTGGTGTAGTATCTGGTGTCAGTCTGGTGTAGTATTTGGTGTCAGTCTGGTGTAGTATCTGGTGTGATATCTGGTGTCAGTCTGGTGTAGTATCTGGTGTCAGTGTGGTGTAGTTTTCGGTGTCAGTGTGGTGTAGTATTTGGTGTCAGTCTGGTGTAGTATTTGGTCTCAGACTGCTGTCAGTTTGGTGTAGAATGTGGTGTCAGTCTGGTGTAGTATTTGGTGTCAGTCTGGTGTAGTATCTGGTGTCAGTCTGGTGTAGTATTTGGTGTCAGTCTGGTGTAGTATCTGGTGTGATATCTGGTGTCAGTCTGGTGTAGTATCTGGTGTCAGTGTGGTGTAGTTTTCGGTGTCAGTGTGGTGTAGTATTTGGTGTCAGTCTGGTGTAGTATTTGGTCTCAGACTGCTGTCAGTTTGGTGTAGAATGTGGTGTCAGTCTGATGTAGTATTTGGTGTCAGTCTAGTGTCAGTCTGGTGTAGTATCTGGTGTCAGTCTGGTGTAGTATCTGGTGTAGTGTCTTGCGTAGTGTCTGGTGTAGTATTTGGTGTCAGTCTGGTGTAGTATCCGGTGTCAGTCTGGTGTAGAATCTGGTGTCAGTCTGGTGTAGTATTCCATGTCAGTCTGGTGTAGTATCTGGTGTCCGTCTGGTGTAGTATTTCGTGTCAGTCAAGTTTCAGTCTCGTCTAGTATATTGTGTCAGTCTGGTGTAGTATCTGGTGTCAGTCTGGGGTAGTTTCTGGTTTCAGTCTGGAGTAGTTTCTGGTGTCAATCTGGTGTAGTATTTGGTGTCAGTCTGGTGTCAGTTTGGTGTAGTATCTAGTGTCAGTCTGGTGTAAAATTTGGTATCAGTCGAGTGTCAGTCTGGTGTAGTATCTGGTGTCTGTCTGGTGTAGTATCTGGTGTCTGTCTGGTGTAGTATCTGGTGTCAGTCTGGTGTAGTATCTCGTGTCAGTCTGGTGTAGTATCTGGTGTCAGTCTGGTGTAGTATTTGGTTTCAGTCTAGTGTCAGTCTGGTGTCAGTTTGGTGTAGTATCTGGTGTCAGTGTGGTGTAGTATTTAGTGTCAGTCTAGTGTCAGTCTGGTGTAGTATCTGGTGTCCGCCTGGTGTAGTATCTGGTGTCCGTCTGGTGTAGTATTAGGTGTCAGTCTAGTGTAGTATGTGGTGTCCGTCTGGTGTAGTATTTGGTGTCAGTCTGGTGTAGTATCTGGTGTCAGTCTGGTGTAGTATTTGGTCTCAGTCTGGTGTCAGTTTGGTGTAGAATCTGGTGTCAGTCTGATGTAGTATTTGGTGTCAGTCTAGTGTCAGTCCGGTGTAGTATCTGGTGTCAGTCTGGTGTAGTATCTGGTGTCAGTCTGGTGTAGTGTCTTGCGTAGTGTCTGGTGTAGTATTTGGTGTTAGTCTGGTGTAGTATTTGGTGTCAGTCTGGTGTAGTATCTGGTGTCAGTCTGGTGTAGTTTTCTGTGTCAGTGTGGTGTAGTATCTGGTGTCAGTCTGGTGGAGCATCTGGTGTCAGTCTGGTGTAGTATTTGGTCTCAGTCTGTTGTCAGTTTGGTGTAGAATCTGGTGTCAGTCTGATGTAGTATTTGGTGTCAGTCTAGTGTCAGTCCGGTGTAGTATCTGGTGTCAGTCTGGTGTAGTATCTGGTGTCAGTCTGGTGTAGTATTCGGTGTCAGTCTGGTGTAGTATCTGGTGTCAGTCTGGTGTAGTTTTCTGTGTCAGTGTGGTGTAGTATCTGGTGTCAGTCTGGTGGAGCATCTGGTGTCAGTCTGGTGTAGTATTTGGTCTCAATCTGGTGTCAGTTTGGTGTAGAATCTGGTGTCAGTCTGATGTAGTATTTGGTGTCAGTCTAGTGTCAGTCCGGTGTAGTATCTGGTGTCAGTCTGGTGTAGTATCTGGTGTCAGTCTGGTGTAGTGTCTTGCGTAGTGTCTGGTGTAGTATTTGGTGTTAGTCTGGTGTAGTATTTGGTCTCAGTCTGGTGTAGTATCTGACGTCAGTCTGGTGTAGTATAAGGTGTCAGTCTGGTCTAGTATCTGGTGTCAGTCTGGTGTAGCATCTGGTTTCAGTCTGGTGTAGCATCTGTTGTCAGTCTGGTGTCTGTTTGGTGTAGTATCTGGTATCAGTGTGGTGTAGTATTTGGTGTCAGTCTAGTGTCAGTCTGGTGTAGTATCTGGTGTCCGTTTGTTGTAGTATCTTGTGTCAATCTGGTGTAGTGTCTTGTGTAGTGTCTGGTGTAATATCTGTTTTCAGTCTGGTGTAGTATCTGGTGTCAGTCTGGTGTAGTATTTGGTGTCAGTTTGGTGTAGTATCTGGTGTCAGTCTGGTGTAGTATTTGGTGTCAGTATATTGTCAGTCTGGTCTAGTACTCAGTGTCAGTTTGGTGTAGTATCTGGTGTCCGTCTGGTGTAGTATTTGGTGTCAGTCTGGTGTAGTATCTGGTATCCGTCTGGTGTAGTATTTGGTGTCAGTCTGGTGTAGTATCTGGTGTCAGTCTGGTGTAGTATTCAGTGTCAGTGTGGTGTAGTATCTGGTGTCAGTCTGGTGTAGTATCTGGTGGCAGTTTGGTGTAGTATCTGGTATCAGCCTGGTGTAGTATTTGGTGTCATTCTGGTGTAGTATCTGGTGTCCATCTGGTGTAGTATTTAATGTCAGTCTGGTGTAGTATCTGGTGTCCGTCTGGTGTATTATCTGGTGTAGTGTCTGGTGTAGTATATGGTGTCAGTCTGGTGTAGTATCTGGTGTCAGTCTAGTGTAGTATTTGGTGTCCGTCTGGTGTAGTATTTGGTGTCAGTCTGGTGTAGTATCTGGTGTCAGTCTGGTGTAGTTTCTGGTGTCCGTCTGGTGTAGTATCTGGTGTCAGTCTGGTGTAGTATCTGGTGTCAGTCTGGTATAGTGTTTGGTGTCAGTCTGGTGTAGTATTCAGTATCAGTCTGGTGTAGTATCTGGTGTCAGTCTGGTGTAGTATCTGGTGTCAGTTTGGTGTAGTATCTGGTGTCAGTCTGTTGTAGTATCTGGTGTAAGTCTGGTGTAGTATCTGGTGTCAATCTGGTGTAGTATCTGGTGTCAGTCTGGTGTAGTATTTGGTGTCAGTCTGGTGTAGTATCTGGTGTCAGTCTGGTGTAGTATCTGGTGTCATTCTGGTGTAGCATCTGGTGACAGTCTGGTGTAGTATCTGGTGTCAGTCTGGTGTCCGTCTGGTGTAGTGTTTGGTATCAGTCTGGTGTAGTATCAAGTGTAGTATCTGGTGTCAGTCTGGTGTAGTATCTGGTGTCCGTCTGGTGTAGTATCTGGTGTCCGTCTGGTGTAGTGTATTAGTGTCAGTCTGGTGTAGAATCTGGTGTCCGTCTGGTGTAGTGTCTTCGTGTTAGTCTGGTGTAGTATTTGGTGTCTGTCTTGTATAGTTTCTGGTGTCAGTCTGGTGTAGTTTTGGGGGTCAGTCTGGTGTAGTGTCTGGTGTAGTATCTGGTGTAGTGTCTTTGTGTCAGTCTGGTGTAGTATCTGGTGTCAGTCTGGTGTAGTATTTGGTGTCAGTCTGGTGTAGTATTTGGTGTCCGTCTGCTGTAGTATCTGGTGTCAGTCTGATGTAGTATTTGGTGTCAGTCTGGTGTAGTATTTGGTGTCTGTCTTGTGTAGTATCTGGTGTCCGTCTGGTGTAGTATTTGGTGTGTCTGGTGTAGTATTTGGTGTCAGTCTGGTGTAGTATCTGGTGTAGTATCTGGTGTCTGTCTGGTGTAGTGTCTTTGTGTCAGTCTGTTGTAGTGTCTTCGTGTCAGTCTGGTGTAGTATCTTGTGTAGTATTTGGTGTCAGACTGGTGTAGTATTTGGTGTCTGTCTTGTGTAGTATCTGGTGTAGTATCTGGTGTAGTATCTGGTGTCAGTCTGGTGTAGTGTCTTCGTATCAGTCTGTTGTAGTGTCATCGTGTCAGTCTGGTGTAGTATCTTGTGTCGTATTTGGTGTCAGTCTGGTGTAGTATTTGGTGTCCGTCTGGTGTAGTATTTGGTGTCCGTCTGGTGTAGTATCTGGTGTCAGTCTGGTGTACTATCTGGTGTCAGTCTGGTGTAGTGTGCTTAGTGTCAGTCTGGTGTAGTATTTCGTGCTAGTCTGGGGTCAGTCTGGTGTAGTATCTGGTGTCAGTCTGGTGTAGTATTTGGTGTCCGTCTGGTGTAGTGTCTGGTGTCCTTCTGGTGTAGTATCTGGTGTCAGTCTGGTGTAGTGTCTGGTGTACTATTTGGTGTCAGTCTGGTGTAGTATCTGGTGTCAGTCTGGTGTAGTATCTGGTGTCCGTCTGGTGTAGTATCTGGTGTCAGTTTGGTGTAGTATCTGGTGTCAGTCTGGTGTGGTGTCTTCGTGTCAGTCTGGTGTAGTATCTAGTGTCAGTCTGGTGTTGTATTTGGTGTCCGTCTGGTGTAGTGTCTGGTGACAGTCTGGTGTAGCATCTGGTGTCAGTCTGGTGTAGTATCTGGTGTTCGACGGATGTAGTATTTGGTGTCAGCCTGGTGTAGTATCTGGTGTCAGTCTGGTGTAGTTTCTGGTGTCAGTCTGGTGTAGTATCTAGTGTCAGTCTCATGTAGTATTTGGTGTCCGTCTGGTGTAGTATCGGGTGACAGTCTGTTTTAGTATTTGGTGTCAGTCTGGTGTAGTATCTGGTGTCAGTCTGGTGTAGTGTCTGGGGTCAGTCTGGTGTAGTGTCTGGGGTCAGTCTGATGTAGTATTCGGTGTCAGTCTGGTGTAGTATTTGGTGTCAGTTCGGTGTAGTACCTAGTGTCAGTCTGGTGTAGTATTTGGTGTCAGTTCGGTGTAGTATCTGGTGTCAGTCTGGTGTAGTGTCTGGGGTCAGTCTGGTGTAGTATTTGGTGTCCGTCTCATGTAGTATCTGGTGACAGTTTGGTGTAGTATTTGGTGTCAGTCTGGTGTACTATTTGGTGTCAGTTCGGTGTAGTTTGTGGTATCAGTCTGGTGTAGTGTCTTCGTGTCAGTCTGGTGTAGTATTCAGTGTCAGTGTGGAATAGTGTCTGGTGTCAGTCTGGTGTAGTATTTGGTGTCAGTCTGGTGTAGTATTTGGTGTTAGTTCAGTGTATTGTCTGGTGTCAGTCTGGTGTAGTATTTGGTGTCAGTACGGTGTAGTATTTGGTGTCAGTCTGCTGTAGTATTTGGTGTCAGTTCGGTGTAGAATCTAGTGTCAGTTTGGTGTAGTATTCGGTGTCAGTCTGGTGTAGTATCTAGTGTCAGTTTGGTGTAGTATCTGGTGTCAGTCTGGTGTAGTATTTGGTGTCAGTCTGGTGTACTATTTGGTGTCCGTCCTGTGTAGTATTTGGTGTCAGTACGGTGTAGTATTTGGTGTCAGTCTGCTGTAGTATTTGGTGTCAGTTCGGTGTAGAATCTAGTGTCAGTTTGGTGTAGTATCTGGTGTCAGTCTAGTGTAGTATCTGGTGTCAGTTCGGTGTAGTATCTGGTGTCCGTCTGGTGTAGTATCTGGTGTCCGTGTGGTGTCAGTCTGGTGTAGTATCTGGTGTCCGTCTGGTGTAGTATCTGGTGTCCGTCTGGTGTCAGTTTGGTGTAGTATTCGGTGTCAGTCTGGTGTAGTATCTAGTGTCAGTTTGGTGTAGTATCTGGTGTCAGTCTGGTGTAGTATCTGGTGTCAGTTTGGTGTAGTATCTGGTGTCCGTCTGGTGTAGCATCTGGTGTCCGTCTGGTGTAGCATCTGTTGTCAGTCTGGTGTTCGTCTGGTGTCAGTTTGGTGTAGTATTCGGTGTCAGTCTGGTGTAGTATCTAGTGTCAGTTTGGTGTAGTATCTGGTGTCAATCTGGTGTAGTATTTGGTGTCAGTCTGGTGTACTATTTGGTGTCCGTCCTGTGTAGTATTTGGTGTCAGTCTGGTGTAGTATCTGGTGTCTGTCTGGTGTAGTATCTGGTGTAAGTTTGGTGTAGTATCTGGTGTCCGTCTGGTGTCAGTTTGGTGTAGTATTCAGTGTCAGTCTGGTGTAGTATCTAGTGTCAGTTTGGTGTAGTATCTGGTGTCAGTCCGGTGTAGTATTTGGTGTCAGTCTGGTGTACTGTTTGGTGTCCGTCCTGTGTAGTATTTGGTGTCAGTACGGTGTAGTATTTGGTGTCAGTCTGCTGTAGTATTTGGTGTCAGTTCGGTGTAGAATCTAGTGTCAGTTTGGTGTAGTATTCGGTGTCAGTCTGGTGTAGTATCTAGTGTCAGTTTGGTGCAGTATCTGGTGTCAGTCTGGTGTAGTATTTGGTGTCAGTCTGGTGTAGTATTTGGTGTCAGTCTGGTGTACTATTTGGTGTCCGTCCTGTGTAGTATTTGGTGTCAGTACGGTGTAGTATTTGGTGTCAGTCTGCTGTAGTATTTGGTGTCAGTTCGGTGTAGAATCTAGTGTCAGTTTGGTGTAGTATTCGGTGTCAGTCTGGTGTAGTATCTAGTGTCAGTTTGGTGTAGTATCTGGTGTCAGTCTGGTGTAGTATTTGGTGTCAGTACGGTGTAGTATTTGGTGTCAGCCTGGTGTACTATTTGGTGTCCGTCCTGTGTAGTATTTGGTGTCAGTACGGTGTAGTATTTGGTGTCAGTCTGCTGTAGTATTTAGTGTCAGTTCGGTATAGAATCTAGTGTCAGTTTGGTGTAGTATCTGGTGTCCGTCTGGTGTAGTATCTGGTGTCCGTCTGGTGTAGCATCTGTTGTCAGTCTGGTGTCCGTCTGGTGTCAGTTTGGTGTAGTATTCGGTGTCAGTCTGGTGTAGTATCTAGTGTCAGTTTGGTGTAGTATCTGGTGTCAGTCTGGTGTAGTATTTGGTGTCAGTCTGGTGTACTATTTGGTGTCCGTCCTGTGTAGTATCTGATGTTAGTCTGGTGTAGTATCTGGTGTCTGTCTGGTGTAGTATCTGGTGTCAGTTTTGTGTAGTATCTGGTGTCCGTCTGGTGTCAGTTTGGTGTAGTATTCAGTGTCAGTCTGGTGTAGTATCTAGTGTCAGTTTGGTGTAGTATCTGGTGTCAGTCCGGTGTAGTATTTGGTGTCAGTCTGGTGTACTATTTGGTGTCAGTCTGGTGTACTATTTGGTGTCCGTCCTGTGTAGTATTTGGTGTCAGTACGGTGTAGTATTTGGTGTCAGTCTGCTGTAGTATTTGGTGTCAGTTCGGTGTAGAATCTAGTGTCAGTTTGGTGTAGTATTCGGTGTCAGTCTGGTGTAGTATCTAGTGTCAGTTTGGTGTAGTATCTGGTGTCAGTCTGGTGTAGTATTTGGTGTCAGTCTGGTGTAGTATTTGGTGTCAGTCTGGTGTACTATTTGGTGTCCGTCCTGTGTAGTATTTGGTGTCAGTACGGTGTAGTATTTGGTGTCAGTACGGTGTAGTATTTGGTGTCAGTCTGCTGTAGTATTTGGTGTCAGTTCGGTGTAGAATCTAGTGTCAGTTTGGTGTAGTATTCGGTGTTTGTCTGGTGTAGTATCTAGTGTCAGTTTGTTGTAGTATCTGGTGTCAGTCTGGTGTAGTATTTGGTGTCAGTTCGGTGTAGTATTTGGTGTCAGTCTGGTGTACTATTTGGTGTCCGTCCTGTGTAGTATTTGGTGTCAGTACGGTGTAGTATTTGGTGTCAGTCTGGTGTACTATTTGGTGTCCGTCCTGTGTACTATTTGGTGTCCGTCCTGTGTAGTATTTGGTGTGTCTGGTGTATTATCTGGTGTCAGTCTGGTGTAGTATCTGGTGTCCGTCTGGTGTAGTATCTAGTGTCAGTCTGGTGTAGTATTTGGTGTCAGTCTGGTGTACTATTTGGTGCCCGTCCTGTGTAGTATTTGGTGTCAGTACGGTGTAGTATTTGGTGTCAGTCTGGTGTACTATTTGGTGTCCGTCCTGTGTACTATTTGGTGTCCGTCCTGTGTAGTATTTGGTGTGTCTGGTGTATTATCTGGTGTCAGTCTGGTGTAGTATCTGGTGTCCGTCTGGTGTAGTATCTGGTGTCAGTCTGGTGTAGTATTTGGTGTCAGTCTGGTGTACTATTTGGTGTCCGTCCTGTGTAGTATTTGGTGTCAGTACGGTGCAGTATTTGGTGTCAGTCTGCTGTAGTATTTGGTGTCAGTTCGGTGTAGAATCTAGTGTCAGTTTGGTGTAGTATCTGGTGTCAGTCTGGTGTAGTTTTTGGTGTCAGTCTAGTGTCAGTCTGGTGTAGTATCTGTTGTCAGTCTGGTGTAGTGTCTGGTGTCAGTCTGCTGTAGTATCTGGTGTCAGTCTGGTGTAGTGTCTGGTGTCAGTCTGGTGTAGTATCTGTTGTCAGTCTGGTGTAGTGTCTGGTGTCAGTCTGCTGTAGTATCTGTTGTCAGTCTGGTGTAGTATCTGTTGTCAGTCTGGTGTAGTGTCTGGTGTCAGTCTGCTGTAGTATCTGGTGTCAGTCTGGTGTAGTGTCTGGTGTCAGTCTGCTGTAGTATCTGGTGTCAGTCTGGTGTAGTGTCTGGTGTCAGTCTGGTGTAGTATCTGGTGTCAGTCTGGTGTAGTATCTGGTGTCTGTCTGTTGTAGTATCTGGTGTCCGTCTGGTGTAGTATCTGGTGTCAGTCTGGTGTAGTATCTGGTGTCAGTCTGGTGTAGTATCTGGTGTCAGTCTGGTGTAGTATCTGGTGTCTGTCTGGTGTAGTATCTGGTGTCCGTCTGGTGTAGTGTCTGGTGTCCTTCTGGTGTAGTATCTGGTGTCAGTCTGGTGTAGTATCTGGTGTCAGTCTGGTGTAGTATCTGGTGTCCGTCTGGTGTGGTATCTGGTGTCCGTCTGGTGTGGTATCTGGTGTCAGTCTGGTGTAGTATCTGGTGTCAGTCTGGTGTGGTGTCTTCGTGTCAGTCTGGTGTAGTATCTAGTGTCAGTCTGGTGTAGTATCTGGTGTCCGTCTGGTGTAGTATCTGGTGTCAGTCTGGTGTAGTATCTGGTGTCCGTCTGGTGTAGTATCTGGTGTCAGTCTGGTGTAGTATTTGGTGTCAGTCTGGTGTAGTATCTGGTGTTAGTCTGGTGTAGTATTTTGTGTCAGTTCGGTGTAGTATTTGGTGTCAGTCTGGTGTAGTATCTGGTGTCAGTCTGGTGTAGTATTTGGTGTCAGTCTGGTGTAGTATTTTGTGTCAGTTCGGTGTAGTATCTGGTGTCAGTCTGGTGTAGTATCTGGTGTCAGTCTGGTGTAGTATCTGGTGTCAGTCTGGTGTAGTATCTGGTGTCAGTCAGGTGTAGTACTCGGTGTCAGTCTGGTGTAGTATCTGGTGTCCGTCTGGTGTAGTATTTGGTGTCAGTCTGGTGTAGTATTTTGTGTCAGTTCGGTGTAGTATCTGGTGTCCGTCTGCTGTCTGTCTGCCTCTGTCTTGTAGTCCGATGTATCCATGAGGACTATAGCGCCCCCCTCATCGGCAGGTTTAATGGTGATCTCCTTGTTTCTCCATGCTTGTCCAGTATAGTGGATTGCACCGCATGCCTAAAGGAGTCCATATATTTGCCCAAAGTGGATTGCAGCCAGGAAGGGGCGTCCAATCAGACGTCTTCTTGGCTCCCAGTTCCTTCTGTCTCCTCTTTATCATGGAAGAACTCTTTCAGTCTTAGTCTTATGAAATATTCCTCCATGTCGCTGCAGAGTTCTGTGTCAGTCCCCTGGGGAGAGGGGGACTACAACTCCCAGCATTCAGCTGGTATTGATTAGATTAGTGACATCTTCACTCCTGGATCCCCTCCCTCCAGCTAAGTCCCGCCCATCAGCACGTGACTGTGATGTCATCACAGGTCTCTTATCACTTCTCTTTACTTCTGAGCTCCGCCCCCTGGTCACCTGACGGTGACATCATCACAGGTCCTTCAGCTCTTACGGTGTATACAGAGCAGGTCCTGGTGTGCTGTTGCCTCTGTTATCAGCCAGTAACAGAGTGTATATATACAGCAGTATGGTAAGCTGACATTGGGGTTGTCCTCTCTGTTATCAGCCGGTATCAGAGGATATGTATATACAGCAGTACAGTAAGCTGACATGGGGGTTGCACTCTCTGTTATCAGCCAATATATATATATATATATATATATATATATATATATATATATATATATAGCAGTGTAGTAAGCTGACATCGGGGTTGTTCTCTGTTATCAGCTAGTATCAGAGGATATATATATACACAGCAGTACAGTAAGCTAACATCGGGGGCTCCGCTCTCTGTTATCAGCCAGTATCAGAGGACATATATATATATACAGTAGTACAGTAAGCTGGCATCAGGGGTTGTTCTCTCTCTGTTATCAGCCGGTATCAAAAGATATATATATATATATATATATATATATATATATACACAGCAGTACAGTAAGTTGGCATCGGGGTTGTGCTCTCTGTTATCAGCTGGTATCACAGGATATATATATACAGCAGTACAGTAAGCTGACATCGGGGGTTATTCTCTCTGTTATCAGCTGGTATCACAGGAGATATATATATATATATATACACAGCAGTACAGTAAGTCGACATCGGGGTTGTGCTCTCTGTTATCAGCTGGTATCACAGGATATATTTATATATATATATATATATATATATATATATATAGCAGTACAGTAAGCTGACATCGGGGGTTATTCTCTCTGTTATCAGCTGGTAACACAGGATATATATATATATATATATATATATATAGTAGCAGGGTAGTGTCAGTCTAGCCTGCAGAGGGTGCTAGATAGGCATTCTGACACCTGCAACTAGCAGGAACTGGGTGCATATAAGCCAGTTCCTGCCAGAAGCAAGGGGGGAGTTACAGTTCGGCAGTGCAGGACAGGCTGCAAGCTGAGGTCCAGTGTGGACCAGTTGGATCTGTCACCCGGTCTGATGGAGGAAGACGCCCTCCAGACACCCAGGACAGGTTAGTGACTGCACCCTGTGGGTTGTGAACCCTAAGCTTATGTGGCCTGTGTATAATTCACCTGTATGCTGTGGATAGAGGCCGGCAGGAGCCAGAACTAAAGAGAACTTCAGGCTGCTGGAGCCTGTTGTCGTGTAACGTGGCCATTCCGGTATCAAAAGTGGGCGATCCCGTGGCAAGGAGACCCCAACTTGTCACATATGGTGGAGGATGCGGGCACAAAGTGGAGTGGGACACAAAGAGCAGCGCGTGGAGGGGATGTCTACTGGGTGCAGCATTTAAAGGGCCAGGAGGCTGAGTGTGCGGTTGGGAGGGCAATGACAGAGGTCAAGCAGAGGAGGGCGTCTGCGAGGCAAGTGGATGGACTTGTTTTATGTCTGTTCATACTGACTGTGCAGTCACGATGGCGGTTGTTCCAGGAGGCAACCAGAAAGAGCCATGCTGGGTGTCTGCACAGGGATCTGTGTATGTACGGCTGTCCCGTGGCCAGTAACACCCACTGGGCGGTGCTGGGGGTTAACTGTGGGGTTTTCAGGGCTCAGCAGGAGGTGGACTGTGACAAACGTCCGGAGAAGACTCCATGGAGTGGTGAGGCCACTAGTAGAAGGTCCTACGTGCGGGGCGGCTCAGCAGAAGCTGCACCATGTAACGGGCCATTTGGTGGGCCCAGGACTCCATTGCCGATGATGATGGGTGGAAAGTGTTGCACAACCAAACGTTTTCCTTGCAGGAGGGTGTCGGGGGAACTGCAGTGTCTGCAGGGGGGGAGAAGTCCAAAAACCGTATTGTGGATAATGTGGTGCAGAAACGCTTCATTAACCCTGAAATGTGTGTGGGGGATGGTGGGATGTGGATAGACATGTTCCCCAAATGAAGGTAGGGTGTGCACAGGTCACTAAAGGGAGGGCAGCCTGCATCCATGGGGGAGCCAGTACAGCTATGCCTCCAGTGCTAGAAGGGAGTAGTGAAAGCCAACTTTACAGCGAGTGGACAAGTAGCATTACAGGTGCAAAAAAGAAAAAGACTGCTAGCAAAGAGACCGTGCAGACCCTGATGTCCAAAGGGAGACAGACAGAATCCAGAGGGAAAGGGAAAATGCTATCCAGGTCGCTGCCCAGCTGAAAGCAGAGAATGCTGCTGTCTTAAAGGAGAATGAGCGCCTTGGAAGATTAGCTAAGAGGGAAGCTGATCACAGGGTGATGCTGGAGAAAGAAGCCGTTCAGTGTGAACAAGGCTTGTAAATGCAGTCTACAAAGAGGAATGGCGAATTGGAATTCCAGATAAGTCAGCTCAAGGAAAAGCTGGAAATGCAGAAAGCTGCTTGCAGTCATGCAGAGAAGCAAGCAGAGGTCTTGAGAGACATACTAGGTTACAGGGAAAACCAGGAAGCACTTCATGAGCAAGTGGTGATCCAGCTACAGATGAGCTGGGATGAAGAAATTGAATTATATGAAGCCCAGACCCGGGACCCTAAGCAGACTCATGCGCTGGCTATGGGGGAAATGTCCCAACGGTTGGAGCAAGCTGGAAGAGTGAAGGAAACCTTGGAAGAGGTCAAACAGGCTATGGAAAAGGAGTGTACTGAGCTGACCCATAAGGTGAAGGTGCTGTTGAAGGACAAGCAGGCGTGTCAATGCCAGAGAGATGCAGTAGAGAAGCGGCTTCAAGTACAAATCACTGAAGATGACAGAGTGCTGACAGAGCTGTCTGGGCAGGTGAGCAGGCTGCAGGTGAAGCTGGAACCTCAGTGAAGAGTCTCAGAGGCTGGTGCAAGAAGAGACACAGCAAAGGCTTGGTCTCAGTGCACACCTGAAGACAATGCAAGAGGAGAGAGATGTGTTCCTCAAGTGGCTAGAGGAAGATGCAGAAGCTAAGAGCAACCTGTCACAGCAGATTGCCACACTTCAGGCTGAGGTGTCTGACCTAGAATATAGACTGGAGAAGAGTGCTGTGTGCTTGGATTCTGTGGAAGAGCAGAAAAGAGAAATACAAGAGGAGTTAGAAGCTACAAGGCAGAAGTATGAAGAGAAGACAGCTGCCTGTGATAAGCTGGAGAAGGTTAAAGTACATCTTCAGCAAGAGTTAGAAGGTGAGCTTGTGTCCAAACTAAGAAAGGCGTAGAAAATATGTGAACAGCAGCTTACAGAGGAGACAATCAGGTCAGCAAGATATGTCACTGAATGTGAGCGTGCTGAAGAAAGGGTGTATATAGGTATATATCAGGGGCGTAACTATAGAGGATGCAGACAGGACTGCGGTCCATTATACTATAAGGTGTATATAGGTATATATCAGGGGTGTAACTATAGAGGATGCAGACAGGACTGCGGTCCATTATACTATAAGGTGTATATAGGTATATATCAGGGGTGTAACTATAGAGGATGCAGACAGGACTGCGGTCCATTATACTATAAGGTGTATATAGGTATATATCAGGGGCGTAACTATAGAGGATGCAGACAGGACTGCGGTCCATTATACTATAAGGTGTGTATATCAGGGGCGTAACTATAGAGGATGCAGACAGGACTGTGGTCCATTATACTATAAGGTGTATATAGGTATATATCAGGGGTGTAACTATAGAGGATGCAGACAGGACTGCGGTCCATTATACTATAAGGTGTATATAGGTATATATCAGGGGTGTAACAATAGAGGATGCAGACAGGACTGTGGTCCATTATACTATAAGGTGTATATAGGTATATATCAGGGGCGTAACTATAGAGGATGCAGACAGGGCTGCGGTCCATTATACTATAAGGTGTATATAGGTATATATCAGGGGTGTAACTATAGAGGATGCAGACAGGACTGCGGTCCATTATACTATAAGGTGTATATATCAGGGGCGTAACTATAGAGGATGCAGACAGGACTGCGGTCCATAATACTATAAGGTGTATATAGGTATATATCAGGGGCGTAACTATAGAGGATGCAGACAGGGCTGCGGTCCATAATACTATAAGGTGTATATAGGTATATATCAGGGGCGTAACTATAGAGGATGCAGACAGGACTGCGGTCCATTATACTATAAGGTGTATATAGGTATATATCAGGGGCGTAACTATAGAGGATGCAGACAGGACTGCGGTCCATTATACTATAAGGTGTATATAGGTATATATCAGGGGCGTAACTATAGAGGATGCAGACAGGACTGCGGTCCATTATACTATAAGGTGTATATAGGTATATATCAGGGGTGTAACTATAGAGGATGCAGACAGGACTGTGGTCCATTATACTATAAGGTGTATATATCAGGGGCGTAACTATAGAGGATGCAGACAGGACTGCGGTCCATTATACTATTAGGTGTATATAGGTATATATCAGGGGCGTAACTATAGAGGATGCAGGCAGGACTGCGGTCCATTATACTATAAGGTGTATATAGGTATATATCAGGGGCGTAACTATAGAGGATGCAGACAGGACTGCGGTCCATTATACTATAAGGTGTATATAGGTATATATCAGGGGCGTAACTATAGAGGATGCAGACAGGACTGCGGTCCATTATACTATAAGGTGTATATAGGTATATATCAGGGGCGTAACTATAGAGGATGCAGACAGGACTGCGGTCCATTATACTATAAGGTGTATATAGGTATATATCAGGGGTGTAACTATAGAGGATGCAGACAGGACTGCGGTCCATTATACTATTAGGTGTATATAGGTATATATCAGGGGCGTAACTATAGAGGATGCAGACAGGACTGCGGTCCATTATACTATTAGGTGTATATAGGTATATATCAGGGGCGTAACTATAGAGGATGCAGACAGGACTGCGGTCCATTATACTATAAGGTGTATATAGGTATATATCAGGGGTGTAACTATAGAGGATGCAGACAGGACTGTGGTCCATTATACTATAAGGTGTATATAGGTATATATCAGGGGTGTAACTATAGAGGATGCAGACAGGACTGCGGTCCATTATACTATAAGGTGTATATAGGTATATATCAGGGGTGTAACTATAGAGGATGCAGACAGGACTGCGGTCCATTATACTATAAGGTGTATATAGGTATATATCAGGGGTGTAACTATAGAGGATGCAGACAGGACTGCGGTCCATTATACTATAAGGTGTGTATATCAGGGGCGTAACTATAGAGGATGCAGACAGGACTGTGGTCCATTATACTATAAGGTGTATATATCAGGGGTGTAACTATAGAGGATGCAGACAGGACTGCGGTCCATTATACTATAAGGTGTATATAGGTATATATCAGGGGCGTAACTATAGAGGATGCAGACAGGACTGCGGTCCATTATACTATAAGGTGTATATAGGTATATATCAGGGGTGTAACTATAGAGGATGCAGACAGGACTGCGGTCCATTATACTATAAGGTGTATATAGGTATATATCAGGGGTGTAACTATAGAGGATGCAGACAGGACGGCGGTCCATTATACTATAAGGTGTATATAGGTATATATCAGGGGTGTAACTATAGAGGATGCAGACAGGACTGCGGTCCATTATACTATAAGGTGTATATAGGTATATATCAGGGGTGTAACTATAGAGGATGCAGACAGGACTGCGGTCCATTATACTATAAGGTGTATATAGGTATATATCAGGGGCGTAACTATAGAGGATGCAGACAGGACTGCGGTCCATTATACTATAAGGTGTATATAGGTATATAACAGGGGCGTAACTATAGAGGATGCAGACAGGACTGCGGTCCATTATACTATAAGGTGTATATAGGTATATATCAGGGGCGTAACTATAGAGGATGCAGACAGGACTGCGGTCCATTATACTATAAGGTGTATATAGGTATATATCAGGGGTGTAACTATAGAGGATGCAGACAGGACTGCGGTCCATTATACTATAAGGTGTATATATCAGGGGCGTAACTATAGAGGATGCAGACAGGACTGCGGTCCATTATACTATAAGGTGTATATAGGTATATATCAGGGGTGTAACTATAGAGGATGCAGACAGGACTGCGGTCCATTATACTATAAGGTGTATATAGGTATATATCAGGGGTGTAACTATAGAGGATGCAGACAGGACTGCGGTCCATTATACTATAAGGTGTATATAGGTATATATCAGGGGCGTAACTATAGAGGATGCAGGCAGGACTGCTGTCCATTATACTATAAGGCGTATATATAGGTATATATCAGGGGCGTAACTATAGAGGATGCAGACAGGACTGCGGTCCATTATACTATAAGGTGTGTATATAGGTATATATCAGGGGCGTAACTATAGAGGATGCAGACAGGACTGCGGTCCATTATACTATAAGGTGTATATAGGTATATATCAGGGGCGTAACTATAGAGGATGCAGGCAGGACTGCGGTCCATTATACTATAAGGTGTATATAGGTATATATCAGGGGCGTAACTATAGAGGATGCAGACAGGACTGCGGTCCATTATACTATAAGGTGTATATAGGTATATATCCATAGTGGTAATATATGGCTTTCATCTTTCTTTTATTGTATCTGCATTTTACCAACATGCTGATGAATTGTGGGCTGCAGCCTGCAGGATTAATTAGGTCATCTCCCTGTCATTCAAGCGGGATTATCCATTGGTGAGACGTCCTCGGTGCGTCCTCTCCTGCGCATGCGCAGCCGCCAATGAAGACAATGTCCATCTAGTCCAGCCTGTCTATCCTCCTGTGTTGATCCAGAGGAAGGCAAAAAACCCCAAGAGGCCGGAGCCAATTAGGCCTTTTGGGGAAAAAATTCCTTCCCGACTCCCTAATGGCAATCAGACTGTTCCCTGGACCAACCCCTAATAGTTCCTACCTGCCTGTATACCCGGATTAACAATTAACCTAAGATTTATATCCTGTAATATCCTTCCTCTCCAGAAAGACATCCAGTCCCTCTTACACTCCTCTATGGATCCTGCCATCACCACTTCCTCAGGCAGAGAGTTCCACAGTCTCACTGCTCTTACAGTAAAGAATCCCCTTCTGTGTTGGTGATGAAACCTACTTTCCTCTAGACATAGCGGATGCCCTCTTGTTACCGTCACAGTCCTGCGTATAAACAGATCCTGGCAGAGATCCTTGTATCGTCCCCTCATGGATTTATACAGTTATTTGGTCGCCCCTTAGCCGTCTGTTTTCCGGGGTGAATAATCCCAGTTTTGGTGCCTCTCTGGGTATTCCAGTCCCTTCATTCCATGTATTAGTTTAGTTGCCCTTCTTTGAACCCCCTCCAGTACTGTAACATCTTTCCTGAGCTCCGGTGACCAGAACTGTGCGCAGTATTCCATGTGGGGCCTGACTAGTGCCTTGTACTGACAGGCTGCGAGATCTCGCGATAGTTGGATGGCCCCGCACATGGGCAGCAGCTCCAGGGGGACGCCGATATGGCGTAAGCCTCTCCGCCAACACAGGATGCCGCATGCCTTGTATATTTGTATGTTTTGTTGTATTGAGCATTAACTAAGGGACGGCCGGTAATTAGGGGGCGTGTCCTATTTAACAGGATCGGCTATTTAAACACGGTTTCTGAGCGAAACGTCGCTTCATTTTATGATGGGAGAATAAAACTTATTACGTCCTAATACACCCGTGGATGCCGCCATGTTCTTTATGGATTGAAGCGCTATTACGGAGGCGGTCTGGCTCTGGACGGCCGGTGCATTCTTTTGAGGTTGATCCGACCACAGGAGTGGTGCAGTTTAAGTGCTGCTGGGACACCTTCTCTGCAGAGGGTGTTAGTCAGGCAGTCTGATACCTGGAAAGGGAAAGATAGGGTTAACATCTGATGGGTGTCGCAGGAACTGGGTTCATATAAGCGAGTTCCTGCCAGAAGCAAGGGGGAAGTTACAGTTCGGCAGTGCAGGACAGGCTGCAAGCTGAGGTCCAGTGTGGACCAGTTGGGTCTGTCATCCAGTCTGATGGAGGAAGACGCCCTCCAGACACCCAGGACAGGTTAGTGACTGCACCCTGTGGGTTGTGAACCCTAAGCTTATGTGGCCTGTGTATAATTCAGCTGTATGCTGTGGATAGAGGCTGGCAGGAGCCAGACTTAAAGAAAACTTCAGGCTGCTGGAGCCTGTTGTCGTGTAAGGTGGCCATTCCGGTATCAAAAGTGGGCGATCCCGTAGCAAGGAGACCCCAACTTGTCAATAATATATAGCAGTACGGTAAGCTGACCTCTGGGGTGGCTCTCTGTTATCAGCCAGTATCAGAGGAGATATATATACAGCAGTACAGTAAGCTGACATCGGGGTTGCGCTCTCTGTTATCAGGCTCCAGCAGACATGTGACCTCTTTGTCTTCAGGGCCGGATGGACAGCACGGAGATGAGCGGAAGGATATTAGACGTCACCTGGGAGATCATCTACCTGCTGACCGGAGAGGTGAACTTCCCTCCATTCCTCCCATCTGTCTTGTATTTGTGCCATCCCTGAGCGTCTCCCTCCATCCACAGGAGTACACAGCAGTGAAGAAGACAGCGACTCCCATCATCCATCCTCACTCCCTGATCCAGAAGCTTCTAGAACTCACCAACAAGATGACGGAGCTGCTGACAGGAGAGGTGACTGCGGGGAATGTGGGGGGACATTCTAGCGGGGGGCTCTGGCTGATGACTGGATATTGTGTTGTCAGGTTCCTATAAGGTGTCAGGATGTGGCCGTCTATTTCTCCATGGAGGAGTGGGAGTATGTAGAGGGCCGGCGGGATGTGTACGCGGCCGCCATGCTGGAGGCGGGGTCACCAGGTAAGAGGAGTGGGAGGATGTAGAGGGATGTGTACGGGGCCGCCATGCTGGAGGCGGGGTCACCAGGTAAGAGGAGTGGGAGGATGTAGAGGGATGTGTACGGGGCCGCCATGCTGGAGGCGGGGTCACCAGGTGAGAGGGGAGGGAGTATGTAGAGGGATGAGTATGCGGCCGCCATGCTGGAGGCGGGGTCACCAGGTAAGAGGAGTGGGAGGATGTAGAGGGCCGGCGGGATGTGTACGCGGCCACCATGCTGGAGGCGGGGTCACCAGGTAAGAGGAGTGGGAGTATGTAGAGGGATGTGTACGCGGCCGCCATGCTGGAGGCGGGGTCACCAGGTAAGAGGAGTGGGAGGATGTAGAGGGCCGGCGGGATGTGTAGGCGGCCACCATGCTGGAGGTGGTGTCACCAGGTAAGAGGAGTGGGAGTATGTAGAGGGCCACCATGCTGGAGGGGCTCCCATCCGCGGGGTCACCAGGTAAGAGGCGGCAGGTATGAGGTCGCCTACATTCTCCCATCCTTGGATGTATAATCTATTCTATCACTGTGTGTCTCCACAGATGGAGGCGGGAGGAGAAACCCCCCAGAGAGATGTCACTGTACTCCGTATTTCCAGGACCGTCCAGAGGAAGATATCCTGGAGAACTGGCAGGTAGATGCCTCTGAGCCCTGTAGTACATCTATATAGGGGTGGAGCTCTCTGGTCCTGCTTTATATAGTGGGTGGAGTTCTCTGGTCCTGCTCTATATAGGGGGTGGAGCTCTGTGGTCCTGCTCTATATAGGGGGTGGAGCTCTGTGGTTCTGCAGTATATAGGGGGTTAAGCTCTCTTGTCCTGCTCCAGAGGAAGATGTCCCGGAGAACCAGCAGGTAGATGGTGCTGAGGACTCACCAGGATCTGACCATAAAGTGATGGAACTAAATAGCATTTTACATTCTTCTTCTCTGTTTAGGGTGGAAATCTGTTGGACATTAAGGTTGAGGTTATAGATGAAGAAGCAGAAGAGTCGGATATAAGGGCTGATCAGCAGTGTAAGGAGGGGAGACTGTCATTGGGGTCACCTAGATACGCCCGTCATCTGTTCATCACATGGAGATAATCTATTCCATCACTGTGTGTGTCCACAGATGGAGGCGGGAGGACAAACCCACCAGAGAGATGTCCCCGTCCTCCATATTCCCAGGACCGTTTAGAGGAAGATGTGCTGGAGAACTGGCAGGTAGGTGGTGCTAAGCCCTGTAGTACATCCATATAGGGGGCGGAGCTCTGTGGTCCTGCTGTATATAGTGGGTGGAGCTCTCTGGTCCTGCTCTGTATAGGCTGTGGAGCTCTTTCCTCCTGCAGACATAGATTTTGGCGGTCGGTTAGATTTCCCACCTCTCCGCCCTATTGTACTGAATTATCCCATGTGACACATCAGGGTGAAGATGATATTAAAGTGGAGGTAGAAGAAGAGAGGATGAGGGGCGATCACCCGTGGAAGAGTGAAGTGGAGGAAGATGTTCCCGCAGGTAGGTGATGATGAGCTGGGGGGTTCCTTGAGGTTTGGTTGCCCCTTAGCTCTCTAGTAACCCTTCAGGTGGTGATACACGGTGTTTGGTGCAGGATCGGAGGGAATGTACATGTTGCACACACAATGAGGAATCTCTTTACGGTTGAGGTTTTGCTTCTATCATCACTCATTGCTCTGTAATAAAGATGAATCACACATGGAGATCAGGAGTTCCCTCCTCCAAGTTGTGCACCACAAGAAGTATCCCACCTGGAGCCCGTACCTGAGGTTGATGGTCCCCTTTAGTATCGTATTACAGAACTTTTATATTGCTGTGATGTCACACGTGTTCCCATAATTTCACAAGGGCCTTCTAGGTACAGTGCCAGCAGCAAGACCTGAAAGTCCCTGCTGGTTCTCAGTATGTATTAGGAGCCTCTAGCAGAGGAATATATATATATATATATATATATATATATATATATATATATATATATATATATATATATATATATATATATATATATATATATGGTGTAAGGAAATTAGTTCCTCTCTAATGAAGGCTTTGTGGGAGACTAACGGGCACAAGTCACCTCATCTATACAGAACTCCCAAACCTCCATGAGCACATAGAGAAAAACAACACAACCATCCTCTGAATATTTTCACTAATGGGTAGAAGAAAAACTGCATCTTTTCATTTCTTTGCTGCCCTTAATGTGATTAATTGGTGTACTTAGCTAAGTTAATTACTTGATGTTTAACATGCTTTTGTATTCACAGTAGATAGCAAGACTATTAACCCATTATGTGTTGCCATAGGACACCCAGGAAGTGATACATGTGTCTAGTTTGTGGTTTGGAATAAAAAGTAACAATCTATTTTAATCCTACCAGAAAATCCCTGTAAGACCTTTGAGGAAAACCTCATGTTATCAGTAAATTATAAGGTAGAAGATGCAGATATCGTGCCACGCCCTTCAGGAGAAAACCTCATTACCATTAATGTACCTCCAGGACTTTACACTACAGATACATCATGTAATCCCCCTAATCATGAGGAACCTTCTGACCAATCACAGGTTGTTACCGCAAGTGCTGGTCAGACCGGAGAGAAAAGGTTCCAATGTGGTGAATGTGGCAAATGGTTTTCACATAGGTCAAATCTTTATGTGCACAGAAAAGCTCACACAGGAGAGAAGCCGTATTCATGTTCAGAATGTGGGAAATGTTTTACAAAGAAATCAAATCTTGTTGCACATGAGAGAATTCACAGAGCAGAGAAAACGTATTCATGTGCAGAATGTGGGAAAAGTTTTAAGAATAAATCAAGTCTTGTTACCCATCAGAGAATTCACACAGGACTGAAGCCATATTCATGTTCAGAATGTGAGAAATGTTTTACAAATAAATCAGATCTTGTTATACATGAGATAATTCACACAGGAGAGAAGCAACTTTCATGTTCAGAATGTGGAAAATGTTTTAAAGTTAAATCAAGTCTTGTTTTGCATAAGAGAATTCACACAGGAGAGAATCCATATTCATGTTCACGCTGTGGGAAATGTTTTACAAGTAAATCAGGCCTTGTTATACATGAGAGAATTCACACAGGAGAGAAGCCGTATTCATGTTCAGAGTGTGGGAAATGTTTTACCAATAAATCAGATCTTGTTAAACATAAGAGAAGTCACACAGGAGAGAAGCCGTATTCATGTTTAGAATGTGGGAAAGGTTTTGTAACTAAAACAAAGCTAAGGGATCATCAAAGAATTCACACAGGAGAGAAACCACATTCATGCTCAGAATGTGGAAAAGGTTTTATAGAGAAATCACATCTTGTTATACATGAGAGAGTTCACACAGGAGAGAAGCCGTTTACATGTTCAGAATGTGGGAAATGTTACTCAAATAAATCAGATCTTGTTAAGCATCAGAGAGTTCACACAGGAGAGAAGCCGTATTCAGCTTCAGAATGTGGGAGATGGTATATTACTAAAAACAATTTTGGGGTTCGTCAGGGAAGTCACACAGGAGAGAAGCCATTTTGATGCTCTGTATCCAGACAATGTTTTACAGAGAAATAAAATGTTGAAACCTCAGTGAAAATCTATTTTTGTGTAGAATGTGGGAAATGCTTTAAGATTTTTAATCCATCAGTTATTCACAGCCGATAAGAGCAATTATTTCTGGGTGGAATCAGTCCGGTTTTGCCAAACATCCACATTCTGTGAACCTGAAGTGGCCTGTGAGCTGGAGCCATGGAGGAGAAGTATTGTGGATGGAAGGAAGAAGAGAAGATCCGGGTTTACTTCCAGAGCAGCGACCCTGAATTGTCCCCATGAACTTTGCTTCTTATTGCTGTATTTATAAACCACCCAGACTGCGGGACAATCTAGAGCGACAGATGTCTCGCCCCGACTGCAGGTATCTTGAACCGAACTGAGACCACCATATAAGTCTATAATGCTGTATTCAGGTCAGGATACCCACCATTGTCCAGGACAACCATTATGTTTTGTGCCAGTCATACACTTGTGAAAAACTGATAGAAAAATGGATTGTAATGAATTATGGATAATTTTGGAATCCGTAATGTATAATGACGGGTTGACATTCTGCATTGATATGGCGAGGTCTAAATCTCATATGTCTAGATTTTGTTACCAATGTTTAAAGGGGTTTTCCAGTACTATACTATTGATGGTCTGTCCTTAGAAGAGGTCGTCAATAGTTGATCACTAGAGATCCACTGCTCAGGATCCCCACTGACCAACTGATTGAATTGGTAGTGGCGCTCGAGAGAGCACTGCTGTCACTTAAGTCCATACCAGGCATAGTGTTGTATATTGTATGGTGGCTGTGCCTGATATTACAGCTTGGCAAATCTCCACCAATCAACTATTGATGACCCCATGAACCTTCTTATTACAGTAATCATAAATCCACCTAGACTACAAGGAAACCCAGAGGGGCATAGTGAGGTTTAGAAACTGGTTTAAAATGAAAGTATTAAGGGTATTATGGACCAAACTGACCCCACCGTTTCAGTCTATAATGGAGTGTTCGAGTCAGGATACCCACAGTCTGTTACAGATGCGTAAATGTGGCGATTGTACAATTATGAGAAACCAATATACAAAGGAATTGTAATTAATTATAGATATTGTGTATTATGTACATCTCCAATTCCATAAGAGTTGGGCCACTCCCTATGCACACAGGGGGTGGTTGGATGCACTTCATCGAAAATGGGAGCGACCCCCAAGAATAATCAAAAGTATGTAGTAGCAAATAAAACCTTTAGACGGGTGGAAAGAAAAGGAGTAACAGAACGAACAGTTATTTTGGTGTATAGCAGTAATATCAAGTATCGAAAGAGAGCACACGTCAGTATAATGGGCGCTCCGGAGGGCGTAGACCCGAAGGTTAGATTAGTACCCGCCCTCCGATATTTGCACGGGCATGCAAGATGCTCAGCGGCAAAAGACCGTGAAGTGTGCGAGGTCACCCAGTGCCCTCCCTGGGGTCTCTTGGGCCACACCTCCAGCACCCGTTATCTGTTTCTTAAGCCCCCTTGGTATCACATCGGCCGACATCCCCTGGACCATGTCCAACCTCTGCCACGTGAACAACAGCTGTAATGGTGGTCTAAAGGAAAATAAAAAGGAGAAGAAGTAGAGAGAGAAGAAAAAAAACCTGCCGAGGACACCCAGAGTTACCCAACAAGAAGATCTAGCTTAAGTTTTAGCCAACAGCCTTTTTATGCTTCGGGGTTCTAGAAGTCTTGATGAGCGACCATCTCTCTGGTTTCTCTAGTTGCGGCAGCTGGTTTCTTGGTTTGAGTTGGCATCCAGAACGGAATGTCAAGCGGTAGCAAGTCCAATTTCTTACACACTTTCTGGGTCATGCGATGTTCTGATGTTGATCTTTTGGCCATCTTTAAACGTAGAGAGACCAAATGGGGAGAGCCATGTCACCAGTAGTTTCTTTGCGTGCAAAGCCTCTATCAGTGGTTTTAATATACACCTTTTGGTCAATGTGCTGGGGCAAGTCCTAATAAAGTAGGATCTTGTTGCTTTCGTATATAATGTGTTGTGAGTCTCTAGCCTTTTGCAGAATAGCTAAAGTATCCAAATAACTTGGCAGGCCACAGCAGAGTTCTCCTTCAATGGAAATCTTCAGAGGCGGACAGACATCTGTCTGATATGATTTAATGATCCTGCACTGAGTAGGGGGGTGGCCCCGATGACCCCGGAGGTCCCTTCCAACTCTACCATTCTATGATAACATCCCTAGGAGGTTCAGATGGTGAAGGCCTAGGCCGGAGAGCTGTGTATGCGTTCTATGATTATTTTCTTAGCTCTTTCTATCCCAAGGACGATCTAGAAGATGTTTAAGGCAGCTAAATGTAAAGTTTCAGATGCCGCTGATTCTGGGGGGCCTCTGATGCGAATGTTTTTCCTTCTGCTCCTGTTCTCCTAATCTATTAGCAGCATGGCTTGGTTTAATTGGTCTTGCTGCGCACTTAAATTAGACTGGAGAGCTAAATTGCAGTGTAGGAGTTTGTGGTGCAAGTTCTTTTGGTCTCTAACTCTGGCCGATTTGTTTGACTTCTGTCTTGATATCCGCCAGCTCCTTCATGACTGGAGAGATAAAATGAGCCAGAATTTTTAAGGGAAAGATCATGATATTTGGTCTCTATTAGAGATGAGCGAACGTACTCGGTTCGGGTGTTTTTGGACCCGAGTACCGCTTTTTCCGAGTAACTGACTAGTCGGACGAAAAGATTCGGGGGGCACCGGGGGTGCGCGTAGGGTTGCAGAGGGGAGTGGGAGAGAGAGAGAGCTCCCCCCTGTTCCCCACTGCTACCCCCCGCTCCACCACGCTGCCCCCGCCCCCCGAATCTTTTTGTCCGAGTAGTCAGTTACTCAGACAAAGCGGTGCTCGAGTCCAAAAACACCCGAACCGAGTACGCTCGCTCATCTCTAGTCTCTCTCCATTTCCTCGTCTTGATCCGAGGTGGCTGAGGCACAGTCCTCGCCAGAGTTCTCTATGTTTTGTTATGTGAGTTTTTCTTGTGGAGCCCTGTGCCTTTGTGCTGCAGGAGAATCATGTTGCTTTTTCTTTAAATATTTATCCATTTTGGCCTGATTTGTGTTTGTTTTAGGGGTATGTGTGTGTTCTCTGCTTCTATCTGTCCCGTATTTCACTATTCTGCAATGTAAACGGTGTTGCACTTCTGCAAGCCGATCTCTCGGGTTATATTTTTATATAGTTACTCGTCAGGTCTGTCAGGTGTGATAGCTGCAGTCTCAGGGTCTGCCGTTTACATGCCAATCAATTATTCATCCATTTCGCCGCGTCCCCCTCTCTGGCCCTTGGTCGTTCGCATCTACAAGAGTGTGAAAGCCGTAATGCTGGAAGGAGTCACAATTTAGCTGCGGGTATCAGTCTACTAAGGGCTCTGGCAGTTATCGAGCCCTCTCAGCAGCTGTGGATCCACAAGGCTGTATTCAAAATTGCTGTGGAGAGGTTGGAGGGATGGATGGATGGATGGTTGGAGGGATGACTGGATGGATGGTTGGAGGGATGACTGGATGGATGGATGGAGGGATGGATGAATGGTTGGATGGCTGGTTTGAGGGATGGATGGGTGGTTGGAGGGATGGATGGGTGGTTGGAGGGATGGATGGATAGTTGGAGAGATGGATAGGATGCTGGGGAGCGGCTATGTTGTGTGTTCTGCGTAGGGGTTTAGCTTATCTTGTTTTAAAGTCCAGGGTATTCTCAACTCCCAGTTGTTTCTCTCCCATGAAGCCCCCGTTCCACTATGTGCCTGTGGGCCCTTTTTGTGCTGCTTTATGTTGTGGCTGCAGCAGTACTTCTTGTGGGGTCTGCTGACACTTTAACCCACGACTTATGAGCCTAGCTTCTTCTCTAGGCCTCCGGATCCCAGAGGGCTTTAGCACCGGCTGCTGCTGCTCCAGGTACGCACCGCAGGTACTGTGAGCCGTCAGCAGTCCCAGAGTCACCCCTCCCCCTCTCCAGTTTTCTCAGGGCTGAGGAAAAGGGCTTTATGTTTTGTGGGAGATCCTCTACAATGCCGCCTCTCAGTATTTGCTGCTGCCTGCGGTACCACCAGGGCCATACACCATTGTCTCACTTGTCAGTAGGGAGAGACTATCTGCTCGAGACGCCGGTCACCTCCTGAGAACAGGGCCACAACTTAAGCCCGTGTATGGAGTTGCTGCAGGCCGCAAACACCTCTTCAACGACGTTGGTCTCAGGGTGATAACCGGACATTGGTGAGTCACTGCTCCACTACCGGGGTTCCTCCAGAGAATGCCAGGAGATGCAGGAAGCTAATAAGGGCTCTAAGAGAGAAAGATGTGACAATATTTTAGGTCTCTTAATGGTATAGCTCAGCTGTGTGCTTCCTGCTGCCTTGCTGGTTAAGTCATGCCCCCAGGAGGCTTTTTTTCTGGCCCCTCCACCATAAAGCCCAGATTGATAAAGATTGCAGTGATAGTTGACCTTCTGGATGTATCTCTCATCTGCACACAGGATCATTGGAGCTCAGCCGGAGTGACCCCTGGGTTCCTAGTCACCTCTCTTACAAGACCTTTCTCCCTTTAGTTTGGTGGCTCGGCGGCTCTTGGAAGAGTCCTGATTGTTCTTCCATGTGCGTATTATGGGGGCCGCTGGGCTCTTGGTCACCTCTCTTACAAGACCCTTCTCCCCCTTAGTTTGGGGGTTGGCGGCTCTAGGAAGAGTCCTGGTTGTTCTTCCATGTAAGTATTAAGGGGTCCGCTGGGTTCTTGGTCTTCTCTCCTTGCTCCGGTATTATCTCTGACTCTTCTCTGTACCCCTTAAAGCTCCAGTATTATCCCTGACTCTTCTCTGTACCCCCTGATTCTCCGGTATTATCCCTGACTCTTCTCTGTACCCCCTGACGCTTCGGCATTATCTCTGATTCTTCTCTGTACCCCCTGATGCTCCTGTATTACCCCTGACTCTTCTCTGTACCCCCTAAGGCTCCAGCATTATCCCCAACTCTTCTCTGTACCCCTGATGCTCCGGTCTTATCCCCGACTCTTCTTTGTACCCCCTGACACTCCGTCACTATGCCGACCCTTCTCTGTACCCCCTGATGCTCCGGTATTATCTCTGACTCTTCTCTGTACCGCCTGACGCTCTGGCATTACCCCCGACTCGTCCTTATACCCCTGACGCTCCGGCATTATCCCCAACTCCTCTCCGTTCCCCCTGATGCTCCGGCATTATCTCCGACTCTTTTCTGTACCACCTGATGTTCGGCATTATCCCTGACTCTTCTCTGTACCCCTGACGCTCCAGCAGTAACATCGACTCTTCTCTGTACGCCCTGACGATCCAGCATTGCTCCTGACTCTTCTCTTTACCCCATGACGCTCCGGCATTATGCTTGACTCTTCTCTGTACCCGCTAATGCTCCTGCACTATGCCTAACTTTTCTTTGTATCTCCTGACGCTCCGGCATTATCTCTGACTCTTCTCTGTACCCCCTAACGCTCCGGCATTACCCCCGACTCTTCTCTGTACCCCCTGATGCTTTGGCATTATCTCTGACTCTTCTCTGTACCCCTGATGCTCCTGCATTATCCCCGACTCTTCTCTGTACCCCCTGATGCTCCGGCATTATCCCCCAACTCTTCTCTGTACCCCCTAACACTCCCACATTATCCCTGACTCTTTTCTGTACCCCATGACGCTCCGGCATTATCTCTGACTCTTTTACGTACCCCCTGACACTCCGGCATTATCTATGACTCTTCTTTGTACCCTCTGACTCTCCGGCATTATCCCCGACTCTTCTCCCGTACCCCCTGATGCTCCGGCATTATCCCTGACTCTACTCTATACCCTCTGATACCCGGCATTATCCCCGACTCTTCTATGTACCCTCTGACTCTCTGGCATTATCCCCGACTCTTCTCTGTACCCCCTGATGCTCCGGCATTATCCCCCACTCTTCTCTGTACCCCCTGACGCTCCAGCATTATCCCAGACTTTTCTCTGTACCCCCTGATGCTCCGATATTATCCCTGACTCTTCTCTGTACCCCCTAAAGCTCCAGGATTATCCCCAACTCTTCTCTGTACCCCCTGACGCTCTGGCATTATCCCCGACTCTTCGCTGTACCCCCTGATGCTCCGGCATTATCCCCGACTCTTCTCCATTCCCCCTGATGCTCCGGCATTATATCTGACTCTTTTCTGTACCCTTTTACGTTCCGGCAGTATTCTCGACTCTTCTCTGTACGCCCTGACGATCCAGGACTATTCCTGATTCTTTTCTGTACCGCATGACGCTCCGGCATTATGCCCGACTCTTCTCTGTACCCGCTAATGCTCCTACCTTATGCCTTACTTTTCTCTGTATCTCATGACGCTCCGGCATTATCTCTGACTCTTCTCTGTACCTCCTGATACTCTGGCATTATCTCTGACTCTTCTCTGTACCGGTGACGCTCCTGCATTATCCCCGACTCTTCTCTATACCCCCTGATGCTCCGGCATTATCCCCCAACTCTTCTCTGTACCCCCTAACACTCCCACATTACCCCTGACTCTTTTTTGTACCCCATGATGCTCCGGTATTATCCCCGACTCTTTTTTGTACCCCCTGACACTCCGGCACTATGCCCGACCCTTCTCTGTACCCCCTGATGCTCTGGTATTATCTCTGACTCTTCTCTGTACCCCCTGACGCTCTGGCATTATCCCCGACTCTTCGCTGTACCCCCTGATGCTCCGGCATTATCCCCGACTCTTCTCCATTCCCCCTGATGCTCCGGCATTATATCTGACTCTTTTCTGTACCCTTTGACGTTCCGGCAGTATTCTCGACTCTTCTCTGTACGCCCTGACGATCCAGGATTATTCCTGATTCTTTTCTGTACCGCATGACGCTCCGGCATTATGCCCGACTCTTCTCTGTACCCGCTAATGCTCCTACCTTATGCCTTACTTTTCTCTGTATCTCATGACGCTCCGGCATTATCTCTGACTCTTCTCTGTACCTCCTGATACTCTGGCATTATGGCATTATCTCTGACTCTTCTCTGTACCGGTGACGCTCCTGCATTATCCCCGACTCTTCTCTATACCCCCTGATGCTCCGGCATTATCCCCCAACTCTTCTCTGTACCCCCTAACACTCCCACATTACCCCTGACTCTTTTTTGTACCCCATGATGCTCCGGCATTATCTCCGACTCTTCTCTGTAACCCCTGACACTCCGGCATTATCTCTGACTCTTCTCTGTACCCTCTGACTCTCCGGCATTATCCCCGACTCTTCTCTGTACCTCCTGATGCTCTGGCATTATCTGTGACTCTCCTCTATACCGCTGACGCTCCTGCATTATCCACGACTCTTCTCTATACCCCCTGATGCTCCAGCATTAGCCCCGAACTCTTCTCTGTACCCCCTAACACTCCCACATTATCTCCGACTCTTCTCTGTACCCCCTGACACTCCGGCATTATCTCTGACTCTTCTCTGTACCCTCTGACTCTCCGGCATTATCCCCGACTCTTCTCTGTACCCTCTGACTCTCCGGCATTATCCCCGACTCTTCTCTGTGCCCCCTGATGCTCCGGCATTATTTCTGGCTCTTCTCTGTACCCTCTGACGCTCCAGTATTATGCCCGACTCTTCTCTGTACCCGCTAATGCTCCTACCTTATGCCTTACTTTTCTCTGTATCTCATGATGCTCCGGCATTATCTCTGAATCTTCTCTGTACACCCTAACGCTCCGACATTACCCCCGACTCTTCTCTGTACCTCCTGATGCTCTGGCATTATCTCTGACTCTCCTCTATACCGCTGACGCTCCTGCATTATCCCCGACTATTCTCTATACCCCCTGATGCTCCAGCATCATCCCCGAACTCTTCTGTGTACCCCCTAACACTCCCACATTATCCCTGACTCTTTTCTGTACCCCATGACGCTCCGGCATTATCTCCGACTCTTCTCTGTACCCCCTGACACTCCGGCATTATCTCTGACTCTTCTCTGTACCCTCTGACTCTCCGGCATTATCCCCAACTCTTCTCTGTACCCCCTGATGCTCCAGCATTATCCCCGACTCTATACCCTCTGATGCCCGGCATTATCCCCGACTCTTCTATGTTCCCCCTGATGCTCCGGCATTACCCCCGACTCTTCTCTGTACCCCATGATGCTCCGGCATTATCCCCGACTCTTCTCTGTGCCCCCTGATGCTCCAGCATTATTTCTGGCTCTTCTCTGTACCCTCTGACGCTCCAGTATTATGCCCGACTCTTTTCTGTACCCCATGATGCTCCGGCATTATCCCCGACTCTTCTCTGTGCCCCCTGATGCTCCGGCATTATTTCTGGCTCTTCTCTGTACCCTCTGATGCTCCAGCACTATGCCTAACTTTTCTCTGTACCCCCTGATGCTCCGGCATTATCCCCAACGCTTCTCAGTACCCCCTGATGCACCGGCAATATCTCCGACTCTTCTCAGTACCCCCTGATGCTCCGGCAATATCTCTGACTCTTTTCTGTACCCCATGACGCTCCGGCATTGTCCGTGACTCTTCTCTGTACCCCCTGATGCTCCAGCATTATCTCTGACTCTTCCCTTTACCCCCTGATGCTAAGGCATTATCCCCCACTCTTCTCTGTACCCCCTGATGCTCCAGCATTATCTCAGACTCTTCTCTGTATCCCCTGAAGTTTCTGCATTATCCCCGACTCTTCTCTGTACCCCCTGACAGTCCGGCATTATCCCCGAGTCTTCTCTGTACCCTATGACAATCTGGCATTATCTCTGACTCTTCTCTGTACCCCATGATGCTCCGGCATTATCCCCGACTCTTCTCTGTACCTCCTGATGCTCCGGCATTATCCCCGACTCTTCTCTGTACCTCCTGACGCTCTGGCATTATCCCTGACTATTCTCTGTCCCCTCTGACACTCCGGCATTATCTCTGACTCTTCTCTGTACCTCATCATGCTCCAGCATTATCCACAAATCTTCTCTGTACCCCCTGACGCTCCAGCAGTATCCCCGACTCTTCTCTGTACCCCCTGACAGTCCGGCATTATCCAGGAGTCTTCTCTGTACCCTATGACACTCTGGCATTATCTCTGACTCTTCTTTGTACCCCATGATGCTCCGGCATTATCCCCGACTCTTCTCTGTACCGCCTGATGCTCCGGCATTATTCTGACTCTTCTCAGTGCCCCCTGATGCTCCGGCACTATCCCCGACTCTTCTCTGTACCCCCTGATGCTCCGGCATTATCCCTGACTCTTCTCTGTACCCCCTGATGCTTCAGCATTATCCCCGACTCTTTTCAGTCACCCCTGATGCTCCGGCATTATCTCCGACTCTTTTCTGTACGCCCTGATGCTCCAGCATTATCCCCGACTCTTCTCTGTACCCCCTGATGCTCTGGCATTATCTCCGACTCTTCTCTGTACCACCTGACGCTCCGGCATTATCCCTGACTCTTCTCTGTACCCCCAACGCTCCGGCAGTATCCTCGAGTCTTCTCTGTACGCCCTGACGATCCAGCATTGTTCCTGACTCTTCTCTATACCCCATGACACTCCGGCATTATGCTTGACTCTTCTCTGTACCCCCTGATGCTGCAGCACTATGCCTTACTTTTTTTCTGTACCCCCTGATGGTCCGGCATTATCCCCGAGTCTTCTCTGTACCCTATGACACTCTGGCATTATCTCTGACTCTTCTCTATACCCCATGATGCTCCGGATTATCCCCGACTCTTCGCTGCACCCCCTGATGCTCCGGCATTATCCCCGACTCTTCTCAGTACCCCCTGATGCTCCGGCATTATCTCCCCCTCTTGTCTGTACCACATGACGTTCCGGCATTATCCCTGACTCTTCTTTGTACCCCTGACACTCCGGCAGTATCCTCGACTCTTCTCTGTACCCCCTGATGCTCCGGTATTATCCCTGACTCTTTTCTGTACCCTATGACACTCCGGCATTATCTCCGACTCTTCTCTGTACCCCCTGACGCTCCGGTATTGTCCCAGACTCTTCTCTGTACCTCCTGATGCTCCACTATTATCTCTGACTCTTCTCTGTACCCTATGACGCTCCGGCATTATCCCTGACTCTTCTCTGTACCCCCTGATGCTCCTGCATTATCTCCGAGTCTTCTTTGTACCCCCTGATGTTTATGCATTATCCCCGACACTTCTCTGTACCCCCTGACAGTCCGGCATTATCCCCGAGTCTTCTGTGTACCCTAAGACACTCTGGCATTATCTCTGACTCTTCTCTGTACCCTATGACACTCTGGCATTATCTCTGACTCTTCTCTGTACCCCATGATGCTCCGGCAATATCCCCGACTCTTCTCTGTACCCCCTGATGCTCCAGCATTATCCCCGACTCTTCTCTGTACCTCCTGATGCTCCGGCATTATCCCCGACTCTTCTCTGTACCCCCTGATGCTCCAGCATTATCTCCGACTCTTCCCTTTACCCCCTGATGCTAAGGCATTATTCCCCACTCCTTCTCTGTACCCCCTGATGCTCCAGTATTATCTCAGACTCCTCTCTGTATCCCCTGAAGTTTCTGCATTATCCCCGACTCTTCTCTGTACCCCCTGACAGTCCGGCATTATCCCCAACTCTTCTCTGTACCTCCTGACGCTCTGGCATTATCCCTGACTCTTCTCTGTACCCTATGACACTCTGGCATTATCTCTGACTCTTCTCTGTACCCCATGATGCTCCGGCATTATCCCCGACTCTTCTCTGTACCTCCTGATGCTCCGGCATTATCCCCGACTCTTCTCTGTACCTCCTGACGCTCTGGCATTATCCCTGACTCTTCTCTGTACCCCATGATGCTCCAGCATTATCCACAACTCTTCTCTTTACCCCCTGATGCTCCAGCAGTATCCCCGACTCTTCTCTGTACCCCCTGACGCTCCAGCAGTATCCCCGACTCTTCTCTGTACCGCCTGACAGTCCGGCATTATCCCCGAGTCTTCTCTGTACCCTACGACACTCTGGCATTATCTCTGACTCTTCTCTGTACCCCATGATGCTCCGGCATTATCCCCGACTTTTCTCTGTACCTCCTGATGCTCCGGCATTATTCTGACTCTTCTCAGTGCCCCCTGATGCTCCGGCACTATCTCCGACTCTTCTCTGTACCCCCTGATGCTCCGGCATTATCCCCGACTCTTCTCTGTACCCCCTGATGCTCCAGCATTATCCCCGACTCTTTTCAGTCACCCCTGATGCTCTGGCATTATCTCTGACTCTTTTCTGTGCCCCCTGATGCTCCAGCATTATCCCCAACTCTTCTCTGTACCCCCTGATGCTCCAGCATTATCCCCAACTCTTCTCTGTACCCCCTGATGCTCCGGCATTATCTCCAACTCTTTTCTGTACCATCTGTTGTTCAGCATTATCCCTGACTCTTCTCTGTACCCCTAACGCTCCGGCAGTATCTTCGAGTCTTCTTTGTACGCCCTGACAATCCAAAATTGTTCCTGACTCTTCTCTATACCCCATGACACTCCGGCATTATGCTTGACTCTTCTCTGTACCCCCTGATGCTGCGGCACTATGCCTAACTTTTTTTCTGTACCCCCTGACGGTCCGGCATTATCCCCGAGTCTTCTTTGTACCCTATGACACTCTGGCATTATCTCTGACTCTTCTCTGTACCCCATGATGCTCTGGCATTATCCCCGACTCTTCGCTGTACCCCCTGATGCTCCGGTATTATCCCCGACTCTTCTCAGTACCCCCTGATGCTCCGGCATTATCTTCGACTCTTTTCTGTACCACCTGACGGTCCGGCATTATCCCTGACTCTTCTTTGTACCTCTGACACTCCGGCAGTATCCTCGACTCTTCTCTGTACCCCATGATGCTCCAGCATTATCCCCAACTCTTCTCTGTACCCCCTGATGCTCCAGCAGTATCCCCGACTCTTCTCTGTACACCATGACGCCCCGGCATTATCCCTGACTCTTTTCTGTACCCTATGACACTCCGGCATTATCTCCGACTCTTCTCTGTACCCCCTGACGCTCCGGTATTATCCCAGACTCTTCTCTGTACCTCCTGATGCTCCACTATTATCTCTGACTCTTCTCTGTACCCTATGACGCTCCGGCATTATCCCCGACTCTTCTCTGTACCCCCTGATGCTCCTGCATTATCTCTAACTCTTCTCTGTACCCCATGATGCTAAGGCATTATCCCCCACTCTTCTCTGTACCCCCTGATGCTCCAGTATTATCTCCGAGTCTTCTCTGTACCCCCAGATGTTTCTGCATGATCCCCGACTCTTCTCTGTACCCCCTGACAGTCCGGCATTATCCCCGAGTCTTCTCTGTACCCTATGACACTCTGGCATTATCTCTGACTCTTCTCAGTCACCCCTGATGCTCTGGCATTTTCTCCGACTCTTTTCTGTACCCCCTGATGCTTCAGCATTATCCCCGACTTTTCTCTGTACCCCCTGATGCTCCGGCATTATCTCCGACTCTTTTCTGTACCACCTGACGTTCGGCATTATCCCTGACTCTTCTCTGTACCCCTGACGCTCTGGCAGTATCCTCGACTCTTCTCTGTACGCCCTGACGATCCAGCATTGTTCCTGACTCTTCTCTGTACCCCATGACGCTCCGGCATTATGCTTGACTCTTCTCTGTACCCCCTGATGCTGCGGCACTATGCTTAACTTTTTTCTGTACCCCCTGACAGTCCGGCATTATCCCCGAGTCTTCTCTGTACCCTATGACACACTGGCAGTATCTCTGACTCTTCTCTGTACTCCATGATACTCTGGCATTATCCCCGAGTCTTCTCTGTACCCCCTGATGCTCCGGCATTATCCCCGACTCTTCTCAGCAACCCCTGATGCTCCGGCATTATCTCCGACTCTTTTCTGTACCACCTGACGTTCCGGCATTATCCCTGACTCTTCTTTGTACCCCTGACACTCCGGCAGTATCCCTGACTCTTCTCTGTACGACCTGACTATCCAGCATTGTTCCTGACTCTTTTCTTTACCGAATGACGCTCCGGCATTAAGCTTGACTCTTCTCTGTAACCCCTGATGCTCCGGCATTACCCCTGACTCTTCTCTGTGCCCCCTGATGCTCCAGCATTATATCTGGCTCTTCTCTGTACCCTCTGACGCTCCGGTATTATGCCCGACTCTTTTCTGTACCCTCTGATGCTCCAGCACTATGCCTAACTTTTCTCTATAATGAAAACAAAGATCTGGTACCGTGTTAGCCAGTAGAGCAAACCGTGATTGTTCTCAGCAAGAGAAACGACGTAATCTTGTAGATATGATACCTTTTAATGGCTAACAAAAATACATGATGTAATAATAGCGAGCTTCCGAACCAACGCAGGGTTCTTCTTATGGATTGGATCTGAAGAGGCATGCATATTTATACACACTTATAACATACTGTATCACCTGACGCTCTGGCATTATCTCTGACTCTTCTCAGTACCCCCTGATGCACCGGCAATATCTCCGACTCTACTCAGTACCCCCTGATGCTCCGGCAATATCTCCGATTCTTTTCTGTACCCCCTGACGTTCTGGCATTATCCCTGACTCTTCTCTGTACCCCTGACGCTCCGGCATTATCCCTGACTCTTCTCTATACCTCCTGATGCTCCAGCATTATCCCCGACTCTTCTCTGTACCTCCTGACGCTCTGGCATTATCCCTGACTCTTCTCTGTACCCTCTGACGCTTTGTCATTATCTCTGATTCTTCTCCGTACCCCATGATGCTCCGCCATTATTCCCGACTCCTCTCTGTACCCCCTGACGCTAAGGCATTATCCCTGACTCTTCTCAGTACCCCCTGATGCTCTGGCATTATCCCTGACTCTCTTTTCTGTACCCCCTGACGTTCCAGCATTATCTCCGACTTTGTACCCCTGATGCTCCGGCAGTATCCTCGACTCTTCTCTGTATGCCCTGACGATCCAGCATTGCTCCTGACTCTTCTCTTTACCCCATGACGCTCCGGCATTATGCTTGACTCTTCGCTGTACCCCCTGATGCTCCGGCACTATGCCCAAGTTTTCTCTGTATTCCATGACGCTCCGGCATTATCTCATACTCTTCTCTGTACCCCCTGATGCTCAGGCATTATCTTTGACTCTTCTCTGTACCCCCTGATGCTCTGATATTATCTCTGACTCTTCTCTGTGCCCCCTGATGCTCCGGCATTATCCCCCAACTCTTCTCTGTACCCCCTGACACTCCGGCATTATCTCAGACTCTTCTCTGTACCCCCTGACACTCCGGCATTATCTCAGACTCTTCTCTGTATCCCCCTCACGCCCTGGCATTATCCCTACTCTTCTCTGTAGCCCCTGATGCTCCGGCATTATCTCCGACTCTTCTCGGTACCCCCTGAGGCTCCAGCATTATCCCCGACTCTTCTCTGCAGCCTATGACAATCTGGCATTATCTCCGACTCTTCTCTGTACCCCTTAATGCTCCAGCATTATCTCCGACTCTTCTCTGTATCCCTTAATGCTCCAGCATTATCCCCGACTCTTCTCTGTACCCCCTGATGCTCTGGGATTATTTCCGACTCTTCTCTGTACCCCCTGATGCTCCGGCATTATCCCCACATCTTCTGTGCATCCCCTTACGCTCCGGTATTATCCCTGACTCTTCTCTGTACCCTCTAATGCTCCGACATTATCCCCGACTCTTCTCTGTACCCCTGACGCTCCGGCATTACCCCACCTCTTTTCTGTACCCTCGGAAACTCTGGCATTATCCCTGACTCTTCTCTGTACCCCCTGACGCTCCGGTATTATCCCCGACTCTTCTCTGTACCCCCTGACGCTCCGGTATTATCTCTGTCTCTTCTCTGTACCCTCTGACGCTTCAGCATTATCCCTGACTCTTCTCTGTACCCCCTGATACTCTGGCATGATCTCTGTATCTTCTCTGTACCCTCTGATGCTACAGCATTATTCCTGATTCTTCTCTGTACCCCCTGATGCTCCGGCATTATCCCTGACTGTTGTCTGTACCCTCTGACGCTCAGGCATTATCCCGGACCCTTCTCTGTAACCCCTGATACTCTGGCATCATCTCTGACTCTTCTCTGTACCCTCTGACGCTCCGGTATTATCCCCGACTCTTCTCTGTACCCCCTAACGCTCCGGCATTATCTCTGACTCTTCTCTGTACCCCCTGACGCTCCGGTATTATCTCTGTCTCTTCTCTGTACCCTCTGACGCTTCAGCATTATCCCTGACTCTTCTCTGTACCCCCTGATACTCTGGCATGATCTCTGTATCTTCTCTGTACCCTCTGATGCTACGGCATTATTCCTGATTCTTTTCTGTACCCCCTGATGCTCAGGCATTATCCCCGACTCTTCTCTGCAACCCCTGATATTCTGGCATTATCCCCGACTCTTCTCTGCACTCCCTGACGCTCCGGCATTATCCCCCACTCTTCTCTGTACCCTTTGACACTCCGGCATTATCTCCGACTCTTCTCTGTACCCCTTGACGCTCCAGTATTATTCCCGACTCTTCTCTGTACCCCCTGATGCTCCGGGATTATCCCCAAATCTTTTCTGTAACCCCTGACGCTCCGGTGTTATCCCTGACTTTTCTCTGTACGCCATGATGCTCCAGCATTATACCTGACTCTTCTCTGTACCCTCTGATGCTCCGGCATTATCCCTGACTTATTCACTGTACCCCCTGACGCTCCAGCATTATCCCCGAGTCTTCTATGTACCCCCTGACGCTCCAGCATTATCCCCGAGTCTTCTATGTACCCCCTGACGCTCAGGCATTATCCCCGACTCTTCTCTGTAACCCCTGATACTCTGGCATCATCTCTGACTCTTCTCTGTACCCTCTGACGCTCCAACATTATCCCCGACTCTTCTCTGCACACCCCTGATGCTGCGGCATTATCTCTGTCTCTTCTCTGTACCCCCTGATGCTCCGGCATTATCTCTGAATCTTCTCTGTACCCTCTGATGCTCCGGCATTATCCCCGACTCTTCTCTGTACCCCCTGACACTTCGGCATCATCTCTGACTCTTCTCTGTACCCCCTGATGCTACGGCATTATCTCTGACTGTAAGGCCTCATGACCAGTAGCTAAATGGAATTGCGGATTCCGCAGGGGATTTTTCCCATAGGGAATCATTGGCCATCCGCGGTTCAATAAATTGATTTTTGCACCCGCAGATGGCATTTTAAAAGAATTGCGTTTTTCATGCGCGGGAGAAAAAAACGCGGCATGCTCCATTCTGCCGGCAGATTCTGGGCGGATTGCATTTTTCTAGTGGATTATGTTGGGGGTCTTCAATGGAGACCAGTGCTGATGTTGCCTGAGTCCAAATTCAAAGGAAAGTTATAACGAGTACCCGGAGAACCATAAGAAGCCACTACACACAGCAAATGAATCAAATGCATTCTACTTTATTGTTGAACATTGCCAGTTCTTATACAAGAGGAAAAGAAGGCGTATCCAAATGTTGCCTGGTACAAAGATTAGTGTTACAAAAGGTCAAACTACTTTACATTCTAATATTGCTTACCAAGTCCTCATTCCAACAGATTACAATATGGCTGCAAACCAAGGTCTTCTAAACAAAAGGTATCAGCACACTCCTGTGTGAAGTGAACATCGTGGGTCGAGCAGTGTGTACACCCAGTAATCCGTAGTGGCCAGAATGCGTGTAACGCGAGGGTCACGAGAAAGGCATCCTAACATGAAGTCAGCCATGTGTGCCAGGGTACCTGTACGCAACACATGGCTGTCCTCACTAGGAAGATCACTTTCAGGATCCTCCTCCTCCTCCTCCTCCTCCGGCCATACAGGATGACAGGCAAGCAGCATGTGTACCCTCAGCAGTGGGCCAAGCTGTCTCTTCCCCCTCCTCCTCATGCTCCTCCCCCCCTCCTCCTCCTCCTCCTCAACGCTCTGAGATATAGACATGAGGGTGCTCTGACTATCCAGCGACATACTGTCTTCCCCCGCCTCCGACATACTGTCTTCCCCCGCCAAAGCGTCTGCCTTTATGCTTTGCAGGGAACTTCTCAAGAGGCATAGCAGAGGAATGGTGACGCTAATGATTGCAGCATCCCCGCTCAGCATCTGGGTAGACTCCTCAAAGTTTCCAAGGACCTGGCAGATGTCTGCCAACCAGGCCCACTCTTCTGTAAAGAATTGAGGAGGCTGACTCCCACTACGCCGCCCATGTTGGAGTTGGTATTCCACAATAGCTCTACGCTGCTCATAGAGCCTGGCCAACATGTGGAGCGTAGAGTTCCACCGTGTGGGCACGTCGCACAGCAATCGGTGCACTGGCAGATTAAACCGATGTTGCAGGGTCCGCAGGGTGGCAGCGTCCGTCTTGGAGTTGCGGAAATGTGCGCTGACCCGGCGCACCTTTCCGAGCAGGTATGACAAGTGTGGGTAGCTTTTCAGAAAGCGCTGAACCACCAAATTAAAGACATGGGCCAGGCATGGCACGTGCGTGAGGCTGCCGAGCTGCAGAGCCTCCACCAGATTACGGCCGTTGTCACACACGACCATGCCCGGTTGGAGGCTCAGCGGCGCAAGCCAGCGGTCGGTCTGCTCTGTCAGACCCTGCAGCAGTTCGTGGGCCTCTTCTCTCCTAAGCTGAGTAGTTTCAGCACTGCCTGCTGACGCTTGCCCACCGCTGTGCTGCCGTGCCGCGCGACACCGACTGCTGGCGACGTGCTGCTGCTGACACATCTTGATTGCGAGACAGAGGTTGCGTAGGAGGAGGAGGAGGAGGAGGGTGGTTTAGTGGAGGAAGCATACACCGCCGCAGATACCACCACTGAGCTGGGGCACGCAATTCGGGGGGTGGGTAGGACGTGAGTGGTCCCAGGGTCTGACTCTGTCCCAGCCTCCACTAAATTCACCCAATGTGCCGTCAGGGAGATATAGTGGCCCTGCCCGCCTGTGCTTGTCCACGTGTCTGTTGTTAAGTGGACCTTGGCAGTAACCGCGTTGGTGAGGGCGTGTACAATGTTGCGGGAGACGTGGTCGTGCAGGGCTGGGACGGCACATCGGGAAAAGTAGTGGCAACTGGGAACCGAGTAGCGTGGGGCCGCCGCCGCCATCATGCTTTTGAAAGCCTCCGTTTCTAGAAGCCTATACGGCAGCATCTCCAGGCTGATAAATTTGGCAATGTGCACGTTTAACGCTTGAGCGTGCGGGTGCGTGGCTGCGTACTTGCGCTTGCGCTCAAACAGTGGCGCTAGCGACGTCTGGACGCTGCGCTGAGAGACATTGCTGGATGGGGACTAGGACAGCGGAGGTGAGGGTGTGGGTGCAGGCCAGGAGACGGTAGTGCCTGTGTCCTCAGAGGGGGGTTGGATCTCAGTGGCAGGTTGGGGCACAGGGGGAGAGGCAGCGGTGCAACGGCCTTCGTCCCACCTTGTGGGGTGCTTGGCCATCCTATGCCTGCGCATGCTGGTCGTGGTGCCTCCCCAGCGGATCTTGGCACGACAAAGGTTGCACACCACGGTTCGTCGGTCGTCAGGCGTCTCTGTGAAAAACTGCCACACCGTAGAGCACCTTAATCTCTGCAGGGTGGCATGGCGCGAGGGGGCGCTTTGGGAAACAGTTGGTGGATTATTCGGTCTGGCCCTGCCTCTACCCCTGGCCACCGCACTGGCTCGGCCTGTGCCCACACCCTGACTTGGGCCTCCCTGTCCACGCCCGCGTCCACGTCCTCTAGGCCTACCCCTACCTCTCACCATGGTGTATTACCAGTAGTGCAGAAACAGAACGCTGTAATTAAATGTGCCGCTTATTGGCCTGTGGTTGGAGGCTGACTTCGCTTACGGAACGCCAGGAAATAATTTTGCGCAAGCCTGCTGTAACACTTAGCTGGCTGCGTATGAATTAGGACAACTACCCCCAGCAGAGACCCAGTACACTGAGGACAGTCACAGGCAGCCCAAATAGATTTTTTTCCCCAAATGTTTTTGGAAAGGCCCACTGCCTATATACACTAAATATGTCTTCTGTCCCTGCCTCACCACTACTGGCCCTGGACAATGTATAATTACTGCAGGACGCAATGCTCTGCACGGCCGATATACAAAAAAAAAAAGTGCAACACTGCAAAAAGCAGCCTCCACACTACTGCACACGGTTAGATGTGGCCCTGAGAAGGACCGTTGGGGTTCTTGAAGCCTAAAATCACTCCTAACGCTCTCCCTATAGCAGCTCCGGCACCAGCAGCACTGCCCCTGATCTCTGTCAGAATGCGTCTGTGGCGAGCCGCGGGAGGGGCCGATTTTTATACTCCGGTGACATCTGATCGCCCCAGCCACTCACAGCAGGGGGGTGGTATAGGGCTTGAACGTCACAGGGGGAAGTTGTAATGCCTTCCCTGTCTTTCTATTGGCCAGAAAAGCGCGCTAACGTCTCAGACAGGAAACTGAAAGAAACCCGAACATCGCGTGGTACTCGTTACCAGTAACGAGCATCTCGAACACGCTAATACTCGAACGAGTACGTTCGCTCATCTCTAATCCTTATCTTTCTTATGTTGGGTTACTTAGAAATAGGATTAACCCTTAACAATTATTATATTACTGGGAGAAATAACCTCACTATCATTCAGTGGAATCTGATTGGCTGCTGAGGATCACGTGATCGGCCTTACTATAAGATGGGCCACCATATTGTGTCACGTGTTCTCTTCTCCGATGCCTCGGAATATCCCGACTGATACCCCTGCGGCACATAAACGAACAGACGCTGCAAATGAGCGCCATGAAAGAGGCGTCTATGCCACGCACAGCGCCACCTTGCCCACAGGACGGTGTCTGGCATTGCAGCTCAGCTCCCATTTATTTACCACCATGCACAAAGCACTGAGTCTGGGAGAAAGCCGCCATGTCTTCTATCCCTGAACGGCCATAAGTCCTGCCCCCATATCCTCCCGGCCTGGAGGCACAAATCACACAGACAGGCAGACATCACTCATCTGTACGGCCGGAGAATGGAGCTCACAGCTGTGTGAGGCCAACCTAACTTCAGCAGAGACACACCCTACAGAAAGGGATCACATGACCGTGACATCATCACAGGTCCTTGAACACCATTAATCCTCTTTTCAGCCGCAGTTCTCCGGCGTGGTGCATTCAGCCAATCAGCTGGCTGGAATCGGCACCACCTGACTACACTGTGTGCATGCGGATTGCCTTCAGCAGCCGTGCACTACACACTACAGTTAAGCAGCACGGGGTTAGGGTTAGGGTTAGGGTTAGTGTTTAGGGTTAGGTTTAGGGTTTAGTAACCCTAACCCTAAACCTAACCCCGTGCTGCTTAACTGTAGTGTGTAGTGCACGGCTGCTGAAGGCAATGCGCGAGCACGCTGTGTAGTCAGGTGGGGCCGATTCCAGCCAGCTGATTGGCTGAATGCGCCGCGCCGGAGAACTGCGGCTGAAAAGGGAAATATGCCTGCAGAGTTCCGCCTTCTGGTCATGTAACTACAGGTCCCGCCCACATCCGAAGTCACCAATACTCCGCCCTCTGATCACATGGCAGTGACATCATCACAGGTCCTTCAGTGTATACAGGCAGTTCATGGTGTGCTGTTCTCTCTGTTATCAGGTATAAGAGAATACGTACGGTATATACAGTAATACGGTAAGCTGACATCGGGGGTTGTTCTCTCTGTTATCAGCCGGTATCAGAGAATATATATACAGCAGTACAGTAAGCTGACATGGGGGTTGTTCTCTCTCTGTTATCAGCCGGTATCAGAGATATATATATATATATATATATATATATATATATATATATATTGTGAGACGGTGACCGGCAAGGTGCTGGAGGGCAGGTATGTGTCACCTAGGATGCTCTCCTATGCTGCTTTGGGGAGCGCTTGGGCAGATGCGTGCCGGTAGTATAGTGTTAGTGGCATTAAGTCACTGACACGTTGTAGTGTGTAAGTGGCTCCAAGCAACATAATCCGGGCCGGCTTTTCCTGGAGTGACCAAAGCGAAGGGTGGGATGGCCACTCCCACGTACCAGGTGAGGCTGGTACCAGGCCTTATAAAGCCTGGGCCTACAGGGCCTAGAGGGAGAGCTGAGACCTCTGCAGGTCCGAGAGTCCTGGCTGGCTGTGTGCAGGAGCCATTTGGTTACCAGTAGGTAGACAGGGACGCTACATGTATAGTAAGTGCTCAGACGAGCAGGATTTACCTTATGTTTGCCTGATGTTAAGGCCTGTATTTTGCTTTGTTTGCTTGGAAATAAACCCAGGCGAAGCCTGGACTACAGACTTTATCCCATGTGTCACTGTCTCTGACTGCTTATGCCCAGGTTGCTACCGATCCTAAATGCTAATCCCTCACATATGGTGTTTGGATGCGGGCAGTGGTCTTAAAGAGACATACACCAATTAATGGACATTTTGCTGCAGCAGCTGGAGAACCGTTGCTAAGGGCAACCGCCCAACTGAGATTGACGGGAGAGTGCTGTAACCCCCATGTCCTGGGTGAAAGCTGCAATGGCGCAGCAACCAGACACTGCCAAGATGGAAGAACTGATAAAGCAGCTGGTGCAAATGAACATGCAGCAGCAACAAACGTTGGCTCAGCAGCAACAAATGACGGCGACCCAGCAAAAGATCCATGAGGAGGCCATGAGAGCTCAGGCCGAGACTAATGCTCTCCTGGCGCAAAGTGTGCAGAGGTCGTCTGGTTCGCTCCCCACCACCCGTACCGCGGTACAGGCGGCCTTACAAAAGATGACACCCACCGATGACATTGAGGCCTTTGAGAGAGTGGCCGAGAGGGAGAAGTTACCGGCGCCTCAGTGGGCTGAGGTAGTAGCGCCTTTCCTGTCGGGAGAACCCCAAAAGGCCTATTTTGATCTCGGTGAGCAGGATGCCAAGGACTATATTAAGCTCAAAGGTGAGATCCTGGCACGCTTGGGCGTGGACACCCATGTGCGGGCCCGACGAGTACACGCCTGGACTTTCGCGGATGACCTACCAGCTCGCTCCCAGATGTACGACCTGTTCCACCTGGTGAGAAAGTGGCTGCAGCCGGAGGAGTCGTTCCCGGCAGAGATCGTACAGAAAGTGGTCCTGGATAAGTTTATACACTCGTTACACCCCAACAATCCAGCGCTGGGTGGGACAAGGAGGTCCCCAGGACGTGGACCAACTCGTGAGCCTCGTCGAGAGGTATAAAGCCACAGAGGACTTACTTCAAGCCGTGCCTCCTCGACGTTCCAACCCCGGGAACAGCAAGTGGGCCGGAGCACCTGGTAAGACTGTTCCGTATGTAAGGGGTGTCAAAAATGTCCCAAAGAGAGGCGGCTCAGAGGGGGATCATGTGGGACAGAAGAGGAGTCCCAACTGGACAGTCCGGTCCCGGGTAGAACCCCAAGGGGACCAGGGCCCCATACTGTGTTGGCGCTGTCGTGAGCCCGGGCATATTGCCGCCAATTGTCCACTTACTGTGGAACCAATGGACTGTGACTCTGCCCGGCGGAGGTCGATGTTTGCACGGCCAGTATGTTCTGCAGAGACTGCGTCAGAGACTGATCGACCATTGTGTCCCATAAAGGTGAATGACTTTGCGGTGACAGCTCTACTGGACTCAGGGAGCTTGGTTATGCTGGTGCACTCCAGCCTGGTCGATCCCACAACCGTCACCGGCCGTCGCATGGGGGTTGTTTGTGTGCATGGGGACACCAAGGAGTATCCTATTGCCCTTGTACGACTTGAGACTCCGTGTGGACTTGCCACCCATGAGGTGGGCGTCGTCAAATCCTTAATGCACACCGTGATCCTTGGGAGAGACTTTCCCCTATTTTGGGACTTGTGGCGACACCGAGGGTCGTCTGCAAATAAGGTTCATGATGATGCAAGGGTGTATGATGTGTGTCCAGAACCGTTTGACCCTGAGGGTACGGTTCCAGCAGTAGGGGTGACCCAAGAGAATGGGGATAACTTTCCCTTAACAGTACTAGCGGGTGAGATAGAGGTACAGGATGAAGTAGTTGCTATGCCTGACTTAGAGGTCTCACGTGCCAATTTCGGAACTGAGCAGCTCCGAGACCCCACCTTAGTAAAGGCCAGGGAAAATGTTAAAGTGATAAATGGGGAGCCTCAATTCCTGGGGGCTGATACTGTGTTTCCACACCTGGCAGTCAATCAAGAGTTGTTGTACCAGGTTGACAAGGTCCATGGGGAGGTTGTGGAACAGCTGGTGGTACCTCAGTCTTATCGCAGGATGGTCTTAGACCTGGCGCACAAGCATGTGCTGGGAGGTCATCTCGGGAGCGAAAAGACTAGGGAACGCATCCTTCAGCGTTTTTTTATGGCCGGGGGTACATGGTGATGTAAAACGTTACTGTGAGTCGTGCCCGGAGTGTCAAATAACAGCTCCTATGCCCCATTACCGGAGCCCCTTGGTGCCCTTGCCCATCATAGAGGTGCCGTTTGAGCGGATTGCTATGGACCTAGTTGGGCCCTTGGTAAAGTCTGCCCGGGGTCACCAACATATATTAGTGGTTGTAGACTATGCCACCCGTTACCCCCGAAGCCGTTCCTTTACGCAATACGTCATCCAAGGGTATTGCAAAGGAACTACTTCACATGTTCTCCCGCACGGGCATACCAAAAGAGATCCTGACGGACCAAGGAACCCCCTTTATGTCAAAGGTCATGAAGGAATTGTGTAAGCTGCTGAATATTAAGCACTTACGGACGTCTGTGTAGCACCCACAGATGGATGGTCTGGTTGAGAGATTTAATAAGACCCTAAAAAGCATGCTAAAAAGGGTAGTCAAAAAGGATGGGAAGGACTGGGACTGTCTGCTGCCATATTTAAGGTTCTCAATCCGTGAAGTCCCACAATCCTCCACTGGGTTCTCTCCCTTTGAATTAGTTTATGGTAGACATCCCCGAGGGCTCCTTGATGTAGCTAAGGAGACCTGGGAGCACGAGTCCACCCCCTACAGGAGTGTTATTGAACACATATCCCTCATGCAAGATCGAATTGCGGCGGTCATGCCCATTGTTAAAGAACATTTACAGCAGGCTCAAGAAGCCCAAAGCCGGGTATATAACCGGTCCGCCAAGGTGAGAACCTTCAACCCTGGGGATCGGGTACTAGTGTTAGTACCCACCCTAGAAAGTAAATTCCTAGCAAAATGGCAAGGGCCCTATGAAATAATTGAGAAAGTCGGAGAGGTAAACTATAAGGTATACCAGCCAGGTAGGCGGAAGCCAGAACAGTTGTACCATGTAAACCTAATTAAGCCATGGAAGGACAGAGAAGTCCTGACTGCAGTGAGCACCCCCCATAGTGTGGTCCCAGAGGTGTGTGTATCAGGGTCCCTGTCCAAATCCCAACAACAAGAGTCGAGGGAATTTATGCAACGTAATTCAGATGTGTTCTCTGATATACCAGGGCGTACTGGTGTCATAAAACACGACATTATAACTGAACCAGGGGTAAAGGTTCAGTTGAAACCGTACAGGGTTCCGGAAGCCCGCAGACGAGCCATCTCAGAGGAGGTCAAGAAAATGCTAGACCTCGGAGTAATTGAGGAGTCGAAAAGCGAATGGTCCAGCCCTATCGTGCTGATACCAAAACCTGATGGCTCTCTGCGCTTCTGTAACGACTTCCGGAAGCTAAATGACGTGTCAAAATTTGACGCATACCCAATGCCGAGAGTGGACGAGTTAATTGAGAGACTGGGTCATGCCAGGTACTTTTCCACTCTCGACCTTACTAAAGGCTACTGGCAGGTTCCCCTTACAGAGAGCGCGAAAGAAAAGACTGCATTTGCCACACCAGAAGGGTTGTTTCAGTACATCTGCCTACCCTTCGGTTTGCATGGAGCCCCAGCAACCTTCCAAAGATTGATGGATATCATACTCAAACCCCATCGTCAATATGCGTCAGCATTAGAGATGAGCGAGCACTAAAATGCTCGGGTGCTCGTTACTCGAGACGAACTTTTCGCGATGCTCGAGGGTTCGTTTCGAGTAACGAACCCCATTGAAGTCAATGGGCGACTCGAGCATTTTTGTATATCGCCGATGCTCGCTAAGGTTTCCATTTGTGAAAATCTGGGCAATTCAAGAAAGTGATGGGAATGACACAGATACGGATAGGGCAGGCGAGGGGCTACATGTTGGGCTGCATCTCAAGTTCCCAGGTCCCACTATTAAGCCACAATAGCGGCAAGAGTGCCCCCCCCTGCACTGTAAGCATAAAGACCGTTCTCCTCTGCCATAGCTGTAACAGCTGTGGGAGAGAAGAACGATGTTTGCCCATTGAATTCAATGGAGCCGGCAATACAGCAGGTTCCACTGAAAGCAATGGGCTGCCAGCGAGCGCTGGGATGAATTGTTGGGAAGGGCTTAAATATATAAGCCCTTCCCTGCAATTCATCCAGAAATGTGTTACAATAAAAATATATACCGGCGTATAAGGCGACGGGGCGTATAAGACGACCCCCCCAACTGTCACCTTATACGCCGGCAATCCAGCAGAGCAAAGAATAAAAATCATTACTCACTTCTCCTGGCGTTCTGCAGTGCTCCTGCAGGCTGTCGCTCCCTCCTGGTCCCCGGCAGAGCATTGCCTTCTGGACGCAGTGGTTGAAATCCCCGCCTCCAGAAACACACGTGCCTTCAGCCAATCACAGCCATTCAATGACATCATTGTCATTGGCTGTGATTGGCTGAAGGCACGTGTGTTTCTGGAGGCGGGGATTTAAAGCCCTTCGTAGAGAATGCAATGCTCTGCCGGGGACCAGGAGGGAGCGACAGCCTGCAGCAGCGCCACAGAACACCGGGGGATATGAGTAATGATTTTTATTCTTTGCTCTGTTACAGCTGTGGCAGAGAAGAATGATTTGTCTTCTATATGTTCTCAATGGGGTCGGCGCTGCTGCCGCCGGCCCCATTGAGCGCATATAGAGAAGAGAACAGAAATAGGTGTGATCTGCGATTTCTATGGCCTAAGGAGGACCGTTGGGGTTCTTGAAGCCTAAAATCACTCCTAACGCTCTCCCTATAGCAGCTCCGGCACCAACAACACTTTCCCGGAACTATGTCACAACGCATCTGTGGCGAGCCGCGGGAGGGGCCGATTTTTATACTCAGGTGACACCTGATCTCCCCAGCCACTCACTGCAGGGGGGTGGTATAGGGCTGGAACGTCGCAGGGGGGGAGTTGTAATGCCTTCCATGTCTTTCTATTGGCGAGAAAAGCGCGCAAATTTCTCAGGGAAGAAAATGAAAGTAACCCGAACATCGCGTGGTACTCGCCTCTAGTAACGAGCATCTCGAACACGCTAATACTTGGACAGGTACGTTCGCTCATCTCTATTCAGCATATTTAGATGATATCATCATCTTTAGCGAAGACTGGGACAGCCATCTACCCAAGGTACAGGCAGTACTGAACTCCCTTAGAAAAGTAGGGCTCACAGCAAACCCAAAGAAGTGCGCCCTGGGTCTTGAAGAAGCACGATACCTGGGGTATATAATAGGTAGGAGTATTCTAAAACCCCAGGTCAATAAAGTTGAAGCCGTTCAGGACTGGCCACAACCCACAACTAAAAAGCAGGTGAGAGCTTTTTTAGGCATTGTAGGGTACTATAGGCGGTTCGTGCAAAACTTTGCTAGCATAGCAGCGCCCCTAACAGACTTGACCAAGAACAGTAAGTCAGTCATGGTCAAGTGGAACCCTGACGCAGAAAAGGCGTTCCAAGAGTTAAAACGGGCCCTCTGTAGATGTCCAGTGTTAGTCACACCCAATTTTAAAAGGGAATTTATTGTCCAAACAGACGCGTCCGATGAGGGACTGGGAGCAGTTCTGTCCCAAGAAGTAGAGGGAGAGGAACATCCCGTAATTTATCTGAGCAGGAATCTCACGCCACCGGAAAAAAATTACAGTATCGTTCAGCGGGAGTGCCTAGCCATCAAGTGGGCCCTGGAATCCCTAAAATACTACCTTCTAGGTCGGCACTTCAGGCTGATCACAGACCACTCCCCCTTAACCTGGATGTCCCAGGCAAAAGAAAGAAATGCCAGAGTCACTAGATGGTTCCTGACCCTTCAAAATTTTAGTTTTTCGGTAGAGCACAGGGCCGGAAAGCTACAGGGCAATGCCGATGCCTTATCAAGGACGCATTGCATGACGGCGAAAGGTGTCCGACCCCACAGGCTCGAACAGAGGGGGAGGGTATGTGAGACGGTGACTGGCAAGGTGCTGGAGGGCAGGTATATTTCGCCTAGGATGCTCTCCTATGCTGCCTTGGGGAGCGCTTGGGCAGATACGTGCCACCGAGCAGCCTGGGCTCGGTGGAGGAAGCCGGCAGTATAGTGTTAGTAGCATTAAGCCACTAACATGTTGTAGTGAGTAGGTGGCTCCAAGCCGCATAATCCAGGCCGGCTTTTCCTGGAGTGACCAAAGTGAAGGGTGGGATGGTCACTCCCACGTACCAGGTGGGGCTGGTACCAGGCCTTATAAAGCCTGGGCCTACAGGGCCTAGAGGGAGAGCTGAGACCTCTGCGGGTCCGAGAGTCCTGGCTGGCTGTGTGCAGGAGCCATTTGTTCACCAGTACGTAGACAGGGACGCTCAATGTATAGTAAGTGCTCGGACGAGCAGGATTTACGTTATGTTTGCCTGATGTTAAGGCCTGTATTTTGCTTTGTTTGCTTGGAAATAAACCCAGGCAAAGCCTGGACTAAAGACTTTATCCCATGTGTCACTGTCTCTGACTGCTTATGCCCAGGTTGCTACCGATCCTAAACGGTAATCCCTCACTATATATATATATATATATATATATATATATATATATATATATATATTGTTAGCGCAAAATTCGCTATTTTCGATATACTGTGCGTTTCCAAATTAAGATAATATGTGCAGGCCTGGAGAGCCTTCAAAGACCACACGTCTACATCATGTGCCCCAAAAGAATCTCTCACAATTCCCTCCTTTGTTGTGCGTATTTTCATTCTCCTGGATGGTTTTTTCTTCCTATTTGTGTTCTCGGGCCTTTCCCTACCACCTACAGGGAACCCTAGCTGTCACCTTCCTTATCCCTGCCTACTGCTGGGTGATATCCAGGATATGGAAAATACCACACAACACGTTAGTTTCCCAACGGTATTCTAGGTAGATGGCTCCTGAAAGATTGATCTTTATTCCACGTCTTCTGCATAAGCCACCTTGTTCATAGTTTAGATCATACAACATGTTGAATGTGACTGGCTTTCCAAGTGTGATCTCAGGTTATATTGTTTGTTACATGTTAACATTGGTCTGATTACACAATATGGCTGAAACATTGGTACACTTACTGCTACCTTATTGCATCTGTTGACATTTTTCTGATCTTTGACACATTACCAGTGGCGTAACTATAGAGGATACAGAGGATGCGGTTGCACCTGGGCCCAGGAGCCTTTTTGGGGGCCCATAAGGCCTCTCTTCTTCATATAGGGAACCCAGTACTATGAGTAAAGCATTATTGTTCAGGGCCCTGTTACAAGTTTTGCACGGGGGCCCGGGAGCTTCAAGTTACGCCTCTGCACATTACATATGAAACAGTATAACCCTCTTCATAGGATGTACGTCTTCTGTTACCCTTATGAGGAAGAAGAGAAATGACAGCCCAATGACCGCAGGGGTCCTACATATAACAAAGGATTATGGGTCACATTTGTCTCCTTCCTTGATTATCTTTATTCAATGTCTGACATGAACCCAAATTAGCTTTTCTTGAAGTTTCACTGAGACCGTAGTGGTTAACAGCACTTGAAAGGGTTCTTTGCATTTTGATCTGGAAACACGGAGAATGTACATTTATGAGTGACAGATGATATAACTCCTGATGTTAGGCACTCACATGGGAGGTGAGGCCCTCCTTTTTGGCCTGGAATAAGCGTAGGCCTATTACAGCAGCATTACCAAACAAAACCTTCATAGGGACTCAACTTAGTCTTATATTTAGGCGTGGTTCTAACCAAGTAGATGACTAATAAAATGTTTACCTTTATTTATTATTACTTCTGGTGTACCCAAATATTCAAAATTACTTTCATAAAACATATTCTTAGGTCATATTTTTGGCGTGTTAAAAATTATTTTCATTTTATTTTTTTTTTATTTCTCAAGCCACGCCTCCAAATAACATGAAAAGAGGTCTATGCAAACCAACAACTCCAAACACCTACCTGTGGTAGCTGTATGCTATCATCCTGCAGTCACTGATACAGATAGTCTGGCTCGCATCGAGAAGGTACCTTGACCAATTGGCCTGGATTGTAACGGGCGCATATCATGCATCCCTGTACAAACCCTATTGCAGCAGTGTTGAACCCTGGGGTAAGCCAAGCAGAAGACACCATACCACACGTTACCTCCTTGGATGAATGGGTTAGCTCAGGGATCAGGTGTGACATCATGGAGCACAGCGTACAGGGGAGGCACAGGCTTTTACCTTTCTGCCAGACCCCAGTAGCATTCCGCTCGCTTTTCCACTCCTCCTTTTTCTTCTTTTGAGGCCTGTTCCTGTAATTCAAGCAACAGAGAAATATCTACACCTGTTTCAGGTGTAAGCAGGTTACGAGCCGTTACCTCATTCAAGGGAAGTCAGGCTGCTGTGGTGCCTGCTCTCTGGTTCCTTCCAGCCTCAGTGGTTGTCTCTGTGGCATAAGCCTGGACTCTGATGATAAGTCACCTGTGCGGAAAGAGCTAAAACCTTGTAGAACAAAGACACTGCTTCTGCATTCTGGATTGGCTTACTCGAGGACCCCATGAAACGTCCACTGTGCCACATAGATGTGAAATCGTGTGCGATTCCAAATGTGTACCTTAAGTCGGTGCAGACACAAACAGTCTTACCTGCAGCCAGCCCTCATATTTCAGTGAGCGCCATCACCTCTATTTCCTGAGTAACTGAGTCTCTCAGGAGGGAAAGAGTGGTTTTTGTACAATTACCTCTTTCTGTCGGTTACCACTGCATAGCCTGTTTTACTTGTCCATTTCGTCGATATTTGGAACCATCTATGGGTAAAACTCAAGATTTACATTAATCATGGCAGTTACAACATTATTGTTAGGACCCCTAGTTTGTCTTTTCATTAATCTTCCAACAATCATACAATCATGTGCTTGCTATTGGATGTCATGGTCTGCACCTGCTGCTCCTCCTCTCCACCTTCTGAATTCAGTAAAAGATATGAAACGGCATTTGGAACTATACCCCTCTTGATTGCAATATGTGAGGGTGCTAGCAGGGCAGTCTCATACATAGCCTGGAAGCTGAAAGATGTTTAGTTTGTACTCTATGCAGTATTTTATGACCCCTTGAGGAAGCATGATATTAAGGGGCCCCACACCATCTCTGGTACCTGCAGGAAAACGTACAGCAAACAGGAGAGGAAATATTGTTATTACAATCTGCAACCATGACAACTGCACCAATGATGGTAAACTCCTGGTTTACTAAGGGACTGGTATCCCTGATACCATTTGGGATAAACTCAATTACTGGCATCAAAAATGTACTTATTTTTTCAAATGCAACTATTTTCATGTAAAATACTGTTGTTAATTGAAAATGAGATACACTCTAAAATAGAACTTTTGTTATTAATTTGACTAAAGTACTTATCAGGTGTCCCAAGTACACAATTATCTCATTTTAGTATCTTAATTCAATAATATTCAAATTAACACAACTCAATATTTTTAAATTCTCCCCATACTCAAAGAACCTATATATATATATATATATATATATATATATATATATATATATATATATATATATATATATATACACTGTGGCAATCCTGGACTATTATCTCACACAACTACCCTTAGGAATAAAATTAGATGCCCCTCCTTTGGTCACCTACATTTGTTCAAGTGAGAGACTTAACATGGAGTCTAAGAGCGACCTTCCCTCTATACATTACCACAATATACATATATATACCAACATCCACTTAAATGGAGACACACTTCTCTCCTAGGCTGATCTGTGTTGAGGGTGGAGCAAGACCTCTTCCTATTGTTCTTCCTCCCATCTGCTTACATCACCTAGCTCCACCCCCTGTGATCTGGCTCAGCGTTTGGTCTTTCTTGCCTCATTTAGTTTCTAGCCACCGGACAGTACACACCATATAACACAATCTAACTCTCATACGGGCCCTTCATTTATACACACATTCACACTCACTGGGGTTTTCATTCCCTCATACACAGACTGATAAGTATCTCATGTGAAGTAGAAACTGGGATTGTATTTACTGTTCATAGAACTTCCCATATTGAACAAAGTATATATATATAAGAAAACTCTTATGTACCGCGGTTTTTACATATTTTGTTCAGAATAGGCTATCCAATGACAAACACTATACAACTTATGCCCGTTTCCACCCACATACTTATATTCACCACTCCAGATAGCAACCATTATCACCGTTCATTGTTAAACATTCTACCTTTTCTTAACTCATTGACTTGTTTTTTCCTTCACCCATTTTTGTTTGTCCAGTTGTTTTGTTTTTTTTTACAAAACATCATCTCATTGAATTTGCTTGCGAGTCTTTGATTTTTCCCCACACCTCACGACGCAGGTTTGGCTTATCTCACTAATAAGCACTTACAGTTTCGACCCTGCTCTTTTATGTCGTAATTAGAAAAATCCTATTATTATTGAGATTCTCTCATCCCACAACTCGTAGCACAAACTTTTACTTTTGGCACTAGTCCAAAAAATTCGTTGGGCCCACTACAATTGGATAGGTATCTCGGCCAGCTCACTCTTCCATCAGACAGGCCTCTCTGCTGTCTGGTATCAATTACTCCAAGCCAAAATCCTTTGAGTTGATGACTACTAGCATGGCAAATGAAAGCATTCCATGTGTACCCCTCCCCCCACATAACAAAGGGAGACCTCATCAACCACATGTTGAACAATCGAAACTCTCTCATTGCATGGACACTCTCAGCAACTTTACTCATTACTATAACCTTCAGCTAAAATTGCTTATATCAACTTTCCTTTTTACTTTCTTTTAACAAGTTCTCCTACACTTTCTTTGTTCCTTATTAACCTGCACAGTCTGTTCACACCATTCACTACTACAGAGACAATATAACCCCCCCCCCCCCCATAGCTCACACCTTCTTACACTCAGGACATTACTTCACAGACAACATTAAAACCACACAGTATATCTACTTGATTGTTCTTTTGATACAGACTTATCATATTTCAACTCACCCGGCCTGGGGCGGATCATAGCAGAGAGGGAGAGATGATACAGGTATAAGAATAGCTTATTACCTTGTTTGAGCTCATTATCTGTCCGTCTCTGCTTCGAAGACCCCTTGTGTCCGGATAACGATGAAATATCTTCATATCTCTGTATCTTCATTATCTCAGCAGTGCCTCCAAATTTGTTAGCGCAAAATTCGCTATTTCGATATACTGTGCGTTTCCAAATTAAGATAATATGTGCAGGCCTGGAGAGGCTTTCAAAGACCACATGCCTACATCATGTGCCCCAAAAGAATATCTCCTTTATTAAGCGCGGGTAAAACTTAAATAAGTTTCAACACAGGAAGTATACAGTTACATTA